>NC_077245.1:50671951-51360285 GCF_947179165.1 Solanum dulcamara | reverse complement strand
AAATGCAAGATAATGCTGTGTACAATACACCCTTGTGGTCTGACCCTTCTTCGGACCCTGCGCATAGCGGTAGCTTTAGTGCACCAAGCTTCCCTTTTATATTTGTGTATTATCTTAACTCCTTCGCAATTTGAAAAAAAAATGAGTTATGTTGGGACCACAGGTGGAATTCTGAAAGGTGCTAATACCATTCCTTTTGAATAACTTGAACCTTACCTAGAATCTATTGGTTTCGTAGACATTTATTTTTAAAAAATAAATTAGTTTTTTAATTATCCTAAAATTAGGTGGCGACTCCTTTAAATCAAATTTTTTCATTTAAATTCTTTTTAAAAATATTAAACTGATATTTTATGAGTTACATGATGTCACGCCTTATTTGCAAAAACAGATGTCAACATAATGACGATTCTGTTGGGGATATAGTGACGATTCCGTTGGGGATATTAAACTGATATTCCATTATGAATTTATTTTTTTCAAATTGAGGAGATTTTTGTTTTATTATGTTATACAGTTTATCTTGTATATTTTGTTGTTTATTTATATACTATACTTATTATTTATTCACTATTTTTTTAATTATATATACACTGTCATTGCATCATGGCATGATTTCCTCCAAGTGACAAATAATTTGCATTAGGAATAAGGACGGCTACGTGGTCATCCGTGACTGTTCCTTCAGAAAATAACCATTTGCTTTTTGAAGTAATAAACAAATAGTTGGTTCGTAGTCGTCCAACACTGTTTGTTATATTCACCCCCGCAGTTTGCTAACTCGGATAACAGGTCTCTTTTCAAAGCCCACTCTAGTCCATCAAGCATAGAGTCGGATCCAAATCCATTTGCTTAGCGTATTGGCCTAGTGTTGACCTAATACCCAAGGCTTGTTGGGCCCATTAGAAAGACCATCTTGAGTCCAAAATGACTTTCGGCTTAGATGGACGATCATACTTATGTGTTTAAATTTGAAGATATATAGGTTGTTTGGCTCCTCAAGATTAGGGGTGTGTATTAGTCGGTTCGGTTCGGTTTTAAGTATTATCAATTAGGTTTATCGGTTTTTGATCTTTAACGATTTAATTTTTGGTTTAACCAATAAGAAAATTCTTTCAAAAACATATACGACTTCTCCAACAATTTTTGAAAATCTTGAACATTACTGAAAAAGAAAAAACAGTTTTCTAAGAAAAATATTCAAATGCCCATTAGATTTAACCCTAATTAGGATGAAATAACCCCCTAATTGTTTATCAGCGAACTCGAATTTACTAGCAAAGTAATTTTTGAGAAAGAGGGTACGGAGAATAGGAGAAATCAGAAAAGGGAGAAGAAGAGAAGTAAAAAAAAAGGAGAAATCAAACTCACAATTCACAACCCTAACTGTCTTCTAACTCTTGCCATCGTCATTGCAACTTGCAAACCGTAGCTTCAATTTTTCTTAGTTCTTTTGGTTTAGAGTTTTGATATTATAAACCTAAAGTGGCAAAACCTAAAAGATAAATACAATATGAATTATGAAGTAATGTGAATTATGTAGGGCACTGATAATATGATATAGTGATTATATATTTATATTAATATTTTTTGTTTGATATTTGTGTATGAGTAAAAAATAAAATAGTAAATTATTATAGTATTAAAGGGTTATCGGTTTACCCAATAATCTAATATTAAAAAATCAATACTGAACCGATAACCCAATATGTTTTTATAAAATTATTAATTAACTGTTAACCCAATAACCCAATAGCAATAAATTGATAACACTTTTTTCGGTTCAATTTATCGAATGGTTCATTTTTCACACACCCCTACTCAGGATTGAGAATTTACATTAGTATTTTATTCTAGTTGAAGAAGGCTCTACACAAGCTACGACTTAATCTAAAAGGCATTTGGAGATGTCAAAAAATCCAAGAAGGAAGGACTTTCATGGAGGCATAGTATTGGATTGTACCCCTAACTGAAACTGATTATGTATATCATCTTTCCCTATTATGTATCTCCATTCAGTTTATTCATAAAGATTGTATAAATATAGTTTTTGGGCCAATGGAATATTTCAAATGGTGTTATACATCCTTCAAATTGCAAGGCCTACTTTTGGCACAAAAGGAACACATATTGTATAAGACACACAATAATTATTTGTGTGCTATGTGATATAATTGTTTTGTGTGAATATATTGCTATGTTTAGAGACATGCTAGTCTATTTTTTCTCAAAAATATTTTTAGAGCCTCATAGGCACAAATATCAAGTCATTATCAAAGTTCGTTCAAATACTTTTTGAGCCTTGATTTTTCTAATAAAATTCAAATTACATTCACAAATTCAGAAATCCTTTTCTCATTTCAAAAAAGGATGATTTGTCATTTTATTTTGAAAAGAGACTCAAGTTGGTCGAACTACGTAGGACCTGAATTTATTTTTGTGAGATACGTAGGCAGTCTTTCAAGGCTCGATTCATGTCTTTAAAGTTTTAATTTTCCTCACTCTTACAGAGAGATTGAAAGCTTTGTCTGAATCTAAGAAGAATGAGGGTACAAAATTTGAAGTGCAAAAAATCATTGATTCAATGCAAGTCAACCCTCCTCACACACCGATTCCAAAATAAAATGTGCTAATTTCTGTCCATTTATTCCTTTTTCACCCATGGATTAACTTGTTTTCAAACAGGGCAACATTTATGTGTTTAGTTCTTTGCGTGATATTTTGAATTATCTATTATAAACATGAACTAACACTTTTACCTTTTGAGTTATTTTTTTTTCAAGAAAAGGTTTATTTGTGTTCAAAATTTAACTTGCTCACATCTCAAAGATCGAAACTTCAGCATCTCTACGAAGTCAAAAATGTACTTGAAGGCCATTGTTTGTCCCGAGCGGCAAGAGATAAGAGAACTCAAAAATTTTGAGTCTTTGAATTTTACAAGACATTAATATCCAATCAAACTACAAATCAGGGGAGTCTTTGACTATGAAGTTACACTCTTCTATTTTGTTATTCATTTCCAATGCTGGCCCTGCTTTCACGTATTTCTCATTTTTTTACAAAAAAATTGTCCTTCATGATAGTCGAGGACGGTTGTAATAATGTACAATTTTTGTAGACAGTTGGAAGAACAAAATTCCAAGAGAAATTCAAAAAAGAATACAACAACACGTAGTTGTCATCGAAAATTGGGAGGCCATATCAAACCACACTCTCCAGAAATATTTTGAGAAAACAATGATGCAAAGATAAGTGTCTTCACCAACAATTAAGAGGATACGAAATAATTTGGCACTAATAGTCAGAAGATACTCTCTGAATAAAGATGTCAATGGATATTAGACCGATGAGTATCACTTCAATTTTGTTTATACCTTGAATTATTTTATGTCATATCTTCATGAACTATGCGAGTCTGATTCTCACCATATGGTGTGATAAGTAGGTAGCCCTTCTAGGGTTCGACTCCACTCAAAAGAAATAATAATATGTATTTGGCTTTTCAAATAGTCTACTCTTTTATGTGATACATTGGTTTGTCATTCCTATGACCATTTCTTTCAAAAATAAACTGTACTATTTTTCAAATGCATTTTTATTCATGTCGGTATGAACTACGCAAACTTGATTCTCATTTCGATGAGATATGTAGGCAACCCTTCTGGGGTTCGGTATACTTTTTTTAAATAAATAAATAAATATATCTTCTTGATTGAGACTAATACAATTAGGAGCATACTAAATATTCGGTATGATGAAAATGATTGACTTTGTGGTAAACCATATATTCTTTTGGTACCTCTCATTTATACTTTTGTGATTCTTGAAAATTCTCTTGCAGGCATTCAAGATAAAAATAAAGCCAACCTCATGGATTCATGTGCATTGTGTGGTGAGCCTTTAGATTAAAATTCAATTGTAACGCAATATTGATCTAGAACATGGCATGAATGTTTGTTGAGGCAAAATCTTGAGTAATGTTTGGTTTGGGAAAGGATTGTAAGTCTTTTTAGCCTGATTATGTCTTTCAAATCCTACCAAATGACATTAATCCCTAGTTTTTCCCATTTTGAGCCTAAAGACTTTTCTTTGGACAAAACTATCTTAGCCATACCCTTCTGAGTGCTTACATGAACTACTCCTCTCTTGGACCAACCTTCTTGAGTGCACCAAAGACGTACAAATTACAGGATAAGATCTATATCTAAAGTTTTCAAAGGCAAAAGATGCAAAGTCTCAAAAGTTAAGAAAGCAAAGACAACTTCTAGATAAAGAAAAAAGAAAGACGGAGGAAAAAAAAGTTGAAAGAAATAGAAAAAGACAATAATATCTCTACAATGTCAATGAAAGACAAGAAGAAAATACTCCAACAGAAGAGGAAAAACTTCAATAGAAAGGGGTGAAAGAGAGAAATACCTGAAACAAATAAGGACTCAAAAGAAGTCAAAATAAAAGAAAGGAGTAAAAAGAAGAAATGATCCATCGAATAAGGACTCAAAAGAATCCAAAACCAAAGAAAGAAATAACAAAGAGGATCATGTACCAAAGGCATGCAATTGTCAAAAACACCAATTCAATGTGATGTTCAAGGAGGGATGAAGTCACTTTTATCCCAAATAAATATCCTACCTATCTCTAAGCCCACATTACAATCCAATAACAATCCCTAATGATCTCATTCCAAATGTTCTCACACTAGTAGATACTTACATAAGGGTCTAGCATATGGTATCATAACTGCATGCATTGAGCATTTTTCTGAGTGTGAGTATATTTTGCAAAATATCCTTAAATCAAACACTTCAAATATGTGTGAAATAGGACTTTCTTTATTGTGAGGAAACTTGAAATATAAGGATTGGTATAAGTCAAAACCTTTGTTTGAATCAAGATGAACAAATTTTTCAGATACTTAAGTATATTTGAGGTACCACTTGAAGCTATAGGAATTGCCTCGAAGTCAATCTTAGCTAGAAGAAAGTAAATGAGAGAAATTTCTATGCAATCCTAACTGTTGATACCAATTGTAGTCAAGATTTGACTAACTCTTCACATTCTTAATTTTAAAAAAGGGAAAGCACCTATCTTTTAATACCTTTTGAAGTGATTTTTGGATATTTTCTCTTGAAAATTGCATTTTCTTTTAAACTTGGGTTGTTTTTTCTAAAAAAAATGTGAGATTAGGCTATTCTCGTCAGTGGAGATGCCTATTTTACCTCATTGGGTCGCCCATCCCAAAAAAGTGGCATATCTTTTATTTTTAAGTTGTAAATATTGTAAGGAATACCATTTTTCTATTTCATTATGGTCATATTACACATGTATCTACTGATGATCTTGTCTCAAGTTTTGCAGTATTCATCCATAGGATTAAAACTACATTTGACCTAATTCCTACACCAATAGGATATGTAGGAGCCACAAAGGCTCTGTCATGTTCCTTGTAAGATTTCTATTTCTCCCTTATAATGGAAATTAGGACAGAATTTTTTAGAAGGGTCACGACCCAAAAATTGAGGTTATGATGGCACACATCTCAAATCCAATTCGATGTGTAAGCCCAAAAAGTAAAGCCCATACGAGACTTCCAAGGTGAAGTCAGGCCACAAATTAAACAAAAAGAAAGACCACGAAGAAATTATCCCAAAACCTAATGTCATAAGTATAAAGAGAATTTAATACAAGGTCTGAATCTAGAATACATCATAAGTCTCTAAATATAAATAAAGAACACAAAATGAGAGATAGAACTAGTGGCGATCCGAATTCTGGGATCTCACCACTAATCTGGATATATGAAGTCCACTACAAACATCAACTACCATGCAGAACACCCTGACTAAGATCTACATCAAAAAGGAACACAGAAGTAGGGGTGAGTACAATTCACATATACTCAGTAGGTATGACCAACTGAGTATAAAGAATTAATCAAACTTATAAAATAAACTAAGAAATGCTTCACCACCTACATGCAGAAAAGTTCCACACCAACATTGGTGTCGCCAGTTTATATAGAACAACATGAGTAAAGTAAACACATAAGTACAATTCAATATCACATAATATCATATAAGGCAAATAATCCAAGATGCAATGCAATGCAATACAATGAGATGATGTCGTGATATGGTAGTATGGTGGAATCAAGATTGTCGCACATCCTGTCGTATACACTTGCATAGCTGTGCTACCAAGAAAGACCCATGGGGGCCTCATAAAACATATACCTTAATCACAATATCTCATTATTTTTGCCACCTCCTCGTGGTCAATGGTTGTGTAAAAGTGTTTCATTTTCTTTCTCAAAAATAGTTTTCATATTTCTCAACTTCTCATGTTTCATTATATGATGAATGAGGATAAATGCATGAAAACACATATGGCATGGAGGCAATATTCAACCTAATATGTGATATAAGGTTTCAAGTTCTCAAAACTTAACCTAAGCATTATTTACACCCTCATTAGATAAGCATGGGAAAGAAATGTACTTGAAATAAATGTTCACCCCTTTTAGAATTATTTCGGTACTCAAGTGTGCTCAAAACCCCCAACCCAACCCCTCAGGCGATCATCACAAGTCAAATAATATCCTCAAGCTTCTCTTGCAGGCAAATCATGAATCACATGCTTTCAAAGCAAATACGATAGAAAATAAAGCCCCCACAAGGGCTATGCAATACAAATAAGCCCTCACACAGGCAACATAGTAATAATCAAGCCCCCATACGGGCATAACAAATATAATCAATAGTCAGTCAAATTATAACTCATCCCAAAGTCTAAAACATAAGAATGACTAATTACCCCATCTCAGTCTCAAAAAAAGATAGCCAAACCTACTTCAAATACTGAAACCGCACAGAATGCTCCTACTAAATGAGCAATCCTCAAATTCAATGCTCGAAATGATAATCCACTATTAATAGTGAAACATACACGTCAATCGGGGATAAAATAGTCCAAAATCGAGTTAGGAAAGAAAATAGAGTAGACATCAAGTTATAAATCACCATTTTACTTAAAATTGAGTTAGGAAAGAAAATAATTTGGGCCAAAAAAAAGAAATTGGATGTTAAAATCATCAAATATTAAATAGGAATTATGGGTTTTAGTTAGAAAATCACTTGCCCAACATTGTTCCTCGAAAATCTCTCTAAAACAAATCACCCCACCAAGCTCAAGAACTCCAAAATGGTAAAAATGGGGTTTTCCCCGATATTTTGCAGTTCAGGATGAATTTGTACATCGTAATCACGAGCCATTAAACCTCGCAATCATGAAGCACTGTAAGCTATGTAGCGCGATCACGGACCCTCCATAGAAATCGCAAAACACAAAGAACCAACATATCACAATCACGTGACCTCAGGTCACGATCGTGAAGAGCATTACAGGTTGCACTAGAACTCAGAAACAACAGCTGAGACCCAATAGGCTGATGCCTCCACTACACCTTCACTGAATTGATACGCTTTGATCTTAACTGTCTGGTCTGTCTATATAAGATAGCAACAAGCTCCTCCTCAGATTACAAGTGTTGATCTAAAGCAATAAAGTCCCACTGAATCACATGAGAGTCATCGTATCGGTACCACTTAAGCATCGATACATGGAACACAAGATGAATAGTTGGAAGTCTTGGGGGTAAGGCCAATATGTGGGCCACCTCCCCATACTTATCTAACACCTCAACAAATCGATACCCCCAAGGTCGTACCCCAAAAGAATAAAACCATCCCACGGGAGATCTACACCTCCTTTCATACCAGGTCGCAAATAGTGTCATCTGAATGTTAGAATAGTAACTATTATTATATGCAAATTCTGCAAGAGAAAGAGACTAATCCTAATAACTATCATAGTCCATAATACAATCTTAAAACATGTCCTCCAGCATTGGAATAGTCCGATCTGACTAACCATCGGTCTGAGGATGAAAAGTTATGCTCAACTCAAGCTTGGTACCCATCTGCACCTGCATAGAACTCCAGAAATAAGAGGTAAACTACCTATCTCTATCAGACACAATAGAAATGGATACTCCATGCAACCAAACTATCTCACGGATATAGATCCTACACACTACTCTTTATTGTAGCTAGTCTTTACCAGAATGAAATGAGCTGATTTAGTCAACCGATCCACAATTACCCAAACTGAATCATGCTTATCTATAGTCAAGGGCGATCCCATCATGAAGTCCATGGTAATGCGCTCCCACCTCCACTCGAGAATCAGCATCCTTTGCATAAGACAACCCGGTTTCTGATGCTCATACTTCACTTATTGGCTATTTAGACACTTAGCCACCAAATCAACATTATCCCCTCATGACACACCACCAATAGTGTTATTTCAAGTCATGGAATATCTTTGTTGCTCCCTATGAATAGAATACTTGGAACAATGAGCCTTCTCCAATATCATACACACCCGATTACTGAATTTAGGCAAAAAAATGCGACTACTAATCCTCAAAACTCCCTCAAGATTAAGAAAGGTTGATTTAGCTTCACCTCTTAACACTTTGTCTCAAATAGTCCTCAACTTGTCAACATCAAATTGGTGTGCAAGAATATGTTCTATCAAAGTAGACCTAGCCTTCACAAGGCCAAAATGCTATGATGTGTAGAAATATAAAGTCAGACCAACTATCTAGCCAATGACTGAACCTCCAAAGCCAAAGGTCTCTCATCCACCTTAAGAAATGCCAAACTACCCATACTAGGTGATTTCTGACTCAAGGCATCTGCTATCACATTAGCTCGGCCCGGATGATAAGGAATGGTGATGTCATAGTGCCTCAATAGCTCCAACTACCTATACTGCCTCATGTTCAGGTTTGACTGAGAAAACATATACTTGAGGCTACGATGGTCAGTAAAGACTTCACAATTCACCCCATAGAGATATTGCCTTCACAAACACCACTACCGCTAACTCCAAGTTGTGAGTAGATTATTCTCATATACTATTAATTGTCAAGAACCAACTCTCGAGGCATCACAAAATACTAAAAAGGCTACCCCCTCCTCGGTTAACCTAGAATAGGTGTTGAAGTCAATAAATCCTTGAGCTTTTGGAAGCTCGCCTCACACATATTAGTCCACTAAAATGCTACGGTCTTTTGAGTTATCCTAGTCAAAGAGGATACAATAGAAGAGAAACTCTAAACAAACCGATGGTAATAACCTACCAACCTTATAAAGCTCTGAATCTCAATAATCGAAGTAGGCCTAACCCAATCACGAACCGCTGCAACCTTGGTCTGATCGACCATAGTACCATCCTTAATCACCACATGACCCAAGAATGCCACAAATTTGAGCCAAAACTCATATTAGGAGAATTTTGCATGCAACTTCTCCTCTCCCTTCAAATGACTAGCATGGTCGGCCTTATTCTTGGAATAAATCAAGATATCATCGATAAACACAACCACAAATGAGTCTAAATAATGCCAAAATACCCGGTTCATCAACTCCATAAGACCAACTGGGGCATTGGTTAACCTAAAGGACTTAATCACAACTCATAATGCTCATCACGAGTTCTGAAAGCATTATTTAGGATGTTAGATTCCCGAACCCTCAATTGATGGTAACTTGATCACAAGTCAATCTTAGAGAACACTAATACACCCTGAAGCTGATCAATTAAATCATCAATATTAGGAAGATGATACTTCTTCTTGATGGTGACTTTGTTCAACTATTGATGGTTAATAAACATCTTCATAGTATCATCCTTCTTCTTTACAAACAATACTAGCGCACCTCTTGGTGAAACATTGGGCCGAATAAATCCTTTTTTCAACAAATCTTCCAATTATTCCTTCAACTCCTTCAGCTCGACCGGATCCATCCAATAGGGAGAAGTAGAAATGGGCTTGGTTCCCAACTCCAAATCAATCACAAAGACAATATCACAGTCCAGAAGAACACCCAGCAAGTCTATAGTAAATACATCCATGAACTCTCTTACCATTTATGTTATCTCCAAAGGAGTTGACTCCTTAGTAGTATCACGAACATGGGACAAATAAGACTAGCAACCTTCTTCCAATAAATGATGAGCATGAAATATAAGATATCACTCCCTTCAGATAAGAACTAGGATTACCTGTCCATACTAACTGAGGAAAACCAGGATAGGCTAAGGTCAAGGTCTTAGCATAACAATCTAGAATTGCATGTTAGGGAGATAACCAATCTATACCCAATATCACATAAAAGTCAAGCATATCAAATAAGATCAAGTTTTCCCGAGTCTCTCTACCCGTAGATGTCACTACACATCCCCGGTATACCCGATCCACTACTAAAAACTCATCTATTGGGGTACAGACATATGTACTGTAAGTAGCTCACACATATAATCAATATCCGCAGCAAAAAAGGTTGACCCATAGACTCAGGATCCAATAATACTGAAGCAGAGGCATGGCAAACTGGGATGCTACATGTGTTCACTGCATTAAAGGCCTTTGCCCATATCCACCCGATATAGCATAGCTTAGCCTCCGACCCCCATTAGTCTGAGAACCACCACTACACTGCCTTGAGCCCCTTAAGCTCTGCCCTTGGTACTCTTAACACCACCTCTAGTACCCTATGAAGTACCTCAAATAGATGAAACTGCTATATAATGGATGGCCTGTGACCCTGGCTCAATAGAAGAAGAATCATCTATAGGGAAATTCTTTGCCTTATCCTCAAACTCATCATAGCAAAACCACCTCGAGGATCGAAATCTCATTGAGCATAGCCAGAAGACCCACCAACATTATTTATAACCCGAATCACCATATGCACTGCTTACACTGATAATCCTAGGTGGCCGGACTTGAATACTCTTTACCTCTGGATGAATAGCCACTGAACTAACCCTAATGATGAAACATCTTGGAACTACCCTATTTAGTATGTCAAATAATTTTGATCGTCCTGATGTGGTTGATAATACTCTAAAATGTACCGCTCAATAACATAAGAGAGGTTGTGGTCTCTTGAAAATAACCGGCAAATGCCTTCACCAACTTGTGAATCCACTTAAATTTTGTAGAATACTCAACATAGCATGATGAGACAACTCATGAAAATGGGTCTCGTACACAAATACCAATAAAGAACCTTGCTCCAATCGGTGGAACTCATCTTTACGTTGATCATGAAGACAATATGGCATAAACCTCCGAAGGAACTTCAGTAAGAGGTGTAACACACTCCATGTGCCTCCAAAATACCCAGATTAAACAACTTGTCCTGGCACTCGATTAAAAAGTCAAAAGGCTCCTCACCAATCATACCATCAAACTTGGGAGTAAAACTCTGATGAATCTCTCAAAACTTTTCTGCTCCGATGCAGACATAACAACACTAGCAGAAAAATAGGTGCAGCCACAGATCTTAGAGGAATGAAAAGTGGGGCTGAAAAGATACCCAAAATCTAAAATTCAAACACTCAAGGTCTAACCGATCACTTCCCCAATTCTTCAGTCTAATGCTCCATATTCTTATACTCATAAACAAGCTCGGATGGGGCCTCACTAGATCATCCTCGAGCAGGAGTTGGCCTTTCAAACCCAGCCACTCCCTCTAACACAGAAAGAACAGATTAGGGGCTTACAACACTTGATATGAACAACTCTCACGATAGCGATCAATGAAAGGAATTTATCCTATTAAGTATCTTATAGACTCTCAAAGATAAGTACAGACGTCTATGTACCGATCTGCTAGAACTCAAAAACAACAGTTGAGATCCAAATCAAAATAACTCTGATTGGACCTTCGGGATTCGTTCAAAATCCCGTACACACAAACCATATATGTACTCCTACTAAATTTGATATTCCAGACTCAATGGAACCATCAAAATTTGAATTAGAGGTTTTCTTGACCTAGAACTCGATAATTCACAACTAAACAGACTTAAACCTCAAAAAAGACCAAAATGCCCTCAGAACTTTTGAACAATACAACAAAGCCTCTTTTAGGTCTAAAATCACCCACTAAAACCAACGAAATTATCAAAAATCCAATCCGAGTCTCCAAACTCAAATTGTTGACCAAAGTCAAACTTGGCTCATTTAAAACCAAATTTTCCAACTTAAAACCTCAAATCCACATATCAACCCCAAATCTAATTTCGACAACTATTCTAGACCAATTTCTATATTTTAGAGCTGATGAAACTAATGGAATTTTATTCCGAGACCCACAACTCTAGTTGGTATTAAAACTCACTCTTAGAATAACTTAAACCTTAAAACTCAAAAACTCCTACCATCCTCAACCTCTCAACAAAATGGCAAAACCATCCACACAAAATGATCAATTAACACCAGAGGAAACTAACAAGAGGGATAAAATAGTAATTTCTCAAAATTTTCTGAAAATGACTTTCAAGGTCATTACAAGAAGATCTCAAAAATTTACAAGAAGATACTATCTCCAGCAAATCAAGATTAGAGATCATGTTAGTATATAAAATTGGGACAAAATTTTTAAGAAGATCTCAAAAATTCCACAAGAACGTCAAAATTCTTTTATCAACAACTCGAGATTTGCTAAGAGATCTAACTGCGATAGAATTGTTGAGGAAGACCTCAAAAATTCTATCAAGTACTGTCAGAAGTTCAATAGTCAACTTCAAATGATCTCCACCATCGCCAGAAGTTCGAGGTCAAATTCAAATGATCTCCAACTACGCCCGAAGTTTAAGGTCAACTTCAAAATTCCAATATCGCTAGAATGGAGCAAATGCAAATTTTGGATGTGAGTCATCTACCTCATTACAATTGGATTGTTATCAAGCCATTGAATTTTCATTTGCCGAGAGGGTCATTTTATTTTTATTGCATTGCTAAGAGAGCCATTGCATTTTCATCGCATTGCCAAGAGGATCGTGCACTATTTAATTCATCAAAGAGGATAACAACGTATTGCCAAGAGGGTCATGTACCATTCAAATCATCCAAGAGGATGACATTGCAGTTTCATTTACCAAGAGGGCTATTTTATTTTCATCGCATTTTCAAAAGAGTCGTGCATTATTCAAACCATCTAAGAGGATGACATCGCATTACCAAGAAGATTGTGTCTTTTTAAATTTTTTGAGAGAATGATATTGCATTGCCAAGAGGATCGTGCACCATTCAAATCATCTAAGAGGAGGACATTGCATTTTTATTTACCACGAGGGTCATTGCATTTTTATCGCACTGCCAAAAGGGTCGTGCATTATTTATTTTATCTAGGAGGATGACACTGTATTACCAAGAGGGTCGTGCACCATTCAAATCATCCAAGAGGATGACATTGCATTTTTATTTGCTGAGAGGGCCACTGCTTTTTCATCACATTCCCAAAAGGGTCGTTCACTATTCAATTCATTCAAGAGGATGACAACGCATTGCCAAGAGGGTCGTGCACCATTCAAATCCCCCAAGAGGATGACATTGTATTTTTTATTTGTCGAAAGGGCCATTCATATTACATTACCGAAGTGGTAGTGTTCGTTATATTATATTGCCAAGAGGGCAATTCATATTACATTACCAAAGGTGGTTATGTTCATTTATTTTCACTACCGAGAAGGTCATTCATATTACATTACCAAAGGTGGTCATATTCATTCATTTTTCATTGCTGAGACGACTGTTCATGTTACATTACTAAAGGTGGTAGTGTTCATTCCTTTTTTATTGCCTAGAGGGTCATTCACATTACATTACACGTCTTATTATATTGCCGAGAGGGCTATTCATATTACATTACCAAGGGTGGTAGTGTTCATTCATTCTTCATTGCCGAGAAGGCCATTCATGTTACATTATTGGAGGTGCTAGTGTTTATGCATATTACATTGTCGAGAGGGCCCTTGAATGTTGATCTTATCGAAGAGAAAAATTAGCATTTTTCAGCGTTATAGACATATGAAAGGCATTTACTTTGCCAAAATATCCTACCAATGGATTATCATTCGTCCTATCGATGGACACACAATTATTTTGCCAAAGTATCCAATCAATGGATTCTCATTCGTCCCACCGATGGACATGTTTTTGTATCCTACTGATAGATCATCTTCATTTGTCCTACCGATAGACATGCATTTATATCCTATCGATGGATCATTCTCATTCGTCCTAATGACGGACACACATTTATTTTGCCAAAGTATCCTACCAATTGAATCTGATTCATCCTACCGATGGACATGCATTTGTATCCTACCAATGGATCATCTTCATTTGTTCTACTGACGGACATGCACTTATATCCTACTGATGGATCATTCTCATATGTCCTTCTGATGAACATGCATTCATATTGCTGAATATCGTGTCAATGGATTCTCATGTGTGATGGGCATGCATTCACTTTGTCAAATGTCCTATGAATGGATTCTTATTTGTTCTATGGGAAAAGGGTCAAAAATTCCCTTTAACTATTTAAAATGAATAAAAATGTCCTCCATTTATAATTTGGTCTAAAAATATCCTTGCCGTCAATACTTTGGTCCAAAAATGCTCATATTGTTATTTAATGGGTCAAAAATGCTCTTTTTCAAATAAATATATTATTTATTTTCTTTTTTGAACACATTTTTTTCTAATAATATTTTTTTTATTAACAAATGTTTATCCTACTTCAATTAGAAAAAAATTAAAAAATCAAAAATATTTTTTATTTTATTATAATTATTTTTATAGTTATTTGAATAAAAATTAATGATGGATTTATTATGATCTTATATATATGAGCCGTTAAAACTTAGAATACATGAAATTATTCTTTTTTAATTGATAAAATGAGATTACAAATAATAAAATAATATTTTATATTTTATTAGTTAAAGTGGTTTAAAAAGAAAGAATACACGAATAGAGTTCCTTAAAAATAATATTTTAATAAGGAACAAGATTTTTTAAAACAAAAAAAAAGTAAAAATAAAATTATATATATATATATATATAAAGGAAAAGGGCATTTTGACCCATATATTAATAGTAAGGGTATTTTTGATCCATTAAATAACAATAAGGGCATTTTTGGATCAAAGTAATGACGGCAAAGGCATTTGTGGACCAAACTATAAATGGAAGACATTTTTTTCATTTCAAATAGTTTAAGAGCATTTTTGACCGTTTTCCATTGTTCTATCAATGGACTGACAATTATTTTGCCACCATACTCATATCCCGCCGAAGGATATTGTCTGTCCTTTCAACGAACTTATACCACGTTTCAACAATCAGATAAAAATTGTCAACATGCATGATTTTTGAAGTCAGAATGACTTTGAAGCATAAAGACAACAATGTATCCACAAAAACATGAAAAGAAGATGAAAGAAAGTATTGTAAGAGATGCTATCCTTTTTTTAATTTTGTTTCTAGTAATGAGTTTTATCTTAGTTTTTTTTTTAGAACATCCAAGAGGATGCATTCTCAATTTAATCATAGGTGTGGGCTATGTCAACAAGCACGTAACACAACGTGGAGCTTTGAATCAAACCATAGACTTATCTAAAGGTCATGAGTACGGCAAAAATTAGATTTGTCGATTTTCTTTGTAAATGATCTCTTTCATCGATCCTATCCAAAGAAAGGAAAATTGTTGACACCCAATTTTGGCTTGACTTTTGTAAAATTAATACTTTAAAGTTTTTTATTCTTTAAATAGTTCAAAATACATTTTCTGCATTTTTAGAATAATTTATCAATAATTATTCTTATTTTCTTAGAATATTGGGATTTTTCATTAATTTATTTTGAATGTTAGTTAATTTTAATTATTAATATTTTTTGTCACAGTTTGTTGAAGTTTTGAATATTGTTTTGTTTTTTTAAATTATTTTTTTAATTAAATTATATTTTTTATGTCATTGATTACATTTGTTTCATATTTATTTTAATATTTTTTAGCATAGTTTAAGAATACGTTGAAACACATGCAAGTATTAAATTACTCAGATATTTAATTAGCTCATTATTTTGGGTCCATAATTTTATAAAATAAGCAGTTTTTAATTTTCGTTATAACCATTTTACTTGACCTCAAAAATAGGTGCAGTGGAATAATTTTAGAAGGGGTGGATAAAATTTTCAAATTTAGTAGTGTAAAATAGTCAGAAAGGGAAAACTCTAAACATTTGTCTTCCATTTTCATTTCCCAAAAAAGCAGCCGCAACCCCTAACTCTCTTCACCCTTCTTCTACGGCAAAACACACCTCCAAACAACTCCTTCCTCAATGTTTGACCACAAACCAAACGCACCAGAAGCTCCTACGAAGCTCAAAGCTTCAGACATCTCAGGTCAGCGGCAACGTTGGAGCTCCAGCGAACATACAATAATAACCAAACAACTATCTTCTGGCTCATTTCAGCGAACCCATGACGGAGCAACAACAACAACTAAACAAACGACCAACGAGCTCAGAGATCGCAGAACTAGCAAGACCAACTGTGTTCACCACCGAACCAGAATTGTTTCCCCTTCCTCATATTTCAATTTTTTTGCTTGTTTTGCAGGGTTTGTGTGCGAGCTCAAGCTTCAGCCATGGCTCCGCCGGACGGCAACCATCAAACCACCACAACTGCGAGCTTCCAGCGACGAACGTCGATGAGCTCTCCACTCCGTTCTCCTCACTCCGGCAAAAAACGAATCAACACCACCAACTACAACTCCGGTGACAACAACTAGAAGTAGCGAAGATAAAATTCCGCGAGCTCCAAACAGTAACACAAATCCATCCTCCTTTTGTGTTTTCTTTACATCATTGTTATTTTTTTAGTTTTTTGTTTACAAATCCACTATGTTTCTTCAAAAACATAATTGTTGTGGTGTGTTGTTGTTACCTTTGAGGAGAGTCTTGGATTAACTGGTAAAGTTGTTATCATGTCATCAGGAGGTCATGAGTTTAAGTTTTGGAAATAGCCTCTGGCAGAAATGCAAGATAAGGCTGCGTACAATAGACCCTTGTGGTCAGGCCCTTTCTCGCATCTTGCGCATAGCGAAAGTTTTAGTGCACCGGACTGCCCTTTTTGTTGTTATTACCTTTCTTTTATTTTTTATTTTATTTCATGCTACTATCTCTATTATTGCTTTTTAGTATTGATTATGATTTTTATTTAAGTGTAGGCTTGATTATTTTAATTGTTTGTTAAAGTGATTTGATAATTTTCTCTTTTTTTGCTTTTTAATATATTTCAATAACAATTTGGGGTTGTAGTCATATGTTTTATGTTAAAATGTTGTTTTTAATTTGGGTTGATCATTTCTAATGTTAATACTAATTTAGTCTAGGATTCATTAATGTTTTGTTAGATATTATATTCTTAAATTTGATTTATTTAAACTAACAAATTATTTTTATTTTATCTCAGGTGTACAGATTAAATGGCTCGAACTAAAAGAAAAAATTGTAGAGCTTATGTTCCTACTAGAAGTTCAAAAAGAAAGCAAAGTAGTACACAAAAAGAGGTTGAAGAACAAAAAAATAAAGATATTGATGAAATACAATTGACTAATCTTGCTGAGATTGCCATTACTGATTAGAATTCGTAGCACCCTAGAGAAGAAGAAGAGGAAGAATCTAAAGAAAAATATGATTCTTCCAAGGATATACATGATTCTGATAATTCTAAAAAAATGAAGATAATGGTGAGGAAACAGAAGATGAGGATGATGTACATGACTCTGATGTTGCTGATAATTCAAAAAGAACCGAAGATAATAGTGAGGCTTCAGAAGATAAGGTTGAGCATAAGGATGAGGATAGAGAGAATGAAATTAAATCAAAAAGATGTCATGATAAACCTGTACCTGAGTCACCACCAGTCAGCCCTTCTGTTGCCAATCCTTCAGCCACTAGTCCTTCAATTGACAGTCCTTCAGCCGTCAGTCCTTTAGTTTTCAGTCGTTCAGTCAAGCCTATCAACTATCTATCTTATGTATTTGAGATACCTATGAATACCCATCCAGATATAATAGGTGATCTTGTGGTATGATCATAATTGGGAAAACCATTTATAGATTTTAGAGAAATACTCCAGAATCAAAATTTGGAAAAATTCTTTGGGTCTATAGTGTTTGGAAAATATCTAGATCTAGATAAAAGTGTGAATGCTCGATTTCAAATGAAGTTGGGGTTTCAACTTCTTCAGCACGGGATTAAAAGTGAGAGAAATGATGAGTTTTGAATAAATTATTGCGGCATGTCTGTTTGCTTTGGCATGAAAGAGTTCGCCATTGTAACTGGTTTAAACAGTCATCTACCTCATCACTATGCCGCCAAGTTAACAAAGGTAGACAAAATATATAAAAAATTTGTTGATGCGATAAAAAAGAAGCATTGCAAATGGAAGGAGTTGCTTGAGTTTTTGAAGTCTCAGAAAATCAAAAAAATGTAAAAAAGTCATTGTGTTTATTTTTTTTTGTACACTGTATTCTCTATGGTAAAGATTCGAATACAAATGCTCGTGCTTCTTGGTTTAAACTCTCATCTGACCGGAAAGCATTTTGTGCCTATCCATGGGGTCGAGAAAGTTATACTCTCACATTAGAGTATCTAATAAAGGCTGCGAATTCATATGCTAAAACCATCAATCTTTGTGGCTTTCCGTGGGCTTTTATGGTAAATATTATTTAGTATTTATTTTAGTATCAATATGTCTATATTTTACTTATTATTTTTCTGATTATTTATGATATTATTTTATTTAAGCTTGGACATTTGAAGCCATTCCTTACCTTCAAAATAATTTAAAGAGTTTGATGAAGAAGTGTCGTCTCCAAGGATCCTTAGATGGCTGACAGCGAGCAATAAAAGTAGAATTGAGACTCATGAATTATTTAATCCTCCGAAAGACTCGATAAGCCTTATTTTATTAAAACAACTACTGAAACATATGCGGTAACAGCTGTAAATTAATTTTTGAAACATAATATAGTTGCAGTTTCTTATTGCAATTGATGTATTTTTTTCAGCAGTTGCTGCATATTTTTCAGTAATGACTACATAATTTATAGCAATTACTGAATAATATGCAACAACTATTGCACATAACTGTGGCTATAATATATTTTTAGAAGTCAGTTGTTAATTGTATTTTGTTGGTATAATTTTATTCAATTATTTTTATACTTTATTGCATTTATTAAAATAATTGATATGTAGATTCCATACCCGTGGATACTTCCTACTGAAAGTGAGGAACAGATAGACTTTTTGAATGGATTTGTACTTTTGGAAGTAGAGAAACAAGACCCAAAATTTGAAAAATTAGTGAAAGATTTGATGGAGTGACAATCATTAAAAGAGATTTTATTGTGGTTAATGATGAATTCAATTCTTCAAAAGTTATTGATATTGTTCTAACAGATGTTGTCGGTGTTGGTGATATTGATGCTTGTGCCGGTGGAAGAGGAGGATCATCTCCAATTATGAATACTGATTTTGGTGATCTTGGTGATAGTAGTGAAAGAGGAGGATCTTCTCCAGTTGTTGGTACTGATTTTGGTGATCGTGGGGTTGGCGGAGGAGATATTCAAATTACAATTACAATAGGTAAATCTTTTACGATTAATGTAGATACCTCTAAAGTACTATTGATGTAGATACCTCTAAGCCTTATTTTATTAAAACAAGTGCTGAAACATATGTGGCAACTGCTGCAAACTAATTTTTGAATTATAATATAACTGCAGGTTCTTGTAGCAGTTGTTGCATATTTTTCAGTAATGACTACATAATTTATAGCAATTGTTGAAGAATATGCAGCACCTGTTACCCACAACTGCTGCTATAATATATTTTCAGAAGTCAGTTGTTGATTGTATTCTGTTGGTATAATTTTATTCAATTATTTTCATATTTTTACTATTGATGTAGATACCTCTAAAGTACCTTGTTCTTGAGATATTCAAACTCCATTCACAATAGGTAAATATTTTACTATTGATGCAGGTACCTCTAAAGTGTCTTGAACTTCTTGCGAATGTTTAAAGTGTAATGAGAGGAATGAATTAGTGCTTAAAAGGCTAGACTCTTTAGAGAAAGCCATCAATACCATGATGTCTAAGAGAGGTATCATTCCATCATCAAAGATTTCATCGCCATATATTCCAGTTCGACTACAAAAAAAGAAAAGAGAAATTTCAAAAGAATTGAAAAGTGCCAAGAAAAAAAGTGAAGATTACAAAAGAGCAACAATCTGTAGATGATGCACTGGAGAAGGGGGTTGAGGGTAATGTTGAGAAGAATTTATTGTCGTAGTTGAATAAAAAATAATATATTGTAATTATATTTTGTTATTAGTTTATCGAATGTTTGAATAAGTCGGCATTATTAAATAATAATTTTTGTATTGAATATTAGAATTTGTTTCATGTTACAATTGGTGTTTTTTTATTTTTTAATTATTAAATTATGTTGTGGAAATTGTTCAATTGTAGAAATTGCTGAAAATCTTCTGGCAATTATTGTAATATAAGTCAGCAAGTTAGGTTCTTTCTAGGATAGTTATACCAATTGTTATGAAATACAACAAGTTAGTTATTTACTTAATTTTATTTGGTAGTTGTTGATACCTCAACAAATTATGTATTTGGAAAAATATTCTAACAATTATTATAAAATACATTAACATATTTATTGATAATTAGAGTGGCGTTAGTTCAATTTTTGATTAAAAGTTATATTTAGCAGAGATTTAATAGCTAGTTACTGAAAGTATTAGAGCAATTGTTGTAAAATGTATTAGCAAGTTATCCACTTGTTGGGACTAATCTAGCAACTGCTGAAACTTCTCATAGCAAGTTAGTGAGTTGTTGTGAATTTTCTAGCAGTTGTTGAATGTTTCTATAACAAGTTAGTTAGTTGGATGAATAAATCATATCTAATGATAGATGGGGTGGTGTTAGTCTAATTTAAGACTAAAAATTAGATTCAATAGTAATCTTATACGTTGAGATAGTAATTGAACAAGTAATATATGATCAACTAAGAAATAACACATATAAGTTGAAATTACTATAGTACATTAATTATTAGTTGATTGGTCAATCATATTTATTGATAATTAGAGTGTTGTTAGTTTGATTTTAGGTTAAAAGTTAGATTTAGTAGCTAGTTGCTGAAAGTGTTATATCAATTGTTGTAAAATATATTAGCAAGTTATCTACTTGTTGGGACTCATCTAGCAACTGCTGAAACTTCTCATAGCAAGTTAGTGAGTTGCTGTAGATTTTCTAGTAGTTGTTGAATGTTTCTATAACAAGTTAGTCAGTTGCTACAGTAAATTGAGTATTAGTTGGTTGGATAAATCATATCTAATGATAGATGGGGTGGTGTTATTCAAATTTAAAACTAAAAATTAGATTCAATAGCAATCTTATACATTGAGATAGTAATTGGACAAGTAATATATGATCAACTGAGAAATAACACATATAAGTTGAAATTACTATAGTACATTAATTATTAGTTGATTGGTCAATCATATTTATTGATAATTAGAGTGTTGTTAGTTTGATTTTAGGTTAAAAGTTAGATTTAGTAGCTAATTGTTGGAAGTTTTATAGCAATTATTGTAAAATGTATTCGCAAGTTATATACTTGCTAGGACTCATTTAGTAACTGCTGAAACTTCTCATAGTAAGTTAGTGAGTTGTTGTGAATTTTCTAGCAGTTGTTGAATGTTTCTATAACAAGTTACTTAGTTGCTATAGTAAATTGGGTATTAGTTGGATAGATAAATCATATCTAATGATAGATGGGGTGGTGTTAGTCCAATTTAAAACTAAAAATTAGATTCAATAGCAATCTTATATGTTGAGATATTAATTTGACAAGTAATATATGATCAACTGAGAAATAACACATATAAGTTGAAATTACTATAGTAAATTGATTATTAGTTGATTGTTCAATCATATTGTTATGTCGAAAAATGGACAAAGTGTAAAATTAATTTTATCCTTATAAGAAAAAATCAATTTTAGTAAAAGAGGAGTCGTCACTTAATTTTTTTAAAAAATTAAGAAAACTTAATTTAAAAGACTCTAACAGATTTTAGTCTTAAAAATTTAGAGAAAAAGGCTACGAGGTTCATATTACTATTTTAAGAAGGTTTTAGCACTTAAAATAGCCGCTAACATGCGGTTATCCAACGATTTGAAAATTATTTGATTAACTTTGAAAAATATTAATTTAAAAGGAAACGAAGACTTTGAAATTATTTTTTAGAAAAAAATAAAAAAATAAATAACAGAATTGATAAAACTTAAACATTTGATTATAATATACATGTATATATATATATATAAAGAAGTAAAAGTTTATCAATGATTAAGTAAATATAGAAAATTATTTTAAGAATAAATTAACATGAATTGGTTTATCTTTAGGAAATCTAATTAGGTTAAAACAAATTAAAATTAATAGCTAAGAAAATCATGAACGACATAAATAAATTAATTATTACAAACCGAATCAATAAAATAATAAATAAAAATAAGTAATGAACATATAAAAATATGGCCCGACACTTAGTTTCTGTACGCCTAGACTAAGCTGTTGGGCCACCTGCATTTTGGGCTTTTGGGCCAATTCTGATGTATATCACAACTGTATATACACTGTATATTAGTGCATACAACCAACAGTTTTCTTGTATATCAGATATACATAAAATTGCATATCAGTCAATTTTGCTCCAGCGCCTGTAGAAATACTTAGTAAACATGTTAATAATAAATAATATGAATAGTAATAATAAAAATAAAAATAATAACGATAATAATAATAATACTAATACAAAAATAAAACCCTTCTTATGAACATGGGAGGCCTTGGAAAGCAACGGTAATTTCTTCATCGGCCAATTTCAACTTGTAATATATAATATATAATGTAAACTTAAATTAAAATTTCCGTCTTTAAAATGGAGAGGCCTCGAAACCCGACGGAGAGATTTTTTCATTGGCCAAAATAAAGTCTGTTACATAAGTAGTAGACATGTAATCATCCCTCCAAATAATAAAAAAAACTATTTAAAACTTATTTTAAAGAAGTGGGTACTAACTTTATTTAAAGTAGTAGGGTAATAACTTTATTTAAAGTAGTAGGGTAATAACTTTATTTAAAGTAGTAGGGTAATAACTTTATTTAAAGTAGTAGGGTAACAACTTTATTTAAAGTAGTGGTGAAATAACTTTATTTAAAGTAGTAGGGTAATAACTTTATTTAAAGTTGTGGGGTAATAACTTTATTTCAAATTTAATAAAGGGAGACAAGATTAATTGTGATAAATGCCAAAATAATTACTACATGCTAGCAAATTTTGTAAAAAAAATACTATAATTATTTCCTAACAGTCAAATATTTCAATCAACAAATTATGCCTGATTAGCAAAATATTAAACATTTTCCAAATCTAAATCAATAAAATAAAATATCGGTTATCAATTAGCTAATCAAATAGATACCCAAATTAAAAGATATGCATTTAGACAATAGCAAATAATAACAATCTCACCGTAAAAAACTTAATTAAATACAAGAATATAAACATGAACATAATTAAAATGTAAGAACATGAATATGAACACGAAACCTTAATTAAATACAAGAATATAAACATGAACATAATTAAAATGTAAGAACATGAAACCTTAATTAAATACAAGAATATAAACATGAACATAATTAAAGTGTAAGAACATAAATATGAACATGAACATGAACATGAACATGAACATGAACATGAACATGAACATGAACATGAAAATGAAAATGAACATGAACATGAACATGAACATGAACATGAACATGAACATGAACATGAACATGAACATGAACATGAACATGAACAACAACAACAACAACAACAACAACAACAACAACAAAAACAAAAATAACATAAATATGCTTTGCAATCTTAATCAATTATGAATGAACAAAAATCTTTGAATCTCGAGTTTATCAAATCATTTGGAGCAAAAAATAAAGAACTAAAGTGATGTAGTAACATGTGAACAATATGAATCTTATAAGCAAGAAAATAACAATAATGGTTAGAGTAATTGATCAGCCCAACATTTGTTATGAAAACAAAATCAGTAAAAGGAATCTAACATGAGAAAGATCTAAATCTTCTAAGCAAGAAAACTTATCAAGAACACCAAACACAAGATGTAATCAAACCAACATATGCACAATAATAAAAAAAATGAACTTTTAGATCTAAAAGAACACAACATATATAGTAAAATAAAGTTAAACGAAACCATACCAAGACGGATTTGTAAAAATCCGTCTTAGACCTCTCGTCTTGTTAGTCTAGCGACGGCTTGGTGGCTTTTCCTGCGTGGTTCATCGGAGCTCTCGCCGAAGACGAGTAGAAGAGAAGTATTCGGTGGTGTGTAAGAGGAGAGAGATTGAGAGATGAGGGGAGAGAATGGTGAGGATGGTAACTTGTCTTGTTTTCTCTTTTTGAGAAGATGAAGAGAGTGTAGACAGAGAGAGATAGTGAAGAAGAGAGTGTAGAGAGAGAGAGATAGTGAAGAAGAGAGTGTAGAGAGAGAGATAGTGAAGAAGAGAGTGTAGAGAGAGAGATAGTGAAGAAGAGAGTTTAGAGAGAGGGATAGTTGTTTGATAATGGAAAGAGAAAAGAAAAGATATTTTTTATTTATTTATTTTTATTTTTAGAAAAAACTAAAAATTTCAAAAATACAAACCATAATTAAACTAACCCAACTAAAATTTATTTAGTAAAAAATAAAATCTTTTGAGATAATTTTCGAATAATCACATAAATAGTAATCAAAGATATAATTATATAGAAATATGTATGTTATACTAAAATTTATATAAAGATAAAAATAGTTAAGAATAATATGAAAATATATATATATATATCTACATATATTATTTTTTATTTTTTTTATTTTTATAAAAGCTAATTATTTCAAAATATTTGAATTCAAAGAAACTCGATAGCTAATTTGCGTTGTGGATGGTCAAAATTGGGTGTCAACACATATTTATTAATAATTAGAGTGATGTTAGTTCAATTTTAGATTAAAATTTAGATTTAGTAGCTAGTTGCTGAAAGTGTTATAGCAATTGTTATAAAATGTATTAGCAAGTTATCTACTTGCTGGGACTTATCTAGCAACTGTTGAAACTTCTCACAGTAAGTTAGTGAGTTGCTGAATTTTGTTTAGCAATTTAGAGAGTTTTGTGAGGTGTCTAGCAGTTGCTATAATTTTATTTGGCAATTTAGCGCATTGTTGTTGTGAGTTGTCTAATGGTATTAATTTATTTTAAGTTAGATTCAGCATGTGAATTTCTTAGCAATTGCTATGATTTTTATAGCAATTGTTGTAAACTGTTGTAATAATTAGTTCAACTGTTGCAACTGCTATAAACAACTACAATAATTTAATATGCAATTTGTTTATAACAAAAGCATTGAAAAACAGAAGTATCCAAACAACAACCACAAATAAAAGTTTAAAATGAAAAATAAAACAAAGTTCACAAACAATACGTAAAAGTGGGTGTTTTCATGAAGCATTTCTCTCTGAACATGTAGTTTTATTGTCCAACACTTTTGCATATGGAACATTTGTTCTTTTTGCTTGAAATGATTCTCCAATACTTTTTCGCCTTTTCTTTGCCTTCCTTCCCAACTTTCCTGGATCAACATATGGAGAAAGTATTTCCCTCTCCAAAATTTTCATAGGAATTTCCCATCACTCTTCGAGCCTAGTGCAGTCTCTTTACTTCCTCAAGACTTTATTTTAACTTATCAACAAGAATCACATATTTACTGTTCCAACTACCTTGAGTATGAGGGGTAGTCAAACGGATTTGAGAAACGCATGAGTCTAAATAAGTTTCTTATGAATAACTCTATAGCACAATCTTGAGTATGAAAGAATGGGAAACAACTCTTAAATATCCTGTAGCCTCTTGATTATAAGTGTGGTGCATAACACACCCATAAACAAGACTCTACTAGGTACGCTTCATAGACTCCCTAGGACTCTTGAATTATGTGCTCTGATATCAAGTTTGCAAGCCCTGGGAGGGTACCCTAAACGTGGCCGGCACTCGAAAATCATTACTGGCTCCTAAGCGAACCACTTGGCTTGATCACACATTCGTTCATTTATTTAATTAGCAAAAGACTTAAAATAAAGAGGTAATTAAGTGGGCAATTCCAATCAACAATCTAGCTCAAGCAAGAAAGGTCATGGACCAATAAATCAAACTTCAATCTATTTCATTAAAATAGTTTGACAAGAATAATTTAAAGAAATAAAATATTCAATAGACCCATCACTATCTAGTCTATGAAGCCTCTATCACTATTATCTAATTGGTGCCAATGACAGGTTCATGGCTATCTGAAATCAGAATGAAAAGACTAAACTCAATTCAAGAATAACATAAGTGGTATGTATGCAGTGCACCTATTGATAATATATTAAACTTGTCTCTGCATTATGAAATGATGCATGTCCAAATGGACGTCAATACGTGGAATGTACGAGTATGTAATATGGCAGAATGAAACATACATCAAGGTAGAATAATATCGGTTCAAATATATCAAGTAAGAAAGATAAGAGAGATTCAATCAAGGTGTCATAAGTCTAAAGTAAGAATACAGTTTAGACAGAGACCAATCATATACAATCCAATCCAATCATGTACAATCCAATTCAATCCAATCATATACAATCCGATCCAATCCAATCATATACAATCCGATCCAATCCAATCATTTACAATCCAGTCCAATACAATCCAATCATATACAATCCAATCACCTACCATCCAATCCAATCATGTACAATCCAACCATTTACAATTCGATCCAATCTAATTATAGACAATCCGATCCAATCCAATTATATATAATCTGATTCAATCCAATCATATTCAATCCAATCACATACCATCAAATCTAATACAATCATATACAATCAACTCAATAATAAAGTCAAAGGACTCAACTCAATAGATATGTAAATTAGAATTTAGCAATGTTTTACAATTCGACTCAATCATCTACAATCTCAATCAAACCAATCATATCATGCATAATTCACTCAATTTGGGAGTTTATCTAACCGACAAACATCACCTATGAGCCAGTGATGTACAACAAGCCAACATTGTTGCCATATTTGTTCAATATTTTATCAAGGTATGAACGAATCAACTAATCATGGATCCATTAATCAATCAAGTCCTATCATTTCAAGACAATGAAATAGGGAAACATCCGACTTTAATGATTCAATCCCTTCCTATGTTGGCTACGTAGTTCATGGGATTCGAGTATAGAATATACTCTTACCCAATTCGGTGCTCAATACTCCTCCCGAGACTCAATATGCTCATATCTATCAGGTGAGTAAAATACTCAAAATACTCATTTAGTCTCTTTGGACTTAGTTTCAAATCAACTCATTTAGTCTCATTGGACTCTTTTTAAAACTCAATCAATCTGGTCCCATTGGACCTTCTTTCAAAATCAACCCATCTCAATCATCAAACTCTTTTTTTAAAATTTGATACAATCTCAACTTCAGAATGCAGTAAATATTAGATGCATTTAAAACTTAATTTTAACCCCTCAACTCAATTTCAAAATAGATGTTTTAATGTAAAAATTCTCAAATCATTTATACTCAAAATACTCATGCTCAAAATGATAATTAAGAGACTTCTCAAACTGAAATCATGCTTAAACTCTTTTAAAATCAAAGATGAAAATTATCATTCTTTAAACTCCAAATAGTGCATAAATAATTTATTCAAAAACATTCACAAATCATTTTTAAAACTCCTTCTCAAATAATCATTTATACTCAAGATCCTCATATGACTCCAATCAAATTAAATTATGCAAATCATATCATGTAGTCACATTAGACTCCAATCCATTACATCTCAAAACATCATCATCACCATTACATCTTCATCAACCATTTTACTTTTTAAAGATGAGCATAATTTTCATCATCATCAAACATCTTGCTACAAAATCCTTATTTAATTCTATGTTCAATTTATCGAGACACAAAGGAAATTCTATCTCCACCAAGGTTTCATTCCTATTTATGCCACTCACCTTCATAACTATCTCAATTCATTCTTTTTATTCCAATTAATACATATACATAATCATTTGCAGTCAATATGTAGCTACGGATTATGAAATGAAATATGAAAAGTAATTATTCAAGAATTCAAGTCATGAAAATCATCAATCAATTAATAATATGTAAAAATATTCTAGAGTTTAGGAAAAATTCAAGAAAATATTCATAGAAGGTTCAAGTCTTTCACAATTTCCATTTAACACATCTATGGGTCATATGGAAGAACTCAATCCATATTTTAGGTTAGCCTCACATACCTGGAATGAAGATTATCTCACCAAAAATCAAGGACATGGCTTGAAGATATTGAATCCTAACTCTTCTTCTCCTTTCTAGTCTCTTCTCTCAAATCTCCTAAGGTGAAGAAGAGGAAAACCTACTTGGATATTATGAGGGAACTGATTTTCAGTCCCAAAATGGCTAGGGTTATACTTGGGATAGGTGGGGAAAAGTCCGGAATGCCCTTTCTCAAGAAAAAATCTGAAAATGGGTTCAAAATCCTGCAGGCGCAATATGGGCGTGCCATCACCCAAACTACTGCAGCTAGTTTTGGGCGCTCTGTTGACGCGCCGCGCCAAGCCCATAAATTTATGCAGCGATAGTGTTTGGTAAAATGGTCATAACTTTTGACTCCAAACTCGGAATGAGTCAAATTGGTGGCGTTAGAAAGAGGACTCAAAGACCTTAAATTTGATAGGTCATGGGTTACCTAAATATTAATATTATGAAAGTTATGGTCATTTGAAGTTTACCCTTAAAAGGGCTCATTCGAAAACTTAGACGATAGAAATTCTTTGGACTTGTGTTGGTGTTAGAGATCCCTCATTAACCTAAATCACATATACTACTCTTCAAATACTTAGGAATTGATCCTAACTCATATACACAACTATAAGTCATTCAGTTTGAGTCTACACGTATATGAAGAATGGTTCAAGTCTTCGCCAAAAAACAAATTAGGGTGCTACATGATCTCACCCTTGGGATCATTCATCCTCGAATAAAGATCAACCAGAGCTGGACTCGAGGAATGAATAACAATAAAGACTCAATCAAATCAACCAATCAAGCAATCTAGACAACCAACTATTCAGGCTCAAGAATAGGCAAATCAGTTCAAGTGAAGAGTAGGGATATTGCCTTCAACATTCTTATCGTTAGGCATGAATAGAAGTGGATATTTGGTCTTTATGTCTTCCTGATAGGACCGACTGTCTTTGAATTCAGCACTTTCAATAGGAACTACCAACAAAGGATCTCCCAAGCACTCCTTTGATCATCGAGACATATGAAGTACCAGACAAAAAACAACTAACTCAGAAGGTAACTCTAATTCATGAGTGACATCCCCAATCCTCTTCATAATTTTGTATGGACAATATATTGGTGCCCAAACTTCCCCTTCTTTCCAAGACTCATAACACCCTTCACTTATATCCAATCATTCCCCCAAAAGTCATCAATAACCTACTATCATCACTCTCATAGTGACAACCACACACTCAAGCCTATCACTCTAACCACCTCAGCCACATCTAAGAATTCTTAGGCCTAGTTCAACACTTCTACCTCCATTATTGCATGAGCTCTTACCCAGAGACATACTAACATACTCTTACCTATATATTGCACATCACAGAGCCTCATCTCGCTCCTTTTCCACACCTCTATCCTTAACTAGACAGGTACAACACAACTATCACAATCAAGAAACACTCACTCTCCCCCATCTTCTCTCACTCAACTCGGTCTACTATAATCAACATAGTAGGCGTATGGGTCTAGGCCATGGGCATGGTGCTCATACACATGGAAGGAATAGAGTATCACTTCGACTGAAGTGTTAGGAATATAGAAGATGGAAAAACATTGATGTCTCATCCTGATCAACTCATCACTATCGAAAGCTCAAGACTTACTTAAGTTCATTACCTTATTATCTTTACCTTAGCTCAAAGGTCACCTCCTAATGTTTGTGAACTGATTCTCTACACTTAGTTATAAGCACATTGCACTACACGACAGAGTATCACTATTCAGAAAAACACTTAAACTCTCCTTTATACTATACCTGAAGATATCAAACCGCTATTAGGGCCTCATTCAACTCTATACTATCTCATATACACATCTTAAGCCTCTTCTTACCAAATGACTTAGCCTCAATTCACTATTTACATCTGAGGGTCACATACCCCTCCATTCATAACACATACTCCTTGCAAATTAATATCTTAATCTCTCGCATATTTCACATCAAGCCTACTAAATCAAATCTTAAAACTAAGACTATCACAATCATTCATTATACCTCATTACTCACCTTATAGATACTTCTCTCTAGTTGCAGACCTCAATCAATCACTATTCTCACTATTTGAGTTCTACTCCTCTTACTCTTTTTTTCTAACTCTAGGATTATTCTACGAATCATAGCTCACCATGCCTCAAATTACATTCCGTCAGATGGTAACACTAATCATTTAGAGACATAACCACTCCATCAAAGATAACATCTGAATCAAGGTTTACAGAAGATAGTCTGGGATACGTCTTGCTCAAGATCAACACATGATTCATATGAATAAGAATGTATTCTTCGAAATCAATAAAATTAAGCACGCTAATCGGCTCCTCACAAGCCTGTGCAGTCTTTTTACTTTCTCAAGACTTTATCTTAACCTTTCAACAAGAATTATAGATTTACTGTTCCAACTACCTTTAGTATGAGGGGTAGTCAAATGGATCTGAGAAACGCATGAGTCTGAATAAGTTTCTTATGAATAGCTCTATAGTATGATCTTGAGTATGAACGAATGGGAAACAACTCTTAAATATTCTATAGCCTCCTGATTATAAGTGTGGTGCATAACACATACATAAGCAATACTCTACTAGACACGGCTTCATAGACTCCCTAGGACTCTAGAGCTCTGTGCTCTGATACCAAGTTTATCACACCTCGGGAGGGTACCCTAGATGTGGCCGGCACTCGAAAACCATTACTGTCTTCCAAGCGAACCACTTGGCTTGATCACACATCTGTTCTTTCATTCAATTAGCGAAAGACTTAAAATAAAGAGGCAATTAAGTAGACAATTCCAATCAACAATCTAGCTCAAGCAAGAAAGGCCATGGGCCAACAAATTGAACTCCAATTAATGTCATTAAAATAGTCTGACAAAAATAATTCAAGGAAATAAAATATCCAGTCGACCCATTACTATCTAGTCTATGAAGCCTCTATCACTACTATCTAATTGGTGTCAATTACAAGTTCATCGATATCTCAAATCAGAATGAAAAGACTAAACTAGATGCAAGAATGACATAAGTGGTATCCTCCGAATGTAGGGGAGGACTCACCAATAAGTTGAGTGTGAACATATCCTCAACAATGCGCCTATTAATAATCTCTTAAACCTGTCTCTGCATCATAAAATGATGCAGGTTTAAATAGACGTCAGTACGTGGAATGTACGATTATAAAATATGGAAGAATAAAGCATACATCAATGTAGAATAATATTGGTTCAAATATCTCAAGTAAGAGAGATTCAATCAAGGTGTCATAAGTCTAAAGTAAGAATACAATTTAGATAAAGACCAGTCATATACAATCCAATCCAATCATATAAAATCCAATTCAATCTAATCATATACAATCCGATCTAATCCAATCATATACAATCCGATCCAGTCCAACCCAATCATATATAATCCAATCACCTACCATCCAATCCAATCATGTACAATTCGATCTAATCCAATCATATACAATCTGATCCAATCCAATCATATACAATCCGATCCAATCCAATCTAATCGTATACAATCCAATCACATACCATCCAATCCAATACAATCATATACAATCAAATCAACAATAAAGTCAAAGGACTCAACTCAATAAATATGCAAATTAAAATTTAGCAATATTTTACAATTCGACTCAATCATCTACAATCTCAATCAAACCAATCATATCATGCACAATCCACTCAATTTGAGAGTTTTTTTAACCGACGAACATCACCTATGAACTAGTGATGTACAACAAGTCGATGTTGTTGCCACGTCCGTTCAATACTTTGCTAGGGTATAAACGAATCAACCAATCATGGGTCCATCAAGCTTTAATGTTGTCTTAGTTGTCGTATTTACAGTGCAAATCATATAACAATATGCATCAAGGACTGTGTATCCATGCTCATGTATTTTCCTTATCAAAGACTTTGCAATCTCGCTTCCCTTCCAGATTTTTCAATAATTAACTTTGCAGCCCAATTCCACACGGATTGAAGTCTTCATATCTTTTGTAGATGGACCTTTACCCTCGGGAAACTTATCTTTAATGTATGCACCAATGACTTTAGTTGTGGCGTGTGGATTATAGCTCGTACGATGTTGAGAACCACATGTGTGGAACTTTTTATACTTTTTGATGTAAAACCTCTCAGAACTTTTAAGCTTTACAGCTCTCAGCCACGACTTACACTCAGGATGTACACATTTGACACAATACACCAAACATGAATTTATCACCTTTTTAAATCTGAAATCTTTCTTCACGCAAGTAATTTTCTGTGCAATATCTAGATCTTGCTTATTCTTGAATGTCATACCATTGTAAAAATCTATCTCATCATCTTGAACATGATTTGACTGTGTTAATTATGTTATCGGCGTATTGTTGGCACCTTCAAGAGTAAGCGTTTCTTCACCGATAATTTCTTGAGAAGATTCATCATTCAACACTTGTTGGTTTTGAGATGTATTGTGGTTCTCTACCACCCTTTCAACGTAAAGCCTTAAAACATGTCTAGCTTCATCTTCAAAATAAGCACACAAACTGATTTGATTTTTAATCCTAAGAGGACCTACCCTTTGCATTTCACAACAACTGTGCATGTAAGTGATGACAATATCTGACAACTCATAATTTAATTCACAATTGGTAATGATTTTGTTCGCAAAATCATCATATGTGATATCTCGATGCACAGTCATTAGTATCGTCTCGACCATTTGTTTACCCTTCCAGCGCCAAATATAACGATTGTTGGACTCAACCCATTCACCTTGATAATCAACCCCTAATGTTATATTGTCCCTCATTAATGGTGTTGAAGGTATCTGAAAATATTGTGATTTAAAAAAAATATAGTCATTACATGAGAAAAACTGTACTAAAATGCAATAACTATTGTATTTTGTTCAGCAACTGCTTCATCAGTTGAACCAACATATGTAACAGTTACTATAGATTATTCAACAACTATTGCAAATATTTGATCAGTAGCTAAATATGATGCCGAAAATGCTGAAATAAATGTAATAACTATTGAAACATAGTCAACAATTGCATGCTTCAACAATTACTGCAATTGATGAAGCAGTTGCTGAAAAAGATATCCAAGCTATTGTTGCATATTTTTCAGCAATTACTCGATCTATTTCAGCAACTGCTACAATGTTACTGAAATAGCAGCAGCAGTTGCTGAAACGACAAAAATAGCTCAATCTGTACAAATAGCACAAATGAACAATACACACAAAAATTACATGAATTCACTTACCAAATGATTAAAAATCACCTATAAAGTAATTCTCAAGCTCCACGAACAAAATTTAGTCCAGAAATTAAAAATATATATTATTTTTTCCTCTCAATTTTTTTAAAAAAACAACCCAACTCTCATTCCAAAAGTAACATCAACACCAACATGAGAAACGCAGGTGAAAGAAGAAGAGGAAGAAGAAGAAAAATGAAGAAGAAGAAAGCGTAGGTGAGAGAGGAGGAAGAAGAAGAAAAGCGCGGGTTTTTATTTTATTAGGTGAAAGTGTAAATAAGAAAACTTGAGGACTTATTTAAAAATGATCAAATATCATTAAATCCTAATCATAAACTTGTCACGCACACTCAATTCTTAAACCTTGAGTCACTCTTTTTACATTTTAAAACTTTTTTGTCACCCTTAATTTATTCTACCTCGTAACTCAAGGGACATATTTTTTGGACTTTCAGAGGTATGGTGTTGTTGCCTTTTTTATTTTGGTGAAACTAAACAAAATAAATTTAAAAAAAAATAAAAAAAAGAGATCAGAGACTCTTCTTGTTTTTATTTCCAATGCTCTACTATACCTGTCCCACTAATTTCATGGCTTATCTTATCATTTTTATAGGATGATAGACTTGACGAAATAGAGAACGGGTTACATGAGATCCTTGAAAGACATAGTTTACCCTTTGCTCAAGTTTGGATTCCTTTTTCTCGATCTGCCTCTTTACACCTCCTGTATTGTGCTGGTGCCCCCATCTACGAACCATTGAGATCAATGTATAATGAGTTTGAACACGTTTCTGAGGCCTGTTTTATTGAGAATGGTAAGGCATTAGTGTGGATCCCAAGGTTCATGCTTTTGCAAAGATGTTACTCTATTAAGCTTCAACGAGTACCCTTTGGTGCCTAGTGCACGAAAAGCTAAATTGACTCAAAGTTTTCCAATTTGCTTGCAAAGTAAGTACGCCAACAATTTTGTTTGCATAGTTGAGTACTTTCTTCCGCCCATGAAATGGTTGTTAGAGATACAAAGACTTTCTTAAACATGCTTTTATCCACAATGAAGGAACAACTTCCAGGTTTCATAGTTGCTTCTGGAAATGAATTAGGGCAGAGGATGCTCGTTGAAGTTGTTAAAGTTTCCCAAAGTGTTGAACTTGACTTCTTTGAAATTAGCCAACCTCTTCCGAGTGTTCAATCACTTCAGGATGGAGGAGAAACAACAGAAATTGATTCTTTCTGTCAACAGTCAAATTTACAGAACGGGGAGAATAATGTTGCTGCTGCACTACTGGTTCCTTCTTATTCATCACTCAACTGTCAAAGGACAGTGGAAGTTGATCCATTACTTCCTCATCCAATAGGGGAAGCTATGACAAACAGAGGAAAAATAACTTGGATATAGCACATGATGATCACATTGAGGATACAAGTGATATAATGCAACTTGATTCACACTTTGAGCAACCAGATTTAGAAATTAATTCCGCGGGAAATGAAACGAGTAACAACGAGAAAATCCATTCACATAAGAACAACCCAATACAAAGGATAGAAAAAGATTATGAGATTACTCGCAAGATTCTGGAGCAGCATTTTGGCATGACTCTTGAAGATGCTGCCAAAAATCTACGTGGTAAGTTCACTAGCTTTAGTGCATTTGAGATTCGTGATTCTTTTTGTGTTATTATATTTATGTACGTTCATATGCCTTTAACCAAATAGGTTCACTGAAATCCCTTTTGTGGTCTTCTTTTATTGCCTTTAACAATTGCATATCTCTAGATGGCCACATCATAAGACTAGAAAGGTTAATGTCCATGTTAGCCAAGGCGTATCTTTTCAAGGTGCTGAACCATATGTGGTCGATCAACAATGTCCTGCTCTTACCCAAGAAAAAGGCACCGATTATTTGGGTAACAAAATATCTCCTTCAACAGGAGTACCTTGTGATAGTCTGATGACATATAGAGGTGATATTATAAAGTTTCAACTCTCCCTTTCATCAACCAGGGTAGAATTGGAAGGGGAAGTTGAAAAGAGGCTTAAGATATCAATTCAAAGGTTTTTAATCAAGCATCAAGATGAAGATAAAGATTGGATTTTAATAACTACTGATACAGATGAAGGGGAAGGACTACTATGAGATTACTGGTTACCCCAGAAGCTGACACATGAAGGATTTTCCCTAAGTTTTGTTATGGTTATCTTTATAGCAGAAATGTTATCTTTTGATGACATGGTGTTTGTCTCTTCCCTGCGGTGTTTTGACTTGTCTTTGTGCTCGGTGAACCAAGGTGATTAATGCTGTTAGAAAGATTGCTATAAATAAAAGAGGAAAATAATCCATTAGGGCTTATGCTAAGAGTTATGTTGTTTTCTTTTCATTAGCTATTTTGTAATAGCAGTTTGGAAACTCCCTTTTCTATTTCCGTTTGTTCTTTAATTGCATGAACAATCGACTAGTAAGTTCCTTTGATAATCAATACAAATCTTAATTTGTTACATTATTGTTCCTACTCCATGTCTCTCTGCCATGTTACTGCTCAATTCTTAGTTCAACTTCAGATTACCTCACTATGGACTCCTGCCTGTAACTGGGTGGACACCGGCTGGGTTTCTGTCGAAAGTGAACTCCCACTACTTGGTCAAGAACTCTTATTTTATATTATTGTGAAAATTGGTAAAAAAGAGTAATCACAGATTTGTATGTCAGTAATGGAGCTCAAATTGGCTGCGGTGCTAAATTTGGAAAATCTAGAGTAACTAACATCCTTGTGGTAAAAGCTGATGATCAAGGTGTTTCACATAATCTTTGTTTTGCTCACTTTAAGAATATTATTCTTGAGGTTGAGTTTCCAGGTGCCAAAAAGCATGTTACTCTGCTTCAAACCTTACATATGCATATGCCTAGGCCGTATGTTGCTCAGACTCTTCAATAATGTCGATGGGCGTGTGTTTGATTCTTCAAAAGTAGTGTATATTTGAAGTATCCGAAACGGGTGCAGCAACATTTTTTAAGAGTCCAAGCAACATAGGCTAGGCATGTTTGACACAAAGTTAGCTTCTGATACTCATCTTCTGACTGGACAGCGTGTTCTTGATACTCTGTTACCCTTGGTGCCTGGTGGTATTTGCGCTATGGAAAACATTTTTCCATCTACTCTGCCTTAGTCAGTGTACTCTATGTTGGGTGTTGGAACGAGGGAATGAAGTGGCACAGGAACTAATGGATTTTCCTCAATTGACAATCTGTCATTAAGCATACCACATTTGTTGCTAATTCTTCAAACATGCAGATGGCTCATGAGGCCACAATCAATACTAAGCGTTGCTATAGCCTAAATGGATGTAACACTTCAAGTGTATACGGTTTGTCATTTTTTCACGTACAGAAGGTTTACGATCTAAATTTGAGAGTTTTATTGTAGCACCGCGCGTAATTTGATAACACTTATTTTAATTGAAATCAGAAAATATATGTGACCAAGAAGTCACGGGTTCAAGCCTTAGAAACAGCCTCTAGCAGAAATGCAAGGTAAGACTGCGTACAATAGATCCTTGTGGTCGGGTCCTTCCCCGGACCCTGCGCATAAAGGGAGCTTTAGTGCACCGGGCTACCCTTTTGAAAGTGTTTTAAATATTTAGAGAAAAATTATTAATTACTATATATTTGTATAAGTATTTATTTTTTATAAGAGTTTTATCACTTAGTAATATTTTAACAGAGATAGTAAGTCTCTGTGAAAAGCATTGGGATGTCAGCTGATCATAATTTCTGACTTTATCGCATCATTGTCGTGCTTGTAACATTGTGAAGTATGTTTGATAGTTAAAATTATTTTTCGTAGAGTTTTTTATTCCTTATGTCTATTAGCGGGCTATTGTCTTAAGAGTTAGCCTGAAATGATGGAGGTTCATTCTGTTGTACCTAAGGGGTTGTTAAACTGTTCTTTCTCGTAAAAGTTCTTATGATAAGGTTATTTGAAAATTACATTCATACTAAATTATGTACCTTATTCTTTTGTTTATATACTTGTCAAACATCCTTGTTTCTAAACAGGTTAAGACTATAACCATTTTGGAATTGTTTATAGTAAATCAAGTCAGGCATGTCATTCTTCTTTTGAATTCCTAAATGATTAATTTGCTAAGTTAAAGTTGAGTCAAGAGATTTGAGTCTATTATAAGTTTATAGGTCTAAATGGTCGTATGAGAGTAAATGAAATCACAATGAGATTCTTTGAGATCTTTATGAACCTTTTCATATTCATGTTACCTTTTTAAAGTCAAGTTAAGTGTTCAGGTTTATTCTAAAATCATATGAGATTCTAAAAGGAATTTGCATGTTATAGGGAAGTGATTACGGGATTATGAGAATAAACGTATGTAAAAGCCAAGATTGGCTAAGTTCTTGTTATGGACTACTACGTGTATTCAAAGTTCATATCATATCATGGCATGTTATGCATTTACTTCGAGCTATAATCGAAGGGAAGGGGCCTATTTTCCCAAAAGACTATGTATATTGTACAGATGGTCACATGTTGGGAAATATGAAGCCAGTCAGTGACCGAAAAAGATCATCATTGATAGCATTTGGTTGGGTATGTCATGCATTTGCACCTATATATGTATTCACGATATACGATTACACAAGCATATCATGCATATTTGATTACTATAAATTTATATGTCAGTCAGGGAGGTTATCAGAGTTTCAGTTTCTAGTAGTTTCTCTATTGCCCTTTTTATTTCAACTATATATGAATTCACTTTTAATCTTACATACCGGTACATTTTTATTTGTACTGATGTCCCATTGCCTTGAGACGTTGCATTCATGCGACAAATTCAGACAGAGGTCCTAATCGGCTTTTGCTATAGGGGTGTTTTCTTTCATGACCCAAAAATGAACGTGATGGCACTCATCTTTTTTCACCAAGATAAGTCAGTAAAAACCCAACAAAAATGAAAGATACACGAAAATGAACCAATAACAATAACATAAGCATGGAAAACTTATTCATCCTCAAATACCCCCAAAATTCTGCTTGTCACGTGTACAATCCACTAATATGAATACAGAATTGAAATATAAATAAAGGTCTTAATGTCTTTGTTTCTCAAATAAAACAAAATATAAGTAAAGAAACAAGAGGGGCCTGCTGGGATGTCAAGCAGTTACCTCTCAACGTCTCCTCAATAAGCCTCGAAAGAAGATGAAGAAAACTAACATGCGGATCTAGGCTCAGAACCTATACAACTGTAGAAGCAAAGAGTGAGTACCAACAACATGTACTCGATAAAAAACATAAGAAAACATGGTAAATATAGATACAATACAAGAATGCCTTTCATCCCAATCGAACCAACATAACTACAACCTACACAGAAATCAACCCAATCTAATTATTTACAATGCACAGTTCACAAGTTTCATAATCACAGTTCAACCACTACAACTCACTATTCACACGTATCATATTTATCAATCACAAGTATCAAAACTCATCAAACACAGTATCAATGTTTATCATGCATAATTAATAAACGAGACTCATGGAGAATACCCTAATTATGTATACTTGTCGGTAAAGACCTCGCCATCAATTACACTTGCCAGCAATGACCTTGGTATCTATATCAATCGCTGATAATGATCAAGGGCATCAATAGCACTCGCCGGCAATGACCTCGATATTAATAATACGCATCGGCAATGACCTTGATATTAATAACACTTGTTGGCAATGACATCGGCATCACAATAGCATGTCTCATCATAGTGTTCTAGATTTGATACAAATAGGCACGTTTCCACAATAATGAGAGAATGAAAAATTCAAGTAGCTCACAAGCACAACAAAACTATCAAAGCACTTCTTCAACTACCACATCAATATCAACATTACGGCAATTTACACTTTTTAACACATCATTATCAATATATTGCCATTTTTATGAATCTCATTCTATCATTAAGATTAATCAATTCGAGTAGTTAACCCATAACCTCATTTCCATTACTCCCTAACGCATACAACAAGGAGGTTTCAAGATTCCACAAAATTTACAAAGGCTTAGAAGTTCACTTACCTTAATCAATCACAAATCAATCCAAGACTTGAACTTTTCCCCTCCGAATAGTAGCCAAATCAACACAATCTAGTTAAACAAATATTCACAATAAAATTCTGAAACTAACAACACCAATAACACATAATTTGAATAAATAGGTCCATTCAGCTTTAAAACCCGATTCAGAAAATGAGGTTTGAATCTGAAAATTGTTACATAAATAGGTTACACAAATCATTTGGAATACATTGGCGAAAACCATTTTGAAAATGGAGTTGTATTCAACTCAAAATCACCATTTTACTTTTAAAACTCAAGATTTTGAAAACCTCTTATTTTGCCAATCAAAAAATTCTAATTTTTTATGTTAAAATCACTATTGATAAATGAGGAATTGCAAATTCAAATTCACGACAAAAAATCTCTTTAAAATCTCCTTCAAGGGTTTTTTAAAACTATTGGAGAAAATAGGGTTAATCCCCAAAATTTGGAAGAAACCCTCTCAGGTCTCGCGAATGCGGGCTTAAGGCCGTTTTCATGACACCCGCTAAAGCAATCACCTGATCGCTTTCACGATCCCCAAAAAGAATGGGCTTCTTGATTTCATGATTAGATATTCGTTAATGCGAAGGTCGCGAAAGCGACTAACCCATCGCGATTGCGGGGCCTGTATACACCAGATATTTGTAATTACACTAGGCTTCAAAGGTACTCTTAATGGACCCTCAAGATTCTTTTGGACCCCCATACAACAAATCATATATGTCATCCTACTAAATTCGATGTTCCAGACTCAATGGAATAATTGGAACACGAATCTGAGGTCTCCTTGACCCAAAATCCATGAAAGTTGCAATAAACAAACATAACTCCTAAATAGGCCAAAATAAGCTCCGGACCTCTGGAAATTCAACAAAGACCTCTTCTAGACCTAAGATCATTCTTCGAATCCAACATAACTGTCAAAAATCTAATTCGAGTATTTGAACCCCGAATGTTTAGCAAAGTCAACTCAAAGGCTAAAATCTCAACAAATTCCAACTTAGGACCTCAAATCCCCAAAATAACTCCAAATCTGAAATCAACAAATCTCCTAGACTAAATTCCACATTCTGAAGTTAATGAAATCGACAGATTCTATTTCGAGGCTTGTAACCTCAAAAGACACCGAAAACCACTTTTTAACAAGTTAAGCCTTTCAAAACTCAAATATTTCCACACTTCACAACCTTTTACTCAAAACTCATAATAAAATATCACAAATCAGTCAAAAATGATGGTTCAATATCTGGAGAGGTGAAATGGTAATTTCATACAAATTTCCAAAAATGACTAACTAGGTCATTACATTATCCATTGCTAAAACTTATCTTCGTCCTCAAATATAATGTAAAAGAAAGTACCTAAAACCTAGAAAAGTTGGGTATATTCGGCATGCATGTCAGACTCTGGCATGCATGTCAGACTCCGTCTCCCAAGTTGCCTCTCCGACTAGACGGTGCTTCCACTACACTTTCACAGAAGCAATTTCCTTTTCATAAGCTTTTGGACCTACCTATTAAAAATGGATATATGCTCCTCCTCAATGTCAAATTAAGACCCAACTCCACCGAATCAAGTAAAATCACATAGGACTCATCAGGCACATACTTTTGAAGCATGGAAACATGGAAAACCAAGTGCAAAATTGACAAGCTAGGTGGCAAGGCCAACTTATAGGCCACCTCTATGATCTGACTCAAAATCTCAAAAGGGCCAATGAACCTAGGGCTAAGCTACCCCTTCTTTTCAAACCTCATCACACCCTTCATGGGTGATACTCAAAACCAAACACAATCTCACTCCACGAACTCTAATGCTCCAACTCTTCAATATGCATAACTTTTATGTTGACTCTGGGTTGTCAACAGTCTATCCTGAATCATACGGGAGTCCATCTGAGACGAATCAAACCAACCAATCAGAGATTTATATTTTTTGCTATACAGCGCCTCAAATGGGGCCATCTAAATACTAATGTAATAATTGTTGTTGTAGGCAAACTACACTTAAGTCAAATGATGATCCTATCGAGCAATAAAATCAATTATATATGCCCGAAGTATGTTTACCAACACCTGAATCGTCTGCTTGGTCTGACCATCAGTCTGAGGTAGAAATTTCTACTCATATCTAATCGAGTACCCAAATTATGTTGCAAAGCTCTCCAAAAGTGAGAAGTGAATAATGAACCCCGATCAGATACAATGGAAATAGGTACCCTGTGAAGTAAGACTATCTAACTAATGTAAAGTTGGCTAACTTCTCCAGCATATACTTCACCTGAACTGGGATGAAAGGAATGGACTTGGTCAATCTATCAACGACTAGCCAAATAGAGTCATAACCACCTTCGGTGGTAGGTAGACCCACAACAAAATCCATAATGATCCGCTCCTAATTTCAAGTAGGAATAGGCATCCTCTAAGACACACCTCCTGGCTATCGGTGCTCACACTTAACCTGTTGACAGTTTAAACACCTAGACACAAAATTTGATATATCCATTTTCATTCCACACAACTAATAATGTTGACTCAGATCATGGTACATCTTCGTCATTCCCGGATGGGTGGAATACCGAGAATAGTAAGCCTTCTCTAGAATCAGCCCGATAAACTCACACCTTGGGCACACAAATCCTACCTCTAATTTGTCAAGACACCATTAGAATCAAGCACATCCTCGTTGTCTTCCCTTCTAAACACTATCTCGAATAAGTACAAATTCTCATCCTCAAACTGCCGCTCACAAATCTGCTCTACCAAAGAAAAACGTCTCTCCAAAAAGACAAAAACACCACCATCTTATGAAATTTGCAACTGAAAAAGGCTATTAGCTAGCCTCTAAATATCTCTAGGAAACAGTCGGTCCTCAACTCGAATGACAGCAAGACTCTCCATGCTAGAAATCTTCCTACTCAAGGCATCGGCCACCACATTGGCCTTTCTCGGATTATCTAAGATAAGACAGTCATATCGTAGTCCCTTACCAACTCAAGCCGCCTATGCTACCTCAAGTTCAGATCTTGCTGACTGAAAATGTACCAAAGACTCTTATGATCAGTGAAGACCTTACAATGCACACCATACAAGTAATGATATCATAGCTTCAACACAAATACCACTACCGCCAACTCTAAATCGTAAGTAGGATAGTTCTTCCCATGAGCCTTCAACTGTCTAGAAGTATAGGCGAACACTTTTCCCTTTTGCATTAACACTCCACATAACTCAACTCCAAAAGTATCACAATACACCCTCCTCAGGTAGAGTAAAAATAAGAGCTAAAGTTAATAAAGTCTTAAACTTTTGAAAGTTCTCCTAACACTCATCAGACCAATGAAAACTCATAGTCTTCTAAGTCTATCTAATAAAGAGGTTGCAATAGTAGAGAAATACTGCATGAAGCGTCTGTAGAAACCTGCCAACCCTAGAAAACTCTAAATATCAATAGGAGAAGTAGGCCTCATACAACCTCTAACTGCCTCAATCTTGGTTGTATCTATAACACCCTAATTTTCTTTGTATGGTTTTTCTAAAGGATTGCCAGGTGATCCACGTTATCTATGAAGTTCTACGTGAGTTGTGATGGTTGGAAATAGGTCGATGGATTTGGAAGGAGTTGGAGGCCAAATAATGGGTCATGATAATCAACCTACTTGCGTAATCTATTGATTGGGATGTCTTATATAATTAAGCTACTTGAGTATACGTCGAGCTTAAGTAGCAAGGATTATATAGGTTCTTAAAGTGAGATGAGATTATGAACCCACGAAAGAGGGAAAAGGAGGCGTAGCACCTACTTGAAACAAGTAACTGATTCACCTACTTGGACCAAGTAGGTGATGCACCTACTTGGACCAAGTAAGAGACACACCTACTTGGGGTGGACCCCACGCTGCCATATGGTAGCTTTAGATTGGGCGTATGGATGAGGTGGCACCCTAGGGATGGAGATGTGTCACCCCTAGGGGATGCCATGTGTCACACTTTAAGGGAGCATATATATACATGTTAAGATGACTAAGAGGTCATTTTCTTCAGCAAATTATACTTAGAATTTGAGAGAATTTAGAGAACAAGAGAAAGTAACGGCAGCAACAAGAACAAGGTAAGTCCTCCGATTTCGTTCTATAAATTAATTGTCTAATGTATTCTTAGGTTAAGTAATGGTGTTTAACAACATAAAATTTATAGTTGGGGAAGCGAGGAGGTTCTTGTTCTTGTTACCAAACCCGTTTTTTGAATGGGACTGTTATTAGCAATACTAGTATAACTTCTTGTATAAAGCTTCGATTCGAGTGATTCAAGATGTTTTGAAAATCTATTTCATAGAGATATAACTTTCATTTAGGTTATAAAATCGAGTTTTGCTTTTATCTGCTCGAAAAAGTGTGATGAAGTATAGGGGAGGTACTGTCCAGATTTTGTTTCAGAAATCCTATACGGACTACTGTTGGTATTTTGGGCATATCATTCTGTAAATAATTTATGTAGAGGTGATTAGAAATTGTATGCGACCCTAATACACATGTATATAACTTTTATTGAGTCCACAAAGTCTGTTTTCCCCATTTACCCCTTCGAAATTGAGCAATAATACAAGACAGTAGGCTGTCCAAAATTCATGTTTTGATAGTTTGGGCTGATTTTTATTGATTTCATGTTTAGTTTCGATATGATGACACTGTTAAACTTAAGTAGACATTTGATTATGTATTTAAGGTGTATATGCGCTTATACCAGCTAAGAGGAACTGTTTGACAAAGTGGATTTTGGTTGGTCTATGGCACAGATGAATTGAACTCCTCAAGTTGTGGTCGAACTTGTTATGTGCTAAAATGCCAAGGTTCGTGTATAAAATTGAACTTGGAATATTTTAAATTTTGAAATTTAAAGAATCTTGATGGGTTGTTTTCTTACTCTTTTTTTATATCATTGTATGATTATTATCTCAAGTATTGCAAAACATTCGCTAAATCGCCCACTTGTACGAATTGCTTGATCATTTTGCATTCTTGTTGGGATTTTATCCTTCTTGTTACGGTGACTTGTCATCGATATTGGCATGCATCTCAATTTGTATCTTGCCTATCTTGACTTTGGATTTACATTTCGTCTTGACGATGGGGTTTCTTCCATTCTCGAGTACGAGTGAAAAATCACTTTCAACATGGTTCTTGATTCTCTTGATATTGGGTGACAACCCTTCTTGATTTCAGAGCTTCGGTACGTCTTGATATTAATTGTACTTAGTGTGAAGTCATGACGTATCTATTGGGAAAAATTGATTATTTGACAACTCTTTCGAATTGAATTATAAGTTTCTTGATACTTGAGCCTTCGAATATTGATATTGATTTTGAAACTCTTCAAGGTTTATATTCGATACTTTGATATACTTGTTCACTTGGTCTTTCTTTTACCTTATTGAGCCACATGCGATGAACAAGGGAATTAAAGAATTTAATGGCTCCAAGCCCAAAGTTTTTACACCACTAAGCTTTATGCTTAGCGATAGTTATTTTCTATCATAGGTAATGTGCGGGATGAGGTATGAATATGTCCATTTGGAGTAGATTTTTTGGAGCCCTTGTGAAGATCACATCTGCATATGCATCTAGTTTTTGTAAATATTTTGGGGGATTTGTACATGATACATATGACACTTATGTATGAAATTTTAAAGGCTTGTGAAAACATAAATATATGCTTGTAACTTGAACAGGATAACTAGTTTTGCTATTTTGGAGTATGCTTTTAACTCAAGTCATGCCTGTACTGCATTTATATGTTGGCTTGTCATTTTGCACAAAGGAAGATAGTAGTTTTGTAATAACTACTGATTTGAGTTTTGTATATTTTATGGACCCGCAATGGTGTTGACTATTTGTGATTTAAAAAAACTACCTTTTGTTTCGTAAGTGGCATCCTCCCAAAGGGGGTGCTACAGTATCCACTCTAATACCCTCCCTAGACACCAAAGTCCTAAGAATGACACTTAATCAAGTCAAAACTCACACTTGGAAAACTTTGCATATAACTTCTCCTTCTTCAACTTTGGAGGTACCAACCTCAAATGGCGAACATGATCCTCCTCAGTCTTGGAATACACCAAGATGTCATCAATGAATACGATCAAAAATGAGTTCAAATATGAATGGAACACCCCATTCATCAACTCCCTAAACATTTTTGAGGCATTATCCAACCCAAAGGACATCACAAGAACTCATAGTAGCCATAACGGGTCCGAATAGATGTCTTAGGGATATCTGATGTCCTAATATTCAATTGATGATAACCAGACCTCAATTCTATGTTGGAGAACAATGCTTCATTCTGAAGCTAATAAAAAAAATCATCAATGTGGGGAAAAGGATACTTATTCTTGACAGTCACCTTGTTCAACTGTCTATACTCGATACACATTCTCATAGACCCATCTTTCTTCTTCACAAATAGGATCGGTGCACCCTAGGGTGACACACAAGGGAGAATGAACCTTTTTGCTCAACAAGTCCTGCAATTGTTCCTTCATTCTACTAGAGCCATATGATACGGAGCAATGGAAATGGCTTAATTCCTTGATCCAAATCAATAACAAAATCAATGTCCCTATCTGTAGGAAAACCTGGAAGGTAAGTAGGAAATACATCTGCAAACTCTTGAACCAAGGGAATGGACTACACAGAAGGCGGCTCAACACTAGTGTTCTAAATTAAAGCCAAATAATACAAACATACTATTTCAATCAATCACTGAGTACACATAAAAGAAATAAACTTACTAGGGTAAGAACTACTAGTACCCTTCCACTCAATCCTCAAAACATCAGGCATCGCTAAGGTTACAGTCTTAACATAACAATCAAGAATTCTATGATAAGGAGAAAGAAAATCAATATCCAAAATAACATCAAAATTTACCATCCCCAATATAATCATGTCTACCCAAGTGTCATACCCAGCCAAAGAAATAAGACATGATCGATACACTCGATCCACCACTAAGGTCTCACCCAAAGGTATAGAAACATGAACATGCATAAGCATACGATCACATATCAAATCAAAATAGGTAGACATGATGAATATAAATCTTAGATCAAATAACACAAAAGCAGATCGATGGAAGACTGGAACAATAGCTATAATAACCGCATCAGAAACCTCTGCCTCAGGTCTCCTCGAGAAAGCATAACACTGGCATCCTTGCCACCACACGTTTGAACAATATTTCTACCCCTTCTCTGCTGTACTTAGAACCACCAATAGAAGCCCTGCCACCTCTATCTGTCTGACCTCTACCTTGAGCCTTGGCCAGAGGCGTCAAACCTCTAGTTGGAGTAGTTAAATAAGTATGTTGTGGTCCTGAGTAAGTCTGTAAGGGGAACTTTTGTATCATGTGGCCTAGATCCCCACACCCAAAATAAGACATTGGTGTGTATGACTGCTGCTGCATGGATGCATGCATGGTTCCATGACACTGGAATAACTACCACCTCTATGCGAACCCCTACCTCCAAATAGTGCCCTCTTAGGGTCCCCAAATGCCTCTCTAACCATCAATTCTGCCTCCTTAGCAATGCTCACAATGAACTGAAGGAATCTCCCTCACGGGCTTCTCTAAACACATAAGACCTTATGGAAAAATTTAGTCCCCTCACAACCTGCGGACTATATACGCCTCATCCAGGATCATAATCATAGCATGCCGAGACAACTAGCAGAAACAAGCCTCATACTCAGTAACAAACAAGCTACTATGTCTCTCCTCAAATATCAATCGGCTCTCCTTCTTCATACTCCAAGGGATGAAGAGATCCTGAAAAGCACTGGAGTACACACCCCACTCTACCGAAGGAGATCCAACTGGTATAGACCTTACATAAGTCTTTCACCACTCTCTTATGGGTTCACAAAGCTGGGGTGCAACAAAGTAAACACCATGCGAATTGACCAATCCACCGCCTTTAGCATCTCATGGCATAAAGTCAAAAAACTCATGAGCATCCTCGCTCTTACCACCCTGAAACTGGGATGGTTTCATCTTTGAAACCTCTAATACTTATGCTGATCGTCTACTATCTAGACTACCTCAGGAGAAACTTGTACACTGACAGCGTGTACGAGAACTACTTGTGGTTGACCCACCTAATTATGAACATTTGAACCCTGATGTTGACCTAAAGTCTACGCATCTACTCTCATATGAGAACCTTATGGTTTGTTTGCTGAACTATCCTGAGAAAAGCTCTCTAGTACACCCAATATCCTCAACTAAGTATCCTGAAACAGGGGAGTAGCATACTCAGGAGGAACCTGGTCCACACGAACCTCCATCTGTAGATCTAGGAAGACTTCTCTATCATGGCCCCTGGCTGGTGCCACTCGATGGGTATGACCTCTAGCTAGTGTCACTCCACGAGCATAACCTTTAGCTCGGGCCTTTGTCACACCCCGGGAGGATACCCTAGACGTGACCGACACTCAAAAGCCATTTCTGCCCTTCAAGCGAACCACCTAATTCAGTCACACTATTATTCAATCACATTCACTCAATGAAGGATTCAATCATAAACACACTATTCACATTATGGGGCCGAAGGCCAAGCACTATCAACTCGACAAAATAAATATAATAAGACTCCTCAAAATAACAATCCAACCTCCCCACACTCTAGTCTATGAAGCCTCTATCAAAGTCTAGGAGGTGCCAATGACAATCCCATGGCTACCAATAATCAAAATAAAAGAAACAACACAAAACTACACAGGGAGCTCAACATCCTCCGGAAACTAGAAGGACTCACCAAATAGCAGGAAGTGTGTAGATCTTCAATGGTGCGCCGGTTGATGATCTCTGGTACCTATCTCTGCATCATGAAATGATGCAGGACAAATGGCGTCAGTACGTGGAATGTACGAGTATGTAAAATTTCCGAATAAAACAACATCAGAAAAGGACCAACCAACTCGAAAATCTCATCTCATAAATAAGTAACAACTCACTCAAGTGTCCTAAGTCTAACAAGAAATGGTTTAGACGGGACCAATTCACATGCCACTCAACTCAACTGACTCGGAGTACTATCAAGAACTAAATGGGAGTTTTTCTTATCCGACAACCATCACTTATGAGCCAGTGATAGTACAATAATCAGACGTTGTTGCCACATCCATCCATACCTTGTCGGGGCATAAACGCCTCCCTAATCATGGATTCCATTGATTAGTCAAGTCCTATCATTTCAGGACAATAAAATGGGAAACATCTGACTTTAACTGTTTGATCCCATGGGAAGCATCCAACTTTAACGGTTCCATCCCTATCTACTTTGGCGGTATAGTTTTTGGGGTTCGAGTATGAACTATACTCTCACCCGCTTCGGTGCTCGATACTTCTCCCATGACTCCATGCTCATAAGACTCCCTCCAATCATCTCAAATAAGCCCTCACGGCTAGTTTCATTTAGAATTTTGCCAACTCATCAACTCTATTCTCAGTTCAAATCAATCAAGTCATAATGGCAAGTCTCATTTAGGACTTTGTCCACTCGTCAATTCTATCCTCCAATCAACTCAATCAAGCCTAATTTAAATAAGCATTTATAATATCCCACAAACATAACAAACCATTCCTCTCCTCATTTGTCACCTACTTAGGACTCATCACAACTCTAAGAATTTAAACCAACAATTCAAGAGGAGTAACACATTTAAGGAAATTGACACATTCAACATAATCACATGGTTAAGGAAATCAACCGAGCATATTAACAAACCATCTCCATCAACTCATGCTAACATAAAGGTTTTTGAAATTCTTAGCTCCACAACTTCAACACAATAAGAATCAAATTAATAGGAGACAAGACTCATTCAAACATAAACCATATCATGAAACTCCATTTTTATGGACATTTAACCTCAAAAAAAGTATAGGGCACATGGGTGGACTCAACCCATATTTTGTGTAGCCTTACATACCTTAGAATAGATTCTTGAAGAAACCTTGTTGTTGGGTTTTCAATGGCAACTTGAAGTCTTGAAGCTCTTGGAGGTAAATCTTATTGAAGAAGGATTTGGAGAAGTAGAGAGGGGCTTCTAGGGCTTTTTTTGAAAGAGAGAGAGAGGCTGAAAATTGTCCCAAAATGCCCAAGGCTTGAGTATATATAATTTGGGATAATTTCCAAATTGCCCATTCTCCAAAATTCTAAAAAATAGGCTGAAAATGCTCATGGCGTGATAGTCGTGCGTCGCGCCATTGAAGCACCAGGTCGATTAGGCCTAAAATCTGCATATCTGTTAGTGGCACATCGCGCCAAGGAGCAAACTACTGAAGCTATTTTATGGCGCGATAGTGGCGCGTAGCGCCCTTACAGCGCCAAGCCCAAATTTTCTGGGTTATGGAAAATAGGCTTGAAAACCCTGTATATCTCGTAGTGGCGCTCCGCGCCAGGGACCAAACTACTGAGGCTTATTCCTGGCGCGATAGTGGCGCATCGCGCCACTGCGGCGCCAAGCCCAGGTTCCCTGCAGTCACAACCCAGGTCTGAAATTCCTATAGTACCCGTCCGTCTTAGGATCGTTATATATTTTGACTCTAAACTCCAAAAATTACACTCTTGGTGGCGTCGGAAAGAAGACTCGATGACCTTTAATTTAATAGGTCATGGGCCACCCAGATCGTCATATTTCAAATGATATGGTCGTTAGAAGTCAACCCTTATACAAACTCCTTCGATGACTTACCCAAGACGATTTCTTTTGGACTTAGCTTAGTTCTAAGGATCCCTTATGACCCCACATCACCTCTAACACTCTTTAATTACTTAGGAACTCATCCTAACTCATGCACATGCTTCACAATAATTGAGTTCGACCCTGCACGAATACAAGAAGGGTCCGAATCTTAGGGAAAAAAATTTGGGGGGGTGTTATAATATCTCCCCCTTGGGATCATTCGTCCTCGAATGAAGATCAAGCAAAGCTGGACTCGAGGAATGGATAACAATCATTACTTAATCACATCAACAAGTCAACCAATCGAGAAGTTTGGAAAATCAACTACCCCCGCTCAAGAATAACAAATCGATTTAAGTCAAGAGTAGGGACATCTTTTTTAACACCCTTATCATTAGGCACGAATAGAACATCAAAACTCTACCAACTAAATTATTCAAACATCTACATTCTCAACCGTCGAACTCTAATTCATGAGCGACATTCCCAATCCTCTTCACAATTTCATGAGGTCAATATATCGGTGCCCAAACTTCTCCTCCTTTCCAAGCCTCATAGCACCCTTCACGTACCTCCAATATTTCCCCCAAATGCTATCATTAGCCTACTACCATCACTCTCACAGTGACAACCATACACTCAAGCTTATCACTCTAACTACCTCACTCACATCTAAGAGTTGTCATGCTTACTCTAACACTTATACCCTCATCATTGTATGAGCTCTTTCTTGGAGATATACTAACATACTCTTACCTATCTATTGCTCACAAGTTCTCATCTCGCTCCTCCTCTACACATTTATCCTCGACTAGACAAGTACAATACAACTATCACAATCGGAAAGCACTCACTCTTCCTCATCTACTCTTGCTCAACTCCGTCTACTATCATCTTAGCCAACTCATCACTATCGAAAGCTTAAGACTTACTTTGGCTCATTACTCTATCATCTCCCCCTTAGCTTAAAAGCATCAACTAAAGGATACTAACTAGTCACTCAAAGCAACTCACAATTTAGAACCTCATATAACTCTATACTATTTCATATACATATCTTAAGCCTCTTCTCACCAAATGACTTAGCCTCAATTCCCTATTTACATCTGAGGGTCACATACCCCTCCTTTCATAACAAATACTCCTCACAAGTTAATATCTAAATCTCTCACATACGTTATGTCAAGCCTACCAAATCAAATCTTAAAACTGGCACTATCTCAATCATTCACTACACCTTGTTACTCACCTTATAGATACTCCACCCTAGTTACTGGCCGCAATCAACCATCATTCTCACTATTTGAGTTTTACTCTTCTAACTCCCTCTTTCTAACTCTACAACCATCATCTCAACCATAGCTCTCCTTGCCTTGGATCACATTCCATTGGATGGTGATACTTATCACTCAAAGATATCTCGCTCTGGCTCAACGCACGATCCATATAAATGAGAGTACATTCTTCCAAATCAATAGAGTTAAACACATTAATCGGCTTCTCTCAAGCCTTGTGCAGTCTCTTCACTTCCTCAAGACTTTATCTTAACTCATTAACAAGAATCTCATACTTACTGTTTCAACTACCTTGAGTGTGAGGGGTAGTCGAATGGATATGAGCAATGCATGAATCAGAAGAGAACATTCATAGAGTAAAACTCTATCGCACGAATCTAGAATATAAAAGAAGGGAAACAATTCTTAATTTCCTATAGCCTCCTGATTATAAGTGTGGTGCACAACACACCCATAAGCAAGACTCTACTAGACATGGCTTTATAGACTCTCTAGAACTCTTGGACTCTGTGCTCTGATACCATGTTTGTCATGCCCCGGGAGGGTACCCTAGATGTGACCGGTACTCGAAAACCATTTCTGGCCTTCAAGCGAACCACCAGATTCAGTCACACTATCATTCAATCACATTCACTCAATAGAGGATTCAATCATAAACACAATATTCACATTATGGGGCCGAAGGCCAAACACTATCAACTCGACAAAACAAATATAATAAGACTCCTCAAAATAATAGTCCAACCTCCCTACACTCTAGTCTATAAATCCTCTATCAAAGTCTAGGAGGTGCCAATGACAAGCCCATTGCTACCAATAATTAAAATAAAGGAAACAACACAAAACTACACAAGGAGCTAAACATCCTCTGGAAACTAGGAGGACTCACCAAGTAGCGGGAAGTGTGTAGATATTCAACGGTGCGCCGGTTGATGATCTCTGGTATCTGTCTCTGTATCATGAAATGATGCAGGCAAAATTGCATCAGTACGTGGAATATATGAGTATGTAAAATGGCCGAATTAAAAAAACATCAGAAAAGGACCAACCAACTCGGAAATCTCATCTCATAAATAAATAACAACTCACTCAAGTGTCTTAAGTCTAATAAGAAATAGTTTAGACGGGACCAATTCACATGCCACTCAACTCAACTGACTCGGATTACTATCAAGACCTAAATGGGAGTTTCTCTTATCCGACAACCATCACTTATGAGCCAGTGATAGTAAAACAATCAGACGTCGTTGCCATGTCCATCCACACCTTGCCAGGGCATGAACGCCTCCCTAATCATGGATTCCATCGATTAGTCAAGTCCTATCATTTCAGGATAATAAAATGGGAAATATCCGACTTTAACAGTTCGATCCCACGGGAAGCATCCGACTTTAACGGTTCCATCCCTACCTACATTGGCGGCGTAGTTTCTGGGGTTCGAGTATGGACTATACTCTCACCCGTTTCGGTGCTCGATACTCCTCCCATGACTCCATGCTCATAAGACTCCCTCCAATCATCTCAAACAAGCCCTCACGGCTAGCTTCATTTAGAATTTTGCCAACAAATCAACTTTATTCTCAGTTCAACACAATCAAGTCATAATGGCAAGTCTCATTTAGGACCTTGTCCACTCATCAATTCTATCCTCCAATCAACTCAATCAAGCCTAATTTAAATAAGTATTTATAACATCCCACAAACATAACAAACCATTCCTCTCCTCATTTGTCACCTACTTAGGACTCATCACAACTCTAAGAATTTTAAACCAACAATTCAAGAGGAGTAACACATTTAAAGAAATTGGCACATTCAACATAATCACATGGTTAAGGAAATCAACCGAGCATATTAACAAACCATCTCCATCAACTCATACTAACATGAAGGTTTTTGAAATTCTTAGCTCAACAACTTCAACACAATAAGAATTAAATTAATAGGAGACAAGACTCATTCAAACATAAACCATATCACGAAACTCTATTCTTATGGACATTTAACCTCAAAAAAAGTATAGGGCACATGGGTGGACTCAACCCATGTTTTGTGTAGCCTTACATACCTTAGAATAGATTCTTGAAGAAACTTTGTTGTTAGGTCTTCAATGGCAACTTGAAGTCTTGAAGCTCTTGGAGGCAAATCTTGTTGAAGAAGGATTTGGAGAAGAAGAGAGGGGCTTGTAGGGCTTTTTTTTGAGAGAGAGAGGGGCTGAAAATGGTCCCAAAACGCCCAAGGCTCGAGTATATATAATTTGGGATAATTCCCAAATTGCCCTTTCTCCAAAATTCTGAAAAATAGGCTGAAAACGCTCCTTGCGCGATAGTGGCGCGTCGCGCCATTGCAGCGCCAGGTCGATTAGGCCTAAAACCTGCACATCTTTTAGTGGCGCATCGCGCCAAGGACCAAACTACTGAGGCTATTTTATGGCGCGATAGTGGCGCATCGCGCCCTTACAGCGCCAAGCCCAAGTTTTTTGGGTTCTGGAAAATAGGCTTGAAAACCAGCACATCTCGTAGTGGCGCGCCGCGCCAGGGACCAAACTACTGAGGCTTGTTCCTGGGACGATAGTGGCGTATCGCGCCACTGCGGTACCAAGCCCAGGTTCCCTGCAGTCACAGCCTAGGCCTGAAATTCCTGCAGTACCCATCCGTCTTAGGATCGTTATATCTTTTGACTCCGAACTCCAAAAATTACACTCTTGGTGGCATCGGAAAGAAGATTCGACAACCTTTAATTTAATAGGTCGTGGGCCACCCAGATCATCATATTTCAAACAATATGGTCATTAGAAGTCGACCCTTATACAAACTCCTTCGACGACTTACCCAAGACAAATTCTTTTGGACTTAGCTTGGTTCTAAGGATCCCTTATGACCCTATATCACCTCTAACACTCTTTAATTACTTAAAAACTCATCCAAACTCGTGCACACGCTTCACAATAATTGGATTCGACGCTGCACAAATACAAGAAGGGTCCAAATCTTAGGGAAAACAATTTTGGGGATGTTACAGCCTTACCCCTAGTGGGAGTCTTAGTAACTGCCTCGAGGACTGCCTCCCCTCTACCACTAAAAATAAAAGTTCTTCTCCTCAACATCTACCAAAATAGCACACAACTTAGTACTAGCGAAGGTAATCACGCACGATAAGAAAGAATGAATAAAAAGGAAGTTTTCCAATAATCGTCATAACTTCTCGAAGATAAGTACAGACGTCTCCATACCAATCCTTGAACCTTTACTTAGACTTATCTTATACACACGTGAGACCCATGAACATGGGACTTTGATATTTTTTGTCATGATCTAAAAATAGATGTGTGGCACTCATCTTTTCCCACCAAGGCAAGTCAATTAAAACCCAACAAAAACATAAGATATGCAGAAATGAACCAATAACAATAACATAAGATGAAAATCTTATTCCTCCTCAAATACTCCTAAAATTCTAGTTGTCACGTGTATAAGCCACTAATGTAAATACATAATTGAAAGATAAAATATAGGTCTTAATTTCTATGTTTCTCAAATAGAATAAATCATAAGTAAAAAAAAGAGTGGCCCTCTGGGAGGACAAGTAGCTACCTCTCAACGTCTCCTCAATAAACCTCAGAAGTAGATGAAGAAAACTAACACGTGGATCCAAGTTCAGAACCTACACAAGTGTAGAAGCAAAAGAATACCAACAACATGGTACTCAACAAATAATCCAATAAAATAAGTTAAATCTAGATAGAATAAGAGAACTCCTTCCATCCCAACTGAACCACCATAACTCAACCTGCACAAACATCCGCCTAACTTAGTTGTTCACAATGCACAGCTCATAAGTTTTATAATCACAGTTCAACCACTGCAACTCCTTATTCACAATATCACTTTCATCAATCACAAGTATCAAGAATCATCAAAGAAAGTATAAAGGTTTATCATGCATAATTAATAAATGGGACTTATGGGGAACACCCCTAATTTTGTATACTTGTCGGTAAGACCTCAACATTAATAACACTTTTTGACAATGACCTCGGCATCTATATCACTCATCGGTAATGACCTCGGCATTAATAGCACTCGCCGATAATGACTTCGATATTAATAACATGTGCCGGCAATGACATCGACATTAATAACACTTGCCAACAATGATCATGACATTAATAACACTTGCTGGTAATGACCTCGGCATCACAATAGCATGTCTAATCACAGTGTTCCGTAACTGATGCAAAAAGGCATGCTCCCACAATAATGAGAGAATGAAAAGTTCTAATAGTTCACAACCACAACAAAACGATCAAAGCATTTCTTCAACTACCACATCAATATCAACATCATAACAATTTACACTTTTCAACACATTTCTGTTTTTAGTAAACCCAATCTATAATTAAGATTAATCAATTTGAATAGTTAACTTATAATGACATTCACATTACCCCCAATACAAAAACAAGGAGGTTTCAAGATTTACAAAGAATTAGAGGTTCACTTGCCTTGATCAATCACAAATCAATCCAAGACTTGAGCTTTTCCCTCCGAATAGTAGCCAAATCAACACGATCTAGTCAAATAAGTATTCACAATGAGGTTTTGAAACTAATACGTAATTTGAATAAATGGGTCAATTTGGTTCAAAAACTCAATTCCAAAAATAAGGTTTGGATCTGGAAATTGTTACATAAATATGTTACCCAAAGCATTTGAAATCTATTTGTGAAAACCATTTCAAAAATGGAGTTGTATTCAACTCAAAATCATCATTTTACTTTAAAAACTCAGGTTCTTGAAAACCTCTTGTTTTACCAATCAAAAATCAAAATTTTTAATGTTAAAATCACTATTGATGATGGAGAATTGAAGATCTAGGGTAACCACTTACCCAAAAGATTCACCGCAAAAAGTCCCTTCAAATTACTTTCAAGAATTTTACAAAACTCAAAATGTGATAAAGTAGGGTTAAACCCCAAAATTTGGAAGAAACCCTCTAAGGTCTCACGAATGCAGGCCCAAGGTCGCTTTTGCGACAATCACTAAAGTGATCACCTGATCGTTTTTGCGATCCCCAAAAAGAAAGGGCTCTTCACTTTTGCGATCGGATCTTTGCTAACGCAAAGGTCTCGAAAGTGATCAACCCATCGCAATATCGGTGCCTACATACACCAGATATCAGCAATTACACAAGGCTTCAAACATACTCCGAATGGACCTCGGAATTTATTTGAAAATCCCATACACACAAATTATATATGTCACCTTACTAAATTCGATGTTACAGACTCAATAGACCTATCAAAATACAAATTTGAGGTCTACTATCACGACCCAAAATGGGTCATGAGTGGCACGCACACTTAACCTTCTGGGTGGGAGAACCAACGATACAAACCCTAACTAATAATAATAACGCGGAAGCTCAAATAAATACATTCTCCCCAAAACCTGAAAGTCATCACATGAAGGACATCTAAATTCTAAAACTAAGTCTCGAATTATCAAACACCAAATAAATAAATAATATAACGTATCCGAAAACTAAGGACGCCATGCCATGACAAGAGATTCCATCGCCAGCTAGAAGGATAGCTCACCCTGAAATCTTATGAACTGGAGACTGACTAGAGCTGAGATCGAGTCAAAGTCGGTGGAACACTCATTGCACCCCACAAAATAAAACAAGAAAAGATACAAGTAGGGGTCAGTACAAGACAACATGTACTGAGTAGGTATCATCGGCCGACTAAAAATAGGAATCAATATGCAATAAGTAATAGCGAAAAATCAACTGTAACACTTAACAGGTGGCAACCAACAAGATCAAGATCAAGTGACAACACAATTAATAATTTCATAACCAATCAACAATATTAAGATAACATAGGAGAACTCAAGCCTCCATATCACACCCTTTTGGAAAATGAGTTATTGGAGATTGGGTAGTATTAAGTTATTTTAATTTATTTTCCTTTAATATTACCGTACCGGAATATGACACCCGATCTAAATATATCGTGTCAGAGCATGACACCCGATCCAAATATACCGTATCAAAACGTGACACCCGATCCAAATATACCGTGTTAGAATGTGACACCCGATCTAAATATACCGTGTCAGAATGTGACACCCGATCCAAATATAATTAATTTATCATTCTTCATGATTACATTCTACTTCATTAACAATATTTCATCAAGCCTTCTTTATTCAAGACACCATTTTTGATAGGGCAAGTTCAAGATTATGGATTTTACGGTCTTGGGATTTCATACCAATCACAACAGCATATCAACCATCCAAACCACAATAATTAAATGCGTAGTAAACTTCACACATATTACTCAATGAATATCAATCACTATTAAGAGTCTATCTATGATATAGAATAAAAACCATAACCTACCTCAACCGAAAAACCGAAGTAAAGTAAGCTAATCAACAATGTCTTTCCCCTTTTCCAATGCCTCAGACCAATCTCAATCTATCAAATATATAATATTTATAAATAAACTAATCTGTAAACACCAATATTATATATATGTTTAACCTAGACCCAATAACTCACCAAATTCTATAAACATATTCCTAATCTTGATGTCACTTAACATGTTAACTTTCATATTTTCTGAATTTCAAACTAGGGTTAAACCTCAATTAAATTAAATAATCACTTTAAAATTTGAGCCTTTCATAACGCTTTCGAATGATCAAAATATATTCAAATACATAATCTTCATAAGAATACGAATCTAATGACACCCATATTGCTATATTTATTTTCAAATAAAAAAATTGGGTCACAAATTCATCCCGAGTCATTGAAGTCAAATCTGAAAATTTCTTTCCGAATATGTTCACTCATGATAAAATAAACTCACATGTCAAATTTCAGCTAAAACGGATCGTTATTCGATCCCCAAATCAAGATTTTATGTGAAGAACCCTAAGGTCATATTTTCTTATTTTAGCGTTATTTCTCCACCAATATACCCTAAAAATATGTTTATAATCACATAAAAATTTAATGTAAAGGATGAGAATAATTACCTTGACGCTTTGGATTGAAAATCCCTATTTTTCTCTTCTTCTTTATTTTTCTTTTCCCCTTTCTTTTCTTTCTTGCTCCGTATTTTTTTCTTCTTCTAGTTTCTGCGTGTTCTCGTTTTCTCGTTACATCTGATGGCTTAATGCCATCAGATTTTATATATATAATATTTTTTTTCTTTTCTTTTATTCTTTTTTTTGTTTCTTCTTTTTCTTTTCTGAATCAGAATTAATAAACCCTATCTTTTTTCTTTAATAATTGGTATAGAATGTTAAGTAAAATACCAACTTAGCCCACTAATTAAATTAGTTATTTAAATTTACCCCTCAACTAAATAAATATGGTTATCGAATAGTCTAAAGTACTCATAAAAATATACGAAATGCGTCTTTTTGTCACGCCTCGAGAGGGTACCCTAGGCGTGGCCGGCACTCAGAAACCATCTCTGGCCTCTGAGAGAACCACTTGGTCTCATCACTTATTCGTTCATCAGCGGAAGACTTAATAAGAATACTTATATGGGCTCTCCATTAACAACATCTAATGAAAGAAGAAATTTTTTTAGAAGAAGTAGTTTCAAAGGAGAACTACTCCAATTACATCATTAAACTCTGTCTATGAAGCCTCTAATACTCTTAGATGGTGCCAATGACATGTCCATGGCTACCTTAAAAGAAACATAATACTCAACAATAATTAAAGGATAAAGAGTTCCTCCGAATACAAGAAGGACTCACCAAATAGCTGAAAAATAATGATCTTCAATGAAGCGCCTATTGAGGATCTCTAACACCTGTATCTGCATCATAAAATGATGCAGGTCGAATGACGTCAGTACGTAGAATGTACGAGTATGTAAAATGGCAGGAAGGTAAGGATAGATATCAAAAAAAACTCAACTCAGAACTCAACATCATCTCAACATCAATATGTAATGCAAGTTTAAAATATAATAAAAATAATAGTAATAAGCAATGCTTACTCAGTTAGAAGTTTCTCTAACCGACAACCATCACTTATGAGTTAGAGATGATACAACGAAGCGATGTCGTTGCCACATCCATCCAATACCTTGCTAGGGTAAAGAACATCACCATGTTGGATCCACTCATCAAAGTCCTCTTTTTGGGACTTAAGAGGCATAGCCTCCATCCTACGCTGGCTACGTAGTTCTGGGGTTTGAGTCAATCAAACTCTTACCCAACTCGGTGCTCAATACTACTCCCAAAATATGTGCTCATATTAATCTCATCATCTACTCTCATTGGACTTTAATTTAAATCATCAAACTCATCACATTACCTCTTCATCAATCATTATACTTTAAAAACATCATTTACATCTCATCAAAATATCATTTACTCAAATTCATTTAAACTCAACTCTTTTGCTCTTTCAAAACTCAATAAAATACATATATAGTATTAATTCATATCACTCTTTTTATTAATGAAAATATTAAAAAGCCAACATCTTTACTCAAAACATGTGTAAAAATATTCATGAACATCAAATCAATTAGGATTCATGGAAAAGTAGCCATGAACAATAATTCCAATAATATGAGAGATAACAATAATAATAATATTAATGCATAAATATATCTAACTCAATAGAAGAAGAATTAATTCATTTAAAATTCAAGATTTGGATAAAACTCAACTATAACTCAATTATAATGAATTTAAATATTGGGCGCATGAACGAACTCAATCCGATGCTATGAAAGCCTTACATACCTTAAATCGGAAGCTTTACTTCGAATTGGAACACTCTTGGACCCCTAGCCTTTTCTTCTCGCTGGTTTGTTTTGTGTACTACCCGGAGTATAAGAATCACCGGAGTAGTATTTTTATACTACTAAAACTAAAACTATATTTGAGAAGGAGTAAAGAAGTATATAGAGAGAAGAGTTGCTTAAGAAAGTTTGGTGAATAAAATGAGGAAATAAGGTGGGTATTTATAGGTGTGGAGGAGAGACCTAACAATAAATAAACATAATCATAAAGGATGATCTTAAAAATTCAATGGAGAATTTTGATGTCATGGATGATGTCAAATGGTTCTAGATCTTTCTATGGTAGGTGAGATGAAATCTCTTTTAACGGAATATCAATTTCGAAGCTGCGTTTGAATAAGATAAATTCCTTATTAGGATTTGGTGTCTTCATAAGAATTGTAGATATAGAAGTCTAGTTTCAGTTAGTTCAAGAATCATCCAATTTGGAGCATTCTACATAGAGATATGAATTTTATTCTACAAATACTCCATTCTGTCACAGCACTATGTCTTGCAAATATTAATTTATTTGATCTACTTAAACTCCGAATATTAAGATATGTTCTTCATGAAAGTTGTAGGTAATGATGTTGTGGTTACTCAGAAATTTGAATCACCTAATTTGGACTATCGTATGAAAAGTTATGCCCAAATTACTTTAGGCATAAGAGAACATAATCAAAATACTTTAGGCATGAGAGAACATGATCAAAATACTTTTAGAACATGATCAAAATACTTTAGAACATGATCAAAATCTTTTCATGCCTTCATATAAGGACTTTTGATAAATCAACAATTTAATGCATTTAAAAGCCAATATAAGTTAATATAAGATAGGTAATTAAATTTCAAATATTTAATAATCTATGCATTTGGAATCATGATATGAAAAATTCATAAAGTTTCATGCTTGAATTAAATAGAAAACTTTGATAATTCATTTGGACTTCATGACAGAAAGGATCCATGAATCAATAAAATTTAGGGGGTGTTACACTTTTATGAAATAAAAAGCTCTATTTCTCAAAACGACATAATGGGTCGTTACATCTACTTGATCTGAAATCCATGAAAGTCACAATAAACAAACATAACGCCTAAATAGGCCAAAACAAGATCGGAACTTCTAAAAATTCAATCAAGCTCCTCTAGACCTAAAATCATCCTCCAAATCCAACAGAACTGTCGGAAATCCGATCCAAGCATCCGAACCCCAAATATTAACCAAAGTCCACTCAAAGACTAAAATCTCAACAAATTTCAACTTACAACCTCAAATCCACGAAACAACTCCAAATCTGAATCTGATAACTCTCCTAGACCAATTCCGCATTTCAGAGCTAATGGAATCAATGAAATTTCTTTTCAAGCCTTGAAACCCCAAAAAACACCGAAAACCACTTTTTAACAACTTAACTTTCAAAACTCAAAAATTTCCACACTTCTCAACTTTTTACTCAAAACTCGAAACAAAATTTCCCAAATTAGTCAGAAATGACTCGGGGTCAATATCATGAAGGGTAAAATGATAATTTCACGTAAATTTTCAAAAATGACTCCGGGTCATTATAGTTCTATTGTTCCTTGAGCTGTTGGTTGTCGGTAGGCTTTATATATGTGAGTTTTGTATATAATTAGATATTGTTTGTGGCTTTTTCCCAAGCAGTTGAGATGTGGTATTCGTAGAGACTTATGGACATACTTTGTTGGGTCTTCTAAGCTTCCATTTGTAGCCTTGTCGACTTATGGTATAAATGACTTCAGGTATAGACTTTATGTCATTAAAACTTGTTGTGACCTCGCTGGTCCAGTTATCTTGTTTTAGTAGTTGATTGTGTGGGCCTTGTTGGCCCTCGTTGTTTCATTTTCACTATGTTACATTGGCTAGCTTGGTCGAATAAGGTACTGAACGCCAGTTGTGTGTCCCCTAGTTTGGGGTGTGACAATAACTTTACAAAATTATAAAATAAAAAATGTAGTAACTAACATAAAAAGAACTATACAACTGCAACACAAAAGCTGTCTGGTTTTCAGCCACTATAGAGCTGATTGCTCCCTTCAATCTTTCACATCGCATCTTGGATATTATCTTGTATAGCACATTACAACATGATATAGGTCTGAACTGGCCTGTATTTTGAGGGACCTCCGCCTTTGGTATTAGTGATATTACAGTAGCATTCAGCTAAAAAATTCCAGAACTGCTTTTTTGATGTCATATCCTACAATATTCCAAGCTTATCTGAAAAATTCACTCTCATATCCATCTGGTCCAGGACTTTTATTCTTTGTCAATACTGAATAGAGCCCTCTTTACCTGATCCTCTTTGAATGGTTGAATCAATGCAATTTGGAATATGATTTTTAATATTATTTATATGAATTTTAATTTTCTCTTGATATTAATAAGGTATCCACCTACTTAAAAGCTAGTGACATTATATAAGTTCCGACGAATAACAAAAAATGTAACCTTTTGAACCTTTCAAGATTTTTCTATTTCTCCGGTTGTTGGGTCCCAATCAAAACTACGACTGAATTGTAATTGTATTTGAATAATATTTAACACCTCTTTCATGTAAAACTAGTTAACTGAATGCAGAATTTTATATATGGTGTTTTGACGTGTATTGACCTTGTTTGTAAGTGTGTCAATGTCATATATAAAATTATAAATCAAGAATTATGGATGATTTTCTTTAAATTCAATAAGACTTTTTGCCTTTCTTTTTTCCTTTGCCAATTTCAATGAGGGGGTCTAATTATGTTTTGTTACAAGTAAAATAGTGCGGACAAAAACAAAAATAAAAGCAAGTGGCCATATTATATTACGGAGGTGTTTGGTCATTAGAATTTTATAAAAACTATTCGAGATTTACATGTTTGATCATAAAAATTTGAAATTAAATTAAAGAATTTTTAACAACTGCCATAAACACCTATGAATTTCGAAATCCAACTTCATCAGTTTCGAATTTCAACAACTAGAGCTCAAGTCTTATGAAAACTTTGTCAACAGAAAACAACAACATCATATCTCAATACCCAAAAGTTCTCTAAAAGAACATCATTTTGCAGCAAAATATTCACCCAAAACACAAATTCACATGTCATACAAATATTATTTTTTTTTAAATGGGGTAGAAAAAATAGTGGAGAAGATTATGCAATATGAGAATTGAACCCACACAGATAAAATAAAAATTCAAATATCCAATCAAATAAGATACTGAAAATAATTATATTACAAACAATAGATAAACAATTATGTAAATCTTTAAAGAAACATTCAATAAAATAGAAAAACAAAAAATGTTTGAAACATGAATAAAGAGAAAAAAAACTAATGGTAGATGAATGAAATAAGAAAGAAGATAAGGGGAATTAAGAGCCCGTTTGATATTGCTGCTAAGAATTACTTATTTTTAGAAGCAATTTTTTTAAAATAACTTTTCAGAAAAATGTTTTAAAAATAAAATTGTGTTTGGCTAATTTATTTAAAAAGTATTTTTGATAAACAGATTTTGTTTGATTAATCTTTTTTTAAAATGCTTTCGAAAGCCAAATTATTAAAAAGGACAAGTATCAATGCACTTCTAATATTAAGATTATTTTTATTAAAAAAAAGAAATTATATTTAAATATCTATTATAAAATTTTTAATTTTAATTTTAATTTGTGTTAAATTAAAATGTACATTTTAAAATTTTCAATCAATATTATACATGGATAAATAAAAAGATAAATTAAATATTAATATAATATTAACATAATAATTTAAATATAATTAAACTTATCAAGCAAAATAAATTTAAAATTATTCCACAAATTAAATCACCAAATACGAAATTTCACCACTAAAATATTGTTTATGTAGTTGAGTGCTTTCTGGAGATTAATTGGATTGGGGGATACCCCCAAACTTAATTCAACAAATAGCCACTTATTTTCTTTTTAATTTATTTTTTAGGGTTAGGATTAGAAAAGGTTAAAAAGTGGTGGGATCATGGGCCTGTGTGATATTTTATATACTTGGGATGTGGGGTCATGGACCTATTTAATATTTTACAAACTTGGGTTGTGAGGTCAGGGGCTTCTTTAAACTTTACAAAAACTTGGGGATAAAATACAAGTTTATAAAAATATATTTTACCATTACTCAAACTATTAAATAAATTTTAGTGTTAAAAATTAATCCCAATATATTTAAAAACCCCTCGGAATTCAAATAAGTTTCTAGAAAAGTCTGTCCAACTTCTCTTCCGACTTCTCCCACTTTTCTTCAACGCCTCTTCTTCTTCCAAAACCATCAACCTCCATAAACTCATCTTTCTGCAAAAACAAAGACATTTTTGGAGTTCAAAGCTCTCATACTCAAGTTCAAACTCTCATTGCTTTCGTCTTAGGTAAGTTTAATCATTCAAACTCTCACTTTTTTTTGCATGTTCTTGATTTTGCATTACCTGATTTTTTCAATTTGGGAAATACCTAAAAAGTTTTTGAATATTTATGTTTACCTCAGTCGGTTTTTGAGATTTTTACTGTTTTTGAGATCTAAAATTTTTGGAGATCGAGTTTAATGTTTCTGGTTATTTCTGCCGTTGGATGGTCGATTTTTGTTAAAGGTAGTACTTATTTGGATGTTTTTATTTGAGCATTATTATGATTGAGTTAATAGACCAATAGTCGATAACCTTACTCTGATTGGTTGTGTTACTCTAATTGATTGTGCTTGTAGATAGTATATTATGGCTAAATTCTTACTCTGGTTGGTTGTGCTACTCTGATTGATCATGCTTGTAGATAGTATATTATGGCTAAAACTGAAGGCGGAAGCATGAAATGATCTACTCTTACTCCTCCTAAACAAAAGGTTGCTGAAGAAGTTTCAAAAAAAAATTGTAGTCAAGGAGCCTGATAAGTCAGAATCTGAAACAATGGTGGAAATTGACAACTGCCACGACAGTAGTGACGAAGCCAGTATTGATGTTGAGTCTAGTGAAGTGGAAGATAGCGTAGATGGGGACAGTAGTAGAGATATCCTTAGTGGAGATGAGGTTGATCCCCTATTCTTGTCAATTTGTGCAAAAGATATCTCTGGTAAGTCGTATGGCCTAGCGACTTAGATGGATAGTATAGGATCATTTTCAGCAAAAATATTTGTTAGAGCAAGAATGACTCTTTATCAAGTTTAGAAAAATTTTAGTTGATGAAAAATTTTATCATGATTTTAAGGGTACCTGTTTTGGACACTTGAGACAGATTCTAGATTATTTTAAGTTCAATGGACAGTTGGTCCATTATATGTTGTTGCGACATGTCAAGAATGATAAAAGAAATTATATGAAATTTGATTCTATGTAAATGATAAGTCTGCATATTTTGGCTTAAAAGAGTTTGCATTGATTACGGGGCTGAATTGCTCAACATACCCCCGTGAATTAAAAATGAACAAAGTCCTTGAAAAAGGACATAAAACTTATTACAAGATTATCAAGAATAAAAACATCACCAATGAAAAGTTGTTGAGTTTGATCAAGAGTACTACAATAGTAAAGAGCATAAGTTGAGGTGCTCTTTAGTTTGGTTTGTCCACGCAATGTTTCTTGCCCATGATCGATTGAAGATTGTGGATTCAAACCACATCAAAATGGAGAATGATTAGGATTTTTTCATGAGTTATGCGTGGGAAAAGAGTATTTTGATTTGACGTTGACGTATCTGAAGAACAAAATTAATTTGAAGAAGCAGCAAAAACTGTACAATGAAAAGAATAATGCATCTTATGCTCTTTACGGTTTTTCCTGTGCATTTCTGGTACTTATTTATCAATCATGTACTTGATTTTTGATAGAATCCTATTTATTTAGTAGTATTTTATAGAGTGTGTTTATTTAGTTGTTCTTTTATTAATTTCAGGTTTGGATATATGAGGTTTTTCCTCATCTTGAAAAATATATCGGCAAGTGTTTGAATTCTCCTCTGCGCATTCCTCATTTACTTAGATGGCACACAACAAAGAGCGATAATCTAATAGAAGGCGATCCATTTAAGTACAAAGAAAAAATTACAAAGGTATAAATTTATTTATCATTTTCTTTATTATTAAATTAGTAAATATTGTGTTAATATTTATATTTTACTTTCTTTTTGTAGATTGTGCACTCATTCCTTGTCTCTACTGTCCGTGAGATGAAACAGAATTACATAACAGTACTCAAGCCATATACTGACGAAGTTAAGGACACGATCTTGATGCCTTAAAGGTTTATTTAAAAGGTATGGTCGTCCTCACTTCAACAGTAGAGGCGGAGGATCAATATTTGGGTGATCACACTCCAATCCAAGTTTGTGAGAATTCTGTTTCGAGTGAAAAGAAAAATGTTTCGAGTACTTCTATTGATGAAATTCTGTGCAAGCGTGTTGCATCCCTTGAACAATCAATGATGGAAGTGGTTGCTTATATACGGATGAAAAATTGCGGAGAATTGAAAAGAACAAGAAGAAGCAAGGTAAAGTAGTTTATGTATTGTTGTTAAATAATTTATTTGTATGAATGCTTGACCACTGACTCTGCAACTAATGATAAAGAATTTGCAAAAATTGAAGAAAAGTTTAAAGCTACAGTTGATGAATACCTTGCCGCATCAGTTGAGTTGGAAAAAAATAAGAAAGAAGAATAAAAGGTGAAGGAAAAGGTAGTTTTTGAAGTCGAAGAAGAGAAGAAAGAAGAAAAAAAGGTGGAAAAGGCAGTTGATGAGTTTATAGAAGACGAGAATGAAGAAGAAAAAGAGAATGACAATGCAGTTGATGAAGAACAAGAGAAGGAGAAGGCAACAGTTGATGAAGAAAAAGAGAAGGAGAAGGCAGCAGTTGATGAAGTTGATGAAATAGGAGAAGAAAAAACAGAAGAAGAAAAACTTCCAGAAGATGAGAAGATAGAAGAATTAGAAGAAGTTCAAGAGCAGGAGAAGTTACAAGGAAAAGAAGGTCTGGCCACTGATGTGGCAGAAGAGGAGAAAAAAGAAAAAAAAGATGAAAAAGATGGTGATTCTATTTCAGTGGACGTGATGGATATTATTATGGAACGCAATAGTGAGGATGCTAGTGAGGAGAAATATGAAAAAGATAGTTAGTTAATATTGTTGGTATTTTAAGACATTTTAAAATGTTTTGTTGTTTTGCTATTTTGGTGATTTCTCTAGACTGGTGAGGCTTAGTTTTGCTGAGTGGGATGTTTGGTTAAAATGATTAGTTTTTTTATGAATGGTGGTTATTGGGATCTCATGGTTGTTTTTGTTTTTTGGATAATAAACAGATTAACGTGTGTGTCACGATCCGAATCCAGGTATGATGGCACTCATCTCAACCACCGAGACAAGTCAGCCTAATACCCAACAGAAAGTAGATGCGGAAGAAAAAAATGAATTAAAATTTAACTTAACCGAAAACCCGTAAAACAAACTCAACTCCCCCAAGATTGGTTGTCACGTGTACAAGCCACTAATATATTATCGAATTACAAAAAAAAATACAGTCACAATGTCTTTGTCTCTAGAATAGGACTAAAACATAATAAAAGAGTAAGAGGTGTCCGCTAGATGGATGTAACAGTTACCTCAACACTGGAAATGATAGCCTTGGATGTGGTGGAAAATACTAGGAGATCAAGCAGGTCCGGGCTCACAACCTACACAGGTGTAGAAGCAAGGGGTGAGTACCAAACAACACGGTACTCAGCAAGTGGTTAACTAAAACTAAGCAAAGCTCAATAGATATAAGTACTCCTATCATCTTAACCGAACCTCCTTAACTACAACCAGCACAAAATCAGCCCAACTCTACACTTTACACAATAATAATAATATAGTCCATGAATACTCATCAGTAGTCTCATCAAGTAAATCATATTAAGTCAAGTTCAACATATACAGAGCAATAAGTGGTAAACACGAATTCACAAATATCAACAAAATGCGATGCAATGCAATGAGATGATGCATGTCTGTCATATCGGTACACATCCACTGAATTACAGTCCGAAATCCATGGAGGACATTTCTGTCCATGTTACCTGCCACGGAGTGTGTGGCCCATCCCCTCAATATACATATCCTACCACGGAGCGTGAGGCCCGACCCCTTTGTTTCATAATACCTGTCACGGAGCGTGTGGCCCGACCCCTTTGTTTCATATCATTTTCAGCCTCAGCACAGTATGTCAGAACCAATGCAATCAATTCATGTTCATATGATTCACGATAATAACATGCCAACAATAATAATTTTTTCTATCTCATATCAACATAGTCATTTCACATGTCCAAAATAAATACATAATCTCATCACATCAATTCCACCAATACATGTCATTAGATCGTCATTTTATACCCTTCATCTCCATTTTTAAGGCCAATCCTACAGTTAATAATCCAGTCCAATTTTCATTACTCCCCATTGCATGTAATAAGGAAATACAAGCATCTACAAGTTTAAACTGAGGTTTAGAAATTCACTTGCCTCAAATAATCAAGCAATCACTCCGAGATTTGAGCCTTCCCTTTTTGTTGGGCCTCCAAATCAACGTAATCTAGTCAAATAAATAATTACAATTAGATTTCGAAACTAACAACACCCATGTCTATCCTAGACCCAAAAACTCACACAAATCTATAATCAAGTTCCCAAATCTTGATGTCAATTAATAAATCAAATCTTATATTTTTAAAATTTCAAGCCTAGGGTTAAGTCTCAATTTTCTCCAATATCACAAATTTGATGAAATTCATATAACATAATACACATAATATTTAGTTACCTATCTTAATATACCAAACTTAAATCATAATGTGATGATAATAAAATAAAAAAAAGCTAAATTACGAACCTCTTACGAAAAAATCACAATCTAATAACCTCAAAATTCTACACCCTATTATATCCCTATATTAATTCTAATCATTACCCACTCATAATAATTATCACATATAATTGTCCATTTAAAACAAAAATGAACACAAATTGAAAACCACGTGCACAGTAACTTCCAATTCAATTTTTGTTTCTTCCTTCCTTCGGTTCAACATCAATACACTATATTTTTAGTTTTTTTTTTTTCCATTCTTTCCACCATACCTTGCTAACAGTAAGTAATACTCTCCATTCCTATATAAAATTTACACGTTGCAGCAACAAGAAAAATTCCACATAGAATCTTTTCTTTCCCTAAACCCAACTCCCCAAATACTAATCATTAGTCCTCAATTGACCCACCAATTAGCAACATCCATTTAAGAATTCCAATTCTTTTCACATCCAAATATAATATCCCTATCCTCTAAGAACATATACCTACTAATTTATTATACCCTTAATGGATTGAGATTTTAAAACTCACCTGGATGCACTGCTCCTGTGTCGATGCTGCGGGTAAGTTTCTCGTCCTTTCTTGCTTCTTTTTTCTAATTAATTATGTACTAAAATAACAAATTTTACTAATATATTTTAATAAATATAAAAAAAGTAGTATAAGGTATTAAATAAGTTAACACTTTAGCCCATTAATTAAATTAATTATTTAAAATTATCCATCAACTAATTAATCGAAGTTATCGAATGGTCCAAAATTCTCAATTTAAATGTACGAAAGGAGTCTTTTATGAAAGAAAGATGACTATTTTCCAAAATGACCTAATGGGTCATTATAGTGTGTTAATGTGACAATTTTTTTATGATATACGGGATCTCATGTTTTGCTGCATTTTTTTACCATCTTCTTAACTACTTATAGAGTTATATCATTGTCAATTATCGATGTTAAATTATATGTTTACTATTATAGACTGTGTGAATAAAAATCGTTCTTTTTAGTAGACTTTTAACATTGTTGTTTATAAATACTATCAAGCATGAATAAAAGATATAATAGTGTAAGAGTTTAAGATAGATACTTTTATTTATTCAGTACTACTACAACCCTATTACACCTTTCCAAAAAGCAAACACAAACAACAAACTATAAGATATAAGTTTTAGGTCTTTCTCTGTTTTTCAACCAAAATCAACATTTGTTTTAGTTGACCCTTTCTATTTTGGTGTCTTTTAACAACCCTTTCATGTGATCTCTTTTCTCTTCGGCTTCTTTGAATAAAGTCACTAGTAGATCTTTGTTTTCTTTGCAGTCTCAAAGTCTTTGTAATAGTTGAAATTTGGCAATGCCTTGAAAATCTCCGATCCCAGACTCAACTTTGATGGACTGTTCGTTAATGAACCATTTTCGATCCACTTTAAAAAAGAACATAAGCCAAATGCACAATTAAAAAATTATCGATTCGAATTTTTATCGGTGTATGATGTCCTCAACGTAGCTAGAAAATCACAACGACAAAGGTAAGACTTTTTTTCATTGGATGTTTGAGATGCTTGAGACATTGTAAAAACTAAATCTTTGTGTTGTTTAAAATAGAATAAGATGGAAGAGTTAATGAGTCAAAAAAATATATGAGGATTGCCTTCCTTTTATACAAAAAAATAGATGATACCATTGAAAGAGTAGTAATTTGTACTTTGTTCCCATTGGAGAACTTGGTATTTGAATATTGTCACCGGTGATCATAATATATAGACCATTTATACAGTCAATACTTTTTCATGTGAGTGGTCTGTGTTGGACTAACGAGATATACACTCCATCATTATTCAGGTATATGCGGGTTGATATAATAATCTAAACATGATCGATATTACACCTACTGGAACATGATGCTTATATATAGATTATAACTAGTACAATTTTAGAAGGAAAATAATTAATTAATAATAAATTATAGTGTTGAAATTTATTAAATTAAATGAATTTAAACAAGTAATTTGATCATATAAGGGTCCAAATAAGTTGAGAGTGATGATCAGCGATATACGAGGAAGATTGTGGTTATACGATCAACATCTTCAGAGTAATGCTTGAGAAAGCACAGGAATATTGTGAGGTTGTCACTTGTTCAACCATAACTCTTCATCATGTAAGTGGTGATCAACGATGTACGAGCAAGAGTTCTTTGAGAAGTGACAAGAGTTGTGGTTGAACAAGTGAAAACCTTACAACATACTTGTGCTTTCCCAAACATTACTCTGTGGATGTTGATTGTATAACCACAACTCTTCCTCGTACATCATTGAACACCACTCCCAACTTATTTGGACCCTTATATGATTAAATTACTTATTTAAACTCATTTAATTTAATAAATTTCAATAATATAATTTATTATTAATTAATTATTCTCCTTTTTAAATTATACTAGTTATAGTCTATATATAAACATCTTGTTTCAGTAGGTGTAGTATCAATCATGTTTAGATCATTCTATCAACCAGCATATACCTAACTAATGATGGAGTGTATATCTCTTTGGTCCAACATAAACCACGAACATGAAAATGCATCGACTATATAAATGATCCATATATTATGATCACCAGTGACAATATTCAAAAACTAAGTTCTCCAATGGTAACAAATATATTTTTGACAATTCCAAAAGGGGTATATCCAATTAATACTTGTATTAGTTACGTTTGAATTATTATTTTGAGTTAATAGGATGATTATACATTTAAAAAAAATTATCAATAAGATGACTATATGTAACACCCCAAATTGTTTTGCCAAGACTCGCACCATTCTTCATATGCGTGTAGGCTTGAACTCGAAGACTTCAAATTGTATATATGATTTATGATCAATTCCTAAGTATTTAAACTGTATTAGATGTGTTTTAGGGTCATAAGGGATCTCTAACACCAAGCCAAGTCCAAAGAATTTCTATAGGCTAAGTTTTCGGATGAGTCCATATAAGGGTCAACTTCAAATAACCATAACTTTCAGAATATTAATATTTAGGTGTCTCATGACCTATCAAATTAAAGGTCTTTGAATCCTTTTTTCAACTCTACTGAGTTTGCCTCATTCTAAGTTCGGAGTAAAAAGTTATAACCATTTTATCAAAGACTATCACTGCAGTAGTTGGGGTGATGGCGTGGTGCGCCACTATAGTGCCAGCAGAGCGCCAAAACTAGCTGCAATAGTTTTGGCTCTGGCGCAACGAGCCATTATCGCTCCTACAGGCCCTGAATCCATTTTTTAGATTTTTCATGATGAAGGGCATTCCGGATTTTTTTCTACCTTTCCCAAGCTTAACCCTAGCCGTTTTAGGGACTAAAAATTAGTTCCCTGATAATATCCAAGGAGGTTTTTCTCTCCTTCACCTTAGGAGATTTGAGAGAAGAGACTAGAAATGAGAATAAGAGATAAGATTCAAGATCTTCAAGTCATGTATTTGATTTTTGGTGAGATAATCTTCATTCTAGGTATGTAAGGCTACTCACAACGTTGGATTGATTTCATCCACATGCCCTACATCTTCATTGATTCTAGTTGAGTTGAGTTTTGAGGTTCCATGAATTGAGTTCTTGAGTTATCTAAAATTTCTATCAAGTTTTTTTATATAAATTCATATGTATTGATGATGTCTTTGAATTGAGTATTTGAGGTATAAATCCATGTACTAATTCATATGAACCCAAGATGAGATTTCACTTTTGTCATAATTTATCTTGAGGTTGAGATTGATGGTTTTCATGTATAAATAAAGTATTGCTTTCAAAGTGAGATGATGTATATTTTAATGAGTTTGATGAAATTAAACATAGAGTTAAATGAGGATTTTGGGACAAGATGTTTGATGATGATATAAATGATGTTTATTTTTAAAAAGGTAAAATGATTGATGAAGAGGTAATGTTGATGATGATATTTGGAGATGGAGTGGATTGGAGTCTAATGTGACTATATGATATAATTTGCATAATTCGATTTGATTAGAGTCTTATGAGGATTTTGAGTATAAATGATTGTTTGAGAAGGAGTTTTAAAAAATGATTTGTGAACGTTTTTGCATAAATTATTTATGCACTATTTTGAGTTTGAAGAATGAATATTTTTATCTTTGATTTAGAAAGAGTTTAAGCATGAGTTGAGTTTGAAAAGTCTCTTAATTATTATTTTGAGAATGAGTATTTTGAGTATAAATGAGTTGAATATTTTTTTATTAAAACATCTATTTTGTGAATGAGTTGATGAGTTAAAATTATGTTTTAAATACATTTAATCTCTACTGCATTGATTGAGTTGAAAGCATGTCTTAATTGAAAATATTAATGAATGTTGACTCGGAGTCCTGATGAGTCATGAATGAGTCTTGAAAGGATTGTTTGATTGAAAGAAGTGATGATTGAGATAGATTGAGTTTTGAAAAAAGGTCCAATGAGACCAGATGAAAATGAGTTTCGAAAAGCGTGATGAGAAGATTTTAATATTTTACCTGATAAATATGAGCATATTGAGTCTTGGAAGGAGTATTGAGCACCGAATTGGGTAAAAGTAAGTAATAATTCTAACCCAATAACTACGTCGCCAAACGTGGGAGAGGAATCAACCGTTAAAGTCAGATTTTTCCAAATTACTTTCCTGACATGATAGGACTTGATTGGTTATGGATCCATGATTGTTGATTCATTCCTACCCTATCAAGGTATGAACGGGCGTGGCAATAACGTCAGTTTGTTATGCATCACTGGCTCATAGGTGATAGTTGTCGATTAGAGAAACTCTCAAATTGAGTGGATTGTGCATGATATGATTGGTTTGATTGATATTGTAGATGATTGAATCGAATTGTAAAACATTGTTAAATTCTAATTTGTATATCTATTGAGTTGAGTCCTTTGACTTTATTGTTGAATCGGATTGTCTATGATTGAATTGGATCGGATTGTATATGATTGGATTGGATCGAATTGCATATGATTGGATTTGATTGGATGGTATGTGATTGAATTGGGTCGGATTGTATATGACTGGATTGGATTGAATTGTATATGATTGGATTGAATCGAATTGTATATGATTGGATTGAATTGTATATGATTGGATTGGATTGGATTGTAGATGATTGGTCTCTGTCTAAACTGTTACATTCCGTATTTTTGCATTTTGGATTATTCGTACGCTAACGATTATAAATTCAAGGACTTTTAATTTTGAATTTTAAAAGAACATGATTTGTTGTAGATGCCAAGTTATATGAATAATTTATGTGTAGTAAAATACATCTCAAGAAGGACCCTTAAGCCAAATCAAAATAGAAGCCATCAAATATGTTTTTCTTAAAGTTACGTTTCGGGTAAGCTGACTTCGGGAGGCCATAACCTCTTTATAATTTGAGAATTTGGGAAAACTCTCAACATGAAAGTTGTAGATAATTGAAATATCTTTCCAACCATAGGTCGTGGGATGAAATGTGATATCGGAGTAATAAGATATAGACGTTTTAAGTCTGACAGGCCAAACTAAATAGTGAATTCGGCCCAACCCAATTTTAATTCGGGTCAGGCCCAATACCCACGAAATTAATCAAAATTCTATGTCTTCCTTCATAGTTTAGACCAAGAAATATCTGGAAATTTCCAGAGAGAGTAAGATAAGGGAAAGCTAGAGAGAAACACCAACATCCACCACAATTAAAGCCCCGAATCTCAAAGCTCTTGAAGAGAAAATTGTTGTACGTCGCGTTGGCTTCAATTTGAGCTAGAAATCAGCCAATAAGGAGAAGATTTTATGTGGTGCTGCAAATTTAAGGTAATATTAAAGTCTCCTTTTCATTGTTAATAAGTTTAGTTAGAGTTTTAACGGATTAGAACGGAGAAAATAGTGTTATAAACTAGTTTGGTGATTTGTTGAGAGTTATGGGTTAAAGGGTTGATTTAGGTAGATTAAATAGATGGAATTATCTTAGTGATGATGTATAATAATGTTTGATATTGTTTTGATGTTGTTGATGAGTTGTTGTTCTTGAATTTGGAGGAAAAAGGTGTATGAAGATTGTGAATGTTCAAACCCGTTTTTGGAATTGAGTAGCTGGTAGTAATTCTGGAATATCTCATTGTGTAGACCTTAGATTTTAGATATTAAACATGTTTTGGAAAGCTAATACACGTACCTACAACTCTTATGTTTATGTCTTAGTCTATATCTGCTGTTATGATGTCGAAAACTGAGCATGAATCTTAAGACAAATTCTGTCCAGATTCTGGATTGAAAATTCCTTCATGTATAGCTGTTCGTATTTTGATGATATCTCTTTGTAGAAAATGAATTTTGAGTTGATTTCTTTTGCATTGGAAACTTAAGACAGATATCTAAATGTTTCATGAAGGTTATAAAGTCCAGTTTTGCCGTTTTCATTTTCAAATTTTAGATACAACGTGAGGTACTTGACTTTCCGAATTTACTGCTTTGGTAACATGAATAATAAATCTTATTTTGTGTCAATATTTTGGATTGTTGATATTGGTTGATGATTATATGACTGGTTTGAAAGTGGGAAAAGTGAGTGGTATAGGGGAGGTGCTGTCCAATTTTTTTTAGAAATAACCTACTAACGATAGACTACGTTTTATTCTTGTCCATAGCTTAATCATAGTGCTTAACGTTTTAATATAGGTTGAGACAATATTGGACAACATATACGTATAAACGCTAAAGGTATGTAAAGTTAACATTTTCTTCTTTTGGCATGATCCATATGAAACGAACGAATGACGTATGCTTAAATTCCAAAGAAACTCTTATTCGTAGATATACTCGGATGGCTACCGTTCTTGATTTTCAAAATTTATATTGTTATGTCTTGACTCATGTGTATAATTCCAGCCATCCTAGTTGGTATAACTCATGTTGTGGTATAATTCATATTTTAGTATAATCCATAATTAGTGTGATTTATAATGACTATTGTCTTGGTTTTCAAATGATGGTCTGTTTTGCTTATTCTATTAAGTCTCCGATAATGATTAAATTTCACAAGGTTGCTAATGATATCTTATTCGTGCATGCTGTTATGGTATTATTCACCGAGTCCCATAATGGGCCGGGTACGGTATCAGTGTACACTACTCTATTCACCGAGTTCCTTGCTAGAGGGCCGGGTATGGTATATATATACATATGACGATATATTGATATAATTGTGATACCGAGTCCCATAACGGGCCAGGTACGATATATGATGATGATATGCATGTCTTTATTTTATAACACAGGTACAGTGATTTATTGATTATGACACTTGACTCCTGAATCTTTATTTCAGATGTGATCTCCTTTACGATATTTTATGCTTTATATACTCGGTACATATTTCGTACTGACCCCCTTCTTCGGGGGGCTGCGTTTCGTGCCCGCAGGTACAGATACTTATTTTGGAGAGCCGCCACCTTAGGATTCTACTCAACGGGTTGAAGTGCTCCATTGTCTCGGAGCCTAAACTTTTGGTACTAATCCTTATAATGTATATATTTGTGTATTTTGGGGGTACGGCGGGGCCCTGTCTCGTCATATGCTATTGTTAATCCTCTTAGAGGTCTGTAGACACATGAGTGGGTTGTATGTAGATATTGTCTGATGTACTAGTATGGCATATGTTTTTGGACATTTACATTCGGAGTGAAAGCCTTGTCGGCTTACGTATTATGTTATCTTATTTTTGACAATTAAGACTCCCCAAGAAATAGCTAATTTTGGTATATATATAAGTGACAGTTTGAGACAACGTGCTACCCATATAAATTCTATATCGTGTTTAATTGTCGATTGACAAAAGATAATATGTGTGTATACGAGTGTCCAATTCGGACACTAGTCACGGCCTACGGGGCTAGGTCGTGACATAAACTTTATTCTTACTTTAGACTTATGAAACTTGATTGAGTCTCTCACCTTTTGATTTGAGATATTTGAACAGATACTATTCTACCTTGATGCATGTTTCATTCTTCCATATTACATACTCGTATATTCCACATACTAACGTCCATTTGGACCTGCATTATTTCATGATGCAGAGATAGATTTAAGAGATCATCAATAGGCACACTGTTGAGAATCTGTTCACACTCAGCTTATTGGTGAGTCCTCCCCTATATTCGGAGGATACCACTTCTGTTATTCTTGCGTTGAGTTTAGTCTTTTATTCTAATTTGAGGTAGCCATAAACCTGTGATTGTCACCAATTAGATAGTAATGATAGAGGCTTCATAGACTAGATAGTGATGGGCCGACTGGTATTTTATTTCCTTGAATTGTTCTTGTCAGACTATTTTAATAAAATTAATTGGAGTTCGATTTGTTAGCCCATGGCCTTTCTTACTTGAGCTAGATTGTTGATTGGAATTGTCCTCCTAATTATCTCTTTATTTTAAGTCTTTCCTTGATTGAATGAATGAACGGATGTGTGATCAGGCCAAGTGGTTCGCTTGGGAGCCAGTAATGGTTTCTGAGTGCCAGCCAAGTCTAGAGTACCCTTCCCGAGCGTGACACTATATATATATATATATTAGATAAGCATGTTTTTGATAGTAAGAATCAATGTACACAATATATGCCATCTTTTGAATGATAATAATGGATAGTGATTAGAGTCGATAACAACTGGCACTAAATTAACCAAAATACAGTAACTTGATTATAAAAACAAAATAAGATATCTAGTAGCCTGATTACAAAAACAAGTGAGTCAAATATATCTAAGATTTGTTGTTCTTCATACACCTGGTTCTCTTGTGTCCGGGTGTCTTGCACATTGAACATTTGTTCCTCGTCTTGCTCTTGAAGTTCTCACCAACGCCCTTGATACATTTTCTTTTCTTCCTTCCAAGCTTGGTATCGACAAGTGGTGGAAGAATCACCACAGTGCTAATTTATTCGGAGATTTTCACTGAGATGCCTCATGCAATATCCGTGATGAGCATGATTGTAAACCTTCGCAATGTTGTTGGTGATGCTCTTGTGTCTATCAGAGATAAAACACAAATTTGGTTTATCGACCACAATTTCCTTCAACTTCTTAAAGAAGAATGTTCAAGACGCATCATTCTCTTGGTCCACAACACAAAATGCAATTGGATAAACATGGTTCTCCTTATCTTGTGCAATGGTTCTCAATAGCACACACTCGTATTTACCATGTAAATGAGTGTCATCGACCGCAATTACCTTTTTTATGTGGGTGAATTCCCTAATGCAAGCACCGAAGGCTAAGAAGTAATACATGAATCTATGACTATCCCCTTTTACCATTATAGAATAGTTAGAACCAACATCAAGAGTGTCGAACATGTAGGAAAAGCCGGTGAGCATGAATACCCATTCTTTATTGTCCCTCGGACCATTTCCTTCACAATTACACCTCCCTTTCAATATTTTCAGTAGCTTGGAATATTGCGAAAAGAATTAAAAATAACCCTCTGAGTCTCTTTAACATTTGGACTAATGTCATCATGATACAGATTCACACAAAGCGATGCAATGACTTTAGTCGAGATTTTTCTATGGCTTCTGTTGGCATGCTCAACACCGCAACTATGATCGCCAATGTACTTGTAGATACGAAATCCGTCCGAGCACTCATACTTCTTTGCCCGCAACATCCACCTGCAAATACGAGAAACACATTTCATCTTTAAGTATTTAGTACAACTCTTCACCATAGCAAAATCAAAAGACTTCCTCGCCGCCACTTCGGATAATAACAATTTCAGCTCACTCTTGCTACTAAATATTTGATTTATATAGAAATTAGTTCCATCCGTGAAGAAATGCCTGAGTTGTGATTTAAATGTCTTTTCTCTGTCCAAATCTTTGAAATTTTCGGGATATTCCGCATCTATTTGCTGTTATCCCATATTCATTGGATGATTTTACATATTTGTTGAATCATCACACAAGCTCTCATTTGAATAATCACCAAAGCTTTCCTTTAGATAATCACCCAAGTTCTCATCTTCAATTGAATTATAATCGTCGTTAAGTGAATTAGACGGTTCAATCGGATGCCTCACAATTACATTTATCCTCAATAAAGGCCTAGAGCCACCAGCAGCAACATCCAACATGTACAAATCCACATGTCTATCATTCTTTATAAATGTGGAATGTATTTTTCCTCTCCCATTCATTTGATAGCTAATCACCAAGTCGTTTGGCTCGGAGGCTAACTCACCAGCCTCAATTAAGCTTGCAACCATATCATTGTATGAACCATTGTGACGCAAAGCAATGGGCACTATTGTCTTACTAAAAGATTTCCAATTCCAGGTTTTGGGAATTTCCTTCCATAATCTCATATAATTATCACCACCAACAACAAATTCAGCTACTGCCATTATAGACTACACTAATCGATATTAGAGTTAGATATCAGTATTTAACGGTCGATGACTGGTAAAAATCCATACAGAAACGCGAATGAACAAGATCAGCTTAAATCGAGCTCCTGCAATGGCGGAAACGTACTTATAATGCTTCTAAATTACTGAAATTTATCTCCTCACCAATTATGGAGTGATTTTGGAGAGTGATTTGAAAGGCTTCTCAAGCTTCTAAAAATGGTGGGATTTTTATTATTTTTTGAAGATTCTTCAAGAAAATGGGATGAAAATGGAAGAAATGAGTAAGATGATGACGATTTCACCTGTGATGAAGAAAATGTGGACGAAACTAGCGTCGGAATCAGCAAAAATCACCTGCAAACAGGAGCTCTTTTTTGGTTTCTTTCTAAAAAAAATTGTTCATTTTTTGGAAATATTTGGTAATGAATAATAATAAAGAATTCCCATTTTGTTGGAAAAGAATGAGGAGGGACCAAAGTATATTTTCAAAGACTTGAGTGTTGGTTGGAGTCAAATTGATGATGTCATACTTTCTTAAAGATGCTTTTATCCACAGTGAAAGAACAACTCCAGATTTCATAGTTGCTTCTGGAAAAGAAGTAGGGCAGAGGATGCTCGCTGAAGTTGTTAAAGTTTCCCCGAGTGATGAACTTGACTCCTTTGAAACTGGCCAACCTCTACCGAATGTTCAATCACTTCAGGATGGAGGAGAAACAACTGAAATTGATTCTTTCTGTCAACAGTCAAATTTACAGAATAATGTTCCTTCTTGTTCATCACACAAGCATGACTCACTCAACTGTGAAGGGACAGTGGAAGTTGATCCGTTACTTCCTCATCCAATAGAGGAACGGTTAACGTGGATGTGGCACATGATGACCACATTGAGGATACAAGTGAAATGATTCACACTTTGAACAACCAAATTTAGAAATTAATTCTGCAGGAACTGCAATGACTAACAACGAGAAAATCCATTCACAGAAGAACAATGAATTACAAAGGATAGAAAAAGATCATGGGATTACTCGCAAGATTCTGGAGCAGCAATAGCATGATGCTGCCAAAAATCTACGTGGTAAGTTCACTAACTTCAGCGCATTTGAGATTCGTGATTCTTTTTATGTAATTATATTTATGTACGCTCATATGCCTTTAACCAAACTGAAATCCCTTTTGTGGACTTCTTTTATTGAAGTTAGTCGAGTAACACTGAAACGAATATGTAGAGGATATAATATCTCCAGATGGCCTCATCACAAGACTAGAAAAGTTAATGTCCATGTTAGCCAAGGGGTATCTTTTCAAGGTGCCGGACCATATGTGGGGGATCAACAATGTCCTTCTCGTTCCCAAGAAAAAGGCACAGATGATTTGGGTCACAAAAGATCTCCTGCAACAGGAGTACCTCGTGATAGTCTGATGACTTTAAAGGTTACATATAGAGATGATATCATAAAGTTTCGACTCTCTCTCTCATCAACCAGGGTAGAATTGGAGGGGGAAGTGGAAAAGAGGCTTAAGATATCACTTCAAAGGTTTTCAATCAAGTATCAAGATGAAGATGACGATTGGATTTTGATAATCACTGATTCAGATATGAGTTATGGTATGCATTCACTAAGGTAGTCAGGAAGGACTACTATGAGATTACTGGTTACCCCAGAAGCTGACACGTGAAGGATTTTCCCTAAGTTTTGTTATGGTTCATCTTCATTGCAGAAATGTTATCTTTTGGTGACATGGTGTTTGTCTCTTCCCTGCTGTCTTTGTGCTCAGTGAACCAAGGTGCTTAATGCTGTTATGAATGGGAATTGTTAAATTACGAAAGATGCATATATATATAGAAGAGGAAAATAATCCATTAAGGGCTTAGGCTAAGAGTTACGTCATTTTCTTTCATTAGCTATTTTGTAACTCCCTTTTCTATTTTCCGTTTGTTCTTTGATTACATGAGCAACCTGTTTGTAAGTTCCTTTGATGATCAATACAAAGCTTAACGATAGTAACACTGAGGTGGCTGATATCATGTAATCACATCAAGATTCACATCTTCCTGTTCTTGCTGTTGGAGAAACAATAGGAGACTTTGCATAGAGTTTGGTCACAAGGTGTTCCGTGTCAAGCTCCTTAAGTTATAGAGCCCGTTTGGATTGGCTTTAAGTTGGTCAAAACCAACTTAAAGCCCCTTTTCAGCTTTTGGACGTGTTTGTCTAATGCTAACTTTAAGCCAGAAAGTTCTTAAAGTCAGTCAAAAATGAAAAGTTAGGATTCCTAACTTCTTTTTTTCTAAGTGCTTAAAGTCATTTTCTTTGATCATGGAAATTACTTTTATATCCCTTATATTTTAACTAAATTCTCAAACTACCCTTTTTATTTTTTTAACCCTAAAATTCACATAATTTTCCTCATTTAAGCACTTTTATCCAAACACTCAACTGCTTATTTATAAAAATAACTTTCAACACTTTAAAGTTCTAAAAGCACTTCATACATAAAAGTTACTTTTTTTAAGTCCATCCAAACGGGCTCATAGTCGGAAAAGGATCAAAAATACTTTTGAATTATAGGAAAAGGTTTTAAAATACCCTACATCCACTTTTCGTCTAAAAATAGTCTTCTACTTATCTTTTGGTCTAAAAATATTTTTCCATTTACCTTTTTGGCTCACTATAACCCTTGAAACTAACATTCCTCTTTTTACTTTTTATTTTTTATTTTTTAAAAATATTTATCATGTGTCATTTTCTTATTGGATGAAATTAAAATTCCACCTCGACTAAATTGTTTTTGGCTTAGATAAATTATGTAAAAAATTTAGTGGAGGTGGAATTTTTTAATTAAAAAATAAAAAATAAAGAGAGGTTGTTAGTTTCAATGATTATAGTGAATCAAAAAGGTGAATGAAATAGTATTTTTAGATTAAAAGATAAGTAAAAGGATATTTTTAAATCTTTTCCAGATATATTTTTGGCCCTCTTTCAAATTATAGCTAATGAACCGGCTACTAAGAGACTATTCATATCCCTTTTATTCATACTGTTTTTCTATTAAAATAAAAAGAGTTGAAAATTCTCTTTGCAAATATTTTTTGCAGGAAAGATAACGTAATTGCACCTAATTATCCTTCATACACAAAAGAAATATATAAAGTTGTAATTTCCTCTTCACGTAATTATTTATTTGTAAGCTCTCCGTTCCTATAGGCTCTTCCATAAAAGCCTCGAGGTCTCATTTATGGTCGGTATTACGACACTTTGTTCTCATTTAATCATCTTTTTAACATTATTGTTGATTAATCATATTAGTTGATCACTTTTCATTTTGTACGGTACTTAAGAAAATATAAATAAGAAGATAATTTTAGTAATACCCTTTATAAAAATTCTTGGAAATTTTATAAATAAATGAGAATACTTTCAAAAAAGAATTAATTACAAGGTTAATATAGAAAAAATTTAATTAATGTTGTCTTGATTTAGTAAGAGGAATAACTAATATGTGATAACTATTTTTAATATAATGATCAACTAATATAGAACGGAGAGAGTAGAAATTGCTAATATGTCTGAAATTCCTATACAATGCATGAATGCGTGTGTGCACGCAACAAAACGGGACAAATTTTCATAAGTTCATATATATTATATAAGTCATAGAAATAAGGGGTCGTTTGGTGTGAAGGATAATACCAAATAATTTTGGGATTAAATTATAGTGGCACTTAAATTGGTGTTTGATTGATAAGTCTGGAATAACTTATCCCGGGATTAATAAATAGTACCGGGATAAGTTATCCCTCCTCTTTGGTGGTATACAAATCTCGGAATAACTTATTCCGGGATAAAATAGGTAAATGACAAATATATCCCTTTAAATGTTTTTTATACCTCACTTTTCACATTTATATATATTTACATTATTTTTAATACCATATATAACAACATTCACTTCTTATTTTTATGATAATTCTTCATATTTTTTCTATTAAAAAATTACACTATATAATATAATTTTTATTTATAAATTTATTTGACTAATTCTTATGTTTATTTATATTTTGATTTCTCATAAATTCTTTTTTACTTTAACAAATTTAAAATAAAAATTCTATTTTTAAATTAAATAAGAAGAAAGTTTTATTTTTAAATACATACGGACATCATGAAAATGCACACATAAAAATATTTAAGGTAAAGAAGATGAAAGTTTTATTTTAAGAATGAATATTGAATAACTAAAGCTTGCAAAGAAAATATTAAAAGCTAAATAAAGTGAAGTGTATTTTTGTAAACAAACAACATATTCTTAAAATTTATGCAATGTATATTATTTTGAATACAATAAACCAAACACTCAATAAGAAATAATCTCAGCATAACTTATCTCATCATAATTAATCCAACATAACTTATCACATCATAATTTGTATTCAAACTAAAACGTTCCTAAAAGTATAATGGATCATACGTTTTCAAGAAATTTTGACAAATGTGCGTGTTACATGCTTATTCTTCTTTGTTTTTTCTTTTTTGAGAACCTTCCATTCTATGGTTATTTACATGTTAGTTCTATATTTTGTGCATTTATATTGATAAATCTCATTTCCTGTGACAGAAATAAATGTTTTAACGCTCATGTAGGCACTAATTTATATACATTTGCTTTATTTATCTACAATAATTTTCTTTATATTTATAAGAAAAAAATATTTATGACATGTTCACTATTCATTCAGAAATACTTCGTTTCTTTTAATCACCCACAACCAAGAGTGACTTAATTAGAAAATGCAGCTTTATTGTAGTGAACAAAATTCAGATTTTTTGTGATTTATGGATTCTTATTTAGAAACAGAATTCCACAATGTTTGAGCCTATTATGCTGTTTCTAAAAAAAATCGTATAGGGGTTTGTGTACCAAAGAGCTGAACCACTGCTTGTTCAATCACAAATGTACTCTCTATGTCCCAATTTATAAGACTAATAACGATTTGACCTTAAAACACATGATCTATATCCACAAAAATATTTATCACAAAGTATAAAAGATTTCTCTTAAACTCCGTGTCAGTGAAACTACAACACCTAAATTAGAATGAAGAGAGTAGTTGAATATACCAGAGAAAACTGTTCTGCAACAATAAATGCAGCAAGTAGGAAGAAAATAGGGGATCAATAGTAGCCAAGTTGATCAAATATCCAACCTTCAATGACTCATGTGTACTGTTCAAATCCCACTGCCATTTCGACCAATCACAAGAGAAATCTAATTGATAGCTGCGGACACTGGTTTTGTATGCTCGAATGTGAAGCTTCCTGAGCATTATTATGTATATAGACAGAGGGCAAGCAAACAAGAAAAGTATGAAAACAAGATGGTAAGGCAAAATAATGTATGCCACACTTAAAACAACATTAATCCCAAACTGATCCGCATTTGATTTTATCAAAAGATTCATCAAGAATCTGTAAACTCTGCAGTTGAAATAAGGTGGTCCGTCCAAACAAAATAGTAAAAACCCTTCAACAAGGGAGACGAGTGTGGGGTTTTGGTGCTTTAACCCACTCTAAGGTTTTAAATTATTACAAAAAGGCAAAAGGAAGAATGATAATTGTCTCCCCAACTGAATCCTCCAATGTAACTCCAAAAAGATTTTCATCACCATCTAATTCTAAAAGCATGTTACGAGGCTGACCTATTAGGCACCACCAGATCCGTATTTCTTTCCCAAAACAAGAACCTGAAGCTTGTCGTATCCGGCCAACACACCAGCACCAGCAACAGCTCGGAGGATGTTAGCACCAGCACCCTTGAACAGAGATTTGGTTCCCTCATTCTTAACGATCTGGGTGAATGCATCAAGCGAGCTCTTGTACTTAACTGCCTCACCAGATGTCATCATCATTCTTCTTCTAACTGTATCAATTGGGTAAGAAGCAAGACCAGCACCATTGGTGATGAGCCAACCAAGTCCAAAGCTAGCAAAGAAACTATCCTGTATACAGCACCATACAAGGGTCAGACATTCTAGTTTTTTATACTAGAAGTTTATTTATCCATATCCATGTAAACTCTCACAAAAAGAAACTCAATCAATTGCAGTTATCTACTTTCTGGCAAACAACTCAAGGAACATGAAAAAATCAGCTGAAATTGACAATCTTTAACCAAATATACTGAATTCTATAAGTCCTAAACATCCATCTCCAACATGAAAACATTTAAGGATATATACAAACAACAAAATTGCAAGACCAACAACAATATGGTATGACACAGCAACAGACTATTCAGAATAGCATAAAGTCATGAACTAGCAGAGCGAAGCCAATTTTAAAAACACTAACCTGCAGGTTTCCTGTCAAGAGGACAGGCTTCAAGGAGTCGTACATTCCAAAGTACAAACCACGGTAAACAATGATACCAACACATGAAATGTTGAATCCACGGTATAGTCCAGCAATTCCATCAGATTTGAGTGTCTTCCTGTAGACATCAACCAAACCATTGAACTGCCTCTCACCTCCCTTCTTTGAAGCCTTGGCATCATTAGCAAGACGGGTACGAGCATAGTCCAAGGAGTAGACAAAGAACAAAGAGGAAGCACCAGCAGCACCACCTGATGCAAGGTTGCCAGCAAACCACTTCCAGTAGCCATCACGGTCCTTTTTGAAGTTAAAGAGTCTCTTGAAGTAGTCCTTGAATGCAAAGTTCAGGGCCTGTATAAGACAGAGTATCAGTCAGTCAATGCTCAACTTAAACAAACAGAACAGTGAATTTGCATATATCTTTGATGCATAAATTTCAGCCCTCAAAATGAAGACAAATGGTAAACCTGAGTGGGGAAATAACGGATAACATTAGCAGTGTTTCCTCTCCATAAAGATCCAAAACCTTCATCCTTAATTGTCCTCCCGAAACAATCACCAATTCCCTTGTATGGTTCTGAGAGCCTACCAGCCTTGAGCATCTCATCTTGATTTTGGATCAAAAGTTTCACACGCTCAATAGGGGCAGCAGCAGTCTTTGATACAGCAGCAGAAACTCCACCCATGAGGAAGTCAGTGGCAAAAGCTGCAAATCCTTTCTCTTGAGGAGCCTGCACAAAGACAGGTGAGGCGTTTGAGGTGATCAATGATAGATCCTGAGTGGCTTGGCCTCTCTGCAGTCCAGTATTGGAGTAGTTGCCATAAGCAAAATGCCTCTGGTAAAGAGCAGGCTGAATGCCCCCAGAGCGAGCATGGACATCTTGGGATAGACTTGAGCTCAAGTGCAGCTGGTTGGCTGCCTTCTGGAAAATAGTTGGGTGCTGGTTCATATCTGCCATTGCAACGTTAAACAAAAGTCCTGCACAAATTGAGCACGAGTCAGATCTCTCTATTTAAGCTTCACACTGACAGAATCTGTCCATAAATCCAGCAAAGTACAAAAAACTGCTGCCATAAGTACTAGGAGTTCTCATCATTCATCTGATGAGCTGCACGATCAACAATTTGGACCATCCATCCAATCACAATATATACCCCAACACAAACTTAAAAACTTTACTCAATCAATTAATAATCATGGTATTTTCACATTTACCCACCATTTGAAATGGCAATTCCTTTGCTGCCTTAGAAATGTCAACAGCCACCACTATTCTGAACTCTACTTAGCAAATAAGTGGGCAAAACTTTTAACTCAAAATTTAAAGTTTAAAGCACATGATAAATCTGGTTCAAGTAACATCTCAAAATATTTTAGGCTAGAAAATGGGCATTAAGAGCTCAACCAACCAACTTCACACAAAAAGCATAAATTTCATAATTAGCACAAATTCAAATAATAAACAAGAAGCTTTATCTGGAATTGCAACAAAAAGTTGCATTAAGTGCAGAGATCAATAATCACACTGGTCCACCCTACATAAAGATTGAAATTATAATCTTTACTTTCCAATCCTACGGGGAAAAAATCCCAAAACAAATAGTGAATCACTTGCAATGAATCAATTTCAGAATAACACTCAACATCTTTGTGCACAAAGTACTAACAATATGCATAGCATACCGGCACTAATTGAGTTCTATATTCATATAATATAAGACAGACTTAATGCTAAATTCAACATGGATCAACTCACAATTCATTAATAAAATTTAAGCAATGAAATTAGTCTCTCCGCCCCAATTTATGTTGTTGATAGAATTTCCTTTCTAATCTGTCACATTTCTTATAATGAAAAGCAATTTAATTCTCATATTATCAATTAGATGATTTATAGCCGTACAAACATATATATAACTTGTTTAAGATCACATATTTCAAAAATTGTTCTTTCTTAAACTCAGTGACTAGTCAACCCTAGTCAACCACAATCACACAAATATCACTATACGTTTGACTATGGAGCAGCACAATGAAAGAACACAATATGAACATAGCAATACAACTCGTTAACCAGATCTGCAGACTCAACATTCAAAACAGTCATCCACACCTAAAAAGCATTGAAAAATACAGATAAGATCAGAATGAAAGCAGATCTGCTAAACAAAATCACAGTTCTGGCAAAAACAAAAGCAGATCTCCACGAAGTACACAGAAACGTTACAAAAACCAAAAAATCACTAAATTTAACAGATCTAATCAGAAAAAAGCTAAAAACAGTAAAATGAATACATATAATAAACAAAACAGAGAGAAAAAAAATTCTGAAAAAAATAAAATCAAAACGATATATATATGTAGGCATTATTAGAGAAAGAGAGAAACATACCTGCGTTCGACTCGCCTCGAGAATAATGATGGAGAGGAGAAGAACGAGGAGAGGATGATGATGATGAGAAAGAGGAGTGAAAGGAGTTGAAACGGCGAAGGCAACACTGCTATATATATATTGGTTATTGGGGTCGCTGCTTCTTCGACCTATTTTCCCAATATTTTTTTGGTAGGAATTTGACTTTTAATCCCTACTTCGCGGGCGCATGATTCCTTTTTACGACCTCTTTCATTTAGGTTTTACTGCGTTTGAAATTTATTTATTTGATTAATTTGAAAAAAAAAACATATTTATTTTTATTTAGATTATAAAATCTAGATTTAATTATTAAATAAAGACTGCTTGTTTTTTAGTATCTCAATTACAATTATTTGTTTTAATTAAAAATACTTATAGACTTCAATTGAATTAATAATAAATAGAAGATATTAGAAATATAAAATTTACAGGATATGATATAAAAATGATTTTTTTGAGAAATTACATTTTAAAAGCTAGTAGTAATAATAATTGTGATTGGTGGTTGGTGATAGCGATCGATGTTGGTGTAGCTAGGAGGCGACCGATAATAATTGTTGTGTCTGGTGTTGATAAATATGCAGTGAAAATCGAAGGTGATGAACATATGAGGATAATTGATGATAGTATGTAATATAACTGAAAATGGACAACAAGTGAAGTAAAGTGTCAGCCATCGCTGTATTTTGATCGAAATATATAGAGAAGATAAGCATTTTTATTTTTACGTGAAATAGAAGTATATCACCAAAAAAATGCAAGGAAAAAGAAGGTAATATGTTGGTGTTCACTACAGTGAAAAAGTAAGAAAGTATACAACGGTGATCAATGATGGATAGAAGAAGTGAGAAGGCGAGAAAAGAGAAGGAGAAGCATAAGAGCTTAAGAGCCCGTTTGGTTTGGTTGGAAAAAAAGTGGCTTTTAAAAAATACTTTAAAAGCACTCTTTAAAGTGCATGAAATTTATTTTCAAAATAAGCAATTAAAGTGCCTAAGCTGGAAAACAATTATTGATGTATTTGGTACACAAATATTGTTAAGCACTTTTTTTGTCAAAATCTTTGAAATACCCTTAAAGTTGTTAAACATTATAAATACTAATTATTATAAATTCATTTCTAAAATAAATTGAAGTAAGATTAATTTATATTTTAATTCAACTTCAATATAAATTGATTATATAAGTTAATTTATATGTGTAAGTTATTTTTAATTTTTAAATATATAATTTTGATAAAGTACATAAAAATTTGAGATACTTTTTAAATTACATTTATAAATAATAATGATTATATTTCTTCTTCACCACAAATAATTAATAAGAAAAAAAGTAAAAGAATGGGAACATAATATAGAAGGAAAAAAAACCGGAAGAAAATAATTGAAGGAGGATAATATGGGGATTATAAAATATATTAGGGTAAAAAATAAAATTGTTGATCAAACATAAATGACTTTTAAGTTTTAAGCCAAAAAAAAAATAATAGAAGAAGGGGACCAACTTTTAACTTTTGATTTCTTAAAAATAAATTTTAACTTATTTTATACTTCAAAAAAATTATATAAAATATTTAAATTAATCAATTTTTAAATCAATTCAAACTCCCTCAGCGGCCTCAGGCGACTAAAAGAGAGAAGGAAGAATAATTTGACTATAAACTATGCTGACTAAAAGAGAGAAGGAATAATGAGATTTTATAATTTGACTACAAATTATTAATAATTTGGGCTTAAATTATATTTCGGGTCAAAAGCCACAAGTTGGGCATTAAAATTTGTGGCAGCCACTCCATCTTGAAATTCAAATACTATTTTTTTCTAGAAGTGTTCGCCATTATTTATCTCTTATCAAATATTTCTTCCATTTAATTTCTTTTTTAGAATATTTAAAAGTGAATGTCTTTTTAGCTTTTTAACAACTTTTAAATTTTAATTTTTATGTGACATACTTAAGATCATAAAATTAAAAATATATATTTTATTTAATATTACAAGATTAAAAGAAATTATTATTTTTATGTCAAATCAAATTCAAATAAATAAATTAAAACGGGAATTGAAAGTGAATATGATGTGAGGCGTTTGGTATGTGGGAAAAGGAGTATTTGCGTAGTGTGGAAATTGTATTCCGCGTGAAAAGAACGAAAAGGAAAGTTGGTATATAACTTTGACAAAGCAAATATCAAATTGAATTTGGAGATTGCCTTTTAAGATGTACTTTAGGACGTTGCTCTTGCCTTAACCTTTCATAATTTCAATGGACTTATTTTCTCCTTACACAACTTTTGTCCTTTCACATTTCTATTTCTTTTTATTTTTATACATGTCTGACACCTCAAGATATATAAAAAGAGAGACTAATGGAGAGTTGAGCAATAAATTTTTTCAAAAATTTCAAAACGACATGTCAATTTTGGATGATACCAAAACAGTAAAGGTGCAGGGTGATTTGCATCTTATCATTGACGTCATTTACAGCGTTAAAAGTAAGTCGCATGACGTCATGCGACTTACTTTAAGTCATATTAGCCACTATTTTTTCCTTTTCTTTTTTCCCTTTAAATAATTCATTTTTATATAATAATAACTAAAAAAAAATAACAATGTAATGATTTATTTTTTCCCTTTTCCCTTCATTGTCTTATTTTCCAATATTCTACTAAAATAATTTAAATTATTTTCATAAAATTATTATTTTTTATAGTAATTAAAATTATGGTTAAATTTTTTTATAGTATGCAAAAATTATATCTTTATTTTTTCTTGTTATGACTAAAATATGTGTTATTATATTTTAATTTTTTAATTATTGTAATTTATAGTTATTTTATTAACTTCGTCGTATGATCGCATCTTCCTTTTCAAAAAAAATATTTAAAATAAAATAATATAAAATTCTACTTTTATTCTATAGTCGATCAAAAATTTATTGAAGTCAAACAAAAATCATTTTTGACTTCAATAAAATGACATTGAAACATTATTTCTTTAATAAAAATAGTTGGGCTAAGTAATATTGACGTAAATCCAATGCTGCATGTATACTTTGAAGAACAAAACAAAACCGAAGTTTTAGAGAAATTATTAACCATAGTTTTTATTAAATTACGCATGAAAATAATTTTAACTACTATATAAAATAATAATTTTATGAAAATAATTTGAATTATTTTAGTAGAATGTGGGAAAATAAGACAATGAAGGGAAAAGGGGAAATCATTACATTTTAATTATTATTATATAAAAAAGGAATTAATTAAAAGGGGGAAAAAGAAAAATTAGCGGTTGATGTGACTTAAAGTAAGTCGCACATCGTTGTGCGAATTATAAGGCGCACAACGACGTGCGACTTACTTTAATGCCGTTAACGGCGGCGCAAATCGCCATGCACCTTTACCATTTTGGTATCATCCAAAATAGACATGTCATTTTGAAAATTTTAAAATTTTTTGTTGCTCTTTTGGCTTCGGACTGGGCTAGTGGAAATATAAAATACAAAAAGAGAGGGAGGGGGTGAGAGAGGAAGAGAGAAGATACAACATAAATACACATATGAATACAATAAATACAGTCATTTGATATCTCAAAAAGTGTAGAAATATAGAAAAAAATGGCAGAAATATAAAAACAGAGAGATTAAAATACATAATAAAAAGAGGGAGACGGAGATAGAGGAGAGAAAGAATTCATTTTGTTGTTGCTTAGCATCTCAAACATTAGCTATAACTGGAGTGGAATCTGCATTGAAACATCACTCCGATAAATTATAAATACCCTAACTATTTCTAATTATGGCCAAATGATTGTCATTTTAAAGATTTTCTCTTTTTTATTCAAATGATACAAAATATAAAATTTCTTATTATAGTGAGATCAATTGTTCTTTTGGCCCATAGTTTTTTCACTTATTCAAAAGTTTTTTTCTCGTAAAAATCACAGTATCATTATCGTTTTTTTTATTCTGATCAATTATCCATACTTTAGCGTTCTGTTTTTATTGCTATTATATATATGGCGATTCACGAATATTATTTGTGCATGCTATTTTTCCCAACATTTTCATCTCCTAAATTTAAAAATTGAAGACGATAATGATAACACAGGAGATTAAGCCTACTAGAGGTACTATCCTTATAATTGCATAAAATGCTGTGTTTTCTTTTGCTTTGAAAAACCCTCCTTCTGTGAAAGGATCAATCTATGATATTATTGTACTCAATAACTAATGAAGATAATGTATTTGTTAATTACTTAATAAGTTACCTAATTTTATACACATATTTTTGCACTGCCTAATAAAGTCCTCAAATCGACTTTCTTGTTGTGCAAAAGCTTAAATTGTTACTTCCTGGGTCCTAATTTACGTGATATATTTATGTAAGTATAAAGGAAAAATTATGTGAATAAACAAATATATACTAGTTAATTAGTTAATATAGCTATAGTTAAGCTAATTTACAATTCACCACTAACATTTAGTGTTAATTACGGTTCACGTTTGTATAATTCAAAATTAGTATATCTTTTGTATAATGTAATTTTGTATAACTATTTAAAGTTCATATGTTTGTGTTTGTATAAATTCGTTATTTCGAATTTATACAAAAATAACTCAATTATACAAATGTAGCTGCAAATTATACAAACCCGCGAATTATACAAACAATGCAACTTAAACTATAACTACAGCTCGTAAATATGCAAACTATACTAAGGAGCCTAATTAAGTTTATTATAGTGGTTATTTGCGAAATTTCCCCAACTATAAATCATTTCATTAAAGATAAGTAAATAATTTTAAAGTTAAGTTATTCTAATTATAGAAAAGTGACATTCTTTTATAGGACAGATTAAAAAAAAGAATTGGTACAGATGGACTCCAATACATACCAGTAGGCATGTAATACTTAGCAAGTAGCAACAGAAACATAATGATAAAACACCTTATCAAAAGTTTTACTTGTAAGATGTTCACTATAAAGTAGCTGACAAGGGTCACATATTAAGAAACACTAAATACAACAATGGTGATTATTTAAAAAAACTTAATTGACTCGAGTATTAAGAGGTTTCTTATAAGACTGCAGCAGCAGTGATGAACAGACCACGCTAATGGAAGAAGCAGCCATGCAGGCACCAGCAAGCCATGGGGGCAAACGGATTCCAGTGAAGGGGAATAAGACACCAGCAGCAACTGGCATGCCAAGCACATTGTATCCGAGTGCCCAAACATAATTGAGCCTGATACGTGACATTGTCTTTCTAGAGAGATCTAATGCCGTGACAACATCTTCAAGGTTGCTCTTGATGAGAACAACATCAGCGGCTTCTATAGCTACATCAGTGCCTGCACCAATTGCCATCCCAACATCAGCTGCAACGAGTGCTGGGGAATCGTTTATCCCGTCTCCTACCATTGCAACAGGAGTGCCTTTCAACTGCATCAAAGATGTAGAAATTAGAAGCAAGTTGAGCATACTGGATCTGTTAAAGAATTTTCCCTCAAATGGACAACTATTTGTGCACACACATGATTAAAGTCTGGAGTTTCTTCCTAGCAATTGCAAACCATCCTCAAAATGAAACCGTATAGCATCAGACTTACAGCAAACAATAGCCATTAGTAGACAAACAACGTGCACTACATCAACTGCTAATCATGAATCTTGATAAAAATGTGCATATTATTAAGAAAGAGGAGAGAAAATCTTGCCTGCAGTTCTTTAATCTTATCAGCTTTTCCCAGAGGATCTGTTTCAGCAAACACCATCTGAATTCCCACTTCACTTGCTATTGCTCTTGCTGTCGCCCAGTTATCACCAGTCACCATGACACTTGTGATGTCCATTGAGTGGAGAAAAGAAACAACATGTGCAGCGTCTGGCTTTACAGGATCAGTCACAGCAAAAGCCCCAGCTATTTTCTCATCCACGGCAATCAAGACACAAGTCCGAGCAAGATGTTCATGCTCTGAAATGTAGTTATCAACTTCACTGCTTACTGGGACATTGAAAGCATGCATAAGCCTCCTGTTTCCAACTAGGATTTTCCGTTCTCCAACTTTTCCGCTGACACCAGCTCCAGTGTGCACTTCAAAGTTTTCTATCTCAGGGTGATATTCATTTTCAGCACCGTGATTCAGGCGTAACTTTTTGGCATGGTCCACAACTGCTTTTGCAATAGGATGCTCACTATTTGCCTGAAAATCAAATTCTGGACAAATGAATCCAATACAGATATGCCCAAGAGAATTGATACTTCACCAATCTTTTTTTAAATAACTTCTCCACTTATTATAACACAATTGAAAATACCTCGTTTTAGTTGAGTCCATATTTGAATAGTTAATTTAATGATTATTACTTGAACACGATTGCAGGTAATCCACTTTCATTGTTGAGAAGTCCAAAATATTTCACTTTAATGGAATTAATATTAGCTGTGGTAACTGATGTAACTACATTCACAACAATTAACACTCTCTTCTAGAACAACATAAAATGTTCCAACTCAAATTAGCCTGCAATATCAAGGTTACACTTCATAAATTAAAAAAACGGAACTAAAAGTTGGAAGAGATGCATAATCATTTTTCAAATACAAGTTGAGAAGAAATCATGTGTGCCCCAAAGTTATTATCTCATGAGCAAGAGGGCCACAATATTCAGTTCAAATAATTTACTATTATGATAGTACTGAAGCTTCAATTCAGGGAAAGGGCTAAAGTATAGGATAGGAGATAGAGTAATTCAGAAACTTTATGGTGATAATTGAAGATCAGTCATGTTGAGCTATGAGCTTGGAGTCATGAGCTATGCCACATATGGAGTTTTGATGATTAACAAACATGAAAAACATGATGCAAGAACTGGATGTTAAACATGTCTCAAATAACAACGGATAGTGTTTATGACAAAGACTACTGAAGAACCAATTCCTTAACATGTCTATTGCAAGATCTGACTACAGAAGTACACTGCAAGAAGCGAAGGAGCTAGATCCTTCACAGGATACTACTGAAGACTGTTGATCAAGCACAAAGCAAATTCCAAGTGCATGAAGGATTCCTTGAGGAATTGGGATTCCAGCTAATCACATAGATCAAGGAACAAGAAATCAAGATGGAAATATTACAATAATTGCACACATGAAAAGAACATTGGAAATAGGAGAAAAACAAAGGAGGCCGACGCACAAATGAAAACCAAGTCAAACTTGGATTAGGTTCTTGGAATCTTTAACTTATTCTTCAAGGATTGGGAGAATAAGAAACAATCATTCCTACTCCTATATAAAGCATTACATTGATGTTGAAGAAAAGAGACTTCACTGCATAAAGAGAGAAAAAGCAAAGTGACTTCAAGTGAAAGAGAGTCAACTAGCACTGTGAAGAACTTGTTCCTATCAAGATTATTTTTCTGGGTCTTAGTTGTCTAGTTTAATTCACTTAACTTTAAATTGTACTCTCTTTGTTCCAATTTATATGACTAACTTTCCTTTTTAGTCAGCCTCAAAGAACGACACAATTCTACATTTAGTAACAATTTACCTATAAAATACTCATTTTACCCTTAATGAAATGATTTATAGCCACACAAACATCTATTACTTATTTTAGACCACAAATTTCAAAAATTCTCGTTTTTTCCTAAACTTCTTGTTAAGTCAAACTATATCACATAAATTGGACCGGAGAGAGTAACATTTTACATTCCTAAAAAAATTGTATTAGGTGTTTGTTCCTCGAGTGTAAAGACTTTCAAGATTGGGGTAGAATCTTGAAGGAACAGTTGCAACTAGGAAAAGGGAGAAAGGTGCTAGAGTTGGAGCCTTTAATTTGTAACCATAAAATTTGCTCAAGTTTAGTGGAAATTTGAGGAAAAAGCCTAAGGGGTAGGTCGTAGTTTTCGACTGCCGGTAGCAAGAAGTTTTTCGTGTAAAATCCTTGTGTTGATTATTTTTCTTTAATAGTAAATGAAGAACCTGGTTCTTCAGTACATAAGTGACTACATAAAATAACAATTGGTATCAGAAGTGGTTTGCAAGGTATCCAACATTGTTATTTTTGACTTCTTCAATCCTTTTGCTCAAAGGAATGATCTCTCCAAGAAAATTTAGCTAATTGGTAATGTAAATAAATCTATTGAACATCTCTTGGAGGGGTTCTCCTTCATTCATCTTGAACACCTCATATTGCCTATTCAACAAGACAGTTTTTGACTTCTTTAGTACATAGGTGACAACATAAAACAAGTCAGGTCAAGAAGTTAAAAACTGTCTTCTTGAATAGGCAATATGAGGTGTTCAAGATGAATGAAGGAGAACCCTTCCCAGAGATGTTCAATAGATTTATTTACATTACTAATTAACTAAATTTTATTGGAGAGATCATTCCTTTGAGAAAAAGGATTGGAGACATGTTGCCTGACTCTTGGGAAAGCAAGGTTAATGCAATAATGGAGACAAAATATTTGGAGACAAAGACTATGGATGAACTCATGGGAAACTTGAAGAACTATGAGATGAAGAAACTCCAAAATCAAAAAAATGCCCCACCAAGAAGGGATGAAAACTTGGTCTTTGCAGCTACCCAAAATCAAGATTTTGTTGAAGAAGACATGGCACTGTTGACCAGAATGTTCGAGAGGTTGATCAGGAAAGGAGGAATTTTTAACAGAGGAAACACCTAAAATACTAGAGCACCTGACATGGGAACTCAGCAGTATGTCACAGCTGTGGGAGTATGCCACAAGTGCGTGAGTCCTGACCATTTTACCAGACAGTGTCCAGAAAGAGAGTGATTGGAGAAGTAATGTTCCAGAAACAAAGAAGCAGGGCCAAGTCCCCAGAAATAGGATGACTTCCCAATCTTCCAGATGTATCCAGTGATCTTCAAATATCTGATGTGTTTACAAAATCTATGGCACGGCAACGCCATCAGTTTCTGGTAGACAAATTGATTTTGTTTGATCCACCAGCATCAATTTGAGGGGGGATGTTAGCATGTTGGACAAATTCTAATAGTTGTACATATCTATGTAATAACTCTAGATATTTGTGTAATTATGATGTCAATTGCTTTCAATATGTAGGAGATATCAGGGATTAATGTAGCATAATTTTCGAGATATTACAACTAGGAATAACGGATATTTAGGGATGTAAATAGCAAATTTTTAGGCATGTAAATCAGAATTCTTTCTACTTAATGGATGAACTCTCAATTTGAGAGCATTCATTCAACAAACTTGACACATCTAACCTAATCCACTTAAATACACTTTTTTGTCAGCAGAGGGGTTTGAATCAGTGATGTGCGCCTAACCTACACACTGTGCTGCTCGCTTACCACTAGACCAAAGGTAGGGGACATCTCCACATAGCAAAGTTACCGGATAATAGGGTAGGCATCACATCTAAGAATGTATTAAGGAAAAGAATTATGAAACACAAGGGAAAGAAGCCCACCTCAGCAGAGATAGTTACATCACAGAAGTCCTTCATGGAGATGTTAGAAAATAGCACAGCACTGACAACAGTGGGTTTCCCAACTGTCAGTGTTCCTGTCTTATCAAACACAACCAGTTTCACCTGCAAGAACAAGATGTGTTTACATTAACACCCACATAGGAAAACAGAAAAATGCAATTTCTTTTCTATTCATGAATTAAAACATTTGGTATTAAAATTAGTCTGCAAGCACAATTGAACTCCCAGTTAACTATCTATTATTATCCATAGTTGTAAACAAGAATTTCTAGAACCTAGGATTGATCTCATTTCTGGCTCTGAGTTTGAAATTTCAAGGCAATGAACTAACAACTCTCGCTTCCTCGACCCCTCAAATCCCTCGCAGCTCAAAAGAGAAAAAAGACAAGTGGACAACTTTCTTGTGTGAAATTGAAATAATTTCACATATAGGCTACTTATAAGGCTGAAGAGATGAACAAACCTTATGTGCTTTTTCAAGAGCATTTCCACCTTTAATAAGCACACCTTGAGAAGCGCCCTTTCCGGTGGCAACCATAATTGCTGTAGGAGTAGCTAATCCGAGAGCACAGGGACAAGCGACCACCAATACTGATATACCAAACTGCAACGCAAGCTCAAATACATTCATTCCTTTTGGTATCCAACTTGAAGGATATACACCTAGTTCTCCAGGGATAAACCATCCCAGCCATGTCACAACTGCAGCTAAAACAACCTGAAAATATAATAAAAATTGGGTTGTTTTAGATCTCCTGCTGATAACTGGCAACATCTGAGAATAAGATCAACTCAAGCCATTTCAGATATCAAAAGCTATATTGACTTACTGTAAATACACATTAGAAACTATGACAGGCTCCAAATTATTCTTCATCCTAATCATTCAGATTAAGGTCTTAGAATAAACCAGAGTATATTTGGCCATGGTCTTTGCTATAGATTTCAGTGTTTGCATCCACCAGTATTTAAATGATGGCACATTGTCACTAAAGACTTCTAAGATGAATATACTGAAGATATCAATTGCAACATATATCTTGATCACACATCAAGGGAGTACCTCTTTTGCTTAAACAAATATACGCCAATTAAGATTATGTCTGGAAAAGCTTAGCCATCATGCAGAAGTTACTAAGTTGAAAAAAAATGATTAGCCATAATGCAGATCTGATAGTTTTTGTATGAACTGCTTGGATTTCATTTCATTCTTAGAAACAAAACAAGCTTACATAATTTGTACTGGTTTCTACTAACATTGGTAGTACTCACCGTGGGTACAAAAAATCTTGATATCTGATCAGCAAGTTTCTGAACAGGTGCTCTGGCAAGCTGAGCAGCTTCAACTAACTGAACAATTTGTGAGAGGGCAGTCTCCGAACCAATATGAGTGGCCTTGATGAGTACACATCCATTCTCATTTACAGTTCCACCAATGACCTAATAGTTACATGTTTATTATTAAAAAGCATGCTAAAAGATATAGAATCTGTTATGACAGCCTGCATTTGAAAACAAAAAGTGTGAAACCCATGGCCAACAAATCTTGAGTACCTTATCACCTGGCTTCTTAGAGACAGGCCTAGCTTCTCCTGTGATCATACTCTCATTCACATAACTGTGACCATTAATAACAACGCCATCGACAGGAACCTTTGCCCCTGGAACAATCTTAAGTACATCATTCTTTTGTATTAACTGAGAGCTAATTTCTGTCTCAGAAATAATATTCCCAGCACCGTCCAGTGTCAATAGGTATGCAGTCTCAGGAGCTAGCTCTGTCAGCTTTGCTAAAGCATCTGATGTCTTTCCTTTTGCAAGAACTTCTAGGTATTTCCCCAATAATATAAACGATATCAACATGGGACTAGTCTCAAAGAAATCTTGCCCCTCAAAGGAGTTTGACGTCAATGCTTTTACCATTATATAAACTGAATAGAAATAGGCAGCATTAGTCCCCAATGCAATCAGAACATCCATGTTTGCAGATATCCGTCTCAGTGCATGATATGATCCTGCATAGAACCTAAAATAGAAGTTTAGAATTAGAAATTATTAAATTTCACACATATATCTACGAAAGACAGTTCCGAATAAAAAAGGAAATCACAAGCACTTAAATTCCATGAAGGAAAGAGTACCTTCGACCAATAACAAACTGCACAGGTGTACAAAGGATCCATTTTAACAATATTCCAACAGTTAGCATGTTGAAAACCTTATATTCTAACCAATTTCCATAAGGGGGGGTCATTGGAAGTACCATTGAGAAAACAAATATTGGCACTGAAAATAAGCAGCTCCACAAAAACAGGTTCCTGTAAGTGTGGATTTCATGCTCTTTTTCTATTTCTCTCTGTCTTGGTGGGATAAAAAGACTCGCACGATAAGTACTTGACTCATGTCCAGATTCTTGGATGCACTGCATTAGGGTTCTTGGACCAATTATATCTGGTTCATAACTTATGGTCACTCTATACTCTTGCTGGTTAATTTCAACAGTGTTTACACCTTCCAACGCATCGAGACAGCATTGAATAGCAGTAAAATCATCTGGAGAATTGATGCCTTCTAGCTTGAAGTGTACTTTATTTAAATCACTGCCTGAACTAATTATATCAGCTCCAAATCCAGCATCTTCTATTGCTTCAATAATCTGGCTGATACTTGTAACATTTGGATCAAAATGAACTTTTGCTTCTTCAAGAGATAAACCAACCACAGCTTTCTTTACTCCATCAATCATCGAAAGGGCACGTTCAACAGACTCAGAACAGCTTGTGCATGCCATCCCTTTGATTCTGATCCGGCAGATAGCAATATCTTGCTCTGGGAACTCATCAACTAGAAAACCAGTGTCTTCGACAGCCTCTTTTATCTCTTTTGCCTGGTATAGTCAAATATTTAGTTAAAAATACTGAAACATAAAAAAATAAGAAAAGCAAAGAGCAATCAACCATCATTAAATCAATCTCTGAAGTCATAAACATCAGAGTTGGTGCAACTTTTCTTAGTTGAGCTCAGGCAGCACTCAATATACGAAAAGATGATAAGAAATCAGGGCTAACTTTTTTAAAATGTACTTCATCCTAAAATATATGCCTTTATTTGTTTCACCTTTAAACCTATTTGCTCTTTTATGAAATTTGCAAAATTCCTCCTTACATTGAGACATGCATAAATATGTATGCTATAGCTATATTGCTCGGACTCTCCAAAAATGTTCTCTCACCCGTGTTGGATCCTCCAGAAAAGCACTGCTTTTGGAAGCAGTTATTACAGAGAAGTCATAATATTGGAATTGGAAAAAGAAAAGCACAAACAAAAGAGTCAATCTATTAGTTAAAAATAATAGATTTTGTGAATTTTATAATCAATGGACTGTCAACAGCATGAAAAGGAAACAAAGCTATTTGGTCGTCTAAGACTCTAAAGTCCTTGAATATTTGATGATTAAATTCTTGGCTTAAAATTGACAGATTATCCCATTGTCTTAAATTGGACATACACTGATAAGTTCTGGCACATATTTAACAACGGCCTGGCCTTGAAGTGGAGACACTGTAGCACTCTCAATCCCCTTCAGCTTTCCCAACGCAGATTCTATGGAATTGGAACAAGATGCACAAGTGATGCCACTAACTTTGAAGAGAAGAGTTCTAATCTTTTTATTCCTACTGCCACTTAATTGAACCACATTGACAGCTACAGCGTCATCATCTTGCAAAAGTGGTTTCTTCAATTCGTCCTTCCCATTAGCTTCCATTCTTTGTCGTGGGAATCAAAATCTTCAACACTGAAAATTGATGATAACAATAGTCAAACTGCAGATATTATTCAGTCAAAATTGAGCAATCCAGCAAATTCATACAGTTAGTTCAACAGATTAACCATTTATGGAAGTGAAACCACTGAAGGCAGCCCTCAAAACACACCATTATGTAGATAATCTCTCCAATATAAGCAGTTCAAAAATCTACATACTATCATACACTTCCATAAGACAGATTAATGGAAGAGAATGTCCACGAAACTCACTCACTCACACACGCACACACAAAAGTGGGTAAGAAACCAATGGATAAATCGAATTTCTAGCACCACGTTCACTATAATTGAAGACTGATCACTTGCAGGGACAGGTCAGATGGGAGTAAGGGGGTTCATCCAAACTCTCTTCAGTGAAAAACTACACTGTATATTCAAGGTTAAAACTATTGTGTACGTATATATTGAATCCCCTTGGCTTCTTTGTGTATTTACTTTTTCATATTTTCAACCTCTTAGTGAAAATCCTAGTTCCGCCACTAATCACTTGGGATTACTTTATCAGCTCTTATGAATCAAAAAGAGGAGAAAAAGGGAAAAACATGACAATACATAGTAGACAAAAGAAATGTCTAGGAAACACCACAATTCACACACATAAAGCCAATACCTTTGTAACAAACAACAACAACAACATACCCAGTGAAATCCCACCCGTGAAGAATGTACGAAGACCTTACCAATACTTAGCGGAGGTAGAGAGACTGTTTCCAAAAGAACCTCAGTTCACATGCAGTAATTCCAGATATAAAGAAGAAAATATAGCAAGTCACAAGGAAATAGTGCAAAGTCTACCAGACCTTCCTAACCTCCATAAGAAATTACCTTATCAAGAAAAAGAAAAAAAAAAGAAGCCAAAGACATGAAAATCTTGGAATAAGAAAGTGAATATAATCAAAATTTAAGAGAAACTCATTGACCTATTAACAATCATCACAAAGCTCCAAAATCCACAAAACAGAGCGACCCATAAGAAACAACGTACAGAAAGTGAAATACCTTGAGCAATTTTCTGGCAAAACTTTCAGTATAACACAAGATTGATCAGTTGGGTTTTCCTTTCTTCACTTAGAAAGTAAAAAACGTGAAAAATCTTGAAATACAAAAAAAAAAAAATTAAGAGACACCCATTGACCTATTAGCAATTTAACCAAAATTTGACCATCACAAAGCTCCAAAATCCACAAAACAGAGCGACCCATAAGAAAACAACGTAGAGAAAATGAATACCTGCAAAACTTTCAATATAACAGAAGATTGATCAGTTGGGTTTTCCTTTCTTCACTTGAAAGGTCAAAAACATGAAAAATCTTGGGAAAAAATACAACTTTTTGATGGGATTTCAAAAGCGAAGAAAAGAATGAAGGATTTGGAGTCGGAGTTGCAGAGGGTTGCCGGAAAAAGGCAAAGGTGGTTTATTAGGGAAAGTTGAATTTGAAGTGTGTGTGTCTTTATATAATGGGCTGGAAAAGATGCTTTCCATTTTGGTCCACTATCTTTTGAATTTTCGAATATAACGACCTGGTCCTCTACTTTCCCACCAACAAAAAAAACTCCTGGTTAATTGCATAAATACCCTTCATTTTTAAGGTAAAAATTTACTTCTACCTCATATCTACATTCAAAGTTTTTACGTACATAAATTATTAATAGTGTGAGAAACACACTTAGGAGTCTTTTAGTGTGAAGGATAACATCAAATAGTTTTTGAGGTGCCACTTAATTTGTTGTTTGATTAGCAAGTTTGAGATAACTTATTTCGAGATTAACAATTAGTACCGGAATAAGTTATCTCTTCTCTTGGATAGTATAGTAATCTCGAGATAAAATAGAGAAAATGACAAAAATATCCTTTTAAACCTTTTTTATAACATCACTTTTCACATTTATGTATATTCACATTATTTTTAATATCATGTATAATACATTCACAATCTTCACAACTCCTTATTTTTATGATAATTCTTTATATTTTTATTAAAAAATTAGACTATAGAAATAAATTTTTTATTTATTAATTTATTTGACTATTTCTTATGTTTATTTATGTTTTGATTTCGCTACTACTAAATTACATATTTTTAATTATATATTTTTTTAGTCACTTGAAAGGTTGTATTTTATATATCAACTAAAATGCAAAATTTAGTATTTTACAATTTAAGAATAATATGTGCTTAAATAAAGTGATATAAATAATAAATTCTCTTTTACTTGAACAAATTTAAGATGAAAGTTCTATTTTTAAGCTAAATAAGATGAAGGTTTATATTTATACATATGGTACCATCATGGAATTACACACACAAAAATATTTAACCTAAATAATATGAAAGTTTTATTTTTTTAAGAAGGAATAATTAAAGCTTGTAAAGAAAATATAAAAGACTAAACAAAGTGAAGGGTATTTTTGTAAGCAAATAACTTATTCTTAAAATTTATGCAATGCATATTATTTTAAATACAACAAACCAAATAATCAATAAAAAATAATCTCAGCATAACTTATTTTATCATAACGTATTTTATCATAACTAATCTCATTATAACTTGTATTCAAACCAAACGACGCCTTAAACTATCACTTTGAGAACACATCAATACTAACTGGACCAACTCGCTTAGGCGCATTTGGCATTGAATTTCGATCCATATGGCTTTTTTTTTCTTTTTATACTGATATTTTTTTTTATTTTTTTTCTATTTTTTATATGATTTTTAAAATCTTAAATTCTCTCCTTCTTCTTCTATTTTTAATCTAAAGGGTAGATAATATAATAAAAACTAAAGCATTTAGTTGTTCAGCAAAATAAGAGTGTTACATGTTTGTGCCATAGAATGACGAATATTACAAACGATAGTTTTTCTTGAATACATAATTTCTAAAATGTCTGCCCATATCGTGCTATTCACAAATACGTGAGAAACTAATCAAAATGCAGGTGATCCAAAAGCAACACACTTCAAGCTTTTTTTGCTAAGCAAGTCAGCCACCCTATTATCTTTCCTGAATATGTGTGTTAACAGCTTCTCCATTAGATACATACATTCAACAATTAAGTCATTATAAAGGGTGTTATCATTATGGAATATATTAACCACCTCTAGTGAATCAATATTGATATCAAGGGGAGCAAGATTGTTAGCGATAGCCATGTTAAGTCCTTGTCTAATAGCTCTGAGTTCAGCCATTGAAGGGGTAATGTTAGCCTCCTTGCTAAAGAAACTGATAATCGAGTCACCTCTGTGGTTTCTGATGACTCCCTCCGGGCCACCCTCCCATGGGTTGTCTTTAACTAAGCCATTAGTGTAGACCTTGAATCTTCTCTGAAGGGGGGTTCCACTTGACTTGAATAGTACTTTTAGGGTTGGATTGTAATGTAAAGTGCTTGTTGCCTCTACAGAAGAATTCTGAAGCTTCTACACCTCTATTGCATATATTTTTCCCAACTTCCTCCCTTTCCTCCTCCTCCTCGTTTTCTTCTTCTTCTATATTTATCAACATTCTTCTCCGTTTTATTCTTCATTTTCTTTAGGCTAATTTAATTTTTTCTTCATATTGTCCCCTTTTTTTTTTTTTACGGAAAATAAATTATTTCCACATTGCAATTGATGTGGCAATTTTTTCTATAAGAAAAGAGAGACTGTAATACGTACATACCATCACATATTGTTTGAGGTATGTTTCTCAGACTTATGAGTGATAGTTTAAATGTGTTTGTCACACTTTCAATAATTTGGTGTGACACTAAATTTTTTTAGTTTAAATGCGTTTTTGATACTTCAATCTCAAAATTACATGTCTTTCAAACACATATTTACTAATTAATTATTATTATATGCATTTTCACTTTAGTTTTAATATAAAATCAAATCAAATGCAAATAAGTATTTATCTTCAATTTACTTCTTTGAATTTAGGGGTTGTATAGTAGTAAGGATTGGATAACAAGTGGATATTCAAATTACACTCTCATGATAAGGTTAAAGAAAATGATAAAAATGATCTCTTGTTTAGATTATGGATAAAATAAATTTTCACGTATACCATGGAACAATTTTGGTAATTTTGTTTGAATTTGCTAAAAATGAGCAATTTTTTTAAGTCTCCGCTAAATATTTCTAGATTAAATGGAAATTATATATATATATTAAAAGTTTTGACCTAAACTCATGTTTACAAGTGTAGTTTTGCAATAATAATAATAATCTAATTCTATCCTTAGGCACATCTTTTTGGGGGTTTTTAACAATTTTTTATCTAGCTATTTTTAGTGTATAATTAGTTTCTGAAGTTATAATTTCTGAAATTTGATGAAGATATCCTAAGATTTTTGGTTAACGTGTTTACACTAACCAAATTTTTACAGTGCTCTTCTGCTATATACTACCAAATAATTATTTTATATAAAATAACCTATTCATAAAGTACTTTGCAATGTAAAATACATTCCAGTCAAATTTCAAGAACAAGTGAAAGTCAATGTGGCACTGCTCAAGAATATGAATGACCTCATACCAAGTAAGTAATATAATTAAGATGTTTCATATAATAAATAGACAAATTAAAGTATATTCCTTTTATTTAGTGAATAAACTCTATTTGGTGGAATATATTCAACAGTAAGACAAATCAACTATGATGAATGAATATACGTTACTATAAAACAAAGTAGATTCATGTGACAAATCGTGTCAAAATCATTGGGTACTCCAACAACTATAACAGAGTTATATGCTTTTCACCGAAAAGAATTAGGGCGGACACAGTCAGTGAAGTCAAAAATATCATTAAGAATATTTAAATTTTAGTAAAATATATTAATAAAAAGAGATATTTGATTTATGTAGGTATAGTTTTTTGATGAAGTCTGTCTAAATGACCATCCTTTTATTCACATATAGTTATTACACTATTGTGTGGTGGAATATTAGACAGAATTTCTCCAATATTAATCAAAGGTCAAAAGTTTGAGCTTTATGAAAAAATCTTGTTAGATAGTGTTTTTCCTTAAATAAGACTTATGCCACAAATTTAAATTAGTCAAAATTTCAATACAGACACTAAACAGACAAGGTGAAAACAAAAAAATCAATTAATCAAGATTAGAGTTATATTCTTAGTATACCTAATTAATTACTGAATCGGTACTTGAAATCTCAAACATATACCCAAAACCTCTCTTTAAAGATATAGAACAACTATAACATATCTAATATAATTTTATAGATGAAGTTTGAATAGAATAAAATGTACGCAGATTTTATTCTTATATTGTAAAGCTAAAACAGTTATTTTTAAAAGACCCTATGGGTGTGTTTGGTATGAAAGAAATCATTTTTTGGAAAATGTTATCCAATTTTCTCATGTTTGGTTTGATTAAATGCTTTGGAGAAGTTTTCCAAATCAACTTATTTTCCTTAAATTTTAAGGAATATGACTTACGTCCAAAAAAATAAGGAAATCATTTTTCAAAATTCTCCTTCAACCTCAAATTATAATTTTTTTACACCACCCCGTATCCCAACCCCCCCACCCCTTCCAAAAAAGTTATTTTTTTTTGAATTTCGTTTTTAAAAAAAATTATTTTTTTAAACTCCGTACCCCCAAACCAACCCCCTCCATCCCTACCCTTGGCCACTCTTACCACCCCCACCCCATCCACCCCCACCCCCGCCCCACATAAAAAATAATTTAAAAGTTTATTATTTTTGAAAAATATTTGAATTTTTTTTATATATATATTTTTTTTACCTCACTCCTACCGGTCCCCCTCCCCCACCAAAGAAAATATTTAAAAGTTTGTTTTTGATACCCCACCCCACCCTACACAAAAAAATAATATTTTTGATTCAAATTTTAAAAATTTTACTTTTTTACCCCCATTCCTACCTCGATCCCCTACCAGCACCCCCCTCTCCCCAACAAAAAATAAAAAAAATTGATTTTTCAAAAAAAATAATCAAATTTCGATTTGAAAGTTAGGTTCCGAGTAGAGTGTGATTGAATTTCGGTTCGAAAGTCGGGGTCAGGTCGAGTCTAGATTTTGAAGTCGATATTGATTGAAAGTTGAGTTGGGTTCTGCATCAGGTGTCGGATGTTGGAATCGGGTCATGATTTGAAAGTGGGTCTCGATTTAAGTGTTAGGGTTGGTTCTCGATTTGATCGATCGTGTTCAAATTTGGGTGTCGGGGTCGAGGTCGGATTTCAGTTCGAATGTCATGTTTCAGATCGAGAGTCGGGATCAAATTCCAGGTTGGAGATTTGGGTCGGAGTTCGAATCGATCATCAATGTCGAATTTCGAATCGATCATCGGGGTCGGATTCTGGTTCGGGTGTCTGAATCAGGCCTTGAATCGATTATTGGGATTGATTTTCATATCAAAAACTATTTTCCTAAAAAGTATTTTCTACTCTCTAGCTAAAAAATAAAAGATATTTTCTGAAAATAATTTTTCATTCGCCAACCTAATAATAGAAAATAGTTTCCAAAAAATATTTTTCATTCACCAACCAAATATAAAAAAATATGTTAGAAATCAATTTATTTTTCAAAAAAATATTTTCCGTGAAAAATATTTCCCTTCTTACTGCACACACCCATATGTTGAAAGATACACATGAAAACACTTTTTTTTAAAAAGTGTTTAATGACATGAATGATTTAAATTATCTCTGAATAGACCCACATTAAGAGGGGGGGGGGGGTATGAAGAGCTCTCTACCATCTCATCATATTCTTGGGCTTTAATAATCAATACTAATGAAAATGTTGAAGCCATGGGTGGTTAAATAGAATTAGAAAAAAGGTAAGCATCTTAGACTTCTAAATTTGAGATGCCTTATTTTTATTTTTTTTAGCAATAATTGATTATAGATTTTTTAAGGAAAAGTATATTGAAACTATTTATAAAAAATAATATATATATTATCAATTGAAAAGGAATTATTAAAAGAATCGATCATAAAAAAATTAACAATTTTGCAGCTCAAAGAGGTAGAAGAATAAACTTCATAAAAAAAATATATTAATTATTTTTTTAAAATTTAAAGCCTTAATTTGATTTTCGCGTTACGCCATTAATATGCTTGACCCGCCTCTGCAGACAGTTAAAAGTTAATTTGAAATTTGACTTGAACATATTAACTAAGATTAATATGATCTGAACACCTAGCAGGAGTTTGACCCCGACTGAAGTTTGTTTAGAAGGGGGAATGAGGGTTCGGGTAGGTAGGATTGTGATTTAAAAAATAATTTATTTTAGTTTTAATTTTAATTTTTGCTGAAAAATATTTTTTCCTTTCTTTTCCCCATAATTTATTTTTAACTATTGTTTTATACCCAAATATCAGGTGTCTTCATTTAATTTACTATTTTGACATGTTATTGACAAGTTATATATTTAGTTAAGTGAGTGAAAAGCATTAAAATGACACAATCAAACTTTATTTCAAGTGTTTAAATAATTACAAATCTTAATTAATATATCTAAATAAAATTTCATCCCAACTTTAGATATTTGCGTATGACTTATAACGTAACCAATCCTGTATATTCATCTTTTGTAGTATACCTAAAAGAATCTACGTGGTATGCATTATACTAAACTAGCTTTTCTTAGCAACATGGCATCACTATTTTTTAATTGAATTTTTCCACAAAAAAATATTTCGCAGTTATTTCAATCAAATTAATAAGGAAAAAAATATAATGTGTTTTCACATGATTTTTTTTTAAATCTCAATATTTTAGTTAAAATATGTTTTTTATCATGCTTTTTTTTTTTTTTTAAATAAGGTACTTCGATAAAAATTATATTTTATATCAAAAGTTTTCATTGATTCAAACCCTTTGCTCTTTAAAGCATGCCTTCCACTACATTTTCTGATTGGAAAAGGGTCTGCAATCCAAAACATTGGGAATATGAATGCCTCTAGGGAGAAATAATCTTGATTGAGGCCTTTACTTTTTCACTTTTTATGTAGTGACCTATAATAAGGTGTAAAGTTGGGATGAGATCACATAATTGAATAATAAAACAAAAGTATAAAAGCTTTACTCATACAATAATGTCCAAAAGCACATATAGGAGTGATGAGATGATGAGGATTTTCACTTGTAGGGTGAAAAGAGTTGGATGATGCATGCTTTTAATCCAATATATGAAGAAAGAAGATTCTCCTCAATCCCACACTCATTTTCTTTTTTATTTAGGAACACTTTTTCATGGATCTTACAACAAGTAAAAGTATAATTGGTATCCTTTCATTCAATTTATTTATCATATTTGTCAAAATTAATTATATATATATACTTGTCATTTGATGTTAATCTCATTTAGTTGTCATAAATAAAATTATGCAAAAATAATTAGTTTAATAATTTTATGTACGAAAAAAAATGAATGTAGTTGTTAACCAATTTAACCAAAAAAATAAAAAGAATATGAATGTAAAAAGACAAACAACAAACAGTCTTTCATCGTGAAGTTATGTGCATGACATTAATAATGATTGCCATAAATATTTATTTTATATATAATATATTTTACAAAATATTATTGCACAATATTTGAGTATGGTTGTTATAGAGGGTTAATTTTACTAAGAGTATGTTGCTATAATGAATATCATTATTGTCATAAGTAAAATGTTGTTATATAGCGTAAAATATAACAATAAAAATTAATTCTGAAAAAAATTAAGCCATTATAATAAAATATCGTTATAATGAATAATCATTACAGAGAAATTTAACTATAATGTTATTCTAGAAAATATAAAAAGAACTGTTTCCCCCTATTTTATCATTAACTTTAATATAGTAAACATTTACTTGAGAGAGATTACAGAGATCAAAGAATAAATAAGGAAAAATACATAAAATTCTCTCCAAACTTGAAAGTCCAAATGCTGAGGTGGATAAAAAACTAAATCTAAAAGAAGACGAAAAAAACGCATTTTGAAAGACCAAAACAAAAATGTGGGACCATCTTTCTTAATTTTAATTTATTATTTTTTAAGAAAAAAATTTCAAATGGACTCCGCCCTTTAATTTTAGTTCCTTTTTTTTTTCTTCACCAATCAACAAAAACTTCCTTTTTGTTGTGAAGCTATATAAAACAAGAAGAAAAGAATAGAGTAGAGATAAGACTTCTTATTTCTCTTGAATAATATTCAAGTTTGCTTTACAATGAGGAAAACCCTTTTTATTTATAGAGAAAAATTGACTTGGTCCCTAAGTTAGGGTTCCTAACTTTTCTCCAAAAGAATGCACATAATAGACAGCCACTATAATACAAATATGTTTATAACACTCCTTTTTGGATGTTTATTTGATAGATTATGTACCTCGTTAAAATTTTACTAGATAAAACCCATTAGGAAAAAATCCTAATAATAAAAAAAGAGTACACATATCTAATAATACGCATTTTGGATGCCTCATTAAAAACCTTATAAGAAAAACCTAATTGGACAAAAACTTGTGAGGAAAAAAGAGTACATCACGTATTAACTCCTCCTAATGAGAACATCAATTCAAAGACTTGAATCTTCGCATTCCAAGCTTGTGCACTATATATTTTCTTGAGGGTTGTAGTTTGTAGAGACTTGGTGAATAAATCAACCATATTATTTCTTGAACAAATTTATTGCACGTTGATATCACCATTCTTGGAGCTCATGTGAGTAGAAAAAGCTTTGACAAAATGTGCTCCGTTCTATCTCTTTTTATGAATCATCCCTTTTGGATCAAAGAATTCTGCAAGTTCGTCACTTCAACTTCTTTAAGTAAATAAGCTATTGCCTTTTGAAAACTCTTCAAGAGTTCAATTCAAGTTATTAACTTGCATAATAATATGAAAGATTCTTGATTGATTACTTGTATATGCTTCATGCATTTTTAATTATTTGGATATATTAATTTTCTTAAGTGACAACATCCAATATTAAATGCACGACATCTTCTAGTGTTTAGACTGCAAGTCAAATAAGCTTTACGCTTACCAAGATGCATCATTCCTCTTTTTTCACTTGATAAATAATTCGACGTCAGCATGCTTTAATAGATTGTAGAATTTGGATCTTTACAATTTTTTACAATATTGCGCTATATTGTATCAAAGATATTGCTAAAAAAACGAAGTATTTTCTAAAACATTTTTCCCCAAGAAAAATGACTCGATGATATATCATTGTGTATCTGTTCACAATACGATATAACTTATTGAGATCTCATCACTTCATTATTTTTCGATACCTACCCATCTCATGACGTTTCATGAAGTGTTATATCGTAGGCTCTTCAAGAGCACATTACCTCATCATTATGATCATTTTATTCATTTACTCCTTTTTTTAAGGATTATTTTATTTAGAATCTATTGGTCTGTAACACCCCCTAAAACGTTGTATGTGGTATTTCAATTCTCGATGAAAATGATACTGGTTCTGTATTTTTGGCATAAATCTTCATGAGATGGTCCAAATTAGGTGATTTAAATTTTTGAATAATCTCAACATCATTACCTACAACTTTCGTGACCATAACTTAAGATTCGGAGGCTAAATAGTTCAAATAAATTATTTTTGCAAGGCATGGTGCTGTGATGAAATAGAGTGTTTGTAGAAGAAACATCATATCTCACTGTAGGATGATCCAATTTAGTTGATTCTTAAACGAAATAAAGTGAGACTTCTAGAGCTATAATTCATATGAAGACACCAACTCCTAATTAGGAAGTTATCTTGTTCAAATATAGCTCCGAAAAAGGATATTCCTTAAAAAAAGATTCATCTCACCAACCATGAAAGATCTAGATCCATTTGACATCAACCATGATATCAATAGTCCTCCATTTTACATCTCCCATGACATCACAATCCTTCATTGAATTTTCAAGATCATTCTTTATAATTATTTTATTTATTGTTAGGTCCCTGATGTACCGTGTATTTATGATACTTTTAATGCTTTAAAACTTAAAAATATGCATCTCTTTTAAGCATGTGTTAGCAAGTTTGATGTTGGTTGTGCATATTTTGCAGGAAACTAAGTCGGAGAATTGGTTGAGGAATCATAGCACTGAAGGAAGGTAATTTTTGAGGTCTACAGGCTCAGACTACGACTCATTATTGTATACACGGGTCGTAGGTGTTAGTCGTCAAAGCAGCAGTGAAGGAAGAAAGGAATAGTGAAGGAAACGAGCAGGCTATACGGCTCGTTTACATTTCAATGAGGCATAGAATGTGGTGAAACAAGGACAGTGTCTGCGGCCCCAATTGACGAGTCGTCCTCAAGATAACGATCCGTAGAGAGAGTCCATGAAGAAGAAGAATTCATCAGTGCAATGTGAAAGAGTACAAGCTGGGTCTACGGCTCGTTGAAAGCTTACGACCAGTAAAAATGAGCCGTAGACCCAATCCGAATTTTAGTCTCCTATGATTTCCAAATCCATATTTATTTACTAAAGTTAGTCTATAAATACACTTCTTATGTTCAGATTTTTGTATGTACATTTTTGGGTTTGAGAATATAGCTTAAACTATTTTTGAGCTTTTATTCTGGAATTTGTGTTTTTGTTATCAATATTTTACGTACGGGTTTTATTGAAGATTTTTGGATTTTCATACTTCTCATTGTAAGTTTATGATTTCTTTTAACTTGAATACTATTAAGTGTGAACACGTAGTTATGAGTAGCTAATTGCACAACTAGGGTTGTGGGAACCATGAAGAATTAACGACGTAGAACTTAATAAAAAGTAATTCTTGAATAGTGTGCATACATGTATTATTTTTTCCTTTGGTTTGATTGCTTTTTAACGGTGGCCAATGTTAGATCTCGCCTTATCCCTACTTACTGGATCAAGGAGGTAATAGATGAAAAAAGGAATTAAACAATGAGATTTGGTATCATGACCCAAGCCCAGGGCCTAGACGTGACACGACAAATGAGGAAACCGAAAGTACCTCAAACAAGTCTCTTATCATTCATTTAGCCTTTCATAGGTAATGATAAAAAAATAAGCGGAAACCATTATAGTAATCTTCAACTTACATATGTCCAACAATACCTCTAACTTTTAGATTTATCGGGGGCTAAGACAAGTCCCTAGCTCACCCTCAATCAAAATAGAATGAATTGCCATAGTAAGTGTCTAGAGGTCTCAACATATCATAATCTAGAAAGAAAAAGGAGTATTATTTCCGAAACATGAGAACTCATCAAAAGTAGCCTTCAAACAAAATTTCAACTAGCCAAGTGAAGGAGAACAAGGAGGAACACCGGTCCCTACATGGTGATATCATGTAGGCAAAAGAGTATGCGTTAGTACTTTGAATGTACTAAGTATGTAGGCATGCATGAACATTGAGGAAACATTAAAACATTTATGTAATATGAAACATAATGCAATGCACATAATTAATCATATAGATATCCTTTAAAACATTCATTTTGTGGGAAGATGACAATAACCGATATTTAAGACCATGTGAGCTATTACATGAAATCCAACATAACCCCCTACGTTGGCCGGGGAGACTACTTGCCCGGTAGAACTCCGTCAACTTCATTCATTTCTTTAACTTTAACTTTAACTTTAACTTTAAGGGCTATTTATGGATCCATTAGCCTAAGCCTACAAGGGCTCCTATATTGAAAAATAGTTAATGAGACAAAGGATTGTTACTAGGATTCCCTTATCGAATTCCACCTCAATGAGCAATTCGGTGTTAAGTCAATCCCACAGAATAGTTTAATACTTCAAAATAGTCATAGCATATATCTTGAGAATTCAAAACATCATATTCGGTAGAGTAGATCATTAAAACCTTTGGTAATTCAAATATGCAAGAATTGTCCTTATTGCATAAAGAATCCATCATTCATATCATTTCATCATTTCATAATACTCCCTTTTGATCATAGACATTGCTTTCATAAACATTCATTTATAGTCAAAACTTTCAAGTCAAACTTCATTGAAAACATAGTAAAACTAGGAGGGTTCAAATCACTTCAAATTTCAAACATATATGTAAATAAATATGCATAAATACTTTGAACTCCATTAATTAAAAACCATGTTTTAAATAACCCACCATGAATTTCAAGCACCTTTAAAGAGATAAATAGAGAAAATACTTGCAAACCATCAATTCATACATATGAAATCATTTTGCATCAAAATAGACCAATAATCATTAGTTTAACTACGATTCATGCTATTAAGTAGAAATAAGACTTACCCATAAGAAAATCTTATTTGAAATCAAGAGATTTAGTTGAAAGAATTTTAGATTACATGAGTGGAAAAAAAACATGGATAAACATCCACATACCTTAGAGTAAAGCTTCAAAAGAATTGGGTAAATAAATATAATTTATCATATAATCAAAATACTTTGGGCATGAGAGTAGAAGGAATACTCTCATTGAAGCCTTACATACCTGGAATCCGAAGCTTTACTCAAAATCGATGGACTTAATGAATACTCTTGAATCCTACCCTTTTTTCTCCTCGCCGTAGCATTTTGTATACTACCCGGAGTATATGAATCACCAGAATAGTATTTCTACACTACTAAGAACTAAAACTATATTTTGAGAATGATTAAAGAAGTGTATAGAGAGAAGTATTGCTTGAGAAAGCTTGATGAACAAAATGATGAAATAAGGTGGGTATTTATAGGTGTCAAGGAGGAACTTAACAATAATTAAAATAATTATAAAGAAAGATCTAAAAATTTAATGAAGGATTGTGATGTCATAGATGATATCAAATGAAGGAGTATTGATGTCATGGGTGATGTCAAATGGATCTAAATCTTCTATTGTTGGTGAGATGAATCTTCTTTTTACGTAATACCTTTTTTCAGAGCTACATTTGAATAAGATAACTTCCTAATTAGGATTTGGTATCTTCATATGAATTGTAGCTATAAAAGTTTCCTTTCATTTAGTTTAAGAATCAACTAATTTGGAGCATCCTAAAGTGAGATATGAATTTTATTCTACAAATACTCCATTTCATCACATCACCAGGTCTTGCAAAGATTAATTCATTTGACCTACTTAGATTCTGAATCTTAAGATATGGTCTCACAAAAGTTGTATTTAATGATGTTTCAGTTACTCAAAAATTTGAATTACTTAATTTGGACCAACTTATAAAAAATTATGCCCAAAATACGTAAGTAGTATAGTTTTCATCGAGAATTGAAACACCATATATAACATTTTTAGGGGGTGTTACATTTGGGCTAATCATCCTCATCTAATTAGCTTGAACGGATTAAGGGATAGATAAATCTGGGATTATTGGTAAGGGTTAGTAAAATATACACTCGTAGACAGATTAAGTTGCGTAGTGAAATTCACCTATTTGCCGGATCAGGGACTTAGGTGAAATTAACTTATCGAGTCTACATGTAACATACTAGGAAATAATTACTAATAAAAAATGGTCTACTTAGTTAAAGATTCGAGAGGAACACATAAAACCTTAGTTTTACTTCTTATTGATTTAAACCTCATTAAACCGTACTTTCGTTCGTTGACGCTTGCTATTTGATTTATTGATTAGTTTATAAGAATTTCCTCCCTTTTTTTCTCTTTTTACGGGAATAACTTGATTACTAAGCAAATAATAAAGGATTGATCTAAAGTCTAAATCATATTCCTCATGGTATCGACCCTAACCTTCGTTAGGTTCTATCTTTGATTAACGATCGCTTTATACTTCAATAGGGAGGTGTAATTTGAGCGTATCAAATTTTGGCGCAGTTGCCGGGGAATTTGGCTCTTAGATTAAGATTAATTTATTATTTGATTGGTAGTCATTATTTTTTTATTTCACCATTACTTTTCTTTTTTTTGTGCTGAAATAGATTTTGATTCCTAGTGCATGCCTAATACGAGAAGTCAAGGCATTTCCTTGATTTTATTCAATCTCAAAATTGAAAGAGCATTACGTAGAATGACAAACAACAACAACAATAATGAAGGACACAAACTTGGGGATAACGCGCAAAATCTTGGAGAGAAACATGACAATGCACCACAGTACCCTCCGCAACATCAACCGCAGAATGTCCTTTATAACCCACAAGTAGCAAGGTAACTTCCTCCACCTAGACGACGCCCTGAATTCGGCATATGGAACAACTATGGATTCCATCCTAACGCTGTCGGAACTATGGGTGCGATTGTGTTACCTCTATTGTCGCCAGGAACTAAGTTTAGCATCACTAGTGGGCTGATTCAAATGCTTCATAGTAGAGGACTGTTTTTGGGATTGCCATCCGAAGATTCACACATTCATCTCCAAAATGTGGCGTATATTTGTCAAAGCAGTATTGGTGACCCAGGCTTAAATATGAATGTCATTGGATTGTGCGTATTTCCATTATCACTTACTGGCGAAGCTTTAATTTAGTTGTCCGAACTCCCATACAACTCTATCATAACTTGGGATGAATTACACCTAGCATTCACGGAGAAATATTTCCCATTATCTAAGAAGTTTAAACCAACTGACAAAATCAATAATTTTCAACAGTTGCCCGGAGAGTCAATTTGTGGAGCTTGGGAGAGATTTGTAAAGTATCTACGAAGTGTGCCAAATCATAGGATAGCAGATGGGTCACTTCTTGAGCTATTCTACTGTGGACTTGATGATAATGGAAAGGTTGTCGCCGATAACATTATTGGCAGAGCATTTTTGGCTAATACTTTCCAAGAGGCTATAGAGAGACATAATCATGTTATAAATATCAACAGAGCTTGGAGCACTAGGGACACTGAAACTTCAAAAAGTTTATTTTCTGTTCGCACAAATTAGAATCCCAACTTATAAAATAAAGAGATACTTCAAGAGCTCTCTCAATTAAAGATTGAAATCAGGTTGGTAGTCAAAAGCATGGGACAAGAGAAAGTTAATGCAATTGACCATCAAAATAGGACACCAAGTTACAATAATTATGGATATGAGGTAGATGCCTATTATGTAAATGATCAAGTGTGGGGGGGGGGGGGGTTGGACCAATGCTCAAGCATCTAATCAGGATTCTTGGCACCAAGGTCAAGGAAATCAAGGTCAAAACTATAACAACTTCAATCGAGAGGGCCATTACAACAGCGACAACAATTATAATCCTGATGGAAACTACAATCTAGAGAATAATTACAACCAAAATGGATACAATGATTGAAACCACGGGCAAGACAGAGAAGGTGATTGGAGAAGGAGAGACAACAACAATGGTGGTGCATACATTCTTCTTGGAAATCAAGATGGGGGATCAGATTTGCAAGAATCAAAGACATGATGGCTAAGATGATGAAAAAGTATGATGCAACAGAGGATAATCTTAAGGAGATACACAATGATCTTTCTGGAATGAATCAATGATTTGAATCACATACTACTTCCATAAAGCTTATTGAACAATAAGTAGGGCAGATTTCGTCATCTTTGAACCCACGCAAATGAGAAACTCTCTCAAGTAATACAATTTAAAATCCAACGAATGATAGGCAATGCATGGCAGTGACCACCCAAAATGGCATTCAAACAGTTGATCCACCTATGCCAAAACTTGAGGATGATGTACACGACATGGTTGTTAGTGAAGAGGAAACCAAAAGAAAAATTGAGGAAGAAGCAATAGGCAAAGATCCAAGCATCGAACAACCTGAAAAAGGAGATGCTGAGCATAATGAAAAAGCAAGCAATGCAAAAAACGCTGATCCAACTCCTATTCCAATGCCAAGACCTCCTTCTCTTTTTCCGTAAAGATTGAAGAAAAAAGCCAAAGATGGAAAGTTCCTTATGTTTATTTCCATGCTGAAACAACTTTTAGTGAATGTTCCCTTGGTAAAGGCGCTAGAAAAAATACCAGGATATGCCAAGTTCAGAAGGATATTGTCACAAAGAAGAGAATGGTAAGCTTTGAACCGGCCGACAACTTGCATCATTGTAGTGCAATCGCCATTCGCTCCTTTGTGCAAAAAAAAGAAGACCCAAGTGCATTCCTATACCATGTACCATTGGGGTATTCAATTTTGCAAAAACATTGTGCGACTTGGGTGCCAGCATTAACTTGATACCGCTCACGGTGTTCCGACAATTGAGATTGGGATCCCCCAAATCAACGTCAATGTGGCTTTTGACAGCAGATCATACTGTGAAGAAGCCAGTAGGCATTATTTATGATGTCCTAGTGAAGGTGGAATCATTTATATTCCCTGCTAACTTCATCATTCTTGACTGCGAAGTAGACTTTCATGTTTCTATCATTCAAGGTAGACCATTCTTGGCAATTGAACGTGCTTTGGTAGACACAAAAACTAGTAAACTAAAATTTTGACTAAATAATGAAGAGGTGATATTTGATGTATACCGAGCAATGAAGCATCACAATGATCTATGGGTTATATACGTGATTGATGTTGTCGATGATTTACAACCAGACATATCTAGTGAAGAGAGGTTAGGTGTTGAAGCTTTAGCTGCCGTCATTATGAACTTTGATAAAGATCACATTGGAGAATGTGATAAGATTGTTTGTGAACTAAATAGTCTTAGGACTTTCAATCACGCATCCAAGAGACTCGACCTAGACTTGAAGAATAGAGCAACTCCAACCGCGAAGCCATCCATCGAGGAACTTCCAACTTTGGAACTCTAAGAACTGCCATCTCACTTGAAATATGCATTCTTGAGACCCAACAACACGCTGCTGGTCATAATTTATGCCAATCTTCATCAAAAGCAAGTAGAAGCTCTTACATCTATCTTAAGGCATTTCAAAAGAGCAATAGGGTGGTCCGTAGCTAACATCATTGGCATACCACCGAGCATCTTTACTCATAAAATCCAACTCATGCCGGATTTTAAACCAAGTATTGAACACCAATGATGTCTTAACCCACCTATGCAAGAGGTAGTTAAAAAAGAGATCATCAAATGGTTAGATGCTAGAGTGGTTTATTCAATCACAAATAGTAATTGGGTAAGTCCTGTCCAATGTATACCAAAAGAGGGTGGTATTATTGTGGTGCCAAATGCAAAGAATGAACTCATTCCAATGAGGCCTGTCACCGGTTGGAGAGTGTGTATGGATTATCACAAGCTCAACTCATGGACTGAAAAAGATCATTTTCTAATATCTTTCATGGATCAAATGCTTGATCATCTAGCTAGCAAAGGTTGGTACTATTTTCTTGATAGATATTCGGGCTACAATCAAATCTCTATAGTATCAGAAGACCAAGAGAAAACCACTTTCACATGCCTATATAGGATGTTTGCTTTCAAAAGAATACCATTCATATTATGTAATACACCGACGACCTTTCAATATTGTATGATGTCTATCTTTTCAAACATGGTGAAAGATACAATTGAGGTTTTCATGTATGATTTTTCAGTGGTTGGTGACTCATTCGAGGATTGCTTGGCTCATCTCCAAGAGGTACTAAAAAGGTGTGAAGAGTGCAACCTTATGCTAAATTGGGAGAAGTGTCACTTTATGGTGAAAGAGGGCATAGTGTTGGGTCACAAGATTTCAAATAAAGGCATTGAGATAGATTGAGCAAAGATTGAGGTAATCGGAAAGTTACCTCCTCCCATCTCCGTAAAAGTATTCGAAGCTTTATGGGACACGCGGATTCTATCGCCCGCTTTATCGAAGACTTCTCCAAAATAGCATATCCTTTATGCAAACTACTAGATAAGGACACAAACTTTGTTTTTGATGAAACCTGTCTAGAAGCATTCGAAGAGTTGAAGAAAAGGTTAGTATCGGTTCCTATCATTATTGCAGTGAATTGGGAGCACCTCTTTGAAAATGAGGAGGACCATGTGGGTATTGTATTAAAAACTTTAAGGGACAAGCAACTATTTTCCAAGTTTAGTAAGTGTGAATTTTGGCTAAGAGAAGTTGCATTTCTCGGCCATGTGGTGTCCGGATATTGGATTAAGGTTGATCCAAAGAAAATGGAGGCGGTGAAGAATTGGCCTAGACCATTGTCTCCTACGGATATTAGAAGCTTTTTAGGCTTAGCCGGATGCTATAAAATATTTGTTGAAGGGTTCTCGTCTATTTCTTTGCCTTTGACCAAGTCGACAAATGAAAGTGAAGTTTCAATGGTCGGACGAATGTGAGAAAAGATTCAAAATATTGAAGGATCGTCTTATGTCGGCTCCTATTTTGACATTATTGAAAGGTTCTGAGGGGTTTGTTTTTTATTGTGATGCCTCACGTATTGGTTTTAGTAGTGTTTTGATTCAACATGGCAAGGTTATAAAGTATGCCTCTAGGCAATTCAAAGTGCATGAACGAAACTATCTAACTCATGATCTTGAACTTGTGGGGGGTTGTATTTGCATTGAAAATTTGGCGTTATTATTTTTATAGGGTGCATGTTGATGTGTTCACCGACCAAACAACCTTGCAATATGTGTTTAACCAAAGGGACTTGAACCTTAGACAAAGGAGAAAGCTTGAACTACTAAAGGACTATGATATGAATGTGTTGTACCATCAGGGTAAAGCAAATATTGTAGCTGATGCTCTTAGTCAATTGTCCATGAATAGCATTGTCCATGTGGAGGAAGGTAAGAAAGAATTGGTTAAAGAGGTGCATGGATTGGCTCGTTTAGGAATTTGTTTGGTTGATTCTAAGAATGGTGGTATCCTTGTGCATAATGGCTTGAAATCATCTCTTGTGGAAGATGTTAATGCCAAACAAGATCATGATCCAGTTTTGGTTGAATTGAAGAAGTCGGTTACCGAAAAATCAATTAAAGTTACTCCCAAGGGGGAGATGGGGTACTTCATTACCAAGGCTGTTTGTGTGTGCCTAATGTGGATGGTCTAAAGGAATTGATATTGAATGAGACCCATAGTTCTCGATATTCAATTCATTTGGGATCCACAAAGATGTATCAAGATTTGAGAGAAGTGTATTTGGTGGAATGACATGAAGAAGGACATAGCGGAGTTCGTGGATAAGTGTCCTAATTACCAACAAGTGAAAGTTGAACATCAAAGGCCGGGAGGTTTAGCTCAAAAGATAGATATTCCTACTTGAAAGTGGGAAGATGTGAATATGGACTTTGCGATGGGTTTTGTCACAACCCAACCCCGTGAGCCGCAACTGGGGTCCGACCTAGACCCCCGTATACGTATCTATTAGATGTAACAATCAATATAAGAACTATACATAAGAACCCTAGTAGGGCATAACATTTTCATATACCTATAGTCTTTTTCATTTATATCCTATCATGATAGGGTGTGCAAGCCGACAAGGCTGCCATAATATCTTAATATTTACAATACATCATGCAGATATAACTGAATAGAACTTACACGTATAACCCACACACATATCTACAGACCTCTAAGAATATTAACAGTACCATATGGCAGGAAAGGGCCCCCGTCGTACCCCTGAATAAACAAATATATATATTAGAAGGTCAGCACCAAAAGCTAGGCTCCAGAACAGTGGAGCACTTCCGACATAGTTGAGTGGAAATCCTAAGCTGGCAGATCTCTGAAATGAACATCTGTACCTACGGGCATGAAATACAGCCCCCCGAGGAAAGGGGGGTCTGTACGATATATGTACTGAGTATATAAAGCATAAAACATAATAACTGAGAGAACAACTGAAATAGGGATGCAGGGGGCAAGTATAACATTAGCCTTCTACCGTACCAGCATTTTAAAAAATAAAGGCATACATGCTATCATCATGTCCTGTATCCAGCCCGTTCGGGGACTTGTGTAATAACTACATCCTTTTGTCATCATAAGAACATATATACCATTAGCGCTGTGGAACGTATAGCCAGATCCATGTATATACAAAGTAGATACCGAGGAATAATGGCCTAATCTGTATATCGTATAATAATGCCGAGGAACAATGGCCCGATCCGTATATCATGTAACAATACTGAGGAACGATGGCTTGATTCGTATATCGTGTAACAATGCTGAGGTACGATGGCCCGATCTGTAAACAGCACAACATGCTGTGGAACGTATGGCCCGATCCTTACGTAACAAAATATGCCGAGGTACGTTCGGCCCGATCCATATATACATAATGCATATACGTGCATGTAAAATTCTGTAACATATCAAACATCCCTTAGATATTACTATAAAGCATGTTCAAGAGCCCCTAGGTATAGGAGCTTACACATCCCAATACTATTCAACCTATAGTAGGCTCAAGGGTCATAGTTTAACTACTTCAAGGCCCTTATTATTCAGAAATGGGTATAAGTCATGAGTTACATCCAGAATCTATAAATGGAGTTATCTCCAACTCCGTGTTCTATAGTACTTATAGTCCAGTCTTTCTAGAAGTAGGAAAAGACAAGCTTTACATGTACCACTTTCTATCACATGGAAGACTTGAAAAGTAATGACTCAACTTGTTACAGGAGTTCTAATCAGTAGGAAGTGAACAAGAGCCTTAACTCACACTCAGAGTTTTAAGAGTGGAATAAATTCCAATTTCCTATACATAATACTTACATCTAAGTCATGCCAAAATAGAAGAAAGGGTAGCTTCACATACTCATCCCTTTCTAACATACGAAAGGCTTGAGAAGCCCTAGTTCGATTACTGTAGGAGTGCTTTCATTAAGAAGTAAATAAGGTTCGTGAATTAAGCTTGGCATTTATGAGTAGATTTACCCTAAAGAACATATCATTCATTACTTAACTTGAAGACGTGCCAAAATAAAGGAAAGGATAGGCTTGACATACACTACTTTCCAGCATATAGAAGACTTGAGGAATGGGAGCTTAACTACTTTAAGAGTCTTAACATTCAGAAGTGGACACAAATTATGAATCATGAATCATATTCAAAGATCATGAATAGAATTAACCCAGGCTTCATACACATATCATTTGTCACTTAAATCTAAGACATGCCCAAAAGAAAAGAAAGAGTAGGCTTTATATACCTTTTTCGGACTTCTCTTAATCACGTTCACGTCGTCGTCCTCCAAACCTATTTAACATGGAAGTAATACGAATATTAACAACCCTTGGCTTTCCAGCACCTTAGGTTACACCCAAGTATTTATAGAACTCATCTCCTTGCTTGCCTTCTCGACTAGTTCTTTAACTAGTTAAAGATTTAACGAAAATTGGGTAGCATCTCTCCTATGATGTGCCCTATCCGAATTTCCAATTACACTCCTAATACCTATATACAACCAACAAAAATGACCTTCAGCATATTTTAAAGCAATTCACATCAATAATATACAACATAAACTCCAAACGACTCGCTCGAAACTACGATTCCAAAAGAGGGTTTCTAGTTTCAGTTTTACAAAACCCTTAACTACACGAGACGGAGGGTCGGGTGGCTGAAACCAGAATCACACACTCCCCTTTTAACACATATTCCAGCACCCTAACACAACACCAAACGACCAGAAGCAGTCCCCATATGCACAACACCTCATTTCGACTACAATTTAACTATAACGATTCCAAGTTAGCTTATTCGAACGTCTATCATTTTCACGATTTTATTAAACTTCAAGCAGCCTACAAGGTGTTTAATATACCCTATAAAAACCCCATAAAATTCAAAATAGAATTAGAAACCTTACCTTACCCGAAATTGGCCAAAACTTGCCAAAATTGTGCCTCAGAACTTCTCTAGTGTGATTAAAATGTCGTGGTTTCTTGCTATCTGTTTGGTTACGATACAAGCCATGATTTTATACTATTAATACCTCCATAACATATAAAAACTATTACCAAAACATGGGATAAGAGAATCAAGCCATACCTCGCTAAAACTTATTAAAACTTATCTCGGAAGTTCTTTTGACATGCAGAAAATTAGCGGATTGTTTGTATCTCTTCCTTGCTGCCCCAAAATGAAATTTTTTGCTTTAAAACACTGCTATATCACCATAGGATACCTTAAATAATTAATTCATGGAATAAAATCGGAGGCTTACCTCTCCTTGGCCAAATCCGTGGCTAGTCTCTCTTTTTCTCTAGCTTTGTCTAGCTTTTTTTGGCTAAGTATAGATGCTGAAAATGAGAAGTTAGTCATCGAGACCTACATATATACCTCCTTAGGAGGTGAAACGTGTCAGCCCCTAAGGGTGACATGTGTCCATCCCCTATTGGGCCACAAATCCATGCCATGCCCCCTAGGATGCCACGTGGTGAGGTGGGGCCCACCCCCAAGTAGGTGGGTCACCTACTTGACCCTAAGTAGGTGCATCACCTGCTGCCACATGTCACCTTCCCTTGCTGCCACGTGTCACCTTCTCTTGCTTCCACGTGTTGCTTTCTCTTGCTTCCACGTGTTGCCTTTTCTTGCTGCCATGTGTCACCCCTCTTGCTGCCATGTGTCACTCCTATGTGCTGCCATGTGTACCTCTCATGTGCTGACATGTGTCAAGTAGATGCATCACCTACTTAGTCCAAGTAGGTGCATCGCTTGCTTACTTCTTCTTCGTGGGTTCGTAATCTCGTCTTACTTTAAGGACCTATGTAATCCTTGCTACGGAAGCTTGGTATGAAGTCAAGTAGCTTAGGAATGTAAGATTTTTAAGTTGGTAGCTTTCGTACGTAAGTCGAGTCCTATGACTCATCACTTGGACTCCAACGCCTTCCGACTTCTCATGAACATATTTCCAACCTTCCCTACTATGGGGTATCATATTTTCTCTTCCTTAGAGTTGCTTGATAGTGTCGTAGATTATCCGGCTTACATGAAAACTTCTAAGAAGCTTAAGAGATATTTTAAGATCAAAAGTGTGGGGTGTAACAGGTTTACCTTGTACTAGAAGGGAATATGATTCCACTTGGTTGTTGTGGACCGAATGACTATGTTAGCACATTTTCTAATGATTAAGACTTCTTATAGTTCTAAAGATTATGCTAAGATGTATATTTATGAATTTGTAAAGCTTCATGGTGTTCCCTTATCTATCATATTAGATCGAGGTACTCAATTCACTTCATATTTTTGGAAGTCATTCCTAAAGGGTCTTGGTGCGATAGTCAAGTTAAGTACGATAGTCAAGCCAAAATAATGATTCAAACTTTAGAAGATATGTTCAGGGCATGTGTTATTGATTTTAAAGGAAGTTGGGATACACATTTACCATTGATTGAGTTTGCCTATAATAATAGTTATTACTCTAGAATTCAAATGGCTCCTTTTGAAGCTTTTATATAAGAATATGTAGGTCTCCGGTGGAATGGTTTGAAGTGGGTGAGATGGCATTGAGTGGTCCCAATTTGGTATTAAATGCAATGGGGAAAGTAAGGCTCATTAGATAAATATTGAAGACGGCTCAAAGTCGCCAAAAATCATACTCGGACATAAAAAAAGAGACCTTGAGTTTGATGTGGATGATTGGGTCTATTTAAGATTTCACCTATGAAGGGTGTAATGTATTTTGGTAAGAAAGGGAAATTGAGTCCTAGGTATGTTGGACCTTATAAAATCTTGAACCATATTGGCAAGGTGGCTTATGAGTTAGACTTACCATTGGAGTTGGATATGGTTCGTCTGGTGTCCCATGTATCGATGTTAAGAAAGTTTGTGGGTGATTTAAATTCCATTGTACCATTCAAAAATGTGGATATTAAAGAAAACTTGAATTATGTAGAGGTTCTGATGGAAATTTTAGACCAGCAAATGAAAAGGTTAAGGAATAAAGAGGTTGCGTCCGTCAAGGTGTTGTGGAGGAATCAACAAGTAAAGAGTGCAAAATGGAAAGCGGAAGCGGACATGATGAAGCGATATCTGTATCTCTTTTCTTCCACTCAAGCCTAAGGTATTGGGTAGTTCTTGCTCAAATCGCCTAAATTCCTATGTTTAAGCTTTCCTAAGTTTTTCATATGCATGCATGTTCATGAAGTTGATTTTAAAGTCATATTTATGCTAAGTTTGAAAATTTCCTGGTTTGTGCGTTTTAATATGTCATTGCATTCATGTTGGGTTGCTAGTCCTCTTTTTATGCCCTTTCTATGCTAGTTAAATCTCATTGGAGGAAGAATTATCCCAAGGGGAAGATATTGTAAGACCCCGGAAGTTTCAAAGTCAAGGAGAACAAAAAATTCAAGAAAACTTCACTGTCCCATAGCCTACTAATCGACCTACAAGTTGTAGGCACTCTTACAAGTCATAGGAGCGACTCGTAGGATTGATGTTGAGGCTGGAAATTTGATGAAGTGGGTCTACGAGTCAATCGACGACTCATGGAAATAATGATAACTTGTAGAAGTAAGTCGTAGGGATAGTGCCCGAGTTCTGCTTATAGTAAGTTTCAGGACTTTTGCTACGACTCAACAGGACAAGTCGTAGAAGTAATGATGACTCATAGGAATGAGTCGTAGAAGAAGATCAGAGGATCAAGTTTTTAGGGTTTTTCACGATTGACAGGACGAGTCATTTCTATGACCCGTGGAAACATCTACGACTCGTAAGGACCCAGTCGTAAGGTCTGTTCGTCCAGATTTAATGGGGGGTATTTTGGTATTTCCCTATATTTCATTGATGTATGTGGACGTTTTTGGGATTAGATTCTCACCTGTTAACTACCCTAAGTACTCCTAACCCTCTCATTCTCTCATTAACTCCCAATCACAGAATATTCTTTCCTAAGGTTCCTCTCAAGAGTCTTCTTCTTCAACAAGCAATTGCTAGGGTTTTCTTCAAGTCAAATCTCTTAATTCAAACTACATTCTAGGGCTTCTTAGGTCAAGGTATATAGGACTTCATCTATGGGTTCCTTTCACCAATGGAAATCCCAAGTTTTCTTTCCAAAATTCTTTATGATTTTCATTCAAATAGCTCTAATTTCAATAATTATATATTGGGTCTTCTTATTCATGGTATATTATATAATAATTGATTAAATTATGTATCTAATTGATATTATTTTCATGAAATATGTATGAGTTGGTATAAGGAATATGATCATGCATATTTTCAATCAAATTTCACGATTTCCAAGTAAATATTGCATGTAATGATGTTTTACCCTAATTTCAAGTATAAGCTATGATAATGGATTTCAAGTATGTTCAAGATATCAATTTAATGCAAGTTATATAAGGAGGTGACTTAGGTTCCTTAATTGGTGACCTAGGAACATAATGCTATGTATCATGCAAGTATGATTTGTGATATTGAAAGACTTTTACTGTAATACCCCTATTTTCTTTTTATGTTTTCTTTTAAAATATTACCATGTGATCCATGTTATCTATGAAGTTCTATGTGAGTAGCGGTGGTTGGAAATAGGTCTAGAGGGATTTGGAAGGAGTTGGAGGCCAAATAATGGGTCATGGTAATCAATCTACTTGCGTAAGCTACCGACTTGGATGTCTTACATAACACAGCTACTTGAGTACATGTCGAGCTTAAGTAGTAACTTGTTATATGCTAAAACGCCAAGGTTTGTGTATAAACTTGAACTTGGAATATTTTATTTTCTGAAATTTGAAGTATTTTGATGGGTTATTTTCTTACTCCTTGTCTTGTATTATGGTATGACCATTATCTTATGTATTGCAAAACTTTCGCTAAACCGCCACTTATACAAATTGCTTGATCATTTTGCATTTTTCTTGGGACTTTGTCCTTCTTGTTATGGTGACTTGTCATCAATATTGGCATGCCTCTCGATTCTGATCTTTCCCATCTTGACTTTGGATTTACATTTCATCTTCACGATGGGGTTTTGTCCATTCTCGAGTACGAGTGGAAAGCCACTTTCAATATAGTTCTTGATTCTCTTGATATTGGGTGACGACCCTTCTTAATTTTGGGGCTTCGATCCTTCTTGATACTGATTGTGCCTAGTGTGAAGGCATGACGTACATATTGGGCGAAATTGAATTATAATTTTCTTGATACTTGAGCTTTTGAATATTGATATTGATATTTTGAAACTCTTCAAGGTTTGTATTCGATACTTTGATATGCTTGTTCACTTGGGCTTTCTTTTACCTTATTGAGCTACCTGCAATGAACAAGGGAATTGAAGAATTTAATGGCTCAAAGCCCAAAGTTTTTACACCACTAAGCTTCATGCTTAGCGGTAGTTATTTTCTATCGTAGGTAATGTGTGGGACGAGGTATGAAGATGGTTATTTGGAGTAGACTTTTCTGAGCCCTTGTGAAGATCACATCTGCATATGCATCTAGTTTTTGTAAATATTTTGGGGGACTTGTACATGATACATGTGGCACTTATGTATGAAATTTTGAAGGCTTGTGAAAACAAAACTATATGCTTGTAACTTGAACAGGGTGACTAGTTTTGCTATTTTGGAGTGTGCGTTTAACTCAAGTCATGCCTGTACTGCATTTATATGTAGGCTTGTTATTTTTTACAAAGAAAGATAATAGTTTTGTGATAACTACTGGTTCGAGTTTTGTGTATTTTATGGACCCGCAATGGTGTGACTATTTGTGATTAAAAAAAACTACCTTTTGTTTCGTAAGTGGTATCCTCCCAAATGGGGTTCTACATTTACTCACATTGGAATTATGCTATAAAAATGAGTTATTCTATGAATTATGAAACCTATGAACAAGCTTATGAATATATGTTAAGTATGATTATTATGTTATATATTCCATGGGATTTAACTTAGCACCAAATGAGGCTTGAGGTGGGGGTTTGACCTACGGGGTCCTTATATAAAGTCTCTAGTCTCATAAGTATGTGCCACCGTAGGATTTTCCTTTATGTCCTAGCTAATGGATCCACATATAGCACATGTTCATGACCCGCCTGGCAGGGTAGAATTTACCTTGGCAAGTAGATTCCCCTTTCTTTCATTGTACGGGAGACATTGAGATTCTATGTTATAGGTCGCATGGTTTTATTGTCGGTTATGGTTACATCCCTCATATGTATACACTCTTTATGTATTCTTTATGATCTCACTTATGTCTTTCAAATGCTTTGATCAATTATGTTTTTCTCCTTACTTTACTTATCGTTTTATAGCATGTATATTAATGGATCATTATATCTCATGTTTTATATTGCATAGCATGCCTGCATACTTAGTATATTCAAATGTACTAATGCATAATTTTACCTACATTGTATCATAATATAGGGATTGACGAGCACATCCATTTTCCACGTAGTTAAAGTTGAGTTCCTACTTCCGCTAGTGGTGAGTCCTCATTTGTAGAGGGTCAGATTATATTTTCTTTATTTCATTTCAAAGACTTTGGTTATGTTACATTGAGGATGAGTTAGGGACATGTCTTAGCCCCCACCCATATTAACTATGTAGAGGCTTGTTGGACACAAATGTAGATGTCTATGTTGTCTTAATTCTTTCGACTTTATGTTATGTCTTTTGGACTTTAATGAGCTTCCTCTTATGGTTTACCTTATGTATTCTTATGATAATGCTAAGAGGCTTAGTTGGTGTTTCTTCAGGAATCCTAATAGCCATGTCATGGTAAGGCCCTAGTTTGGGTTGTGCCAGAATCCATGGATGAATTTCAACATACCTGGACTTAGAAAGCTTGAATTAAATCCTTTTAATGGAAGCTTGAAGATTTTTCCCCTAGTTCTTTCCTTGGAGAGAAATTGGAGAGACTTTAGAGGTTTGATCTTGTGATTTGAAAGAATAAGGGTTTAGGAGTGATAGGAATTAGTTATAGGCTAGGAATTAATCTTGAAAAATGTCTAGATACATTATAATAATAATAGGAAAAGACCAAAACACCCCTTAACTTAACTGCACGAGGTCACCATGATGGAGGGTCACCACGACCCGTGAAGCTCACCACAAGTTGTGGTGATGGAGGTCAGCTGATTTGGGAAAGTTTCCACCATGGAGGGCACCACAATCCATCAAAGTCACCACAGACCGTGGTCCTTATCGTGATCTTCAAAGGAACTTAGTGTCCTGGGGGTTAAGGTTCACGGTTGGCTTCACAGTCTGTGGTGGGCACCACGAGCCATGAAGCCATTTTTGGTCCTTGCCTCTCAATTTCCCATTTACTAGTTCACCTTTATGGTTGTTTTTCATGGCCCATCAAGAGTACCATAGCCCGTGAAGGACCACCTCGTGTCAAAAGTTATGATTTTGATCTTAAACCCCATTGTCCGACTTTTTAACTTCCGGGGTCTTACATAATTATATAAAGATTAAGAGTATAAGTAAATGTACTGGACTAGAGATATTGTTTATTAAAATTCAGAACCTAAGCTAGTATCTCAATTTGGTCCATTCAATGTATACTTAATTTACTAGCACGAGAAGTTAAAATTTTACCATTCCCATAATTAAGATCAAATTATATTTAATCTTGTGCTAAAATCATCAAGATATTTGTCCTACTTCATCTTTGATTATGAACATTAATTTATAACTTATATGAACCGACAATTTTAACCTTTTGTGTATGAGTTAAATAACTTCATATACAAAATTATCTACTATATAAGCAATGAAAAAGCATATAAACATAGTGATCTATTCAAATAAAGACTTTATATAATAAATAAGTAAAATAAATTGTCTTTATAAGGAATTATATAAAATACTATAACTCAACTACATGGTTAATAGTATATCTCAATAATCTCCCACTTAGACTTATAACCATGCATTCACAACTTTAACACCTATTTCTTCCACATGTTCTTCAAAAGCTTTCTGAGGCTAGCCTTTTGTAAATGGGCCCACAAAGTTATTCTTTAACTCAATCTTCAAAATTCTCACATCACCCCTTTGAGTTATATCATGAATTAAGTGATATTTTCTCTCAGTATGCTTACTCCTTTTATGGCTTCGTGGTTATTTCGAGCTAGTAACCATACCACTGTTATCACAATAAAGTGTGATTGGTGCATCAATCGAAGGAACCACTCCAAGCTCTTTTAGAAAGTTTTAGAGCCAAACAGTCTCCTTAGATGCCTCAAAGGCAGCTACATATTCAGCTTCCCTAGTGGAATCAACGATACATGATTTTTTTATACTCCTCTAAACTAAAGCTCCACCTCCTAGAGTAAATACATACCCCGAGGTAGATTTTCTCGAGTCTCTATCAGACTGGAAATTCAAATCTGTGTACCCAATGGGTACAAGATTGCCAGGATGGAAAACAAGCATGTAATCTCTAGTCATTTTCTTGTACTTGATTATATCTTAACTGATGTTCAATGTTCTTGTCCAGGATTAGACTGAAATCTGCTGACCATGCATACATCAAAGCAAATATCATGTCTAGTGCACAACATAGCATAATTGAGACTCCCTACAATTGAAGCATAAGGGACCATCTTCATTCTCTCTATCTCATCGGTCGTTTTGGGCGACTAATCCTTTGATGAAGTAATTCCATGTATAAAAGGAAGAAAATCCTTTTTGAAAATTTTCATGCTAAACATTGCAATAATAGTGTCAATATAAAGTGTTTGAGACAAGCCTAATATCCTTTGTTTGCGATCTCGCATAAGCTTGATCCCGAGGATATGAGCTGATTCTCCCAAGTCTTTCATATCAAAACGTTACAACAACCACTCCTTAACAAAATTCAACATACATTATTTCCTATGAGCAAGATGTCATTTACGTACATAATAAAAAATGCTACTTTGTCTCTCTCCCATTTTTTGTAGATGCATGATTCATTTTCAAATTTATTAAAACCAAAAGTCTTCATCGAATTGTCAAAATAAATATTCGATGATCTAGATGCTTGTTTTAATCCATAAATGGATCTCTTAAGTTTATAAAACATGTGTTCATTGTTACTTTTCTTGAAACCTTCTGGTTGTGCCATATAGATGCACTCATCAAGACTTCCGATTAGTAACGCCGTCTTGACATCCATTTGCCAAATCTCATAGTTGTAATGACCTTCAATGGATAAAAAAATCCTAATGGATTTAAGCATGGCTACCATCGAAAATGTTTCCTCATTATCAATTACTTCTTTTTGTGTAAACCCTTTCACAACAAGCCTACCCTTAAATTTTTCACTTCTCCATCCACACCTCTCTTTTTCTTGTAGATACACTTACAATTAATAGGCTTAACATCCATTGGTGGTTCTACAAGATCCCAGACCTGATTTGAGTACATAGACTCTATTTTAAATTTCATAGCAATAATCTATATTTCAACATCTTTATCATGCAGTGCTTCAGCGTAATTTAATGGTTCTATATTAGGCTCTTCAAGGATTCTATCATAGGATTATTGCAAGAGCGTAAACCTTTCAGTTTTTCTAATAACTCTCCCACTACGATGACTAGTTACTACATGATTCACTACATCTTGAACTAAATTCTGAATATCTTGAACATTACAATTGTAGGCTACTCAACAAAAATTTTCACTACTTTGTGATAGCGAGATGTCTTGAGTTTTCTCTTAAGCAACCTCTTGCATAATGGTATTTCTTTCACAACGTGGATGCAAAGGGATGACAACAATCTTTTTAGGAACATGTTCTGGTGTTTTATTACTAGTTATTCCTTTGCATAGTTCCTGTAACACATGTTTACTTTTAGAAACAGGGTTAATTAAATAATCCTATTCTAGGAACTTGGAATTTGTTGAGACAATCATCTTTTGTTCATTAGGACAATAAAATAAACCACCTTTTGTACCTTTTGGATATCCAATGAAAATCCATACTTCTGTCGTACATTTCAACTTATCTATTTTTCCTTTTAGCACATGTGTTGGGCAACCCCAATCTCGAATATCCTGTAGACTAGGATTATGCCCATTCCATAATTCGGATGGGGTTAAAGGAACATACTTGGAAGAAACCAAATTCAGAATGTAATTCATAGTTTCTAAAGAATATCCCCAAAAACTAAAAGGCAAATTAGAATAACTCAATATTGATTTTACCATTTTCGAAAGAGTTCTATTTCTTCTTTCCTCCACACCATTTTGTTGTGGTGTTCCTGAAACAGAATATTGAAATGTAATTCCTGATTCTGTTAAGTACTTAATGAATTCGGCAGAAAGGTATTCACTCCTACAATCAAATTATAATATTTGGATATCTTTACCATGTCGCTTTTCGGTTTCTATCTTAAATTCTTTGAATTTTTCAAAGCATTCAGACTTACATCGCAATAAATAAATATAATTATATTTTGAGTAATCATCTGTGAAATTCATAAAATACTCAAAACCACCGCTTGCTTGTATATTCATAGTACCGCACAAATCAGAATAAACTAATTTTGTCTTATTACCGGCTCTATTTCCTTTAGAAGGAAAAGATCTCTTTATCATTTTATGTTCTAAATAAGATTCACAAGTTGGTAGTGCCTCCACTTTCAATGAATTTAAAGGTCCATCAAAAATCAACCTTGAAATCCTATTTAGATTAAATGGCATAGACGTAAGTGCCATAAGTAAGTTTGACTCAATTCAGAAATTAGTTTTCTTTTATGAGAAATATCTATTTTATTTAGTTCGATTTGTTGTAGCATATTATCGGAGACTTCAAACACAAACATATTATGTATCTTGGGAGCACTATGGATGAAATGCTTATGATACTTAACAACAACACAATTATTAGCAAAGTATACATTAAAACCAACATTCATTATTTTTTATACTAAAAGCAAATTCCTTCTTATCGAAAGTACACATAGGACATCCTTTAAAATAAGAACTCGAGTACTACTAAATGAAATAAAAATGTTTCCTACAATTAGGGCTGGTGTTGGTTTTCCATTTGGTTGAAAAATGCAGATTTTGTTCTCACTTAGGCTGTGTATTTCCTAAAACCCCTCTAAAGAAGTATAGACATGTTTAGTGGCTCCCGAATATGCATCCTATAATTGGGTAAAAATAGTCAATAAACAGGTATCAATGACATTTAAATAAGAATTACCTTTGTTCTTCATCTTGGCTTGATAGTCAGGAAATTGCTTCTTGTGTTATCCAGGATACTTGAAATGGAAGTACTTGCACTTAGACTTAGCCACACCACCTCTAGCACCTCCGGGTGCCACAACCTTATAGAGCTTTTTCTTCTTTTGGGCTTTCACTAGTTTAGAAGAGGAAGAGTTAGGTTTGTCGACCATGAATGCTATAAAAGGATTTTACTGCTTGATTATAGATTCTTCCACTGTTAGTTCATTCAATAGTTTCACAAGAGATAAATCAATTTTGTTCATGTTATAATTTAAGAGAAACTGTTGAGAACTTTCTAGAAGAGTCTATCGGACCATCTCCACCTGAGATTCGTTATCAATGGACGCACCAAGTATCTCCAGCTCATTCAGATAACTCATCATCTTCAACACATATTCCCTGACAGAAGATCCTTCACCCATTTTGTTGGTCAAAAAGGCTTTTATGGTAGTTTGCTTTGCAGCACAAATATTCTCTTCGAACATCTCTTTGAGAAATTCAAGCATATCAAAAGCAGTTTTCATGGTTTCCAAGATATTCTCCATAAAGGCAAGAATGTAGCACCTTGCCATCTCATTAGCCTTTACCCATTTGTCATAGGCTTGGGTCTCTTCATCAGTAGCAACTGTTGGTTTAATAAGATGTTCCTCAACCAACACATACTTATAACCCTTAGAAGTAAGAATAATTTCTAAGTTTCATTTCTAGTTCATATAGTTAGGACCTTCCATTTTATTTTGGTTCAAGATAGAGGACAGGGGATTGAAATGAGACATAGTTAATTGAGATATATTTGAAAAAAAATATAATTAGGCATGCTATCTTTAAGAAAAATATAACACAAGATACATATCATGCTCAACTCAGTTAGAGAGTAATCTGTTTAATTAAATCAGGTATATATATATGGTCTTTTGTTCATTGATTCAACATGCAACTTAGTTGGGAAGTTAAAAAATAAGTCATCAAATCAAAAGACAAATTACAATATCAAAATATACAAGTTTCTCTGATAGGGAAGAGGACATTTGTCAACATGAAAACTCATATTTTAACTATAAAAAACATTTATAATCATTAGGGGTGAAACCTTGCAACATTGGATAATTTTTTTTCAAGATTTTTAAATTTTAAGAAAATTGATAAATGACCAAAAACTCATCAAAACAACTTTGAATGTCCAAAAAGGCCCTTGTTCATAGCAAAGCAGTGAGTATTGCTCAGTGGATTATTTTCGATCAAGTAACCAAATTTCAGGTCAATCGAAGTTTGTCAGAAAAATTAGACTAGTAGTGTAATGACCCGAAAGGTCACTTTTGACATTTTTGCTAAAATTACCATTGTACCCCTATCATCAGTTGCCCCGAGTCATTTTAGATTGGGTTTGAAAGTTAATTTTTGAAAATCTTGTGAAAATTTGAGGTTTTACTAAATAAATGAGTTTTAAAGGTTTGAGTTGTCAAATTTTGAGTTTTGAAATCATTTGGAGTTTCAAGTCTCACAATGAAATTCTGTCGATTGCATAGTTCTAGAATACTGAAACTGGTTTAGGAGAGTTGTCGAAATAATATTTGGAGATGAAACGTAGAATTTAGGTCTGGAGTTGGGAAGTTAGTTAAAGTTTGATCCAAGTTTGACTTTGGTCAATATTTGGGGTTCGGGTGCTTGAATTGGATTTCTGATAGTTCCAATGGTTTTGGGAGGTGATTCAAATTCGAGAAATAGCTTTGTTATAATTTTTAGAGGTTCCGAGGATATTTTGGGTATTTTAAGTGTCGAAACTAGTTTAGTTGTAACTTATCAAATTTTGGGTGAAGGAGGCCTTGAATTCAAATTTTGATGATTTCATTAAATCTGAAACATCGAATTTTGTAAGGTTGCATATATGATTTGTGTATACGGAGTTCCGATTGAATCCCGAGGGTCTTTTAGAGGTTTTTGAGACTTGAGTTTTTGCTGAACTTTCTTGCTTTGTTGCAAACCTCGCAATCGCGAGGGGGTGGTCGAGATCGTGACACTCGCATTAGAGAATACCCCTTCATAAAAGAAAAGGTCAGTGAGGGGTACGGGAGTCGCGAAAGCGACTGGGTGCTCGTGAAAGCGAAGAGACAGAGGTCGCTTAAGAAACCAAGTTGTCGCAAAAGTGAGGTCTCGTTTAAGTGAATCCAGTGTCTCTTAAGCGACATCTGAGGGATTTTAGGTGAGGTTTAAGGTATTTTCACCATTTTTAACATTTCCAAGCTCGGGTTGGGCGATTTCTTAGAGGTTTTTCACAATAAAATCTTGGGTAATGTATTTCTAACACTTTCCTTTAATTTTCATTGAATATTTTTGAATTGTAACTTCAAATTGGAGATTTTGGGTTTTCTTAAACATGAACTTTTGAAAGAGAAATGGGGATTTTGAACTCATTTAACCTTGTTTTTCAAATGGTTTTCACCATTAGATTCCTTATTACTTGAGGAACATTTTCATTTAAAAATAATCAGATTCCGAGTTCAATTTCCAATATGAGATTTTTGACCATTTTACCATTTTCACTTAAATTGCTTGATTCTAGTGTCAATAGATTTGAAATATAATTGTGAGTTTATATTTGATTAGATTATGGTGATTTGGAGTATCATCGGCGAGGAAAGGCGGTGATTTTGGATTGTTCATGATTTTGGCTAAGGCAAGTGGAATTCTAACATTTGTTAAGTATGTTGAACCTTGTCTTTTCCTATGTGAGGAGATTAGGGTATTTTGGGTCATTAGATTGAATTTGATTATATGAGTTGAAGTGTGATAGTAGAATTCGAATAGGGGTAATTGTTTAAGTGTTGTGAATTATGGGACAGTGATCTATTGTGTGATTGTGGATTATATGACATCATATTTGAATGTTTATCCTGTTCCACTCATTACTTGTGCCTATATTTTATCTGTGATGGTTGTAAAATGATATGAGTAAGGTATTATATATTGGGACTGAGGTTTCTACCGGTCGAGGTGATTTATCGAGGTTTCTTTCGGCGGTCGAGGTCTCCTCTAGCAGATATTATAACCGAGGTCTTTTCTGGTACGTATTGGCTGAGATCTTTTCCAGCGGATACATGATCTATGTGAAGCCCCCATAAGTTTTGGTTTGAGGTGATCAAGGAATGTGTGTCACAGGTCAGACATGCATCACGATATTTGATATTGCATTTGCATCTATTTCATCCTGTGATTGATTGTGATTTGAGATTCCCTGTGTTTGCTTGAGTATAGTGGTGAGAAAGTATTTGTACTTTTTATTTGTGGACTGTCTAGTATTCTGGTATAATTGTGATATAAATTATATAGATTGGGTTGTCTAAGTGCAGGTGTGAAGTTGTAAAGGATTGTGGTTGGGATGTCAAGTGTACCTATGTTCCGCATTTCTTTACTTAGGGTTTAGTTTCCATTTTGTTGATTACCGTGTTATTTATGCTCACCCCTTACTTCTATATTTATGTAGGATCTGAGCCTGACACCTCCTGCTCTTAGTATGTCTTTGATCGGGCCAAGCTCTTGGACGCGTGAGAGGTAGCAACTTGTCTTCTTCGACAGACTCTTGCCGCCCACTTACTTTATGTTTTGTTCTACTTGAGGACTGAGACATATAGACTAGTATCTTTTTATTTTCTATCGAAATAGTGGCTTGTACATGTGACACCAAATCTTGGGTGGTTTAGAATCTATTTTCCTTTTATCCTTATCTATATTGTGTTAGACTTTACATTTCTATTTTTTCCTTATATTTTGAAGTATGTGGACTCTTAGGTTGACTCGCCTTGGTTGGTTAGGCGAGTTCTATCACACCCAATTTTAGATCGTGACAAATTAGTATCAAAGCCCCAGGTTTGTAGGTCTCACATGAGAATGAGCTATTCTATGTCAATGTTTTTATAAAATAGTGGACGAGTAGTAGCTATGGACCCTCCCACATGATATTGACTTATGATTTGTCTATATCCGTTGAGAGCTTACCTAGCATCGAGTGGACCTTAGGATAGACACTCTCTTTCATAGTTGAGGAAAGAGACCTGTAGTAACATTCCATTATCCCATGACTATGTGTCACCGTAGAATAAAGGATCACCCATAGTAGAGGCTCGATTACTTTAACGGTCACACGTTGTAAAGGCTCGATCCTTCATGTAACTTAGTGGATCCACATAGGCATATAGGAGTCTATCTTGGCAAGTAGCCTCCCCCTTTCCTCCGATGTATGGGTAAACATTGGAACTCCATGTTAGAGCTCATATGGTTTATGTCAGTTAACGGTGTCTCTCACGAAGTAAAGTATGTATCTCACTCATGGTTTTGTGACTCTCACTTTGACTTAAGATTCTTACTACTACTTATAAAAATTTCTCCTTATGACTATCCATGCATTGTACAAGTTCTCTTCACAAGATTGCATTATAATTTTAAATGACATTAGCCTTACTCTTGATTCACTTTCATGTATAAATGGTCTACTTATTATGTGTTCTAACCTTGATCATTTCATCATTGCTTTTATATCATGCATTGCATTGCTCACATACTTAGTATATTCAAAGTACTAACACATATTTTTGCTTGCATTGTATCTTAATATTGGAGTCGATGATCATGTTCATCCTATTCGTGGCTAGAGCTTGCTATAGTAGTTTTTGGTGGTAAGTCCTCATGTTCCGAGGAAGAGAAATTTTTATTTCATGCTGTCATTTGACTTCTTCATTACTCTTATGTTGTCATGGGTGAGCTAGGAACTTGATTTATGCCCCCATCGAGTTAGTAGAGACAGGTTAGATATTCATGGAGTGTACTTTGTCATCCTTTTATCATTATTGAGACTTATGCCTTTATTAAGATTATTCTTCCATATTTTGATTTAGTTTTATTTGCTTTATTTACCTTATGATATGTTAAGAGGCTTGGTTGAGATTTCTTCAGAAATCCTAATTGTCGTGTCATGGCTAGGCCCTAGTGCGGGTCGTGAAAGTAAAACAACTTGTTGTTAAACCAATATAATCAACAATATGATTTATATATACAAAATGTTAAACAGACATGTACATAAATCATGAACTTCTTATTATATTATTACTTATATGTAAGAAGACTCATGATACCAATTATTAGAGTATACAATTTATATGCAGCAGAAGCATACCAGAAGATCACAAAACCTACATTATAACTATATAATATGAATTGAGCAAACTGGATAGAAGACTAACCTGCTGAAGCTTGTGCACAAAATTTTCAATGCAAGATGATCTAGTTTTGCAACCTTGTATTACTTCCTAATTAACTTTCAAATCAACACTTGTGGTCAAGTGAATAGTTTATTTTCTGAAAAAGTGTATGTTTTCTATAGGAAGACCAACCCTTTTTATACACAATTTTTCATTGAAAAAAGTTCAAAAAAACTGAGCCATTGTTCCTCCATTAAACATAAAAATTTCAATTTTTAAGGTGGGTTATGGATGAATTTTTTTTTGTCTTTTAAGACAAACGTTTCAGCATTTAACCCTATCTACCAATAGATATAATGCATTTTTATTCTTTTAGAAAAAATCAGTAAATAAAAGATACTGATTTGTTACACCTTTTTGTTCTTACCAAAATTGATTAATTAAATCAGGTATAGTAGGGGTTACATATTTATTATTAGAGGCTTTCAATTATGATATTAATTCGAAAAAGCGAGAATTACCATATCATAATAAATTATAAATTATTCCACTAAAAATTTATAATTGAACTCCTTGATTTAATTTCAAAATCAACCATTATATCTTATTCAACTCTCCGTGTTAGAATTGCTGACATCAATCAATTAAATTAATTTTCTGAAAAACTTTAATTTATCGATTAACTTAATCATTTATTATTTATACTTGACTTATTTTACATATCGGATTAAAAATTTACCTGCAGAGTTTCATGTGAAAACTTATAAGCACCATAAAAGGGTATCTTCTATCTCAATTCAGAGACACGGTTCTATCAACTAATTATTATTTCACTAACGTGATTTGTCATTATCCAGTCTAATAGGAATATCTTAACTCATTAAAAGAGTCTCACTTTTTAATAGATTAAAATAGTAAATTAAATTACATAGATCATATTAATTTTATCAAGATTAAGAGTATAAGTACATATAATGGACTAGAGATATTGTTTATTAAAATTCAGCACCTAAACTAATATCTCAATTTAGTCCGATCAATACATACTAAATGTACTAGCACAAGAAGTTGAAATTTTATCATTCCCATAATTAAAATCAAATTATATTTAATCTTGTACTACAATCATCAAGATGCTTATCCTACTTCATGTTTGATTGAACATTAATTTATGACTTATATGAACCGATAATTTTAACCTTCCGTGTATGAGTTAAATAACTGCATATACAAAATCTTCTACTATATAAGCAATGGACAAGCATATAAACACAATGATCTATTCAAATAAAGATTTTATTATAATAAATAAATAAAATAAATTATCTTTACAAAGGATTAAATAAAATGCTATAATTCAACTAAATGATTAATAGTATATCCCAAGAACTGCAATCAAAGAAGATCAAAATAAATATTTATGTTCAATCAATAAATATACAGTTGGGCTAGTTATTCGTAACTGAACAACTGTGATGAAAAGAAATAATAAAAAAAGACATTCATATTTGACTATATAAAAGAACAATCGAAAATTATGCAAATAAATGCTAGAGAAATCTACCTCCTTTTACTATGCGGATAGTAAATAAGAATATGAGAAATATTCACTTGTGACACAGTTAAAAAAATATTATTATGTTTAAGTACAATGAATCTGCGTTCAAGCTCAAGTGAAATTTGGATGATTAACAAATTGTGTACAAATATCAATCCACAAAGATTGAAAAAATAAGTATCAAGAATAAAATCTTTATAGATCTCCAAAAAGAAGTGAATATAAAAATAACATTGCTAGAAAAACTTATTCGAGAACTTGTTCCTCTAAGCAGAGAAGAAGACTTTCAAGATAGAGGAAGAATAAAGTTATTCATGTGGCCATCGATATTTTTTGGAGAATTGCAATAATGGGAGAATTCAACAAGAAATTGAAAATATATATATTTAAATATTATCATAAAGTTGCACATGGAATTGATTTCAAATAAGAAGAGAAAAAAGTTTGTACGTATTAACAAGAAGAAGATCAAGTCAAATCAGGATTAGAGTCATGGCAAGACTTGAACTAATTTCAAGTTTGATTGGAGAGTTGAAAGACGACTACCTACTCTAGTACATATAATAGGATATCCAACCTTTGGAGTTCACCCACATTCAAAATAGATGTCTTAGAGCATTCTCAGTTTTGCACGAAGAGTCTTAATGAATAAGAAGCTACAATACAAACTAATTCCTAACAAGATTTATTAATATAATTGTTTTATTTGTAATAACTAATTTTCTTGGAGTAATTTCAAGATAAGATCTTAATTATACTCATAGATTGTAGTAGTTGTCTTTTTGTTTACTTTTAAAGGACTTTATTGACTAGGATAGAGTCATTGAAGATTTAAAAAGTGGAGTTGGAACTGCTAGAAATAATTCTCTAGGTGTTACAAGGGTGTGTGTAAACCTATTTAAAGTTTGACCTCGAGTTTAGTGAAAGAGTTTGAAAAAATTTATTATAGAGGTAGTTGATAGTTTTTAACTCCCTTGAGCGGAGTGTTTTTCTACGTAAAATACTTGTGTTGATTTATACTCCTCTATGTACATTTTTGCATAATTAATCAAGAAACCTGATTGTAACGACTCTTATAGCCATTTTGAATTTTCTGAAGATTTGTTATGGAGTATGCAAATCTAAACTGGAGCATTTTTCTTTAATATTTTGATCCACATGTGTAGTATCTCCTGCTTGTCATTCAGAAAAGCATTTATCTTATCTTTATTCAACAAATATTCATACAATAAATTGAAATTCAAAACAAACTAAAATTCCAATAGTATTAGATGACATTGTAGACATATAAGTTTTATTGGGTTAAATTTATATAAAATTTAAATTTAATAAATAATTAATATGATCTTTACAAATAAATAAGTTCATTTTATTAAATTCAAGTCAATGTTCGTTTTTACCTTGAAGCCCAAATGCATGCAACATATCAAGGTGACTTAGCATTCCTGACAAACTAAAGACCAACAAGATGATGCCACGTGTTCAAATAATGTGATAATTCTAGTCAAATTCAAGAACTAGTCAAAAGTCGTTAAGTGTCCAAAGTGACACATTTTTGCCAATCATAAGCAACTTTATATACTTCATACAACTATAAATAGGGAAGTTACTGTCACAATCCGAGACTACCATCTAGTCACGACATGATGCTTAAAGCCACAAGTGATCACAAGCTAACCTCATAGTTTGACACGACACTAAGATATACAAAACAAAATCAATAGAACACTGATGCGGAAGCTCAACTGAAATCTCTTTATAAAGACACACATTAAATAAGCAAATATATGATAAATGCTCCAAAAGCTGATACTATTTCTAATTTTCTGAAAACTTCTACTAGTTTGAGTTGCTAGGGTAGACTCCTAGATAATTCTAAATGTCTGAAAATTGTAAGAAAAATATTGAATGAATGATAAAGGTCATCCTCGAAAAATGAGGACTCACCAAAGACTATTGCAATGCTGGCTGGATATGTATTAACTGCGGGCGAGATCCAACGCGTCACAACATATATTATCAAATAATGTAGGCAGAAAGTATGCAGTCAGTACTTTAAATATACTGAGTATAAAAAATATGCATAATAAATATAATATCTGAACATACTAAATCTGTAAAACATGGTGATACAATGATCTAGTAAATAACATCATAACTGATTAAACTATACTAAAATAAATAAACATTTGATAATGCAGTAATTGAAAGACTGACTGACTATGAGAGATACCAAAATCGATAGATAATCATGTGAGCTATTACACAGATTTTGATGTATAATTCCCATCTAAAGGGCCCAATATAATTGCCAAGGTATAAAGGCTAAAGCTGAGCTAATGTGGATCCACTAAGCTAGTGTCTATCTGAGACAAATCATATGGTGGCACGTAGTTTTGGGATTCAGAACTTGCTACTAAAGATTCATGGATGTTGATCGGAATTCTTCATCCCTAAATACTTTCGGTGCTAAGCACAACTCCCATGGAATACATACAATAAAAACTGAAAATAGTAATAATATGATAACACTGAATCAATGTGATAATTGAGAAATATTGAATAACTCCTAAATAGTGATAACTGATAATGTATTGAAGATGCTTTATCTAAAAGCGTCATAAATCATGAAAAATTGATAATCTGAAAACATGCTTATGAAGAATCACAATTCTAAATTATGAAAATACATGTATACTGAGAGTTCATGTAAAATACCATTGAAAATATGGAAATATAATTAAAATCATACAATTAAAGATTAACCTTGAAGAAGAACTGAATTGCAGTAATAACCTATGAAAATCATAGAAACCTTAGGTTTGGAGAACTCATAAAACATGAGAATCTAAGGTTTCTTTGGGACTCAATGGATGAAGGGATAGTTATTGCTGAAATCCCACATACCTGGAGTAGAAACCTTGGCTTGATCCATGGAATGGAGACTTGAAGCTTTGGAACCCTTATTCTTACTTAAGAGAGAAGAAATTGATTTTTGGACTTCTTTGTGAGAAGAAAAGGTTTAGACTACAGAATCACTTAATCCCAATCAGAATAGTCCAAAATAATGTAGTAGAGGGAATAAAAAAATAGAAAAAGATCAAAACATCCTTGAATTAAAAGTTGTAGGAGGTCTTTTTACGCGTGCCTTCTACAAACCGTAAAACAATATACGCGCCGCAAAAGCATCCGTAGAAAGTAGAGGAAATTTGGATTTTCTAAAGGTTCATTTTACGGACCTTCCTACAGTAAGTAGATGAATCTATCGTCCGTAAAAGTGTCTATCAAATTAGAGGAATTATGAGTTCTGAAAATTGGTTCTACGGGACCTTTTCATGGCCCTGTAGAAGGATTTACGGTCTGTAAAAGGATGCATTAAGGCTAAATTTTTAGTCCTTTGCTTTACTGATTGATCTACAGCCCGTGAAAGGTTATACGATTTGTATAAGATACCATAAAACAAATAGAAATTCTGAAACTAATTTTGAACTTTTTAAGATCTGACTTTGAAGTAAAACATGAAGACTGAACTGATTTCATGAACATGCACGCTTACTGAGACATGAGAATAGCTGAGAGACATGAAAATAATTGGGAGACATAAATCTGAATGGTGTATCAAAGAGGAACTATTATGTCACGCTGGAACTGAATTGGAAGGGAAAAGGAGGGGGTACTTGTCCATCATATCTCCTTCGGCTTCCCAAGTAGATATCTCATCTAACTGATTCCTCCAAAGGACTTTTACTAAAGAAACTTCCATGTTTCTGAACGTACGAACCTAGCGGTCAAGAATCTCAACTAGGAACTTTTCGTAAGAGAGAGTTTCCTTTACACCAACACTCTCTAAAGGCACAATTAAAGTTGGTTCACCAATGCGATTCTTCAATAAGGACACATGAAACACTAGATGCACTGATGCTAACTTTGCGGGTAAATCAAACTCATAGGCACCTTACCAAAATATATCGCGATTACGTAAGGGCCAACATATCTAGGACTGAGATTTCCTTTATACCAAATCTCATCACCCATTTCATATCTGAGATTTTCAGATAAACCCAATCCTCAACATGAAACTCAAGCTCTGTTCTCCTCACATCTGCATAGGATTAATATCTACTTTGGATATCCTCAACCTTTCTCTAATGAGTTGAACTTTATTTATAGCCTCATGAACTTACTCGGGGCCCTAGGCTAATTTTATAACCTCAAGCCAACCTATAGAAGACCTATACCTCCTACCATAGAGTATTTCAAATGAAACCATCCGAATACTGGAGTGATAACTATTTTTATAAGCAAACTCAATCAAAGGCAAGTGATCATCCCAATTATCTTTAAAGTCGATCACGCAATCTCTCATCATATCTCCCAAAGTCTTGATAGTCCTTTTAGCCTAGTCATCTGACTGTGAATGAAAATTTTTGTTAAGCTTAACCTGAGTACCAAGACCTTTTTGAAACAAACTCCAAAATTGAGATGTAAACTGGGTACCTCTATCTGAAATGATGGATAATGGATCTCCATGCAATTTCACCATCTCCCAAATGTATAGTCTAGCATAATCCTTGACTTAATAGAAATTTTTAACTGAAAGGAAATGTAATGACTTAGTCATATAGTCTACGATCACCTATCTAGAAATGTTGTCGATGCATGCGATGCAAATCTAAGATGAAGTCCATATTCATATCTTATTATTTTTAAGTAGGAATACTGATATCTTATGTCATACCATATGGTTTATGATGTTCAACCTTAACTTGTTTGTAATTTGGACACTTAGCCACAAATTCTGCAATATCATTCTTCATGTCATTCCACCAATAGACTTTTTGTATGTTATGGTACATCTTAGTGGCTCCTGGGTGAATAGAATATCAAGAAGTATAGGCTTCTACTAGAATCTTCTACCTCAAATCATCAACATCTAAACCATACAATCGACCCTTGTAAAAAAGAACACCATCTCCCCTTGGGATAAAGCCTCGACAGACTTTTTAAGAACTGCTTCTTTTAGTTCAATCAAGGTTGGTTCATTATTCTGCTTTGTCTTAACATCCATCACGAGAGTTGATTCTGAACAACTTTTAACAACTCCACTATCTTCTGAATCCACCAAACAAACACCCAAACGAGCGAATCTATGAACATTACAAACCAATTCCTTTTTCTTATCTTAACATGAGCAATACTGCCTATTGACAACCTGCTAAGAGCATTTACCACTACATTAGCTTTACTTGGATGGTACAAAACACTTATGTCATAATCCTTCAAAAACTCAAGTCATTTTCTCAAGTGAAGATTTAAGTCCATCTGATTAAACGCAACTATAGACTCTTATGAACAGTGAACACATCCACATGAACATCGTAGAGATAGTACCTCTGAATTTTCAAGGCAAATACCACTGTCTCTAACTCAAGATTGTGAGTTGGGTAGTTTTTCTCAAGAACTTTGAGTTGCCTAGAAGCATAAGCTATGACATTACCATGTTACATCAACACATAACTAAGACCAATTCAGGAAGCGTCACAATACACTACAAAATAATTTGAACCTTCTAGTAGAGTCAAAATTGGGGTTGATGTAAGTCGAGGTAAACTCTTGAAATATCTTTTCACAAGTATCAGACCACTGAAACTTGACTTTCTTTTGAGTCAACCTGGAAAAAAGGGAAACAATAGAGGAAAACACTTCCACAAATTATCTATTATAACAAGCTAATTCCATGAAAATCCTGATATTTGAGGTAGAAAGAGGTCTAGGCCAGAAAATATATGGCTAAGAAATGCTACTAACCTCAACCAAAATTCATACTTACTGAACTTAGCAAATAACTGACATTCCTTTAGAATCTCCAAGACAATCCTCAAATAGCCTACATGCTTATCCTCACTCCGAGAATAAATCAAGATGTCATTTATGAAGACAATGACGAACATATCCACATATTGTTTGAACATCTCATTCATCAAATCCATAAAAGTTGTAAGAGCATTCGCTAGTCCAAAAGACATGACCACAAATTCACAGTGACCATACCGAGTCCTGAAGGTCATCTTTAAAATGTCACATTCTCTAACTATGAGATGATGATAGGATGACCTAAGGTCTATCTCAGTTTTGAAACTAGCATCTTGAAGTTGATCGAACAAGTAATCAATCCTGGGGATGGGATGCTTATTCTTATTGGTAACCTTGTTCAACTGACAATAATCAATGTACATTCTAAGAGAACAATATTATTTATGCATGAAGAGAATTAGAGCACCCAATGGAGAGATATTGGGTCTAATAAAATCTTTATCTAAAAGGTCCTTTAACTAATTTTTCAATTCCTTAAGCTCAGCTGGTGACATTCTGTAAGGAGTAATAAAGATAGACTGGGTGTCTGGGAGAAGGTCTATTCCAAAGTCAATTTATCTTTTGGGAGAGACTCCGAAAGATCTCGAGGAAATAATTCTGGAAATTCATACACAACAGGAACTGATGGAAGAGTTGGGTTTTCAAAACTAGTAACCCTAACTAGATGATTGATACAACCCTTTGATATCATCTTTCTAGCCTTACGGTAATTGAAAAAGAGACATATAGGTATTGAGGTACTACCCTTTCATTCAATGATTGGCTCATTACAAAACTGAAATTTAATGACTCTAGTTCTATAGTCAATTGAGGCATAGCATAAGTACAACTAGTACATATCAAGAATGAAATCAAAATCAAGCATGTCTAGCGTTACTAGATCAACTACGGTGGTTTTTTGAAATATTAAAACTGAGCAATTTCTGCATACCCACTTAGCTAAAACTGACTCAGGAGTAGAGATTAAAAAAGGTTCTAACAAGATTCTAGGACTGACATAAAAATTTATCATTAAGATGGAAGACTCGTAACAGACTAGTGACTATATTAAGAGAATCGTTCTGATCCTGTCAAGTCTGAAGAGCATAGATCCTACCTTGGCACTATCCGTCAAAGTACTAAATAAGGTACCCTTCTAAGTCGGACGACCTGCTGGAACTGCTTAAGTGTTAGGCAGAGTCTCCTTATGAACATTCGTGCCCTTGCTTAAGGCCGATGGGAAATATCTAACTTTGTGACCTAGTTTGCTACATCCAAAATAGCCAACACTATCGGTCATGCCCTTTTCTAGATGATTCTTACCACACATCTGACAGATCAGAAATGTACGACCACTAGTGACACCAACATGAGATTTAGAGCTTGGTGTTTCATCCTTATTCTTAGATTTAAACTTTGGCACCAAAGCACTAGCAGAAGATAGGCCTGATTTAGAGTCACACCCCGAGCCTACACCCTAGATGTAACTGGCACTCGAAAACCATTATTGGTTCCAAGCGAACCACTTGGCCTGACTAACTCACTCAGTTGAAAACTTAACTCAATGAAAGAGTAACATCAAGTGCGAATTTAAAACAATCTCATCAATCTTAATTAAAAACTTAAAGTATTCATTTAAAATATAAGTCAATATCATCAATTCAATAACTAAAATTGTAGTTTTTAGAACAGACTTTAAATGACTCAATATAACTCTCCTCTACTCAGTCTATCAAGTTTCTACTAACCCATGACTACCTCAAAGAACTAATATAAAGAAGGAAACTAAAATGTGAAGGAGCTCCTCTGAATGCAAAGAGGTCTCACCAAAATCTTGGGAAGATAGATCCTCAAAAGTGCACCTGTTGATGATCTCTACCACCTAAATGATGTAGGTCAAATGACGTCAGTACATAAAATGTATGAGTATGTAAAATGGAAAAAGGAAACTTACATCTCGATACTCAACTCAAGGAACTCATCTTTGCAAAATGACTCAACTCTATAGAACATGCAATGTAATAAAACTGTGCTTTATAAGATATGCAATAGTGGATGCAACTTTGCATAGTAAAATATAGTATTTTTACTTCATTAGGGAAGTTTCTCTAATCGACAACCAATATTTATGAGCTAGTGACGAAAACAAAGTAATGTTGTTACCACATCCTTTTAATACTTTTCTAGGGTAAAAGACGTCACATCATCTCTAGATTCATATAAAAAGTCCTCTTTTGGGACTTTGAGGATTCTTCCGAATGAACAGCACGATCCTATCATACACTAGCTACATAGTTTATAGGGATTGAGTTATTTATACTCTTGCCCAATTCGGTTCTAATACTACTCCCAAAATATCATTATGCATATATACATCAATTGAGTGAAATACTCAAAAATATATCTCATCTAGTCTCATTGGACTTTTACATCAGTTTTTCATCAATCTTCTTAACATATCATCTCTTCTCTCAAATATAGGTACATCTCATCTCAATCATTGATATGAAAACATACATCAATTCCTCAAAATATTGCATTTAAAATATGTAAAGACTCATATTAGAAAAAAGACATGAATAAACTCCTTCAATCTCAACATCATGCTCATTTAAATAATGACATTAATCCTTTTTAACATCAATAATGCATAAGATATTTAATGAAAACCTCAATTAGGGTTCTTGTGAATACAAGCATGAATTCATAACATCAAACATCAACTCATTAAGTATAATATAATATACATACTAGAACTTAATACGGAGTAAGCAAATACATCAAGAATTTACTTTTATGGAATTGAAAACTCAAACTCATAACTCAATTTGACTTTATGAACATGTGGGGAATGATGATGAACTTAGTCCAATGTTTTGATAGACTTACATACATGGAACGAAGATTATCTAATCGAAACCTGAAGACCTCACTTGAAAACCTTGAACCCTAGCTCATCTTCTTCTCTCCAATCCTTTCTCTCAAGAATTCTATATGTCAATGAGAGAAAAAACCTTTGGGTACTGATAAAGGACTAATTTTAGTCGTAAAATGGGATGGATTTAGTTTGGAAAAGATGGGGAAAAGATCAAAATACCCTTAATTAAAATGAACTAGGCCCACTACGATCCTCTTCCTACAGACCGTAGGAGCTCCTATGGACCGTAGGTCCTCGTAGGAACTGAGATCTAATTTTTGGCTTACTGGAAATTGCATCTTGGGTCTACGATCTACTCTTATTGGTCGTTTGCTGATGTATGAGTCGTCATGCTAATTCGTAGGAAAGGTCTTGAGGACCCTTCTGAAGGTGGAGTCTATAGGTCAACTTCTACGGCTCGTGCATCCTACTACTGGCCATCATAGTGGGTCATAGAAGTGGTTCTTAGCCACTATATTTTTTCTAAGAGTCAAGGGTTCCTACGATCCTCTTCTACGGATCATAGACCACTCAACGGGTCATCCTGGCAATTCGTAAGAAAAGTCCTAAGGGCTCTTCAGAGGGTGGGATCTCCGGGCTGTCTCCTACAGCTGTAGTCCCACATATGGATCATCAAATGGGCTCGTAGGAAGGGTCCCAAGTTCAGGAAATTTTGCTAAGTGTCAGGGGACCTACGAGACCCTCCCTACGACTCATAAAAGCTTCTACGGTCCATAAGGTGGGTCGTAGGCCACCAACAGTCATTTCTTTATCGACTTTTCTCTAGGTTCTCACACTCAACATATGCTGGAACAGTACAGGGTATTACAGTTAGAATACTTCTAATGAAACTGAGAACTTCTTTCTTTATGAAAGGAGTCCAGATTATCTCTTCTTTTTTTATGAGAGTAGTCCACATTATCTGTCTGAGTGTTTTTCGCATCCCTAACACTCTTCTTAAGCTTTGTTTCCTCAATCTATTGAGAATGACTCAACAAATGAGAGATATCCATATCCTTAATCAACATCGCAGTTCTGTACTCTTTCACCACTGTCTCAGAAACACCAAAGACAAACTTCCTCATGAAGGCCTTAGAGTCGGCCACCATAGTTGGAGCACATTTTAAAAGTTAGGTAAATTTCAAAGAGTACTCCTTCACTATCATATTTTCCATCTTCAAATTAATTAACTGTTGAACTTTAGCTTCCCTCAACTCTAGTAGAAAGAACTTGTCCTGAAAAGAAGCCTCAAACTTTTCCCAATTAATGAAGCCTGTATCATCAGCCCTATCACCCTTCCATTGTTTGTACCATATTTGAGCCACTCCTTTTAACTGATAAGCGGCTAAGTCTGCACTTTCAACTAGAATGACATCCATAATCTCAGTAATCTTCTTGATACCCTCAACAAACTCTTGTGGATTCTCATCAACCTTCAAATCATGGAGCTTTAGAAGATTCATATGAGTGAAGTCCCAGACTCTAGCAGTTTTTGTGTTTTCATTCGGATTGACAATAGCCACAACCTCTCGGTTGGTTTGAGAAGTCACAGCTTGGGCTAGTACTTGAATAACAACCCTATACTCAGCATGAGAGACATGTTCATCCAAAGGGCCTGCTGGAGTTGGTGGTGTTTGATCATATAATAACTGATCTTGCAATAACCTAAAGATTATTTGACTGTGTCAGATATTAAAACTGACACATAATCATGTGAGATACTACATGGAGTTTGATGTATAATCCCCATCAAAAGGGCATAATATACTTGCCAAGGTATAAAGACTGAAGCTAAGCTAATATGAATCTACTAGGCGAGTGTCAATCTGAGATAAATCATGCGGTGGCATGCAATTTTGGGACTTAACGATTGCTATTAAAGGTTCACAGATGCTGACCGAAATCCTTCATCCCTAAATCTGCTTGTTTTTAAGTATAACTCATGGAATAAATGCAATAAAACTAGAAACAATAATTATCTGATAATATTGAATCATACTGATAAGTGATAAATACTGAGTAGCTCCTAAATTGTGATAACTGATAATATTTCTTTTGAGAAGGTAACAACTTGTATTCTATTCCAAAAAAATCAGCACCTACCACAACATATTACAGGTTCCTAAATACAATTGTAGAGAGTAGCAGGAAGATCTTCAATTCTATAGCAAAATTTACAAGGAACCGAAAACATCTGGAACTGATTCTAGATCTTCCATGTACTCTTGTTTACACCAAAAATGAAACAAAACTAAGCAGTTCGTCTTAGTCTTCTGGATGGAATTACTCTTGTCTTGGATGCATTTGAAATTTCTTTCTTTCCACACAGACCACCAAATGCAAGTCGAAATGATTTGCCATCTCTCTTTATGCCCAGTAATACTTGCATAACTACTCCATATCCTCAAAGTCTGGGTAACTCTCCTAGATATATCCCAGTTCATGCCCTTCAGATTGATGAAAACATTCCACAAAATATCGGTTATACTACAATGAAGTAAGAGATGGGTGACAGTCTCTACTTCCTCACCGCATAGGAAGCACCTAGGACTCAGTTAAATATTTCTCTTCATAAGGTTTTCCTAGGTCAAAACTGCCTACTTAGCAAGAATCCAAGTAAAACAAGACACTTTGTAGGGGATTTTAGTTTCCATATCATCTTTCATTGCCACCCATTCCTCTGGCTGTTACAAGGATTGAACTTTTTATAGGCTCTTTTGACACTGAAAATGTCTTGATTGTGATCCTTCCATCCCAAACCATCTTGTGCATTAGTAGTTCCTTTGATCTGCCCCAACACCTTGTAAAACTCCACTAACCTCTGTATCTCCTAGTCATTTAGTGATCTTCTAAACTCAGATTCCACCCTTAGTTTGACCATATCTCTGCCACAGTGGCCCTTTGTTACTGGTTTGGTGTGAAAATAATTTATCTAAAAGCATCATAAATCATGAATACTAATAATCTAAAAATATGCATCTAAAGAATCATAATTCTAAATCATGAAAATACGTGTATATTGAGGGTTCATGTAAAATACCATGGAAAATATGAAATTAGAATGAAAATCATACAATTGAAGATCGACATTGAAAAACAACTGAATTGCAATAAGAACCAATAAAAATCATAGAAACTTTAGGTTTGGAGAACCCAGAAAACTTGAAAATATAAGGTTTCTTTGAGACTCAATGGGTGAAGGAATACCCATTGATAAAATCCACATAGCTGGAGTAGAAACCTTGGCTTAATTCTTAGACCGTATACTTGAAACTTTGGAACCCTTATTCTTGCTTGAGAGGAAACTAAAGAGAGAAGGAATTGATTTTGGGACTTGCGAGTGAGAGGGAAAGGTTTAGACTAACAAGAATCACTTAATCTCAATTAGAATATCCAAAATGACGTTGTATAGAAATTAAAAATTGAGAAAAGACCAAAATATCCCATTTTAAAAGTTGTAGGAGATCTTCTACGAGTGTATTTTATAGACTGGAGAACAATATGTGGGCCATAAAAGCATCTGTAGAAAGTAGAGCAAACTTGGGTTTCTTGAAGGTTCATTCTACATACCTTCCTATGGTACATAGATCAATCCATGCTACATAAAAATGCCTGTAGAAATTAGAGTAATTATGGGTTCTGAAGGTTGGTTCTACAGGACTTTTCATGGCCATAAAAAGATTTATGATTTGTAAAAGGATCTGTGAAGGGGCATGAATCTCATCCTCATTGGTGATGATACTCTCTTGATTTTAAAATATTCTATTTTGATACTCCTCAATAAGTGTTGTGGTCTTTTTCTTCTTTGCAATCAAGGCCTCTAGCTCTTTTTCAGTACTTTCAAAGACAATTTGAATCTCTCCTAGGCACTTGGCCACTTTAGTTTTTTCTTCGTTTGTAGTATAAACATATTTTTAATGGTAGAAAATAGCTCTTGATAAGAATATCTTGTCATCTTCTGAGATTTAGACAACCTACGATATCATAATCTCCATGTTTCTTGAAAAATCTTCAATCAGAACTTTCAAAAAAGAAAGGATGATGTTGACCTCCCAAATTCTTTTAAGAATCAAAGCAACATATTTTTCCTACTCTTTGAGACTTTTCGAAGATCCTGTAGAGAATTGTGTAATTCATTCACACAAGGTATGCTACATCCCAAAGATATAAGAAAATTTGAAGTGAAAAATGGCATTTTGGGGTTCAAAATTTGAAGCAACATGTCGTAAAGATCGAATAAAATTCTTTGAGATATTAGAACACTTAATCTACAGTGCTCCACCCTCAACCTAAGTAGTGAAGTAGGGAAAGGTAAATATTTTTTGAAAGAGTGAGAATCAACATTGTCGATTGATCCCCATTTGTAGTTTGATCCTTGACATTATCAAGCGAGATGTGAGGACCCTTCATCACATTGAAGGAATTCAGGCTCGAAATATAAATCACGCACACATTCTCACCAAATATATCATTAAAAATGTCCACAAGATCTAACTAAAATATTTTTTTTTAAAATGGAGTCTTCAGGTATTCGAGTAAGATAGCAAGTGAAGTGAAATATTAAAGAAATAAACTTTATTTGGTGTGTCAATCAGTCAATGACATTATTGAATCGACAGCACCATCTTCAAAAATTGTGGCATATATCATAATGAAATTCAAATCAGCAAACTCGAAGTGTTCTTAGCCTAAATCCTTAGGCTTTTTCTTCGGATATTTTCAATATTGTTCCTAATTACTAATGTTGCTCTCATTTGAGCTAGAGGTTGCATTAGTAATGTATCACAATCCAATTTCTCAAGTTATGATAGCGCCTACCATAACCTACCAGTAGATAAGCAAACCCATATCCTAAAACTACAAGTAATGGGATGTAAGGGCAAAAAACCAATATTTAACTAAAATGATAATATAACAACATGAATCATAATGAAGAGCGGAAGCAAGCTAAAAAGTATATACAAATAAAAGATCTCTCCTAGTACCTGGAAGTCACATGTAAAAAGCTACTAATAAAATGAGTACTAGTCCTAAAAGTGGACCACGAAAACAAAATTGTCTTAAAAAGAAAAAGACAAGTCAATATATATAGAAGGAGATGGGTAAATCAAGAACGATATGTGCTTACCCTTGCCTCCAAGTATGACTGCAGTTGGCTCAAGATCAACGCTGATAGTTAGTGCTCAGACCTGCATCACAAAAATAGATGCAGAGTGTAGTATAAGTACCAAAACAATTGGTACTCAGTAGGCATTATAGGCCAACTTAGCAAGAAAAGCAAAAGTAACATGAAATGCTAGAATCAAAACCATAATAGGAAAAAAGGAATGAAAAGTCTAACTAGGATGCACACAAGTGTACTAACACACAAAGAAAGAGAAATGAACTAAGAGAAACTGACGAAATATTCCAAGATTTCCACCACTTTCTACGGACTTGAACTGAACCAATCTGGGCACCTAAAACTTTATCCAACACTGATAGAAGTTAAGGACTTGAACCAAAATAAAGAGGAGAATCAAAGACTTGAACCGAGATTTTGAGTAACCAAGGACTTGTGCCAAGGCTAAGGAAAATCATAGACTTGAACCACGTGTAAATATGACCAAGGACTTGAACCAAGTGAAAGTAGTTATGGACTTGAACCAAGCGGTAAGGAGCGGTGGACTTGAACCACGGCTGCAAATGGTAGTGAACTTGAACCATGGCTGAAGATAGCCAAGACTTGAACCAAGAATATAATACCCAGGTACGGACTTGAACCATGCACGGTGGAGTGAATTAGGGACTTAAACAATGAATAGAGGCAAATCATCTAGAAATAGAATCAGCGGCCAACCGAGCATCACAGGGAGTACCCCTAATCAGATTACCATCATAAATCACTCTAGACCGAACCATATCCAACCAGAATCAATGAATAGCTTCCAAAACCAAGAATCATGTAATTTCAAACTAAAGAAATTGGGAAATTATGGATAAAAGGTTCCATGAGTGGTGTTACTGCCTAGCTAAGGCCCAGATTATTAGAATTAAGTCTACTATATCACTCTATAGGAAGCTAAGCTGTCTGAAGCGATGTCTGAGAGATTTCTAGGCCTAACGGCTCTACAAGTATACAAGTGTATGGAAATTACTAGTCTAAGCCTAGTCTAAGTCCAAACATGCTCCCAACAAAAACAATAACCATACAAAGGCACACCACAAGGTATAAATGATCAAAAATAGCAATTGACATGCTTCAACAACCTAAAAACCCAAAATATAACCTAACGCGTGGATTCTAGAAATTTAACATGATAAACCACCAATCACCCCCAAATTTATACAAATCAATATACAATCACTTAATCATACTAACTCTAAGAAGAGAGAAGTCGTAGCCTACTTGTAGGCCAACTGCATGGGTCTAAATCACGTAGCCGAAGCTTTTTCCTTCTGTAAGTCCTTGCAATGCAACCACGCTATAAAAAATAGAATTATAATGTTATTATGGTCATTTTAACACTAACATTATCAAAATCAGAGATGAACCAATTTTAGAGTCAAAAATGAGAATGTGGGACCCACTATAGTAATTCTAAAATTAACTCCGTAAAAACGTCCTAAATACCCCCTAGAACTTGTGTTCCAAAATGGAACAAAATCTAGGGCTCGGAACAACCTAAGCAAAGACATGCAATAATTTTCAAATTTAAGCTTTATAATACTACATTGGCAGCAGCTATTTCTGATAATTTATCTCAAATGAAGCTTTTTTGACATCTTCCAATCACTAACTCACAAAGGCACAACAATTCTGGACATTTGGGACTTTGAATCACCAAAATTGGAGTTAAAACAAAGGAGAAATTATCAAATGAAGTTGTGAGCTACGGGCTGATGGTGTCTGGTCTTAAATTAAAAGACCAGGTGAAATTGTTCTTCGAGATCGTGGGGACATGTGTCACGATCACAACCTACCTACAAAATGACCATCGAGATCGCGAATGTCAGGTCTAGCAATCGCGATGACCAACTGGTCAACTCCCAATCAATTCCACTTTGCGATCACGGCCAAGGGGCTACGCAATCGTGAAGACCATGGGCAATGACCCTTCGCGATCATGAATGCAATGAAAAAAGTTACCTGCACCAACACCAGTTGCAACAGTTGGTTACGGAGAATGATCAAATCTCTAATGAGGTGCTCAAAATTTATTTGAAATCCCATGCGCACAAATGAGATATGCTTCCCTATCAAAATTGACGTTCTAAACTCAATGTCATAATCCAAATTCCCGTATGAGGTCAATTTATCAAAAGTGGGTCCTACAGCCAAGTGTCATATTTAGCCAATTTCTACAATGGGTCTCGAAGTTAGATCACAAGCCTTGAGAAGCGAATGAAAAGTCATTCTAAAACTAACTGTGTTGATAAAATTTTCATTCACACGCGTTTTTCAAGAGTGTTGACCAAAGTCAAGCTTAGTCTAAATTTCAAAGGCTAAAACACCAAATGGCCATAAATTCATACTGAAAGCCTCGATACTCATGTCGACCATGCTACTAGCCTAATTTGATCATTTCAAAGCTGATGAAAATGTTAGAATTCCATTCTTAGGTCGTTTACTTGAAGTTATAACCGAAATCAACTTTTTAAGTTTCTAAAGCTCCAAAAATAGGAAAACGGGCATAAAAGCTAAACGGACATCTAAGAAGTCGAACAATTAGTACTAGCAAGTCATAACAGACTTAGGGTCGCTATAGGAACACTTTAAATGACAAAATGAATACATTAACTCAAAAATATCCTGGAAGGTCATTACAATCCAGTTTCATGGGGTGAAACAAATATTTTGCAGGTGTCCCTGTAAAATGGCATAGTTCTTGATAATTTTTAAACATTTTTATCTAGCGAGATAAAACATTTTTTTCTTTTGCAAGGAATATCAAACACCTCAAAAGCGGTGGCAGCTACTACCTTGGGGGTCAATGTAGGTTTCCTAACTCCTTTGTCCACTAAGGTATCTCTCAAAGTTTTAGACTTAAAAAGAACTTCAACACTTTGTGAAGGATTTATCAATGTCACCTTTGACTTGGAAGAATGAGAAGACTTTCCGTAAATATTCGACTAGCATTTACCTCCTTTAATTGATAAAAGAATATTACTTTTTCTCGAACCTCTCAAAATTATGTGAGTGCTAAATTCTTCTCAACATATTCTCTTGATGGATTGGTGACTAGTCTGAATACTCACGAGTCATTAAAGGTCCTTTATTTTATGTATGTTTTGATATGATGATCTTCAACAAGTTTTCAAGACAAACACAAGAATCTCAAATTTATACCAAAGCTAGCAGTGAACCATAATAATAGTTCTCTATGAGAACACTAGAAACACCTTGACAATATTCAAATCGACAATTAAATTTGTAAGGACTATAAGGTTTTACAATCAGATCATTATTCTGCCTCAAAGTGACAAAACTTGAATGAAGGCCAACAAGGAAATCTCTGCAGAAATTGGATAATTTGACATTATCATAAATATGCAAAAACAAATCTTGTAGTGGGTCCAAATTATGCACATTCACTTATTGAAATAATTTGTGAGCATTAACAAGGTCAAAATATTTTATCCATACATCAATACTCACCTTGTTGGGAGTGGATAACATGATAAGAGGTTTTAAAATACTCACATATCCATCAATAAACATAATGAATATGAAGGATTATGTTGTAGGCACCCTAGTTTGAAGAGGTAGAGATCTCCCTAAGACTGCGATAGATGCTTGCTAGGATAGAAATTATCATAGAAAATATCTCTCCTGAGCTATCAGGCTTGCAACTTTGAAGACACCACCACGAACATAATTTTATTGGAAAGTACAAATTTATTGTGCCAACATGCAAGAAAAGTCGTCAAATAATTCTCATCTTTGAGTGATTTTTCCATGCCTAGCTCTACTAAATTGCATTCTCATATTCGATTCATAGTAAAAAAATTCATATCAATGTCCCTAAAGAATTATTATCTATTCTTGACTTTGTTCAATTTTGTAATGACCTTGAGGGTCATTTTCAAAAATTTTACATGAAATTATCATTTTACCCCTATCATTAGTGCCCCCAATTTTTATTTGTTCAGTTTGTGTAGTTGAATGTGTCAAAGTCTTAATAGTTACTAAATTGGGCAAATTCTTGAGTTTTATAGAGTTAAGAGGTAAAAAAGTGGTTTTCAATACCAATCAGAGCTACGAATCTCAAAATGGGATTTTGGCAGTTCCATCAGCTTTGGAATATGGAAATTGATACAGGAGAGTCGTCGAAATTAGATTTGGGGTTGATATGTGAATTTGAGTTCTCTAGTTGAAAAGTTAATTTTAAATGAGTTAAGTTTGACTTTGGTCAACAAATCAATTTCGGACAACTCGAATTGGATTTCTGAGGATTCCGAAGGTTTTGAAGGGTAATTATAACACTAGAAATGACCTTGTTGTAATTGTTAGAGCTTCTGAGGGTATTTTAGGTATTTCAAGTGCCTAAACAAGTTAAGCTATGACTTATCATATTCTGGGTCAAGAAAACCTCAAGTTCAAATTTTGATGGTTCCATTGAGTTTAGAACATCGAATTTAGTAGGAGTGCATATCTGATTTGTGTGTACGGGATTCCAAATGAATCCCGAGGGTCCAATCAAAATTTGGAACATTACCTCTACTCCTTATATGTTGTAAATGAATTAATCCTCATTCATTTTATCTTAGATCATTGGAAAGTTGAGAATTGTGGAAGCCCTTTTTGAGAAAGAAAATGTGACACTTTTCATATATCCTTGACCACGAGAAGGTGGAAAGCGCACGAGACATTAGTATCATGAGTCCTTGGCCATAATTTGGGTGGTGAGGTAATTGATACATTGTAATTGTGATGAGGTATATGGTCTGCGAGACCCCCATGGGTCTTTTTTAGTAGCACAACTCAGCAGGTGTATACGACACGTTGTGCGACAACCTTTATCCCACCGTATCATCATATTATTGCATCATCATAATCAATTTCATTGCATTAATACCTGTGATATTTGTTCTATCTGTTTAATTATGATATTGAACTGTAATTATGTGTTTACTTTATTTGCATTGTTCTATATAAATTGGCGACAACATAGCCGGAGTGGGACTTTTAGCGTGTAGGTGGAAGCATTCCTTAGTTTATTTTGTAGTTTTTGATAAATTCCTTATACTTAGTCAGTTAAACCTACTGAGTATATATGGATTATACTCACTCCTACTTCTCTGTCCCTTTTTGATGTAGATTCTAGCCAGGGCGTCCAGCATGATAGTCGACTCTAGCAGATACTTTCATTGGATCAGTGGTGAGATCTTGGGATCCAGATCACTGCTAGTCCATCTTTCATTTACAATCTTTTCTATGTTTAGAGACTTAAACTGTGTATTCAGACTCAGCTTTGCACTTAGATGCTCTTAAACTTGTGACACTAGATTTTGAGATAATTTTATTGTTGTCCTTTATTTAGTGTTTATCCGTGGCTTGTCCTCCCTTTGGAAATCTCTTATGGTTTTACTTTTTGGCTTACACATCAGGATGGAATTTTAGATGTATGCCATCATGACCTCAATTTTTGGGTCATGACAAATTAGTATCAAAGCGATAGGTTCACTGGTCTCATAAGTTAAAGAGAAGGGTGTCTAGTAGAGTCATAAGGATCGGTACGTAGACGTCCGTTCTTATCTTCGAGAGGCTACAAGATACTTGTTAGGATAAATTCCTTCTTTTGATTCCTTTCGTGCGAGTTATTCATATCAAGTGTTGTTTACCTCTAATCTATTCCTTCTGCATATATGGTGAGGAAAAGAGTCGGAGTCACTGAGAGTAATGCTGCACATCCTCCCCAAGCCCCAATTTGCGGGTGAGGCAGAGGACGCAGTGGAGCCAGGGATAAGGATAAGCGAGGAAAGCAGCAATGCTTGTGGTCGAGCTAAAAAGCCATCACCTGAGCCGGTGTATGAGCACGAGAATGATTATGAGCAGTAGGATGAGGAGTAGAGGCTAACCCAGCCTCCAATGATTCCTAATAGTACTCCGATGCTTTAGGAGTTATACGTTATACTATAGGCTAGATTGGATGGTGCTCCGACTCCTGGTGTTCTCCCAGATACTACAGGCTCTCCTATCGCAGTTGGTACTATGTCACTAGTTCAGGGGCCTAGTATTGGGTTCTGAACCCCTGGATCTTCTTTTGTGCCTTCTATGGGTTCCAAACCCTTAGATTTTCTTTTGTGCCTTCTATCATACCCCTGATATTTGCAACTTTGCTAGTTTTTGCTAGTGCTGCCATGTTAGTGGCTAAGTAGAAAAGCTTTGAGAGATTTTTTCGGTTGGCACCTCCTAGATTTTATGGTATGGCTGGGGAGAAGGCTTATGAATTTCTAACTAAGTTCCAGGATAAGTTATTCAACCTAGGAATTCTTGAGGCATATGGAGTGGTGTATATTTCATATCAGTTTATAGGGGTGGCCAAGGAGTGGTGGAGATCGATTATTGCCCGTAGGCATATTGGTTCCCCTATGATGAGTTGGGAGTAGTGTTTAGAGGTGTTTCTTGAGAGATTTGTGCCTTATAGACTTCGTATCAGTGCAGATACGAGTTTGAAAGATTAGAGCAGAGCTCTCTATCCATATTTGAGTACGAGGCTCACTTCCAGGAGTTGTCTCATTATGCTTTATCTAGTATTCCTACTGAGTTTGAGCAAATCCGCAAGCTGGTGAAAGGATTCACGGGTTATGTTCAAGAGGCTACAACTTCATTTATACTATCTGATGTTACCTTATTGAGTGTTATTTACTATGCAAGGATGATAAAGAGCATTCGACATGCTAGACAGGGCAAAGCTAAGAGGTTCCGTCGGCAGGGTTAGTTTGGTGGTCACTCCTCCAAAGGCAAAAAGTGTTCAGGTTTAGGTACCCATGGCTATCAAGGGCAAACTAGTATAGGCAGTTATTCAGGGCTCAGATGGTACGGGTGGATCTAGATCGGGTCAAGCTCGCTATAGTGGCTCTTTGGGTTCCAGTGGTCATATTGACACTTCTGGTTATCCTCCACGGGGTTTAAGACCTCAAGGCTTCTTAATGAGTGATGAGTAGACAGCCCTGAAAATAGGCTATTCATCCTACCCCCTCTTCATCCATTTGAGGTACTACACAAGGCACTAGAAGTGGCACCAAAGGTACCAAGGATGGAGCTAGAGGTGGCGCTCGTGGTTGTTCACAGGCCAGAGGTGACCGTTAGTTGTGTTATGCTATGCTAGGTAGATCCAATGTGGAGGCCTCTGATGCAGTTATTACAAGTATTGTTCCTGTTTGCCATCATCCTACTTCGGTATTATATGATCCAGGGTCTACCTATTCTTATGTGTCGACATATTTTGATGTTGTAGTGAGTATGTGTGTGAGCCTCTTACTATCCCTATTACTGTTTCTACCCGAGTAGGCGAGTCCTTAGTGGTAGATCGGGTATATCGGGGGTAATGGGTGGTATTTTTGGGTAGAGAGACCCATGCAAACTTGATTTTATTAGACATACTTGATTTTGATATGATATTGGGTATGGACTGGTTATCTTCTTATCATGTTATCTTAGATTGTTATGCAAAGACTGTGACCTTAACTTATTCTGGTTTGCCTAGCTTAGTGTGGAAGGGTACTTCGAGTTCGTATCCAAAGTGGGTAATATCTTATATTCATCTCATCGTATGATGGATAAGGGTTGTTTGTCTTATTTGGCTCATGTACGTGATCTCACTATAGAGTCACCTCCTTTAGAGACTACGAGGGTGGTGAGAGAGTTTATCGATACATTTCCTACATACTGTCGGGTGTTCCTCCTGACCGTGATATTAATTTTGTGATTGATTTAGAGTCGGCCACCAAGCCAATCTCTATTTCTCCTTATCAGATGGCTCCGGCGGAGTTGAAAGAATAATTGGAAAATCTGTTGAAGAAGGAGTTTATTCGGCCTAGTGTATCGCTGTAGGGTGCATCGATCTTATTTGTGAAAAATGAGAATGGTACCATGAGGACGTGTATTGACTATTGACAGTTGAACAAGGTCACCATCAAGAACAACTATCCTTTTCCTCGCATTGATGATTTATTTGACCAACTTCAGGGTGCATCGATGTTCTCCAAAATTGATTTGAGGTTGGGTTACCATCAGTTGAGAGTTTGGGAATTTGATATGTTGAAAACTGCATTCAGGATTCGTTATGGGTATTATGAGTTTGTAGTTATTTCCTTCGGGTTGACTAATGCCCCGGTTGCTTTAATGGAGTTAATGAACCGGGTGTTCTAGCCTTATTTGGACTCATTTGTGATTGTGTTTATTGACGACATCTTGATTTCTTTTAAGAATGAGGCGAATCATGTTAGTCACTTGAGAATAGTCCTTCAAAGATTGAGAGAGGAGAAGTTATATGCAAAATTCTCTAAATATGAGTTTTGGCTCGAGTCCATGGCATTCTTGGGTCATGTGGTGACCAAGGATGGTATTATGGTAGATCCAACCAAGGTTGCAGCGGTTCGTGATTGGGTTAGGCCTACTTTGGTTACTGAGATTCGGAACTTTATTAGGTTGGTAGGCTATTATCATCGGTTTGTTCAGGGCTTCTTTTATATTGCATCCCCATTGACTAGGCTAACTCAAAAGACCGTGGCATTTCAGTGGACTGATGAGTATGAGGCGAGCTTTCAACAGCTCAAGGAGTTATTGACTTTAGCACTTATTCTAGCCTTACTAAGGAGGGTGTGGCCTTTATTGTGTTTTGTGATACATCGGAAGTAGGCTTGGGTAGTGTATTGACGCAAAAGGGTAGAGTTATAGCTTATGCTTCTCGACAGTTGAAGATACATAGAAGAATTATCCTACCCATGACCTAGAGTTGGCGGCCGTGGTGTTTGTTCTGAAGTTGTAGAGGCACTATCTCTATGGCGTGCACTGTGAGGTCTTTACTAACCATCGTAGCCTAAAGTATGTCTTTTCTCAGCCAAATCTGAATAGCGTAGGTGGTTGAAGTTATTAAAAGACTATGACATCACCATTCTTTATCATTCGGGCAAGGTTAATATGGTAGAGGATGCTCTGAGTCGTAAAGCATCTAGTATGGGTAGTTTGGCCTTTCTTAATGTGGATTAGAGGCCCTTCGCTTTGGAGGCTCAGTCATTGGCTAGACAGTTGGTCCGACTTGATATTTCTACACATCGTAGCATTTTGTCCTTTTAGGAGGTTAGGTCTATCTTGATGGACCAGATTCGTACACACTAGTTTGAGGATGACAAGTTGAAGGCCATTCAAAGAAAAGTGTTGAGTGGTGAGACAAAACCAGCTCTCTTGATCCATTAGGGAGTTTTGAGGATTAATGGTCGCATTTGTATGCCCAAGGTTGATGATTAGGTACGTATGATATTGGAGAAGGCTTATTGATTCAAGTATTCGATTCACCTGGAAGTGGCAAAGATGTTTTATGACTTGAAACAATATTATTAGTGGTGTGCATGAAGAGAGACATTGTTAATTTTGTGTCTCTAAATTGCCAATAAGTGAAGTATAAGCATCGAAAATTGAGTGGTCCTATGCAAAGGATGCCTATTCCCGAGTGGAAGTGGAAACGTATTACTATGGACTTTGTATCTAGATTACCCATGGCATTGGGAAAGTATGACTCAGTTTGATTACCTATTGCATTGTGGATTGATTGACCAAATTAGCCCATTTCCTCCTAGTGAAGACTAGCTACAATGTAGAGTAGTTAGCTAGGATCTATTTTTGTGAGATTGTTAGATTGCATAGAGTACGTATCTATATTGTGTCAGATCAGATTCAGTGTTCTCCTCTCACTTTTAGGAGGTATTGCAGCATAGTTTGGGTAAGCGACCAGAGATGAGTTCAGCATTTCATCCCCAGACCAATGGCCAGTCCGAGCAGACTATTCAGGTGTTGGAGCATATGGTTAGGACCGGTGTGATTGATTTTGGTGTCCGATGGGACCAATTCTTGGCCTTAGCAGAGTTTTCCTATAATAATAGTTATCGCTCCAATATTCAGATGGAACCATTTGAGGCATTGTATGGTTGTAGGTGTCGGTCACCGATTGGATGGTTTGATACAGTTGCGGTTGATGCATTGGATACTGACATACTCAAAGATGCTATGAAGCAGGTACGTTTAATTCAGGGTCGACTATTGATAGCTCAGAGTAGTCAGAAGAGCTATGCTGACAAGAGGGTTCGTCCCTTAGAGTTCGTGGTGGGTGATTGTATGTGGCTTAAAATATTGCCCATGAAGGGTGCGATGAGGTTCGGGAAGAAGGGAAAACTTAGCCCGAGGTTTGAAGGGTGTGATAAGGTTCAGGAGAAGGGAATGATAAGCCCGAGGTTTGTTGGCTCATTCGAGATTTGGAGGAGAGTAGGTGGGGTGGCTTATGAGTTGGCCTTACCCTCTAGGTTGCCGGCTATCCATCCGGTGTTTCACGTCTCCATGCTTTGCAAGTACATACCGGATGAGTCCTATGTAATTTCTTATGATGTGGTAGAGTTGGGTCCGGATTTAACTTACGAGGAGGAGCCGGTAGCTATCCTAGACAGACAGATTTGTAGGCTCGACCTGTTGAGGAGGTGACTTGGGAGTTAGAGTCTGATATGCAGTCCCGATACCCTCAGCTTTTTGAGACTCCTGGTACTTTTCTTTATCTTATGTTCGAGGAAGAACATCCTTTTTAGTGGTTGATGTTGTAATGATCTTGAGGGTCATTTTCAGAAAACTTGCACAAAATTACCATTTTACCCCTATCATTAGTGCCCCTGAGTTTTATTTTTTAGTTTTTGTGGTTGAATGTGTTAAAGTCTTAATAGTTAGTGAATTGGAAAAATTCTTGAGTTTGTAGAGTTAAGAGGTGAAAAGTGGTTTTCAGTTTCAATTGGATCTGCGAGTCTCAGAATGGGATTTCGTCAATTCCATCAGCTCCTAAATGTGGAAATTAGTCTAGAGGAGTCTTCAGAATCAGATTTGGGTTGATATGTGAATTTGAGGTCTCAAGTTGGAAAGTTAGTTTTAAATGAGTTAAGTTTGACTTTGGTCAACAAATCAAGTTCAGAGACTCGAATTGGATTTGTGATGATTTCAATGGTTTCGGGGGTGATTCTAACGCTAGAAATGGCCTTGTTGTAATTTTTAGAGGTTTCAAAGGTATTTTGGGTATTTCACATGCCGAAACTAGTTAAGTTATGACTTATCAAATTTTGGATTAAGAAGACCTTGAATTCAAATTTTGATGGTTCCATTGATTCTGCAATATCGAATTTAGTAGGAGTGCATATACAGTTTGTGTATATGGGATTCCGAATGAATCCCGAGGGTCTGATCAGAGATTTGGAAATTGGGTTTTTGAACTGTTGTTGTGTTGCTGGTTCAGGGGTCTGCTTAAGCGGACCAGGTTCGCTAAAGCAAACCTTCGCTTTAGCAAAACCTATCTCTTAAGCGAAGGGGCTCACTTAAGCGGGGTTCGCGAAAGCGAACTCCGCTTCAGCGACCTTTTGGACGCTTTAGCGACACCTGACAGGTCCAAAAATGGAATTTCGGTCTTTTCTTCCATATTTGATTTCCAAGAGATTGGAGGGGCGATTTATGAAGTAGATTTTTAGAGAATTTTATTTGGGTAAGTATTTATAACCTAAATCCTTCGATTTCCTTCCATTATTTTGTGATTTCACCTTGAAATTCACGGTTTTGAACTCAAACTTTGAAGGTTTTTCATCAAACTTTAAATGGTGATTTCTACCTTAAATCTTACTCCATTTTTATGGGTTTTTCACCTGTGAACTCTAATTTTCATGTAGAAGTTGATTTTGAAATAAAATTCCAAATTTGACCCCCTTTCAAAAATGATCAATTTTTGAACTATTTTACCCTCAGTTCTGAAACCTAGCAATATGGGTATCATTAGACTCTTTATGAAGCGTATGTTTCATTCTTGATAGTGGGTTATTATTTTGGGCATTAAATTTAAATGTTGTTCGTCTGTTAGAGCATTCGAGTGTTGTTTCGACAATTAAGGTTAGTTTGGCTATTCTTCTTGAACTTGAGTTTGGGTGATTAGTCAAATTATATGTTGTAGACTTTGGGATGGGGTTGTAAACTTTGGGATGGGGTTGTAGTGTAGTTTGGGATTGATAATTTATATTATGATGCTCGTTTGGGGGCTTATATGTGTTGTGTAGCCCGTGTGGGGGCCTTATGTGATATTTTATATGTGATTAAGACTGTGTAATCCATGACTTAACTGAATTAGAGATGTGATGAGGTTATTTGACTTGTAATGCCCGCCTGAGGGGTTGAGTTGAGGGATTTGAGCATGCCTGAGTATTGAGATATTATTGAGAAAAGGGTGAACACTTAACTTGATATAATTCCTTCCCATTACTGTCTATTGAGGGTGAATATCATCCTTGGTTTAAGTTTAGAGAACTTTGAACCTTGTGCTACATGTTGAGTAGAATAGTAACTTTATGCCTTATATGTTGTAAATGCATTCATCTTCATTCATATTATCATTGATCATTGGAAAGTTGAGAATTGTGGAAGCCTTTTTTGAGAAAAAAATGTAACACTTTTCATATATCCTTGACCACGAGTAGGTGGAAAGAGGACGATACATTAGTATCATGAGTCCTTGGCCACGAATTGGGTGGTGAGGTAGTTGATACATTGAAATTGTGATGAGGTATATGGTCTGCGAGACCCCCATGGGTCCTGTTTGGTAGCACAACTCGACAGGTGTATATGACAGATTGTGCAACAGTCTTGATCCCACCGTACCATCATATTATTGCATCATCATAATCAATTGCATTGATACTGTGATAGTTGTTCCATCATTTTAATTGTGATATTGAAACTGTAATTATGTGTTTACTTTATTCGCATTGTTCTATATAAATTGGTGGCAGCGTAGCCGTAGTAGGGTTTTTCTGCTTGCAGGTGGAAGCGTTCCTTAGTTTATTTTATAGTTTTTGATTAATTTCTTATACTCAATCGGTTAAACCTACTGAGTACATGTGTATTGTACACACCCCTAGTTCTCTATCCCTTTTTTATGTAGATTCTAGCCAGGGCATTCAGCGTGGTAGTTGTTTCTAGCAGATACTTCATCATTGGATTAGTGGTGAGATCTTGGGATCCTGATCACCGCTAGTCCATTTTTTATTTACAGTTTTTTCTATGTTCAGAGACTTAAACTGTGTATTCAGACTCAGCTTTGTACTTAGATGCTCTTAAACTTATGACACAAGGGTTTGGATAATTTCATTGTTGTCCTTTATTTTGTATTTATTCATGGCATGACTTCCCTTTAGGAGTCTCTTATGGTTTTACTTTTTGGCTTACACATCGAGATGGAGTTTGGGATATGTGCCATCATGACCTCGATTTTTGGATCGTGACAAATTTTTAGATGTCTTTAGTGAAGCCTCAACATATCTTTTTCCATCCTCGAAATAACATTTTTGTCCAATCACAAAAGAAAATTCATTGATGACACCTTTTGTAAGTTGGTAGAACACCAAAAATAAGTATGAGCAACTTTCAGAGAGAAAAGACCTTTCTTGTTCATCTACATTTGTCAACTCCTTAGCCTAGAGTATAACTATGTCATAGAAAGACCCATTAACCTGAGTCCTCTAATGGTTTTCAAGTCCTACAAAGATATACATAACTCTCTGGTGAAAGTGGAGACCGTGCTGGTGGATGAACATCAATTTTCACAAAAGTCTTGGAGAATATTCTTGTTGTGGTCATATGTGAACATCGAACCAAATATAGTATTATAAGTCTTGATGTAGTTCAAAATCTTCTTATTGTGGACAAACACATCATTTACTCACTCTTAATAATCAAACATATAATGAACCTGATCAAATCTGAAAGGAGGAACATTCCAATTTTTAAGATTTTCATCACGACGAGAAGGAATAGCAATAATAATATTTTGATGTGTGGAAGATTTCAAGAGAAGACTTTTTTATCGTACATTTTACTGAGAAGTTGTTCATGATGTCCTTTATTTCTGTTGTTGACCATTTTGGGAGATGGAGGAGTGTCCAACAACTTTCTAACAAGCAGACAGACGTCAATCATCGGATGATGAACTTTCAAGGCGAGAGCCTTGGCACACAAATTTTGCTTATTATTGATGATCTCAAAGCAAGAATATGGCATCTAACCAATATTAAAATCTATTATCATTATTGTAAATCAAGATCGAACACTGTTATTCTAAAAAAAATAGAGATTTACTTTGGTGAAAACACAATATGAGAAATTGAAAAATAAAAATATCTGAAATTGAGTGTAGAAAATTGTAGCAATGCAAAATGAAACTGACTGCAAATCTTTGTTATGTTACAATTTTCAGTTTCTAGTTTTGAAATAATCAAACGACTTGAAATTTTGATTTTTCTACAGCCAGATATGAATTTTATATTGTAGGCATGCAAATTTGAGCAATTAAAAATGGTAGACTACTAAATAAACTTTAAAGTTACCTGAGAAAGTTTAAAATATATTTTTTCTATAAGTTTTTGGGATACGATGAAGGCCTACATTTTACAATTCGATAAAATCAAGTGATGTCACAGCTTAGCAACTAAATACACTCAGACAACTACTTTTTTTTTTGCAACTTTTAAATTTTTTTATGAATCTTTTGTGCATTAAAAAAACTTATATAGGAATTGTTATGAACAATTCTCATTTCTCGCACAAGAAAAAATATGATAAAATTGAAAGAAGAAAATCTAATTTCGACTGACTAAAATTACCATCCATTTTTAAAATCATATTAATATGGAAAGAATGAACCAACAACTTAAGGAAAGAAGAAGACTTTAATTTAGAACATGTGAATTGTTTATATGATCTCTAAATTTAATTACTAATTCAGGTGAATCTTTGAGGAAGTTTACTTTCTTGATAATTGGATAAAATCCCTTACAGCATATCAATTTTCAAGCAGCAGGCTCGTTTATTGGAAAACTATCATATTGAAGGAGATTTCTTTGGTGAAGATTTTGATTCTTGGATAACAACTCATGCAACATTAAGAGCTAAAACCCACCATTAAGGAGGAATTGGAGGTCTTAAGAATAAGAAATTACCTTCAAATAAGCCCACAATGCTATTCTGAAGGTCCTAATATGTAGAGCCAAAAACCAGCTCAATCGGAGCTCCCAAATGCAAGATATCGAGTATTGAAAATGGAGGAATGGGCTGATTTTCAAGACTAAGCTCGAAAATATGCCCGTTTTTAGGGCACAATTTCCTTGACCTGTTTGGAACCTATTGACAGAGTTAGTGTAACTATCCATTATGTCGTTTTGAGTACTAGAGTTTCTTATTGCAAAAAAGACTCATCCCATAAACTATAGATGGAATTTTGAATTATTCAGTAGATACGATTATTTAGTTGATGGGTAATTTTAAATAATTAATTTAGTTGATAGCTAAATTTATAATTTATATAATACCCTATACTACGTGTCTCATATTATTAAAATAAGTTAGGAGATTTGTCACTTTTAATACATAAGAGTTTTAGGAAGAAAAAAAAGAGAAGAAACTCACCTGCGACGGACGAAAGGGGAACAATTGCTTCATGCACAACTCGACCAAATCTTATGTTCATGAATATGGGTAGTACCATTATTATATTATTGGAGCTGTAGGAAAAAAGGAAAGGAAAACAAAATTAAAGTACTTGGGTTGAAGTTCCGTGTTAGGGTATTGTAATTTGATGAGTGGAGGACAAATAATAAATGAATATCATTGACAATGATGACAATAACACTTGAGGTAATCATTAGAAATTGTATGGTATCATATATGAAATAGGTTGTAGAAAGTTAAGGTTCAGAATGTGTTTTCACAGTAAAGTATTGGGCATATTGTTTGGTTAAGAGAACTTATCATAGTATACTCCCAATTTTGTATAATGAGATAGGTAATTAAATATTAGGTGTATAATATTTGAAGAAATTAAGATTTAACCCTAGACTTGAGATTTAGGAAATTGATCAAAGTAATATGGGTGTCTATGGACTCATTTGCTTACGAATATTGTACATTTGATAGATTGAAAACGTTCTGAGGAATTGAAGAAAGAAAAAGCATTGGTGAATTAACTTGCATGACTTTGGTTCTTCGATTGAGGTAGGTCATGGTTTATTCTATATCATAGAAAGACTCTTAATAGTGATTGATAGTTGTTGAGTAATGTTGTGAAGTTTTTATGCATTTAATTATTGTGGTTTGTATGGTTAATATGTTGTTGGGATTGGTTTGCAATCCCAAGACTGTAAAATTCATAATATTGAACTTACCCTATCAAAAGTGATGTTTTGAATAAAGAATATTTGATAAAATATTATTAATGAAGTGGAATACGATAATAAAAAATAATAAATTAATTATATTATGGGATCGGGTGCCACGAGCTGGCATGATATATTTGGATCGGGTGCCACGAGCTGGCACAATATATCTGGATCGGGTGTCACGAGCCGACACGATATTATTGGATGGGGTGTCACATTCTGGTATGGTAATATTAAAGAAAAATAAATTAAATGACTTAATACTACACAATCTCAAATAACTCATTTTTCAAAAGACCATGTTGTAGAGGTATGAGTCCTCATGTATATTTTTTATATTGTTGATTGATTACGTATTTGCTTCATTTTTTTGTCACTTATACTTGTTGTTTGTTGTTTGTCACCTGGTAAGTGCTATAGTTGATTTCCTATTGTTACTCTATGCATATTAGTTTCTATTTTGAGTCGGCCAATAATACCTACTCAGTACATGCCCTGTACTGAATCCTATTTGTATTTTTCTTCATTTTCCTTTTGTGGAGTGCAGCAAGTGTACTAGCGACTTCGAATCGCCCTCAGCTCTAGCCAATGTCCAGTACATCGGGTTCCAAGATGAGCTATTCCTTCTAGCTTGTGTTGGATTCTCCCATCCATGGCATGATGTCCTTAGCTTTCGGACACAAACTATGTTATTTATTTGTTCTGGTGTTTAACTCTCCCAGACTTAGTATTTTGGATTAGATGTTCTTGATGTGATGAATTTCAGATTTTAAAAAATAATTTATAATAGACTCTGGTATGTTTTTATTTCGTACTTTAATAAGATTTGAGTTTCCGTATTATTGTCACATTTCATACGTTGAATAACTAATATAAGTTAGGGTTTGCATTCGGTGGTTCTCCCACCTAGAAGGTTAAGTGTGAGTTTTACTCATGATCTATTTTGGATCGTGACAGACATTTTCGGAATTCCCAACTCAAATCCCACAATTTCATTTTTGACTCAATTTTGAGCCTGTCTTTAATTGTTTTAGTTTTGGTGTATAAACGTTTGTTTTGACATTGTAATCATATATTTGGTGGTGTGGCAGCAATCAGATAACGTTTAAAAGTCAAAGGTCTAGAATAGTAATTTTGGAGTGCGCGCGATCAGCTTTGAGGTAGTCTACGACTTACTGGTCTTTAGATTGATTGTAATAGTAAGTTCATGTTGATTAACTAGTTTTAGGTTGGGCTGTAGTTCGTATCCAATTTAATAGTTGGAATTCATGTCTTAGCCTTATTTTTGGGTTTTCCGGAGAATTGAGCATGTCTGCCTTAGTTGTGTCAATTGTATCTTGCTTTGTGGTTTTTGTATTATCGTTTATACTATTATTGGTAATTTGTTCTTGGCCTTAGCCTAGTAGGCTAGTGATTGCCTTAGACTTGCATTTTGGAGTCGATAAGCATTAAAATTCTTTGTCGCTTTGGATGGCTTAGATCCATATAGACTGATATAATTGTTATACCCCGCACTTTTGAACCTTGAAACGTGTTCCTGGTCTTCTTGAAAGTGGCCAGGAGATCCCCACTGTCCAGACACTATCAAATGACTCTAAGGAGGGGAGAATGTGATACCTCGTAGTAGAGAAGGTTAGAAATAGAGTCATAAGAATCCGAAAGGAATTGGAGGCCAAGAAGGAAATCGTAAGACTTGATTTACCTAGGTAAGCTACTAATTTAGAAGTATTATACACTTAAGCTACTCGAGGATATACCAAGCTTGCAAAGCACGGATTACATAGGCTCTTGAAATGAGATGAGATGATGATCCTACGAAAGGGAGCAAAACTAGTTTCCGAACATAGGAAAGTAAAGCAAGCAGGTGACTCACCTACTTGGGGTGGACCCTGCTGCCACATGGCAGCATGTGATTGGCCACAGGGGTTGAGATGGCACCCTAGAAGGCTGCCACGTGTCACCCTAGGGGTATGCCATGTGGCACCTTCTAAAGTAGTGTATATATGTGTATTTGGATGACTACTAAGTCATTCTTATTCCATTTGGAGCTGAAACTCCAGCAAACAAAAGAAGAGGAAAAACGTGAGGAACAAAGAACAAGGCAACCATGGTTTTTTAAGAATTAAAGGTAAGTTCTTAAATTGTTCTTCGTGAATTAATTATCTACGGTATTCCTCAACCACATGGAGATGTATATATGTATCTTATGATGTTTACGGAATTAATTCTTTAGCTTTACACCTAGAAGAGGGTGAAAGAACAAAGAGAGAAAACGTTGAGCTAGTTAACAAACCCATTTTTGAATGGGACTGTTGTTAGTAATATTAGTATAAATTCTTGTGTACAGATTCGTTTTGAGTGATTCAATATGTTTCGGAAAGATATTGCACAGGTCTATAACTTTTGTTTAGCCTTTAAAATCGAGTTTTGCTTTTATCTTCTCGAAAAAGGGTGGTGAAGTATAGAGGAGGTACTGCCTAGATTTTGGTTTTGGACATCTTACACGGACTGTTGTTGGTATTTTGGGCATATCTTTTTGTACAGAATTGATGTAAGGGTGATTTGAAATTGTATGCGACCCTAAGACACATGTATATAACTTTCATGGTACATAAAGCCTGTTTCCCTCAATTACCCCTTCGAAACGAAGCGACAATGCAAGATAGTAAGCTGTCCAGAATTCACGTTTTGATAGTTTTGAGTGAGTTGCATGTATATATGTTGCAGGTTGTTGTTGTTGGTTGGCTGTAGTTATTAGGGGTGTGATTGGAAATTCGTATAGAGCATATTATAGGGGAGGTGTTGCCCAATTTTCGTTAACACCTTAGCTAATTAAAGAACTAGTCGAAGAAACGAACAAGAAAATAGATTCCATGAATACTAAGGTGCAACTGAAGGTGCTGGAAAGTCAAGAGTGGTTGATATTCGTATTACTTCCATGTTGAATAGGTTCAAACGACGACGAGATGAACGTGACAAAGAGTGACTCGTACAATGTATGTAAAGCTTTCTCTTGGCATGTTTTGGTATAAGTACGTACAGCTATCTTTCTTTCCTTTTGGCAAGTCTTAGCCTTAAGTGAATTGTATGTGGAATGTGGGGATAATTCCATTCCCAGAACTCCAGGTACACCTCATAATACCTAACTACAGTTAGGTGTTGACACCCCTACTAGAATTGAGCATTGCCTGTTAAGGCTTGTACGTGCTAAAGAGTAGGGTATGGGAAACTATCTTTCCCTTCTCTTGATATGTACTTGGTATGAAAATGAGATTATAATTCCATAGTTGTTCACCGAGCCCAGGATTGGTCGGGTACGAGATATGTATATAATGACCACCTGAAGGAAAGTACAGACTATATAGAGTTTACTCTCTTTCTTTTCTTGCATGTCTTAGTTGTAAGTTAAATATGATGTGAGCTCCGGAGTAACTCCATTATTAACATCTCCTATTTACTTTTGAATATCGAACTCTGATAGTAGTTGAACTATTTCCCTGGAAACTTCTATATATTAAAGAGGTACCAAATGTACAGGCTCCAAGTCTTAAAGACTATACGAGACTAAGTGTTTTTGATTCCATAAATGATTTGGCCCAATGCTAATACATGTCTAGGGTCCCCGAGATTACTTTTAAGGCAACCCATAATAGAATTTAAAGGACACTCGAGATGACTACACCGTTACTCAGATCCTCAAACAAAAGCTTAACTTTTTTATTTTGTCGAGTCTCTGATAATGATTTAAATTGCATATAGTTACTCACTACTCTACTCGTGTATACTGTAACCCTTCTTTCACCGAGTCCCAGGCCGAGTACGTTATCGTGCACAATTCACTACATTGTCCACCGAGCCCCTCACTAAAGGGCCAGGTACATATGTATATGTATAATGATGTATTGTAATAAGGTGGTGATGGCACTGGTGCCATGATGGTTTTACAGAGGTGATTCACCGGACCCCCAAAAGGGCCAGCTATATGATATGATTCGAACATGCATGCTTTTGTAATTCACAAAGTACAGGTACAGGTTTCTGATTTGATATCTTATCCTCTGTTCCTCTATCTCAGATATGCTTCTAGTTGTATTATGTTATGGTTTACATACTCAGTACATATATCGTACTGACCCCTTTTCTTCAGGGGGACTACGTTTCATGCCCGCAGGTACAGGTACAGGTTTTGGGAGTCCGTCATCTTAGGATCCCGCTCAGCTCAGCTAGAAGAGGCTCCATTGTATCGGAGCCTAATTTTTGGCATTGGCCGTTGATGTATAGTATTATTTTGTTATTCAGGGGTATGAAGGGGTCCCTGTCCCGCCATATGTTGTCATTAATATTTTTAGAGGTTTGCAGACATGTATATGTGGGTTGTGTATATCAGTTTGATTCAGGTGGGTCTACATGATGTATGGTATATGTTATTATGTTATGGCAGCCTTGTCGGCTCACATGCCCTTTCATATTACGAAAAACAAAAAGGTCTACAGGTTTATAAAAATGTTATCGCCCAATGGGGTTTTGTTACTTGATATTGTTTTATTTATAGTTCAATTTGACAACAGCTGATAGTTAGGTATACGGGGGGTCTAGGTCGGACCCCAATCGCGGCCTACATGTTTGGGTCATGACAGAAGTGATATCAAAGCAGTTCATTCTTGAATTGTCTATGACCGTGTCTAGTAGAATCTTGTGTATCGATGTGTTGCACGCCACATCTATAAACAAGAGGCTACAGGACATTTAAGATGTTACCTTTCTTTTACATCTGATATCGTGCTATAGATCCAAGTCATAGGACACTTCCTTATACTAACCTTGGATCTTAACAGAAGGACAACACCAACAGAAGGAAGTAATTGACGACATGGAAAGTTACGAAGCACGCTGGTAAGTAAAGTAAAGGCCCGAAAGATATCTGTTGGGTAAGGTATTGACATGTGATTGAAATGTAAAGTTGAAACCTGAAAGGAAAGCAGACAGAAAGTGCAACAGATGCAGTTTGAAGTTGGACATACGAGGTAAGTCCATTACTTTCATACTATTGTTAACGTTGAAAGCCCTGTGTGGCTACAATATGAGATGATATTAAAAGCCCTGTGTGGCTGTGATATAATATGAATATATATATATGTGTTGTCTCTATGAGGCATTGTTGGTATTTTCTGTGTGCAGGTTGTGGGATAGTAAGAAGTGTAGAGGAAAGTCTGTCGAAATTTTCCTAGAACAAGAAAAAGGGAATAAAACATAGCTTTATAACATGTCTTGGAAATTGATACCGAGTACCCATATTATGCCAAATTAAAGCTGTAAGAGGTACTCTTCATGTCGTCAATAAGGTATACCCTTTTTACTCAGGGAAGTTTATTACGGAGAAACAAAAGTCTGTCTGAGCAGTACAGTTCAGACCACAGTATCTCCAGCCATAGTTGTACTGTAAAAAAAAAGCTCAGGTTGAAAGAGAAGATGTCTAGTAATTGAGCTTCACTTATTTTCAAAGTACCCCCAACTCCTAATTGTAAATTAGATGAGTTGTTCATAACTCGAGGATAAACTCGGAATGAGACCAGGTAGGTCAAGTATTAAAAAAAGTACTGTGATATTTCAGGGATTCTGGTTTCTTCCAAAGATGGTTGGAAAATGGGTTACAATAACAGTTTATTGTTCTCCACAGACTAATTGGGGAAAGAACTTCTAACAGAAGCACCTCAAAGAGATGTCAGGAACTGAATATTAGTACGAACTAAAAGGGGGATATGTAAGTATGAATTGAACAATGTGATACAAGTATACAAGGATAAAGTGAGACCGCTAATAAGGCGCCCTTAGTAGATGCTAACTAAGTTAAAGGCCTGCGTTGAGTACGCAGTAAAGGTATGGAGCTTAAGATATAAAGGAATAATGCGTGTACACAACGTCGCCCCAAAAACAGTAGAACCCTTAAAAGACAAAGACGGCAGACTTAAGGAATAAATGGTGCAACTTACGTTCATCCCAATAAACAAAAGATATAGGTTGGGACAAAGCCACTACTTCAAGGAAACCTGGAATAGTTATAGTCGGAATACTAGTACTGCCTAATTGAAATCATAACGACTACAAGTACTAATTAATTTTTGAATGTGGCCTCAGACGAGTAGTCCCATGGGTCCCATTACTTAAGTACAGAGTAATAGATGAGGTATCACACTATGTATGAAAAGGTTCTCATCGTTTCATAATTTAACCAAGATTCTGTATGCGGATAACCAGGTTGTAAAATATACAGGAAGACGGGGACCTGATGTAGTACCAAGTAGATTGGAGAAAGAGATTGGACGAAATTGAGACTGGACATAGAGACATAGATCAAGGTACAAGCAGATGAAAGTACGAGTACCCTCTAAAAGGGGGAAGTTAATGAGAAAATGGCAAAAGTAGGAGGAGGCAATTGGTATGGAAATATATTTGAGATGGACGTCTAAACTTCAATAAAATATCTTGTCGAACCAAGTTAGAAAGGTCCGGAAGCCACCAATAATTGGATGAAAGCTAGAATGCTACATAAGGCAGCGTTAAGAAGTTTGTGACGAGACCCTGAACAACATAACACTAGAAGGCGGCTGCGTATAAAAATAGAAGAGTGTAACCATGAAAAGATATCAAATAACTCAAGAGACATTGCGAAGGATAATGACAGCATGCTAGACCAATAGCCAAAATGTTGGCTACAGAGTTAGTCGCAAATGATATTGCGATAGATAAATAACCAAAGAAAAAAGAATAGAAAGCCTCCTGTGGTAGAAAATGAGAAGAACACTTAGTGAATAGGGGAATAAAAATAAGTGCGACAAGGTGGGACGAGTGGAACAACGCTAAGATATCTCTCAGATTAAGTTGAAAACCTTCTCATATCCTTGTAAAGGTAAAAAATGACACGAAAATGTGTCAAGAAGATTACAAGCGGGGTAAGGAAAATTGTGAAATGGTTTGAATAAGACAGACAGGACTAGCTGGTTGCTATAGGATAGGCAAGCTTATATGTCAAATTCCTTTAAAGCTATGCCAGCTAATAATAGACCAAAACTCAAAGCAGCTCTAAAGGTCACTATATGAACCCTAATGAATGGGTGCGTACAAAAAGGGGTGAATACAATAGGAGAAGTTAAATCAAAGTGACCAACAAAAAAAAGGAGGGGGGGGACAGGGTCATAGTGGAACTAAAGGTCTACCCCGACACTGGTTGCAAGATAACAGAGGAAAGGACAAGGCAAAACATAAAGACTCACGAGACAACGCTAAGGTAAATCTGGAGCTAAGTTGAGTACCCCGCATATTATTGCAAGGATTACCATGAAACGCGACATGAGGACTTCCCAAGGAGGTCACCCATCCCAGTATTACTTTTGCCCAAGCACGCTTAACTTCTAAATTCTGGTGGAATTTAGTGCGATAGTGCGGGTGTGATCGCGCGAGATGGAGAATCTGAACTAGCAGCGGAGAAACGATATGAGATTATGTTCCTGGAGTACTATAAGTTACACTAAGGGTATTGTAAAAAGGATTTAAGCAAGACAAGAAGGATTAGCTAATTGCTAACTGACGACGCACTCGAATGCCACAGTTCGTCAACATAGTACCAGTTAATGAGAAGCAAAATCCAAAGGATGGAGTGCCAGTTAAAGTTTGGAAAAAAATGAGAAGGACTATACGAGGCTAAGGATTCCCAAGTTATCAACGTCATCACGCACATATTCTATACTCTTCAAGAGTAGGGTGCTATATGGGTTATTGCGAGAAGGCTAACGAATCAACCCATTTGCTTTCAAGCAAGACCACTTATACAGCTGGAACTAGGTGAAGTTATAGGACAAGGAGGTAGTAAGGTTCCGTGAGGTTTCCCCAGCTAATATCTTATATAGAGGGACTTCAATTATGATTAACATCTAGAGATCAGTCCAAGAAAAGATCGGGAGCACAGACAGGTCTTCGTACCGCATTTTTCCTCGAGCTACTGAACAGACTGAGCATACTATTATATGGTTGGCTTTAAGAGTAACTGGGACGATCGTCCACCACTTATTGAGTTTACCTACCATAATGGCTACCACTCTGGTATCCCAATTACCCCGTACAAGACTGGTGGGGCAGGGCGTGTAAGTCCCTTATTGGTGGAGTCGATGTTAGAAAGACTAAGCTCGTAAGCCAAACATGATTAAGCAAGTTATTGACTAACAGCCAAAAGTCGGCAGAAATAATATACAGATACTCGACATCGACATTTAGAGTTCAAATTAATGATTAGATGTTCATAACAGAGTCACCCAGAAAAGGGATGACCTGGGAAATTGAAGAGGATAGGAAACACAAGTATTCGTACCTATTTCTGATATCTACAGGTAGCCCCAACTCCTGGAACTTATATAATAACTATTTAGAGGGAAGTGGGTGTTATCATAATATAAAGGAATCTCCCTATACTCTGTATAAAGTTCTAAGGAAAATTTTAACATTCAGGGAACTTATATAATAACTATTTAGAGGGAAGTGGGTGTTATCATAATAGAAAGGAATCTCCCTATACTCTGTATAAAGTTCTAAGGAAAATTTTAACATTCAGGGATGAATGTTCTAAAGGGGGGAAGGATTTTACACCCTGCACTTTTGAACCTTGAAACGTGTTCCTGGTCTTCTTGAAAGTGGCCAGGAGATCCCCACTGTCTAGATTCTATCAAATGACTCTAAGGAGGGGAGAATGTGATACCCCGTAGTAGAGAAGGTTAGAAATAGAGTCATAAGAATCCGGAAGGAATTGGAGGCCAAGAAGGGAATCATAAGACTTGATTTACCTACGTAAGCTACTAATTTAGAAGTCTTATACACTTAAGCTACTTGAGGATATTCCAAGCTTGTGAAGCACGAATTACATAGGCTCTTGAAATGAGATGAGATGACGATCCTACGAAAGGGAGCAAAACTAGTTTCCGAACTTACGAAAGTGAAGCAAGCAGGTGACTCACCTACTTGGGGTAGACCCCGCTGCCACATGGCAGCATGTGATTGGCCACAGGGGTTGAGATGTCACCCTAGAAGGCTGCCACGTGTCACCCTAGAAAGATGCCGTATGTCACCCTAGGGGCTGCCACGTGGCACCTTCTAAAGTGGTGTATATATGTGTATTTGGATAACTACTAAGTCATTCTTATTCCATTTGGAGCTGAAACTCCAGCAAACAAAAGAAGAGGAAAAACGTGAGGAACAAAGAACAAGGCAGCCATGGTTTTTTAAGAATTAAAGGTAAGTTCTTAAATTGTTCTCCATAAATTAATTATCTACGGTTTTCCTCAACCACATGGAGATGTATATATGTATCTTACGATGTCTACAGAATTAATTCTTCAGCTTTACACCTAGAAGAGGATGAAAGAGCAAAGAGAGAAAATGTTAAGAGCTAGTTAACAAACCCATTTTTGAATGGGACTGTTGTTAGTAATATTAGTATAACTTGTTGTGTACAGATTCGTTTTGAGTGATTCAATATGTTTTGGAAAGAAATTTCATAGGTATATAACTTTCGTTTAGCCTTTAAAATCTAGTTTTGCTTTTATCTGCTCGAAAAAGGGTGATGAGGTATAGAGGAGGTACTACCCAGATTTTGGTTTTGGACATCTTACACGGACTGCTGTTGGTATTTTGGGCATATATTTTTGTACAGAATTGATGTAGGGGTGATTTGAAATTGTATACGACTCTAAGACACATGTCTATAACTTTTATGAGGATATAAAGCCTGTTTCCCTCAATTACCCCTTCGAAACGAAGCGACAATGCAAGATAGTAAGCTGTCCAGAATTCACATTTTGATAGTTTTGAGTGAGTTGTTTGGGGTTTGTATTGTGTAATATTGGTGTGAATTGCTTGTATATATGTTGCAGGTTGTTGTTGTTGGTTGGCTTTAGTTATTAGGGGTGTGATTGGAAATTCAGATAGGGCATATTATAGGGGAGGTGCTGCCCAATTTTCGTTAACACCTTAGCTAATTAAAGAACTAGTCGAGGAAACGAACAAGAAAATAGATTCCATGAATACTAAGGTGCAACTGAAGATGATAGAAAGTCAAGAGTGGTTGATATTCGTATTACTTCTATGTTGAATAGGTTCAAAGGACGACGAGATGAACGTGACAAAGAGTGACTCGCACGAGGTATGTAAAGCTTTCTCTTGACATATTTTGGTATAAGTACGTACAACTATCTTTCTTTCCTTTTGGAAAGTCTTAGCCTTAAGTGAATTGTATGTGGAATATGTGGATAATTACATTCCCAGAACTCCAGGTACGCCTCATAATCCCTAACTACAGTTAGGTGTTGACACCCCTACTAGAATTGAGCATTGCCTGTTAAGGCTTGTACGTGCTAAAGAGTAGGGTATGGGAAACTATCTTTCCCTTCTCTTGATATGTACTTGGTATGAAAATGAGATTATGATGCCATAGTTGTTCACCGAGCCCCAGGATGGGTCGGGTACGAGATATGTATATAATGACCACCTGAAGGAAAGTATAGACTATATAGATTTTACTCTCTTTCTTTTCTGGCATGTCTTAGTTGTAAGTTAAATATGATGTGAGCTCCGGAGTAACTCCATTCTTAACATCTCCTATTTACTTTTGAATATCGAACTCTGATAGTAGTTGAACTATTTCCCTGGAAACTTCTATATGTTAAAGAGGTACCAAATGTACAGGCTCCAAGTCTTAAAGACTATACGAGACTAAGTGTTTTTGATTCCATAAATGATTTGGACCTATGTTAATACATGTCTAGGGTCCCCGAGATTACTTTTAAGGCAGCCCATAATGGCATTTAGAGGACACTCGAGATGACTACACCGTTACTCGGGTCCTCAAACAAAAGCTTAACTTTCTTATTTTGTCGAGTCTCTGATAATGATTTAAATTGCATATAGTTACTCACTACTCTACTCGTGTATACTGTAACCCTTCTTTCACTGAGTCTCGGACTGGGTACGTTATCGTGCATAATTTACTGCATTGTCCACCGAGCCCTTCACTAGAGGGCCAGGTACATATGTATACATATGATGATGTGTTGTAATAAGGTGGTGATGGCACTGGTGCCATGATGGTTTTACAGAGGTGATTCACCGGACCCCCAAAAGGGCCAGCTATATGATATGATTCGAACATGCATGCTTTTGTAATTCACAAAGTACAGGTACAGGTTTCTGATTTGATATCTTATCCTCTATTCCTCTATCTCAGATATGCTTCCAATTGTATTATGTTATGTTTTACATACTCAGTACATATATTGTACTGACCCTTTTTCTTCAGGGGGACTGCGTTTCATTCCCGCAGGTACAGGTACAGGTTTTGGGAGTCCATCATTTTAGGATCTCGCTCAGCTCAGCTGGAAGAGGCTCCATTGTATCGGAGCCTAATTTTTGGCGTTGGCCATTGATGTATAGTATTGTTTTGTTATTCAGGGGTACGGTGGGGGCTCTGTCCCGCCATATGTTGTCATTGATATTTTTAGAGGTCTGCAGACATGTATATGTGGGTTGTGTATATCAGTTTGATTCAGCTGGATCTACATGATGTATGGTATATGTTATTATGTTATGGCAGCCTTGTCGGCTCGCATGCCCTTTCATATTATGACACAAACGAAAAGGGCTACAGGTTTATGAAAATGTTATCGCCCAATGGGGCTCTGTTATATGATATTATTTTATTTATAGTTCAATTTGACCACATCTGATAGTGAGGTATACGGGGTCCAGGTCGAACCCCAGTCACAGCCTACGGGATTGGGTCATGACAATAATAGACTTGAATCTGGTAGTCTGGTTCTTAGCTAGGCGGTAATCCATCTCTTATGAATGTATATCCATAACTTTCCTTACGTTTGGACCTGGTGTATTCCCTTGACGATTTTGGGCTTTGTTCGATTATTTGGGAATCAGCTTGGATTTGAGCTTGGAGTGACTCGCTGGCAACTCTAGTATTGGTTCTTAATTTATGTTTTTCCTTTTGATGGAGTCTTTTGATATAGGATCCATCCCTAATTGTCCATATAGTCGTGGTTCAAGTTTGGGGCATATTATCTCCATTCGTGGTTCAAGTTTATATGCATATCACTACTAGTTGGGTTGAGACCTGGCAATTTGGTTCTATTGGGTTCTTTGGGATGTCTGAACCGTGGATTCAAGTTTCAAGTTACGTTCTTCCTTGTTTTGGATTACACCTGCTATTGTTCATAAATAGTTATAGCTTGTACTCATCAGGCTTATAAGGGTTTTCGTTTGGGTTATTTATTTTCAATTGCGCACAAGTGTATCTTTTGGGCGTATGGGGGTCCACTTATGTTATAGGTAGTTGTTTTACTTTACTGTATCATCCTTCTCTAGACTCGTGAGCTTTATAGTTAGATTTCTGTTATCGATCCATCCTTATGACCTATAGTTGTTGTTACTTTCTCGCTTTTCATATGATCTTAAATTTTCAAGCTCAGTCGACCTATGATGTCTATTGGGTATCCGTTATTTTGGTACTCATGCTACATCTGCATCTATTTTCTTGATGCAGATTCGAGCGTCAACCGACAATGTTGATTCGTGCTAGCTGCGAAGATCTTCGGGGTTGAAGGTGAGTTGATGGCGTCCTAGTTCAGCCTATATCCTTCTTTGTATAGTTTTTGGCTAGTCTTTTGTATAAGAGACAAGTCTGCACAGGTCATAGGATTCGATCTATTTCTAGCTTTTGTATATTCTTGTTTCCATTGTACTTTCCTTTAAATTGTTCATATTTCTTGTTGATTGTTGTTTCTACCTAGTATGCCTGTCACTTGTTGTTTTGAGATATGAATTGTCTTATCTATTGATGGGTTATGATAGATGTCATCATGAATCGAGATTTCGGATCGTGACAAGTATAAAAAAAATATTTCTTAATTTAAAAGTTCAAATCAAATATAATTTTTTTTTCTTTTTGAGGTGTGACAATCTTGTCCAGAGGTTGAACTGGCATATTATGAAAATGGTCTTAGCATAAGGAATTATTTATAAGACAGTTTCTTCAAAAGCCTTTAATCCTGAAAAATTTGTCAACTAATTCAAAAATTAATTGAAATGCAACTAAACCTTCTTCAAATATGTCATGTTTCTTAAAACACCACTTCCTCCATTAAGATATTGTTCATTTAACCATAAAGACTCAAGCAACGAATAAAAATCAGAGGGCAATTCACCCTCCAAATTATTGCCAACCAAATGTAAATTTGTCAATCAATGAAGATCATCACAACTTAAAAAAGTTAGGAATTCTCTCAGTCATATTTATTGAATTTGTTTAAAAGATAGCAAGTGAAGAAGCATTTTTAAGGCCCTCAGTGATACATATGAAAGGATGTCATCACACAAGAAGATGAATATTCTGAACTCATTAGTGTATAAAAAATATTTTATGATTGTTAAGATAAATATATGAATTGTTAATATTTTAGAATTGTTAAAACCTTTTGCTTCACTCGTGTGTTGGAATGACTAATATGGTAATGGACTTAAAAGCAAATATGAAGTTGGTCATTTTTCATGCTTACCTAACAAAAGCTATCAAGTTAATTTCATAATTTCGAAAGAAAAATTATGACCACTACAAGAAGTCATTAGCCACTTTGATGAAGTAATTTCACTCGATAAAAAGTACTGAAGAATTTTTATTTGTAAACAACTCTCAAGTAGTGGTCTAGCTAGTGTGCACCGACAAGAATACTTTTAAAATCATAAAGATAAAAATATTTTTATGAATACTTTGAGTCTCATCATCAAAAGTTTGACAAGTCTACTGCTCGACAAATTTCGAAGAGAGGTATTTATAGACATAAATTTTATTGGATTAAATTCATAAAATATTTAAGAAAAAAATGAAATAACATAACAATTTATAGACTAAATTGATAATAAATAGTCCATTTTTACTTTTTTGACAAATAAATATTTTATATTTATTTTGTCATTCAATAGCGACGTTTTATATTTATTAAAAAGTGAAACTCTTTTTTCTCATCTTTTCTCTCTCTATTTTCAGACACGGTGCTTTTTCTGATTTCTCCTTTTATTTCGAATTTTATTTTCTTTATTGCTCCTTTTATTCAGAGTTCTGTCTTAAAAAAATTTATTCCATAAATAATCTTGCAGTGTTTTTTTGTACTCCCAAAAAATTATAGCGTCTCGTGATTTGTGGAATTGGAGTTGTTTCAATTATTTTTTGGGCGAAAATAAATTTTAGCATTTTGAATTTTTGTTTTAAATCTCCTGGGTAAGAAAGAATCTCATAAAAATTGGGATGATAATTTTAATTTTGTTGATTTTCCATCTACAACTTCAAATTCTACCCATGCAATTTTCTTTGTTCCTCACTCCAATTTTTTCTCTTCCTCCATTTCTTCTTCCTATTTTTTCAGAAATCTCTCAATTAGAGCCTCACAAATTCTTACAAATTCATACCCTTTTAATCAACAGTTATTTTAACCTAATTTTATAAGAAAAACATTAAATAGTGTATAAACCTAAATAGAAAACTCCCAGTTTATGTCGTTGTTGTAGGTTTTTGGTTGATTTTCATTGTAAAATTGATGGGTAACATTAGGTTTTTGAGAAAAGTTTATAAAATCATGCTAATCATTCCAATTTTGAAGATTACCCATTCAAAGTTCTAAATTCATCCTATGCAAGGTCATGTGACTGAAAATCAAAGTAAAGTGAGAAAGAAAATTCTTACTTCTCCTCTCTTGCACCATTTAACTTGGCACATTTAAGGGAATTTTTTTTTTGAAATTTGTAGTCTAAAATAATTTTTTGATATTTTTGTAGTTGTAAATCATTTCATTATGGATAAAAATAGAATTTTAAAGTTAAATTATTTCTAATTACAATAAGATGAAGTTCTTTTTTGGGATAACCTAGAAAAAAAAGTGTCACATAAAATGGAATAGATGGAGTATTTTCCAACGGATTTCAAAGTTCATCAATATATATGTATAAATATATATTGGAGTTATTACATCTGAATACACAAGCAAAATGTGTAAAATAAATTTTGTATACATTACAATGCAAATGTATACTTTATTAAACATATACTTGATCAAATATATACAACTGCATACAAGTCTATTTTTCAATAGATTTCACAGTTCAGCACATACTAAATATATATATAAACGTATATTGGATGATTAATACTTAATTTAAATCATTGCAATTGAATATACAATTAAAATATGAAAAATAAATTTTCTATACATTATAGTGCAAATGTATACTTGATCAACTATATTTAACTGAATACACGAACAAATTGATAATTATGTATACACTAACAAACATATATAAAAAACAAAAGTCACATTTAATATAATGTATACACACCTACATAATTTAATACACATAATTGATGATTAAAATATATTTTATGCTTTAAAAATAGTCATGACTTTTAATGAGTTAATTAAAAGATAAAAAATATTTTTTTCTTTCTTAAAAGTGGTCGTAGCCCTTTCTTAATGGGTTAATAAAAAGTTTTAAAAAATATTTCTTAAAAGTAGGGGCCGATTTTTAATAGGCTAATTAGAATCAATATGCTAATTTAACTAACCAATTAGTGTCGATTGGTAAAAAAAAAAAATCAACTCTTAAAATTGAGGCGTTGTTTTTTTGGCTAATTTGTGCCAATTCTTTTTAGGGCGTATTTTGCCAAAATATTTTGAGCTATTTTGTGCCAATTTATATTGTGTGTTGCATATTCATGTCAATTTTTTGAAATTTGAATTTAATTCACGTTCATTTGAATTGAATAATTTATTTGGGCTTTACAAATATTTAAGTTCATTTATTAAAGAGAAAAAATTCATTAAAAAAATGTAGTATATGTGTATATTATGTCGTTCAGTGAGATTTTTGCTATTTATATAACATCACTATTTTATATTGGTGTTCTGGCACAATTGTATCAGAAATAAAATTCAGGTTATTTCATCAAATGCGCAACTCCTTAACTGACGAGAATAATTAATGCAATAATGTGACCAATTACTTTAATTTACAAAATTTACGTTATTGATTAGCTGTAGAATTGTAACTGAGATACCAGCATAATCTATTTCAAGAAAATATCACCCTATTGGCTTTGTTTTATTTTTTTTGTTTATTGGGGTTTGTGGATTGAAATATCAAAATTAGTTTATTATTGTGGTGTATCAATTATGTCAACTATTTAAGTTTTGATACTATATTCATTCTGGGATTTGGAACTCAAAAAACAATTATATAGATTATGTAATTAATGTTATCGTGATAACTTTTTGATATATGACGTATTGTGATAACTCTTTGACACATTACATAATGATACCTTTCTGATACATGATGTATCATGATATCTTTTCAATACATTACATGATTATAAATAAAATACCAGTTTCAAAGAGATATATGATTTTTTTAACATATCCATTGTATCATTATGCATTGTGTATCAAAAAATATCATAATACATCGTGTATCAAAAAGGTATTATGATACATCACGTATCAAAAATATATCACTATGTCATGTATCTAAAAGGTATTATATCATATATCGAAAATGTATCATTATGGATGTATCAAAAATCTCTGATTTGAACTTGAAGAGATTAAAAGTAAATTATGTTAAATTGGTGGAGTTATGACATGGGAGAGAGAAATACGAATGGTATAGGTGAGAAAAAAGTGAGAGAAAAAAAATTAGTCAGTTACAATTTTTAATTATGCATGAAATAGGGAATACTACAGTACATCAACAGCAGGTGGAGGCTCATTCAACTCTAGGAGTTCCCTTCTTGTTGGTTTTAATTTTGCAGGAACAATGTTTAAGGACCAACAACCCACCATAGACCTGCATCAACTCAACAACATCAATTGCAAAAGCTCCATTAAATCAGCAGAAGTGAATGCCACTAATCATCATCAGCAGCAACCTAACAGCAACAGCAGAAGCCAGAGGCAACCACCAACACTCAACAAATACATCATGCAACACCAAAAGAACTCCAAATTGGGCAAGATTACAACAAATACACCTCTTGTAGAGCCCAAGAAGTTTCAACTCAAATGGATAAGTAGAGACGTTAGTCGAGCGACCTTAAAAAAATTGGCCGACTTAAGTCTCATGATGGAGCAAGTCTCAATTTGGAACTTCCAACTTGTGGAAAAGTCCTCCAAAAGTTGCAGGACAACAGAAAATACAGTAATTGCAAAGCCCAAGAAGTTTCAACTCCAACGAACAATCGAAGACGTTAGTCGAGCGACCTTGAAAAAGTTAGCCGATTTAAGGTTTGTGCATGTTTGTTTTTGGTCTTGCTGGCTTGGTTCTATGCATTTGCAGATAGCTGGAGGTACACTAAATCATGTAACACTTGGAGACATGTTCACAAGCCACAACACACAACAACTCCAACAACATGCAGCATACAAGGAGAAACTACATGCCCACAATGGACATTCAGAACTACAGCACAGTTTTTGCTGTGCAGAAGTCTTGGAGGTACTTTTCCTCTGGTTCTTTTACTTGTGCAGGTACAATACACAATTGAAATCTCCAAGAACAAGGTCTCCAGCATACAACAACTCACTAGAACATAAAGCAACATCAACACATACCTGCAACAGATGGGCTACAGCAGCAGCAACAGCAGTACTATATTTTTGTTCCTTGTTGTGTGTCTCTTTGTGCAGGTACAACTGCTTCAACACCAGTAAGAACATGAGGAGCTACAGTCTCAACAATTGGTCCATCCACAACAACTATACCTTAACCACAACAACTTGGGGATTTCCATTTCTGTTTGTGCCTATTAGTTTTTTGTTTGTTTGGCTTGGTTTTATGCATTTGCAGCTAGCTGGAGATACATTAAATCAAGTAACATTTGTGGATACAAGACACAATACACAACACCTCCAACAACATGCAGCACCCAAGGAGATTGCAGACTTGCAGGAATCAGCAGAATTACAACTCTTAATGGGGCTCTCTATTACAGGATACCTCCTACAATGCATGCAAGTAATAAAGAAACCAACTAGAGCTCCAATACAAACTGTCTTCTGCTGGCTACTACAATCACAGCAACACTGGAGTACAACAACCTGGAAGCCCTCAAGATCATGCACACTGCTACTGCAAGATGCTACTTACTTGCTGAGATGCAATCTAGGGACACAAAATGCAGCCAAGCACTTGGACATCCCAGCTGCATCTCCAACATTGTGGATGCACTACTTCAACATTTGTGCCTCATTAGTTTTTGATTGCAGTTGGATCTCCAAGCAGCAGTTCAGCCACAGCTGCACCACTTACATCCGCTACATACAGCAACTCAGAACCATATCATCCTCAACAACAACTCCAAAGATGCTGACTGATACAGCTCCAAAGCTGCTGACTGTTACACTTCTTTCCATTTTTCATCCTCCATAGCTGCTATAATCATGATCTTGAAGTTGATGCATCCTTCCATCTGGACTCACTTGGTACGACAAGACGAGAAAGGGCAAAGATGAAAAGAGCTTCTTCACCCCATGCGAGATAGAAGGTTCATATACTTGTTCTTCTTCAATTTAGCTATGTATGGTACGTAGCATAGTTGAATAGGACTAGTGTAGGTTACTTTCTTGTCTTCTCATGGAAGGGGAGAGTCTCCCTCATTTATGCTTTCTTAGTCGACTTGTATCGGGAGGAGTCCTCTCATAGGTTTACTGCTTTCTAGTTATAGATAGCTCATTTTGCTACGGGGATGAGTTAGCCGACCTTAATAGGTTAGCCGACTTATGAACCAACATAGGATCGGAGGTAAGGTTTATGTCCCCCTCCTTGTATTTTTCTGTTTTATTTTTATGTTAAGGCTTGGGGGTGATGCTCAACCCCTGACTGTGCACGAGAGGTGGGAGCCTCGTGTAGGGTCTGTTCCCATAAAAAAAAGAAGGTATACTCATGTACATTTGCTATTAAATAAATATTGTAGCTTTGATAGCTAATTATTTTAAAGTAGGATTTTAAGGAGTAAACATAAGACTTATGTTTGCCTTGTTGGGTAGATTTTTTTTTATGGAAAAAGTACTTTTTAATAAATAATTATTGATTTTAGCGATATTATTTTTTATTAACATATAACAATACTATGATAAATTTACTATTTATTAAAAATGAATTGTATATGCTATATAAATGCACTATAAGTGTTTTAAAATATATTATGCTTATTTGGTAAGAAATTGATACATTTAAGTGTATTATAAAGTTTGTGATAAATGTATTATCTTGAATAAATTTTGTATTATATGTGTTTTATAAATTGTTCTTTGTAATATGTATTAAAATTATATTAAAAGTGTCTAGTGAAGAACTGTTATTATTATAGATGGTAAATATTTTCTTAATATAGCATATTTATGTAAGTTTTCTATTTTTTTATTAAATTCAAGTCTAAAGTCTATTTCACTTTGAATCCCAAAATTATGCGACGTGTCAAGATGACTTGGCATCCCCATCAAATTCAAGACCAACAAGATGATGTCACATGTTCAAATAATGTGGCAATTCGAGTCAAGTTCAAAAATTAGTCAAAAATCACAAAGTGTCCAAAGCACACATTTTGTCCAATCACAGACAACGCTACCTACTCCTTACAACTATAAATAGAAGAGTTATGTAACTTTTCAAGAACGTCAAGCAGGCATTGAAGAAACATCAGCATTAACCACATGGTTCTTTTAATGAATGATCAACGAAGTTCTTCCCAATGATCTTTCCAAATCAACGAAACTCTGAACATCATTTCTAGTGATCGAAATACATCTATAAGAGGTCCGAATCATCCAATAATTCAAGAAACACGCTACTGAAGCCATCGAATCACATAGAAATTTAGGAAAGCAGAATCAATAGAGCAATAAAATTGTACTAACATGATTTATCAAATAAAATTACCTTTTTCTTTGATTTATCTTTGATTGCAGTTAATTTTGAGCATCTTGAAAATTTGTTGCAAACAAACATATTCAGATTTTCATGTTGGCAAAGTCTTATTGTTATCTTACACACTTTAGAGTAATGTCTGGTTTTTTTTATATATATATGAGTTTCAATTTCCGACTGACAATTTAGATTAGTACTGAAGCAGTAAACACTTTATTAAAGTGATATTACAATTACATTCATCTTATATTATTTTACTAAACAAATATATAAATCTAAAAATAGATCTTTTCTTATTTTTTTTACTAAAAAAATAAGAAAAAGTTTGAAAACAAAAAAGGGTGAAAACTTGATAGTGAGAATTAGAAAAAAAATTCTCAAATATGCCATCGAATTTTGAAAAAAGACTCATTTATGCTATTAGTTAAAAGTTTGGCTCATCTATGCCATTGTCGTTTGACAAAATGTTCATCTATGCCATTATTTTTTAATTCCAATTTTGCGAAATCACCAAACAACTTTTAACACTTTTCTATTGGAGTTTTGAATCAAATGCACTCTTTTTTATCCTCCTTTTTCAAGAACATCAAGAACACATGAAGAACATCAAAAACTTTAAATTTCTAACTTTTTCATTTTTTCACGAAATCACCTCAAATTTCAATAGTAGCATAACTCCAAACTAGATATTAAAATCAAATATCTTTTGAACTCAAATTCAACCTAACCCAACAAGACACACTTAATTTTTTTCAAAATTTTAAAATTTTAACCTCTTTTAATGGTAGAATTTTTGCCACAACTCCAAATTACTTCAAATTTTGAACATAGACTCAAAAAACACTATGTTAAAGTTCACTATGTCTATGTTCAAAATTTGAAGTGATTTGGAGTAACGGTGAAAATTCTACCATTAAAGGAGGTTAAAATTTTGAAATTTTGAAAAAAATTAAGTGTCTTGTTGGGTTTGGTTGAATTCGAATTCAAAATATATTTGATTTTATTATCTAGTCGGAGTGATGCTACTGTTGAAATTTGAGGTGATTTCATAAAAAAATTAAAGAAGTTGAAAATTTGAGTTTTTAATGTTCTTCATGTGTTCTTGAAGAAGAATGAGCAAAAAGAGTATATTTGATTCAAATTTTTAATTGAAAAGTGTTAAAAGTTGTTTGGTGGTTTCGCAAAATTGGAGTTAAAAATAATGACATAGATGAGTTTTTTCTCAAACGACAATGACATAGATGAGCCAAATATTTAACGAATAACATAAATAATTTTTTTTTCGAAGTTCGATAGCATATTTGAATTTTTTTTTTTAAAAAAGAAAAAGCAAGCAATTGATTTTCACCAAAATAATTTTATGACCGTGTCTTTTGTCCCCCCCCCGCCCCCTCCCCCCCCCGCCCCTCTTTAGGGAGTGCAATATCACTCTCTTCTTCAACCCCTAAAACCCTAGTGGGTTACAGTCGCATTCAGCTATGCCCCAAAACGAAGACGTTCGCTTCACTTCATCTTCTATCAAACTCCCTATCTTCTCTCCCCCTCATCTACATCACCATACCCTAAACCCATTCTTCACCAATCTACACTTAATTCTGCAAAAATTTCCCAAATTCCAACACCCATTTCATCAAAGTGATGGAATTTCCCAAACTTTATCCAAATTCACACACCCATTTCATCAAAAGTTCAATCCCCAAAATGCAATTCTGCAATTTCTAACAAAACCCAGAAACATCAACCTATTTTCATGGAATTTATCAAGTACCCCTCTACTTTGCTGTGCATCAATTGCATTAACTCAGAGCAACTTGGATGGGATTCCGTCTTCGGGCCCGAAAATCGGCAGTGGGAACGAGGAGAGAGTTCTGATCAGTGAAGTCTTAGTGAGAAATAAGGATGGCGAAGAACTTGAAAGGAAGGATTTGGAGAGTGAGGCGTTGAATGCACTCAAAGCATGCCGACCCAATTCGGCGCTTACTGTGCGAGAGGTGCAAGAGGATGTGCATAGGATTGTTGCTAGTGGCTACTTTTGCTCTTGCATGCCTGTTGCTGTGGATACTAGAGATGGTATTCGCTTGGTATTCCAGGTACATTTCTTTCCTCACATAGTAAGCTCCTTTGGTAGCTAGGAAAGAGGTAACTTATTCATGTATTAATCTCTGTTGAAGTTATACAATGGTAGCTAGTTAGAAAGTAAGTTATTCAGGTATGTATACATTATGAGGGAATTTGTGTATTATTAATACCCGTATAACTGGCATTACAATTTCCAAAAAGATAGTAATACCCATATAACTAATACCAGCATAATTCCAACTGCCCTAACAACCCCTTATTGTTATTAAAATGATACTGGTCCAAATTGAGGGGAATATAGCTGACCCCAACTAGAAGTTTTTGTTGTATTAGTTTCTAAGTACTACTTAAGTTTCAAAATGATTGTCTCAATCAAAGTAAAATGAATTATATCATTTCAATATGAGTAAATTGAAGGAGTTATTTATCTTATTTTGCGTGAAAGTTGGTTCTTTTATCTAAAAATGACAAACAAATTGGGATATAAGTTTGCACAGGTGAAAAAGGTAGTAACTTCAAATAGTTTTTTTTTTTGTTGATGACAAGGAAAACCCGTAGCCGCTACTTTTAGGGTGCGCACAGGGTAAAAACCTCGTTCCTATGCAGTAGCTTGCAAACCACATAGGAGGGGTAACCCACACTAGGTAAATCCTGTGCGACGAGCTCGATCCAGAAGAAAAATCGGCAAGGGGTTTTAAACTTGAGACCTCCAACATGAAAATTCCTAGCCCAAACCACTGGGCCACCTCGAAGGGTATTTCAAATAGTGTTATTTCGCTTTATTAATTGAAATTTCAACAACAGTAGGCACTTATTTGACATGGATAAAAATTCAATCAGATTTAAAATGTTCTTTTCAATAAGCAAGTAAAGATTGTAAATCAAATTAAAAGTTTCTATGTATTCCCTGCACTCCAAAGTGGTTGTGATGATTAAACTAAAATGTATTATTTCCTCATTTCTTGCCATGTGTAATTGCTTATATCATTACGTTTTGGCATAAGGTAGAACCAAACCAAGAGTTCCATGGTTTGGTATGTGAAGGAGCAAGTGTGCTTCCAGCAAGGTTTATAGAGGATTCTTTTCGAGATGGATATGGTACACCTTCCTTATACTCTCTCTATACACCCTCTATTGTCATTTCTTTACATATTCATGAGCTTCTGCTTTATATTTTTTTCTTTCAGCTATATTAAATAATCAGCATATATTTTACATTCTGTTTGGTAAGCAACCCATCCTGTGCTTATTTTGGTGTCAAGCAATGCAGGAAAAATTGTTAATATCAAGCGGATAGATGAAATAATAAGCTCTATAAATGGTTGGTACATGGAGCGGGGTCTTTTTGGATTGGTTAGCACTTATTTATGACATATGCAACCTGCCGTTATTTATTTTCGTTTTGAATTTCTTACATTACGATTTGAGAAATCTGAGTTAGAGTTATCTTGTCCTGTAGGTATCGGGTATAGAGATGCTCTCTGGAGGTATGATTAGGCTAGAAGTTTCTGAAGCAGAGGTGAATAACATAGCCATCCGTTTCCTTGATAGGACGTAAGAGCCTCACTTTCTTATACCTATGCTTTTAGTGAATGCAATAACTCTTAGTAATTTCTTACACTTGCTTGCATGTCTCAGTGGTGAGCCAAGTGTAGGGAAAACAAGGCCTGAAACTATACTTCGGCAGCTTACTACTAAGAAAGGACAGGTATATTTAAACAAGTCTATTCTATTCTAACATCATTATTTTTTGTTCTAATATACATCTTGTAATACCTGAAACTTTAACAATTTGAAGCACATTCTTAGTAGTTTTGTGATTCTATAAGTAAGGTTAAAGTATATAAGAGTAGCGAACTAAAGTAGGTAAAGTATGTTAGAGTAGTGAATTTCCTAGTATCCTTTTCTTTTTTGTTTGTTTGTTTTGTGTCCTCTCATTCTGCAGAACCTGTAGCTTTAGTAGGAGGTTCATTCTATAGCTAATAGCTGGCAATTACAGTATCCGGAAGTTAGGAGAAAGAAAATTTTAATGCTTAGAAATTATGTGCCTTCTTTCCCTTACCAATTTCCACCGTCTGATTGTGTGAAATTGTCTATCAGAAACAACCTCTCTACCCCACAAAGGTAGGGTAAGGTTTGCATATTATGTTGTTGTGATTGTGTGAAATTGTTGGAAGGTGCTATCTTTTTTTTTTTACGCAAAATTGATTGACCTGCAATATAATTATTTGGAAGCGTAAACAGAGAAATAGTTGCTTAGCACAGACCCTCCTTTCTGTTTCTTTTTCCAACTTCTGCTCATTTGTGCCTGTTGTATAACATAAAGCCCTTACTTTTTGTAGTTTATCTTTTCATAATCTCAATCTAGAAGTCACAAAGTACATTTTGTAGTTTATCTTTTCATAATCTCAATCTAGAAGTCACAAAGTTGACATTGTCTTTCTTTTTGGTTATTGCAATAGAGGTCCTTAATCACGGGTTTCTCCCTTGACAGGTTAAAATAGTGTATCAAATTACCAAAATAGTCTTACTCTTAGCTGCTTCTATAACTTCTTAATTGTGAATTGGCATAACTGAAATGACTGATTTTGCAATTCCATGGAATTTTTCAAATTGTATGCCATATTTCTTCCTGGGTAATCCACTATCTTTGTGCTTATTTGAATGTCAAATTTCATTTACTCTTGTTTAGGTTTACAGCATGCTTCAAGGGAAAAGAGATGTGGACACTGTCTTAGCTATGGGCGTTATGGAAGATGTTAGCATTATTCCCCAACCTGCTGGAGGTGCTTAAGTGAAGATGGTTTCCACTATCTCTTGTTGCACTTCTCCTTGTGCATAATGCATTTTTATCTTTGTTATAACTTGGGCTCGCCGGGATGTTTTCTTTTAGAATTGGGAGTGGGGGTGGGATGGATTATATGACAGAAATCAAGGATGAAATGATATGATCGTATCGAAAAAAAATATCATAAATAAGGAAGTTGTAAAGCTATGGTGTTTGCATGCACTGCAAGGACGAAATAGTTAAGGATACCAGGGAAAATCTTTATTAGGAAAATGGAAAAGAGTCAAAAGGCCCTTAACATATCATGAATAGTTAAAAATATACCTTCCTTCCATCTATTAGATGAAAACCACCCTCAGTTTTTTTTAGGTCTAAAAATGCCTTTTTTTAGCAGCAGATTAACATGGCAATTGATGAGTCATTTAATTAAACAATTGGCTTCATCTTATTGGTCCACATAGATTTTTAAACCCAATCCAATGACCCCGCTGCTTCTTAGTACAAAACACAAACCCACCTAGTAACCCGTTTTTAAATTAACCTAACCTATCTTTCTACATCATTTTACAGTGATATTTTCAACCTGTTTGTAGCAGCTCTAGGAATAGGGATTTTGAGTTACAAATCACATCCACGACTGCTTATGTTCTTCAGATAAATACCATTTCTTCCTTCAATTCTTCACTCGGTTGTTTTCATTACTCTTCAATTAAGGTAATTTTTGCTTCTTTGGGTTTGGAATATTTGGGTATCTGTTAAAAATATTCTAACTTCTATAAAAAAATCGCAAGAATCTGCATCCGGCATTCATTGGAGTCCACGCCGTGAAAGGATTGACAAACAATCCGCAAAGACATCTACACAACAAGCCTTGACCTCGAGAATAAATTGATTCTTCAGACATTGTAGTTCTGTTTTTCTGAATATAACAGGAAGAGAAACAAAAGAAAGAAGAGGGGTAATTTAAGAATCTAATTGGAAGAAAGAAGATGAACAATTGAAGGAAGAAGAAAGGAAGAAAGAAGAAGAAAGTGAGAACCTAAATGGAACAAGAAACAAAAATAATCGGAAAATATAGTTTTAGCATAGCCGGGTTAATGGGTCTTGGATTTTTAGAATGGTTGGGTGATAGGTTGGACCTTTGAAATGGATCAAGAGCATGTTTGGATAAGCTTTTTTTAAGCTGCTTATAAGCTAAAAAAAAAATAAGTTAGGGTAACCCAACTTATTCTTTTGGCTTATAAGCTGTTTTAGATAAGCTAAGTCAAACAGACCCAATTATTTTTTTGGGCTTATTTTAAGCACAAAATGACTTTAAGTTGGCGAGCCAAACACTCAAAAAAGTTGAAAACAACTTATAAGCTAATCCAAATGGGCTACAAAAATCCATGTCATGTGCTGTTAAAAAAAGGGTATTTTTAGATCTAAGAAAAAACTCTTGAGGGGATTTTTGATCTCATAGGTGGAAGAAGGGCATATTTGAACCATTTATGATACATTAAGGACATTTTTACCCTTTTCCATTAGGAAAATAAATAAGCTTACAAACATTAGCTCTCCATCCCCTTTATATAATTTGGATTTGGACTATATGGCTAGAGAGAAATTGTAGGTGTTCTGATGGAGAGAAAGAACATATTGCTATTGTAAAATATCGATGTCTTCAATGCTTGTTTTTTTTTTCTTTTCTTTGGGAATGGGGTGAATGCTGTGAAGGAATTAGGGAATCTGTGGGACTTAATTGACTCCTTAAGTCTATAATTGGAGTTGAATGTCTTGTACATTTACTTTAAATAAAATCACTTTATAAAAAAACTACTAACATACACCACTTTCATTTTGAGAGATGCATTATGAGGCAAATGAATGTGTTTCCTCTTGCAAAAGTTTCTTTCTTCTTCCTTTTGGAAACATGAAAAACACTTTAAATTTTAATTACTCCCTCTGTCCCATTTATGTGGCGTACTTCCCTTTTTAGTATGTCCCAAAAAGAATGTCACCTTTCTATAATTTGGAAAAACTTAACTTCAAAATTCCCTTTTTACCGTTAATGAAATGATTTATAGCCACACAAATGTCTAAGGTTTGTTTTTGACCACCAAATTTCAGAAGTCCGTCTTTCTTAATCTTTGTGCCAAGTCAAATGTTGCCACAAAAATGGGAATGGAACGAGTATTATAATTGTTTATCTTGCTATTTTGCTGTCGTTATTTCCTTTCTATCCTTCTTTGATTGCACTGTTTTGAGCCAATGGTCTATCAGGAACAACCTCTCTCTATCCCACATAGGCTGCCCTCCCTAGACCCCACTTATTGGATTACAGTGGGTGTGCTGGTGTTGCTGTTGCGGCTTTTTGGACTTGTCCTAGAAACTAATGTCTTAATTTAACAAGTAATCTTTAAACTGAAATCTTAAGTTAATCTAACTTCAAATAATAAGAGGGAAAATATATCATGTATTACATCTAAGAATGAAAAAAATTATTTAAACAGATTTGTGAAAAAAGTGGTTTGTTCTTGGAGAAGATATTAGAAATTAACACCTAAAAGACTTAGTAATAACTAAAAAGCATTTTGCTTGTGGGTTTCTTTGGTTGTGCTTGATGTATAGTGATTAGGCAAAAGCTTTATATAAAAATACCGTACATATAAAAGAGACTGTATGCACAACAAAAAAATTGGTTGGCTCAGGCCCTCCTTACCCTTCTGGCCTTCTACTGTGTGTGCTACTATTATTCTTTCTGTAGAGTAACTTTCTGATGTAATACTGCAGACACTGGTAAGGTAGACTTAGTTATGAATGTTGTTGAGCGCAAGAGTGGGGGTGGTATTTCTGCCGGTGGTGGAATTTCTAGTGGGTATGTGATATTTGAGAAGCTATTATTCTTGGAAAACTACTTTGTCATTATGTTCCTTTTGGTTTCTCCACTGTTGTTTACTGGTATGTATTTCAATTCCAGGATCACAAGTGGACCCCTTGCTGGATTGATTGGCAGGTATTGCAATAGTATGAAATTCTCCGTGGTGTTAAGATCTGTTTTCAATTTTAGGAGATCTTTTTGGGGTTAATGGTCAAAGCTTGGCTTTCTTCCATGTTCTTTAAGATTGTTCAACACTTGGTTATTTACATTTCTAAATGGTTAATTTGAATTTTTTTACGGCTCATACTCCGGCTGTGCTTTATCTACTTGATGCACTGGTGAAACCTACACATATGCTAAGTATGTAGAGTTTTCTGTATTAAGTTGAATTAACATTTGGGATAACTTCTCAAGAAACCATTATGGGTTTAAAGTGACTGTTCTGGAAAAAAACAGCATATTCAGTGCACTACTTAGAAGCACTTACGAAAAGCTTAACACCTTGGAGAGCACTTCTGCAAAATCTATACGTTTCTATTACTTTTGGTGTTTTTATTTAACAAGCTGCAGATCTACTCTAAATAGCTTTTCTGAGAAGGACATTATGAAGAGGCCAATATGAATATCTTTTTCTCAGAAAAGAAATCTGTAGAATGAATTACCTTTTTAGCTAAAATACTTCTAGGAAAGAAATTCTTGCATGAACTTTTTTGAAAGACAGGATGGCTCTCTCAAAGAAAGCCTTAGATCACTATAACTCTATAAGCAAACATCACTGCCAGTAATTAACCTGCTGAGTATAGTCTATATGTAGCTAAATTTCCACCTTGAATTATTTTCCCAAAAAGAAAGGATCACTTTCAATTTTTTCCCCAAGGATATGCTGTTCATTATGTCCATCCATTTCAGTTGTGCGATATATCACAAGAATCTTTTCGGGAGAAATCAAAAGCTGAATTTGTCGCTAGAGCGGGGGCAAATTGACTCGATCTTTCGGATAAATTATACAGTTCCATGGATTGAAGGAGATGATAAGAGGACTTCAAGGTCAATTATGATACAGGTAATTTAAAGTTCCCTAGCACCACAGTTCTTGAGAGCTCATTTCTAACTAACTTCCTATTTTGACTAGAATTCGAGGACACCTGGCACACTTGTTCATAATCACCCTGGTGGTAGCCTGACGATTGGACGTGTGACGGCGGGGATTGAATACAGTCGGCCATTCAGGCCAAAGTGGAATGGGACAGCCGGAATGGTATTTCAGGTAGCTTTTATATTAATGTCTTAAGATAATTTATGCCCTCTCGTGAAATGATTATTATATTTTCGGCTATGGTTTGCATGGTTATAGAGGGAAATATGTTGATAAAGATCTTTGTTGATTTTTGGATAGTATAACAGTTGATATAGTAGTCTGCAGTTGACATTGAGTTGAATTGGTTACTCCAGGAGCATGCAGTTTCTGCTTGTAAGAAACTCAACTGTTGTTTCGGTAAGGCCTAAAAAGACATGTATTTAGTGTCAATATGTGAAGACCTTTCCGTTCTTCCAACTTCAATAGGATGTCCTAGCGTGCAATTTGCTGAATGCATGATTTAATTCTAATTCTTGTTTAGATGGGATTCTTGGGATCTTTTATTTAGTAATTAATTTTTTTGAATTTACAATCCCTAATTATTACTCCCTTCATCCCAATTTATATGACACTTTTTCCTTTTTAGTCAGTCCCACAAAGAATAACACCTCTCTATATTTAGTAACAATTTAACTTTAAACTTCTCATTTATCCTTAATGAGATGAATTATAGCGGCACCAAATATCTATAGTTTATTTTAAAACACAAGTTTTAAAAATCTTTCATTCATTCTTAAACTCTCTGCCCCGTGCCCGGTCAAACACCTTCACATAAATTGGGTCAGAGGGAGTAATAAAATTTCATTGAGCTATAGTTGTTTCAGGGACCAAAGAGTTTCCAATACATGAACTTTGGAGTATTCACTGTTAAAAAGAGAAACATTAAATGTGCTTTATCTAAAAAATAAAAGATAAATGTCACTTGTGCTTAGCGATGCAATGATAACAAGCCCGAATAATTTGAGTCATTTATGCAATAACAAGCAGAAGCTAGGCATGAGTATTTTGAATAATCTTTTGAGGAAAAGATTGTATTGTAAGAGTGTGCCATGGAGGATGAAGACTCTTTCCTTGTTTCTAGTCTTGGGACATCAACAGTGTTATTTGATTATTCTTCCCAGTGTCTGACATATTTTTGTTTCCCATTTCTCTTAATGCTGTTGCTACTTGCCCTTCCTACTTGAATTTCTCAGCGTGCTGGTGCTCGGGATGACAAGGGGAATCCTATTATAAGGGACTACTACAGTAGTCCACTTACTGCAAGGTATAGATTGATGATGATTTATGCTGCCTAAAGTGTTGTATATCTGACCATAAGAAAGTGTGCAATGTGTTCCTTTCTGAACTGCTGCAGTGGCAACACTCACGATGATATGTTACTTGCCAAGCTTGAGACTGTCTATACTGGTTCTGGTGACCCTGGTTCTTCAGTGGTCAGTTTCCTAATATTCTGCCAGATTCCTTGTAAATGTAGGGATAGAAAAAATTCTTGATGCACCCCTTCACTTTTTTTTCCCTGCTGTTTTGCAGTTTGTTTTCAACATGGATCAGGGACTTCCTGTGTGGTCAGAGTGGCTAGTTTTCAACAGAGTCAATGCTCGTGCTAGAAAAGGATTGGTATTAGGTCCTATGCGTCTTCTCCTTAGGTACATTCTCTATCTTTTATGATGATTAGCTCGAAAGATGCTGAATTTGTTTTTTCTTCCTTCAACTGTATCCCTTAAAAATTCCCGTAACTTAAATTGCTGGCTATTGTGATTTTTTTTGCAGCTTCTCTGGTGGTCATGTGGTCGGTAATTTTCCACCTCATGAAGCATTTGTGCTTGGTGGAACCAATAGTGTAAGAGGATATGAAGAAGGCACAGTTGGCTCTGGTCGGTCTTATGTGGTTGGCTGTGGAGAAATTTCCTTCCCTCTGGTAAGTGGAGGCTGTTGGAAACTATACTCTGATAGTTGAACTCATTTCTCTAGATATTGGTGGTTTTTGCTGTCTTTCTCATCCATCCAATGATGCCTGGTGCTATCTCGACTCTTACCAAGATGGTTGTTGCTAATGTTCTTTTATTTTTTCAAAAAACATCGCTCTCTGTGTCTTTCCCTACAATTTCTTAGCTCTCTCTCTCTCGGTTGTTGATATTTGCGGATGCGGGCCAGCTTGAATACACCTTGATTACATCACGAGGGACCAGCATCCTTCCACTCCACCAGGACGACTACCAGATAACTCACTGCCTCAGTGTTTAGATAGATGAGAAGGAAATGACCAAACTTTTTTGCCCCTACTATGCTATGGAACCCAGTCTCCCATGGTCTTTGTTCCAGCTTCATCGACCATTGAGCCTCATCTTTGGGTTCTACAATATATTAGTTCTCTGATAAACTGTCTTTGGCGTGATTGCTCTATGTATCATCTTCCTTATCATATCCCCATATTTTGCAGATGGGGCCAGTAGAAGGGGCTGTATTTGCTGATTATGGCACAGACCTTGGATCTGGTCCAACTGTTCCTGGTATGTATCTCTGGTCTGATGTTGTTTACTTTTTTTGGCTAGTGCCCCCCGCTGCCGTCCGGTTGAAAGGTCATTATTCTGAGTACTTCGTACCATTTTTAACGGAAGGAGTAGTCTATGCGACCTAATTGGTAGAATAAACATCGGCATACATCTTGTAACTATATAGTCTAATCTCAGTGTGAAATGTATCTACTAAACTTAGGCAAGCAATCAACTCAAGTTAGTATAAATTTTGTTTGTAAGGCGATGTATCTTGCTCTGCATGTTTTGTTGTTCTGTCATGCTAAAGCATTATATCGTTGACTTGATCTCTGGATCCCCCCCCCTACCCCCTCCGGCTTTGGTCTAGGGGTAAAAGTACACCACGTGATGTATGTATTGGACTCAAGTGGCGAGTTCAAATCATGCCGGAGACAAAAACTGGTATTTAAGTGTAGAGAATAGAGGGGTGAACCCATTGTCCACCAAATTTTGAACCGCATGCTAGCTAGCCCAATTTTTTTTTTGAAATCTGATATTACATTGTACTTTGGCAGCCTTTCATTTAATTGTTGTTTTTCCTTATCAGGTGATCCTGCTGGAGCAAGGCTAAAACCTGGAAGTGGATATGGATGTGGGGTTGGTATTCGCGTAGGCTCGCCACTGGGACCTTTAAGACTAGAGTACGCCTTCAATGACCAACGGACCGGGAGGTTTCACTTTGGGGTTGGCCTAAGGAACTGATACTATTCCTTACCTCTTTTTGTTGGACATTTTTATCTTCTTATTCTTTTGGTTTGCTTTCTTAGGTTAATTCATTTACATCTCTCTCGGGTTTGAATGTAACATGCACGTAGTGTTTAGAAGGCCCCATTCGCGGCTCCTTGAACTTGACTAAAATTTCCATTCACACCCGAACTAAGGGCGTGACCTATTAAACACTTGAAGTCTATAAAATTTACAACAGCATACCCAGTGTAGTCTTACTAAGTGGGGTTTAGAGATGGTAGAGTGTATGCAGGCCTTATTCCTACCTTAGAGGTAGGGAGAGGCTGTTTCTGTGAGTCCGAAGTCAAAAGGGTTACTTTTCTTATCAAAGATACGTAAAGGGACACTAGCTTTTCCATTAAACCAAAATAGACAAGTAGCTACTTGTCCAAATTAATAGTGGCAGCTCAAATGGCAATTTATTCATTTTAATTTTGATTTTAGTAAGTTGCTGGGCTTTAAGGGGCCTATCAGTATTAAATTATTATTAGTAGCGAGTTGCTGGACTTTTAGTGACCATTATTGTTTTTGGTTTTTGGTTGGGAACTAAAACTAACTATTGTGTTACCTATTAGATTTGAAAAATAATTTTTTTAGACTTAGAAATCCACTAACGCAAGCATTTTAATAGTTTATATTAATACTGTTTCAAATTAGAGATAGTATACTAGAAGTTAATCAATTTGTTTGATTATTGTTTCGATGAAATGCCAATTTTTACCGACCTAAATTGAACAATTACAAATTGCTTCTACTCACTAGGTTTCTTTGATAACATTTTTACTACTTCAGAAAAAAAAAATTCACGTGATTTTTTTTTTTAATCTATTTAGAAAATCTTTCAATACTGTCACGTGATTATTCAAAAGGCAAATATTTAACTTCTTTTCTCTGGGAATCCTTTGAACAATAGGGAAAAAAAAAACACTAATGGTTAGTTGCTTAACTCCCCGTGACTAGTTTAAAAAAAAAGTTAAATTGATGATAAGTCGTTCAAAGCTCAATGAATCACTAAAAAAATAAATAAAAATTCATAAACGGTTGTTTTTGTTTATTTACTTTTTCTTCCTTGTCCAACTTCTGCTGAAAAATCTAAATCAGCATGAAGATTCATGGAGGAAGCAAATTGTAATGCTGGTGCTTGGATTTTCTTGTGTTATAGAGTTCCATTGCTGCCATTTTTTAAATTTACGTACTACAGAACAATTCAACTTTGGCTTAGGATTACACAACTTGTTTTATTAACACATGAAGGTGAACTTTTTAAAATTTCATTGTTTATGAAACTTGTTTTTCTAATTTTTATTAAGGATTTTTTTTTTTGATTTTAACAAAAAACTTATCTTAGGAGAAATAGTTTGACCAATCTAACATAAACTTTTTTTTTGGACCAAACACACAACAGGTCTAACTTATTAAATTATTCTCGTTTGCTCTCAAATTTCATTTTCATTTTGTTTAGCTTCAGAGGGGCGGAGGAAAAAGAATTGAAAAAAGAAATTATAAGGTGAGAATCGAACTATTGGTGAAAGTTTAAGTAATCAATCAATTATGTCATTATGATTGTCCGACAATAGTAACAAATAATATTAAACTAGGTTCGACGAATACTTCAAAAAGTAAAGACTATATATATATATTCAACTACTAGATTAAGTAAAACCATATTCAACAAGTATATTGAGAATTACAAAAGAAGTAATCTTCCAAAAGATCAAGCTTTAGGTAAAGGAGGTACCTAAGGCTCTTAATTAAACCATTGCCTAGATCACCTCCATTCTCTAAAAAAATAGTGAAATAACATTAGGGTTAATTTAAAAAGTTTTATGATATGTTGAAATAATTGACTCTACATATTTCACTTGTTAAGGCTTTGGAGCAAATTATGTGTGGATATGCAAAATTTATGGACCTCTTTACATAGAAGTAGTTTGTAGAATTGAGTCTTTCAAGATCATAAATCAACACTCACACTTACACATGCTAGAACGTTTGACAATTTTTTTTTATAACAATATTTCATTTTGGAAGACGATCGAAACCAATTAGATAGTTGATGGAGGGTAAATAGAGATCAAATACTAGAACGACGTTTGAGATTTTTTTTTTTAATAACTTATACCTGTTAATAATATGATGAATTTTCATACTATCGATAGTTTTTTTTTTCTTGAATTATATCCAACTAGTAGGCCTTATCTTAACATTTTTTTTCAAAAGAACAAAGGTCCTTGCAGCTCTAATTTTTACTCTCTCGGTCTCCATTTATTTTTCTGATTTTGACTTGATACGAAATTTAGAAAAATAAAGAAAACTTTTGGATAGTGTGGTTTTCAACTAAGGATATATCCAAAATGTCATTTAATTTTGTGGTTTAAATATGTTATATGAAGAGTTATGATTAAAAACTTATCAAAAAAAATATTTATTTTAAAATGGACTAATAAAAAATAAATAAACGAATTAAAATGGAGGAAGTATTATATATAAAAAATTATTTAAAATTTAGGCTGTGTCATATAATAAGAATGCATGTTCGACATATTATAATAATAAATATTTGTGATGTAAATGTAAATATGAAAACATGGACTAATAAAAACCACATTTAATTGTGCCTCGAAGTCTAAGTTGACCCACGTTTCATGTGTAATCAATTCCTAAAGTTGGAACATTAAACAAAGTGATACTGGGATCTATCTTTATAATTAAAATAATATTTTTTTAGAGAAGTTATAGTGTGTTCCTAGGACTCATAGAGATCAACAAGAGATATGTTTGGAAACAATGGGACAAGCTTAGACAAGAAAAAAATTAAATTAAGAAATTAATAATAAAATAAAGAGACACATTCTTTGTAAATGATAACTTCACACTGCCACCTCGTGTAGTCTAGGGAAAGGCAACGGATGTCCCATAGCTCCCAAATCTAGGCCTTTTAAATTTTGTCATAACATAGTCTTTTCATCACTTATTTTATTATTCATAATTCATATATCACACAAATCCCAAAATATAATGGTAAGCCATGGATACTTTATCCGAAAAAGATTAATACTAATACAATGACAATATATTGAATCGGCGGACAACCGAATTTTGGGATCTTCTTCGACCTCAAGATGTAATGAGTCGATATCAAATTAAGTGTCAAATGGATCCATCGATAAAAGCTCTTCGGAGTCATCAACCTGTTATTTCCCGAGTCGATCAGACTCAAAGAACGGAAAAAGCAAAATAAAATCAGAAATTGACCGAAAAAGAAGCAAGGCTATGAATACCATAACCAATAACCATCAATTAAAAAGAATCTTTCTAAATCACTTCATGTCAGAGGGTATATCTTCCACACACTACAATAAAAGAGATATTAATGACAATAAATTTTCTTTTTTAGCAATAATATTTATTATCGTAAAATATTTAATGATAATTGAGTTAATGACGTTGCATTCAATATTTATTACCACTAAATATAATATAACGATAATTATATTATTACCGCAAAATAATTATCATAAAATCCTTTATTTATTACAGTGAAATTCAATCAAATTAACTTAAATAAAAGATATACAATTGTAACAAATGAGATTCATATAGTCAATCGGGAATTGTTTAGAATTAAAATATAGTACTCCCTCTATTTCATATTAATTGAATTTATAATTTTTTTTTTCATTTTTCAAAATAGTTGAATTGTTCAAAGTTCAAGAGAAATGTTTGAATCTTTTTTCATGTTTACCCTTTGCATTAATGAAGTTTTGTAATTTTCTAGGAGTTAAACTACACTACTTACAAAATTATGCTCTAATAATGGACTATTTGTATTTATGATTTGATATTTAATCATCTGCCGTCATCGAACTCGTTCTCTGGCGTTAAAATTCAACTTTTTTTCTCCGGCTAACTCTTTTCCCATCTCTCTCCGGTTAATAATTTTAAATTCTGCAAGACAACACATACGTAAGAGAACACACTGTCATATTTGGAAGAAGAAGCTCAAATCACTGTGACTACCTTTTGTTCTGTTTCTTTTCCTTTCTATAAGAATCATCTGAACACCCATTGTTGTTCTCATTCATTCGCCATTGATTTGGAAGAAGAAGCTCAAATCAGTTCAGTTCATATGAATCTTCAAATTATCGCCCTGCACACAAAGTGTTTGATGAAAATCCTCAAAGAGTTTCTTTGAACAATAACTTGCTATTTGAGTATTTCCGTAACGTTTACTTTTCACTTTTAGTTTTTTTCGGCGGCAATCAGGTTCATTTCAACTGGAGTTGGTACCTTCGATTTTCATATCTTTCCATATCTATTCTTTGCTCATACAGTTGTAGTTACATTTTGCAGACTTTAGACCTTTGAATAATTTATTAGCTCATACGTGTTTTCGTGGCTTTGGATAGTGATGGTAGACTAGGGTCATGTTCTCGCTCAGGAACGGGGATGGGGACAGGGACTAGGGTAAGGAGGGGTAAGTTGGTTAAAGGAGCATCTAGACTGAGAGTAGGTTCTTGGAACATTGGGACGTTAATGGGAAAATCCATAGAGCTAGTTAAGATTCTAAAAAAGAGGAAGATTAACACAACTTGTATCCAAGAGACCAAATGGGCAGGTTCTAAAGCTAAGGAGGTAGACGGGTATAAGCTTTGATTCTATGGTCGATCGAAGTATAGGAATGGGGTAGACATTTTAGTAGACAGTGATTTAAGGGATCAGGTGGTGGAGGTTAGGAGAGTCATTGATAGGATGATGTCGATTAAGGTGGTCGTTGAAGAGATCACGTTGAACATTATTAGTGTTTATGCGCCCCAAACGGGCTTAGGTGAGGAGGATAAGAGGCGCTTTTGGGAGGATTTGGACGAGTTAGTGGGAGGCATAACACCTACTGAGAAGCTTTTCGTGCGAGAGGATTTCAATGGGCACATCGGGTCTATTTTGGGAGGGTATGATGATGTGTATGGAGGCTTTGGCTTCGGGGACAAAAATGGAAGAGGAGTTTCACTTTTGGATTTCGCAGGAGCTTTTGGGTTGGTGATAGCCAATTCAAGTTTTCCAAAGAAGGAGGATCATTTGGTAACCTTCCGTTGTTCGGTGGCTAAGACTCAGATAAATTTTTTACTCCTTAGGAAGGATAATAAAGGATTATGAAAAGACTGTAAGGTCATTCTGATCGACAATCTTACAATCTGACATAAGCTCTTGGTGATGGATTTAGGGATCAAGATAATGAGGAAGAAGAGGGTCGGGGATGACTGACCTAGGATCAGATAGGGGAGTTTGATTACGGCTAGTGACCTAGATATGAGAGAGAAATTGAAGGATATGAGGGCCTGGGATAGTAGTGAGGATGCGAACAGTATGTGGGATAGGACGACCAGTTGTATTAGGATTGTAGCAAGGGAAGTGTTGGGAGTCTCGACAGGTAGCCGTGGTCAGCATCGAGGGGACTGGTGGTGGAATGGAGAAGTACAAGGAAATGTGGAAGTAAAGAATATGACGTATGCAAAGTTGATAGAAAGCAAGGATGAGGTGGAGAAGTGGACGAATAGAGAACTTTATAAGATAGCGAGGAAGGAGGCGAAGTCGGCGGTTTCGATGGCAAAAACGACAGCTTTTGAACGCCTTTATGCTGAACTAGAAGAGAAATGTAGGAATAGGAAATTGTTCAGGCTATCTAGGGCGCGAGAGAGAAGGGAACGCGATGTGGATCAAGTGAAGTGAATTAAGGATGAGCATGGAAAAATATTAGTAGAGGAAACCCTCATTAAACAGAGATGACAATCATACTTTCATAAACTCTTGAATGAAGAAGGAGACAGAGAGATTGTGTTGGGAGATTTGGAACATACAGGGAGGTGTCACGATTTTAGATGTTGCTGGAGTATTACGGTCGAAGAGGTTAAGGGTGTTGTGCGTAGGATGCACTAGGGAAGAACAAATGGACCTGACGAGATTCCTGGGGAATTTTGGAAGAGCGCGAGCTCGGTAGGTTTGGAGTGGATGACTAGGTTATTTAATGTCATCTTAAGACGACAATGATGCCCGAAGAATGGAGGTCGAGTGTAATGATCCCTCTATACAAAAACAAGGGGGATATCCAGAGTTGCAACAACTATACATGTATCAAGCTTCTAAGCCGTACTATGAAAGGGTGTAAAAGAGTGGTGGAGATGAGGGTAAGGAGAGACGTATCTATTTTAGAGAACCAGTTTAGATTTATGTCGGGACGCTCAACTATAGAAGCCATCCATCTTATGAGGAGACTGGTGGAGCAGTATAGGGAGAGGAAGAGGGACTTGCATATGGTATTCATAGACCTAGAAAAGGCTTATGATAAAGTTCCATGAGAGATACTATGGAGATGTTTAGAGGCTAAAGGTGTACCTGTGGCGTACATTAGGGTGATCAAGGACATGTATGAGGGTGCCAAAACTAGGGTAAGGACAGTAGGAGGGGACTCAGAGCACTTTCCAGTTATGATGGGGTTGTATCAATGATCAGCTCTTAATCCATTTTTATTTGCCTTGGTGATGGCTGTATTGACTCGACAAATTCAAGGTGAGGTGCCATAGTGTATGCTTTTCACGGATGACATAATCCTAATCGATGAGACTCGTAGAGGAGTTAACGCTAAGCTGGAGGATTGGAGACACCTTGGAGTCTAAAGGGTTTACTCTGAGTAGGACCAAGACAGAGTACTTAGAGTACAAGTTTAGTGAGACACCTTAGGAGGTTGGCGCAGAAGTTAGACTTGGTTACCAGGACATCCAAAAGAAAAGTAGTTTCAAGTACCTTAGTTCTATCATGCAAGGCAACAAAGAGATTGACGATGATGTCACACATCGTATTGGGGCAGGATGGATGAAATGGAGGCTCGCTTCCGGTGTGCTATGTGATAAGAAGGTGCCACCACAACTTAAGGGCAAGTTCTACAAAGTGGTGGTTAGACCGACTATGTTATATGGGGCGGAGTGTTGGCCAGTTAAAGTCTCTACGTTCAAAAGATGAAAGTTGCTGAGATGAGAATGTTGAGATGGATGCGTGGGCATACCAGGAGGGACAGGATTAGAAATGAGGCTATTCGGGATAAGGTAGAAGTGACCTCGGTGGAATACAAGATGCGGGAAATGCGACTGAGATGGTTTGGGCATGTGAAGAGGAGAGACACAGATGCCCCAGTGCGGAGGTGTGAGAGGTTGTCCATGGATGATTTCAGAAGAGGTAGGGATAGGCCAAAGAAATATTGGGTAGAGGTGATTAGACAGGACATGACACAGTTACAGCTTACTGAGGACATGATCTTAGATAGGAGGGTGTGGAGGACCTATATTAGGGTAGGAAGCTAGTACATAGTCTCGTTATTCTTCCGTATTAGTAGGCGCATTAGCGCACTATAATTTCTTGTGCTCTGATTTCTATTATTATATATTACTTTCTGCACTTTGATTACTCTATTTTATCTGTGTCGTTTTCGTTATTTGCTTTTCCATATCGCTTTGAATTTCTTAGCTTTATCTGACCTCTTTTTATGCTTCTATTGAGCCAAGGGTCTCTCGGAAACAACCGTTCTACCTTGGTAGGAGTAAGGTCTGCGTACACTTTACCCTCTCTAGACCCCACGTTGTGAGATTTCACTGGTTTGTTGTTGTATGAGGTTGATTAGACAAAAAGGTAATAGAGGAAAATATGATTCAAATTTTGACCTTGGATGCTTTTCTCAATATGTGTGCATTATCTTAGGAATTCAGTTAATATGAAATAGAGGGAGTAGTAATTATAATTATTTACTTAATAAAATTAATTTAATATGTTATAATGTGTTACTTCTCTTGGTTTTGAGATTGTACTATCTTACAATTATAAAAGAGAGTTATTATTTGCTGATTTGTAGGTGACATGACTATGTATCTTTCTATCCTCCATTTTAAGGGTGGGACTTTCATTAAAATTTAATTCGATCTTCATGAAGCAAGATACCATTTTATTTATGATTCTTTTCTTTCCAAATGGGGCGTAATGGGTTTGGGTTTGGGTTGAGTAGGGGAGGGTCAATGTTGATATGGAATGGCATAGCAATTTTATTTTAATTATATGATAGTTCAAAATTTATCGATTCCACTGATTTGAATTTATGCCGAGTAGGTCTATTAAGGGGCAAAACTTTTTGTCCCAAGAAGTTTTTTATCTTTAAAATTTGAACCAAAAATTTATGATTAAACCTATAGTGACAGAATTGGAAATTTTAATAGAGTACAAAATATTTGCACAATTTGATTTTCTAAACCTCCTTCACTGGCTTTGGCTCCATTACTATAAGAGTGGACCTTTGATTGTGACATGATTCATGTCATAGATAGATGATAATAGATACTTTTCACGGTGTTTATATCTAATTAAATAGTTAATTTTAAATAATAAATTAAAGTAAAACTACATATTACTTAATTAGGTCACGATTTAGCATTTTAAAGTGTATGTATAAAATATATATTTTATATTTATTAGTTTGATGTAAACAATGTTGATATGAGAGTTTTCACCATGACATTTGAGAAAAAAATTGATGTAAAAAATCCACATAATTTTCAACGTTTAGTTTCTAACTGAATAAGATATCTGTGTGATACTTTTAGGATTCGTATATCTTTTAAGAAGCCCCTGTAGCTGATTTTAACTTATCAAACCCAACAACAAAAGATACCAACAGTGATACAAGACATTCGACCTAAATTACTAATCTTGGATAAAGGAAATAATATTTTTTTTTAACCAAAAGATAGAAGAAATAATTTATAACTTTGTGTTCATAAGCTACTCATAAATTAATGATACAAAATATGTATACTCCACTATACCAAGGGTTTTATCTTGCTTAATAGCCCTTCTTCTTCTGATGTGTCATGATGATATGAAAAATGCATTTTCTCTGACCATTGCCGGGCACTTCTTTGACTAAAGGAATAAGGGCCCAATATAATAAATTCGAAAGAATTGAGCGAGGAGCCGTTGGCAAGTGGATTCCGTGTTTGGGTACGAAACTCTAAACGCAACGGATAGCATTTATCTACGCTATACTTTTGGTTTATTTTATTACTAAAAAGGGAGGAGGAAACTCAGTACTAAATGCTTGACAATCCTTTAGTCTTGGATAATAACCGATCTAAATCAAAAAATTGAACCAAATCAATTATTATATTTTTAGAAATTAATAATTTTTGATTGATTTTGATTTTATTCAAAAAAAATCCCAAAATATAATCGAACCAACAAATTATATTTATATTTACTCCAATTTAAGGGGGTTTAATGGAATCAACTTGGAGGCATGATCCAGTTGTTAACTCTTCCGATATTGATTTCATTTTCTCAATTGTTAGTGAAGACTCAACTTGAAAGGAAAAATATAAAATGGCGGATGATTTTGATAGGTGTGTGTTTGCTAATTAATTTGCTTATTTACTCCCCATCCTGTTTTTTGATTTTATTTTTGTGTATTATATTTGGTTTGATTTTAATTATTTTAAAATTAATTAAATTTTAATTTTGACCAATAATCGATCCAGTCCGACCCATCCTGTACGGCGGTTGTTTGTTAAGCTAAGTTTTAAAAACACCCTTGACTCCTTTGCTTCCCTAACCAAATAGAGTTATTGAGGAAATTAATGTTTTATGAAGCAACAAAAATAATTAAAGATTGGCCGGTGTACTAGTAGAAGTTCAGCTTTTATTCCTCACGAGTACAATTTTGTGGATAATTTTAATGGTGATTCAATGAGTTTAAATTCCATTAATTTCTATCTGGTACTGTCAATTGACCTTTAATTCCTATCTTATGTAAAATATGTTAATAAGGAAACTAAATTCAGCTTCTGCATGCATTTATGTATTAGAAACAATACATTAGGTAAGAGTTTGAAATCATGCATGCATGTTCGACACGTTCCTACTTTTGACAACTAGGTATGGACTATTATGTCAAACTTTTAATAATTTGATAGAGAATGTTGTTAGGTTTGATTTTAACGATGACTTATTAAATGTGCTATAGTACAAAAAGAAAATAGGATCACGTACAAGTCAAGAAGCCTTGGGAATAAAATCAAGAACTAAAATTCTTTGTCCTCCAATCAACAATCACTAACGAACCAAAAATTAAGGACCAAATTATCACCAAGGAGAATATAATTTCAACACAAGAAATGGAGAAGAGCCATACATTTTATCTAACCATTTCTAGTTTTTTTCCTACTCTTTATAAGCATTGTAATTTCTCTACTTGACTTGTCGTGTATCCACACTAGAAGAAAGAAAAACAGCGATTGGTTAGACATTGCATCAAAGGTTACTAGATGGAAAACGATTGGTTGGTGCATGCATAATAAATGTCACGCTCCGAATATGCACCCTAAGCATGACCGACACTCGAAAACCATTGCTACTCTCAAGAAAAACTCTTGGCATGACTGACTACTGAGCAGAGGACTAACTCAAATGCAGAAGCTTAATAAAAAGGTATTTAAACACTTAAAACAACTCAAAGCATCTCAATCATCATTAAAATAAGAATATGTAAATTACTCTGAAATGTAGATATATACTATTTCAAAAATATCGCCCTGTACTCCAACTCAGTAGCTCATTTCGGATAAACGAGTGAATTTCAAGTCGGAAGGAAAAAAGGCAAAGTAAGCATCCAACTCTGGTACTAGCAAACAACGAGTGCTTATCCGGTCCTGGGGGAAGAAATAGGCGTGGGGAAGAGTCTGCAACAAAATAAATTGAATAGACAGATAAATACGGTAAGCCTATCGATTTAAGCAAGTCCGACTAGTTTAGGTAGGAATAGAAAAACAAAGTCCAGGTTGGTTGGTGAGCCTAGTGATAGGAGACTATCTAGCTTGGTTCGGAGAGCACTTGTTGGGTTAAATATTTTTTGGTTGCTAAATGTTATGGCCTCCAATACATTCGTGCATTTGCTTGCCTTACCGTTTTCATACGTTTTTCAGTGGGAGCCTGAAGCTGAGACCTGGGAGAGGAGACCAGATTGAAGTAAGGCCTAACTTGAAACTAAACCCTCCCATCGGATAAAGGAATGGAATTTCAAGTACAAGTAGTCGTCTGAAAGACTGAACTGACTCAAACTCAGTCTATGAAGCCTCTAATAATTAGGAATAGGTATTGGGACAAGCCCCACAGCTACCTCAAAAGAAACTACTAATGCAGATAGAACATAAATAAGTGGAGTCCTCCGAAAGCAAGGAGGTCTCACCAAAAGTTGATGAAGTGTGATCTCGATGGAGCGGCTATTGATGATACTGAATACCAACGTCTGTATCATAAATGATGAAGCATCAAAAGACGCTAGTACATTTAATATATAGTATGTAATAAATCTTTACAACAATAACTGAACTGAAAGGAAACACTGATAATAGCGCTTGAACGAAATATAAAGCATGAATGTAAAATAAAATATGTAAAGCTTTACTACTAAGACAGTGCAATATATATTCTGAAAATAATAACTTTACCACTTGGAAAGTTTTCATAATGGACAACCATCACTATGAGCCTCGAGATGATACAACGTACTGCTCACATTGCCGAGCCATCCAATACCTTGTCAAGGGTAAGGGACGCAACTCAACTTATGGATCCATCTAAAAAGTTCTTATCAGGGACTGAAGTGAGGAGTCACTTGAACCAACGACATGATCCTATCCTCTACTGGCTACGTAATTTATAGGGTCTGAGTTATCTTAACTCTTACCCAAATCGGTGCTCAATACTACTTCTAAACATATGCAATAATGCTGATATAATATCTGTTTGAGTAAATACTCAAAATAATTCTCTGAAGTCATACTGAACTTTACTTCTGACTGTAACTGCTTTCTGAAACTGATAATGCTCTCTTAAAAATAGTCACGCTCTTTCAAAATAAAGTAATGAATTTGGAATAACTTAAGTTCCCTCAAAACTTTTCTTCAACTGATAACTTACAATACTTGAACTTACTTAATTTCTGAAATTCATGCATAATGATAGTAATGCAAAAAGATTTAGCCAAAACTTAGTTAAATAGGATTCAAATGAGAATAAACATGAAAAAAAATTCAAGGGTTAGAATTACATGAAGAAATATAATCTCAATGAAATAAATATAATTCAATGAAAAGGGATCATGACTCATTCGAAAACTCAAGAAAACTTGAGTTAAAAATGTAGGTTAAACTCTTACTGACTAAATTTAGATGTAGGGCGTGAGTATGAACATAGTCCAACATTATGAGTAGCCTTATATACCTGGAAGAACTAAATTCTTGAAGAACTTGAAGAAGATGCTCAAAATCTAGTTTTTCTCCTCTTGAATCCTTGATCTAAGTCTTGGGAGTATTAATGTCAAACTAAACTGACAGGTACCCTAATTATATCCCAAAACGTAGAGACTTAGACTTAAAAAGCGTGAGAAAAGACGTAATTAATCCTCACTAAATTCTGACTGGGGTCGCCTACGGGACCTCTTAGGGACCATAGATACTTCTACAGACTGTAGAATCCCTCTCAAAGAAAGTGCCTAGAACTTCTAAGCTTTGGGTTTACGATACCTTTTATGGGTCGTAAATCCTTCTATAGACTGTCCTATATGTACGTGAAAAAAGATACTGAGATTGGGGGATTTAAGGATTTTGGATTTATGGGATCTTTTACGGCCTGTAAACCCTTTCAAGTCTACTGTACTGAGAATCAAGAGTATCACTGGTTTCAACCAAAAGAGTAGTCCTATAACATACCTGGGATGTCCTATTTATATTGGTAGGCAAAGAGTTATTTACTACTCTGATCTTATTGCAAAAGTTGTAAGCAGAATAACTGGTTGGCATGCTAAAATCCTGAGCTATGGGGGTAGAGCTATTCTTGTGAAGCATGTTATTCAAGCCATGCCAATACATTTGCTTTCAGCCAGCATCCCTCCCTCAACCATCATTAAGCAGATTCAGAGCATCACTGCTAACTTCTTCTGGGGATGGAAAAATGACAAGAGGAAGTATCACTGGTCCTCATGGAAGAACCTTAGCTATCCTTATGATGAAGGGGGCATAGGGTTTAGACAAATCACTGATGTGGTCAAATCTTTTCAATACAAGCAGTGGTGGACCCTTAGAACCAAAATACCTTGTGGGGAGAATTCCTTAAATCCAAATACTGTCAGAGGGCCAATATTATTACAAAAAAGTGGGACACTGGTCAGTCCTTAATTTGGAAGCACCTCATGAACAACAAACACAACATTGAGCCTCACATTCAGTGGCAAATTAAGTCTGGCTCTTGTCTTTTTTGGTGGGATAACTGGCTGGGGGTTGGCCCTTTAGCTCATTTTTCTGCTAACAGCTGTAGGTTTAACCACACCCAAGTTTCAGCTTTTCTAACTAATGGCCAATGGAATGTTGATCTCATTATCCAAAAAGCCCCTCCTCAGTTTGTTCCTAACATTTTAGCAACTCAATTCAACTACCAACCCCTCAAACAGGACCATCCATACTGGATTCCTACTACCAATGGGGAGTTCAGTTGTTCTTCTGCCTGGGAGCTCATTAGAGATAAGAGGACAAATACTATGCTGAATGCATGTACTTGGCACCAACTAATACCTTTCAAATGCTCCTTTCTGGTTTGGAGAGCTCTTAGAAGGAAATTACCTACCAATGAGAAAATAACCAGCTTTGGCAAACCCCCCTCTCAGTGCCATTGTTGTGAAAGCCCTGGCCAAGACACCATTGATCACACTTTTGTTGCAGGAACCTTTGCCAAGAATATTTGGAGGGTGTTTGCTGATTCTTTGGGCATAAAAAAGGATTACACACCTCTTATAAATATGCTTATGAGATGGTGGACATCTAAACACAAAAATGCAGCACATAAACTCCTGTTACAAGCAATCCCTATCTTCATTTGTTGGAACTTATGGAAGAATAGATGTGCTTCCAAATATGGTGGGAAGAAATCTAACCTTTCAAGAGTCAAATTTTCTGTGTACAAAGGCATCTCTAACCTGCTCATCACAGCTTTTCCTTATATTGAATGGCCAAATAACTAGAAGGACCTAGTCATTTCAGTGGAACAATGCTACCATGACACCAAAATTACCCCTGTATGCTGGATCAAACCAGCTGATCACATGGTAAAGCTAAATACAGATGGTAGTGCCCTAAACAAACCAGGCAACATTGGTGGAGGAGGAATACTTAGAAATACTCATAGTGACCTTATCTTTGCCTATGCAGTTCCATTTGGGGAAGGAACTAACAACCAAGCAGAAATCAGGGCTGCTATCTTTGGTCTATCTTGGTGTATTCATCTTGGTTATTTACAGGTAGAATTAGAGGTAGATTCTCAACTACTAATCAGGTGGTTACAACAAGAAGCAAAACCCCCTTGGTCAATAAAGGAGCTGCTGGACAATTTAAACAACATCATCAACCAATTCCAAACTTTCAGCTGTAAACACATCCTTAGAGAAGCAAGTTACACAGCTGATATCTTATCCAAACACAACCACAAATGCAAATCTCCTGAACTCTATTTCACTGTGCATGATCTCCCCAAACAAGCTAAGGCATACCTTGAGATGGACAAGCTGGAAATGCCTTCTTTTAGAAGAAAGAAACTCAGGAGACTAAAGAAACCTCCCTAACTCATTCCTTTTTTGGTTCTAACTCAAACTTCAACATGCTTTTATCTATGCATAGCTATAAATACCTTGAAGATCTCACAGTTAGAACTCTTGGCAAAAGGAAAATCTCCCTTTCTTATTACTATCTTTATTATTCTCTTAGAATAACCAGTCTAACCTTAGAGGTAAGAAGTAGAATAGTTTGTATTTTGTCTTCTCTTCCTTCTTGGCTTAACAGGTATAGGAATTCAAATGTTAGCAGACTTTGCACAAGCCACATTACAGAAGTAGCAGTGGCTCCAATTGATAAACAACAACAGCTTTTTAACAGCAGCACAAGAGACCAAAAGCAACCAGCAGTACCTAACAAATACATCAGGCATCACCAAAATGCCTCCATATTATGCAGGATTACTGCAAATACACTTCCTGAAGATCCCATGGAGTTTCAACTCAAATGGATAATTGGAGACGTTAGTCGAGCGACCTTGAAAAAGTTATCAGACTTAAGTCCCCAAATGGAGCTTTTCACAACTTGGAGCCTCCAGCCTATCCAAATGACCTCCAAATGTTGCAATAATATAGAAAATACAGTATTTGCAAATCCCAAGAAGTTTCACCTCCAACGGATAATTGGAGATGTTAGTCGAGCGACCTTGAAAAAGTTAGTCGACTTAAGTCTCCAACTGATGCACTTCACAACTTGGAGTCTCCATCTTGTACAAAAGACCCCCAAATATTGCAGGAATACAACAAATATAGTAATTGCAAAGCCCAAGAAGTTTTACCTCAATCAGATAATTGGAGACGTTAGTCGAGCGGCCTTAGCCGATTTAAAGCTAACAAGCTCCAAAGCACTCTTTGAGGTCTGTTACTTTCAATGCTTTGTGTTTGTTTGTATGTGCAGGTGTTCTAAGGAACTGATCATGAGGAAAGATCTTCTCCTGAAGGTAACTTGCAACAACAAACAACTGAGCTTATCCACTATGGAGGCACCAGGAAGCTGGCTACAGGTTTGCAGCAGAATTTACCCCCCCCACATTCCCTTGTTTCTTTGGCTACTTGTTTGTGCAGGTATACAGAGATCCAAACAAAGGGAGACAAATTCTAGAGATGCAGGAGCATCACCAGCCTTCACCAATAATCCAACCATGCCAGATTCCATCCTTTATTACCTGCATCTACACCATTACATCCAAGCTACTTGGAACTCCTTGTTTGATTATTTATTGGAGTGCAGACACATAATACAGCAGCAATGGAACCTTCCAAAAGGCAAGGCTACATCAGTTAAACACTCAAACTTCTCATACAGGTTGCAATATACAACAACAAAAGCATGGTGCAACAGGTACAACTGTTTCAACAACAATAACAACATGAGGAGCTACATCCACAACAATTGGTCCATCCACAACAGTTCTGTTTGTGGATCTTTGTCTTTGGTCTTGTTGGCTTGGTGTTATGCAGTTGCAGGTAACTGGAGAACATTTAGGGATACAAGCCTCAATACACAACATCTCCAGCAACATGCAGCATCCAAGAAGCTTGCAGAACTGCAGCATGAATCAGCAGAATTGCACCTCTTAATGTGCAATTCTACTGCAGGATACTACAGTTTAGAAAGGCAACAGGAAGTTGAAGCCTCCCTTAAACCTACTACAAGATTGCAGCTGGATCCCCAATCCACAACATCTCCAAACATGCTGACTAATACAGCTCCAAAGCGGCTGACTGATACACTTCCTTCCATTTTTCATCCTCCATAGCTGCTATAATCATGATATTAAAGTTGATGCATCTCTCCATCTGCACTTACCTGGTATGACAAGACTAAAAGGGCAAGATGAATAGAACTTTCTCATCCCATGCGAGATAGAAGTTTCGTATACTTGTTCTATTTCAGTTTAACTATGTGATTCATCGCGTAGTTGAAGAGGACTAGTGTAGTTTACTTTCTTGTTTTTCTCATGGAAGGGGAGAGTCTCCCTCATTTATGCTTACTTAGTCGACTTGTATCGGGAGGAGTCCTCCCATAGGTTTAATGCTTTCTAGTTTTTTTTTTTTTAAGTTAGCCTTTATTTTGTAATGGGAATGAGTTAGCCAACCTTAGTAGGTTAGCCGACTTATGAACCAACATAGGATCGGAGGTAAGGTTTATGTCCCCCTCCGTGTATTTTTACTTTATTTATTTATGTTAAGGCTTGGGGGTGTTGCTCAACCCCTGACTGTGCACGAGAGGTGGGAGCCTCGTGTAGGGTCTGTTCCCCCCCCCCCCCAAAAAAAAAAAAAGAGGATCGTAGAAAATATACTGAGGGATAAAATTTCATGACTTTGATTTATGGACCGTATTACAGTCCTTAGATTAGTCTATAACTCATAAATAGGCTCGTCCTAAACACTTGAAATATTCTGGGTTTCAGGACTTGATCTACAAATCAAGTTTATGACTCGTACAAAATTGTACGACCAGTACACTTGGCCCGTAAACCTCAATCCTCCTTTACTGATTTATGAAGTTTGACTCCACAAGTCCATCTATGGTCCGTGGGTGATTCTACGGGCTGTAAATAGTGTCCATAAAAGTCAAGCTTTAGCAGGAATAAAGTCTTTTTGCTGGGGTCTCTGGACTGGACTGAGTTAGAATATTTTGGGGGTATTACAATATCTCCCCCTTGGGATTTTTCATCCTCGAATGATGACCAAGATAGAAATTTGCACAAGGCACGACGACAATACAAAAACTGAAACACTAAACCTTGATAGATGTAACCTCTTTGGTTCTTAACTTGTGAACTTGACGATCAATAATTTGAATCGGAGTCTCTTTATAGGACAAACTATCTTTCACACTAATGCTTTCTATAGGAACAACGAGTGAAGAATTGCCTTAATACTTTTTGAGTATAGAAATGTGAAACATTGGATAAACAACCGTTAATTTAGATGGTAGCTCTAACTCATAAGTTACATTTCCAACTCTCTTCGAAATTAGTAGGGAACAATATGACAGAGGTTGAGATTTCTTTTATTCTCAACTCTCATGGCACCCTTCATGGGTGAAACCTTCAAATATACCCAATCATTCACTTCAAACTCCAAATCTCTCCGCCTAACATCAGTGTTGGACTTTTAACAACTTTACATGGTTTTCAACCTCTCATGGATAATTTTCATCTTCTCTATAGCCTAATGAACCAAGTTTGGCCTTATCAACTCAGCTTCACCAACTTTGAACCAACCAATCGGAGATATACATCTTTGCCTATAAAGAGCCTCATTAGGAGCCATCTGAATACTAGAGTGATTACTATTATTATACACAAACTCAATAAGAGGCAAGTACTCATCCCAATTTCCTTTGAAGTTAATAACACAAGCTCTCAACATGTTCTTAGAGTCTGAATTATACGCTCTACCTGACCATCTGTCTGGGGATGAAATGCGGTACTAAGGTTTACCTTTTAACCTAGACCTTTCTAAAATGACTTCTAAAACTAAGCGGTAAACTGAGCACTCCTATCTAAAATGATGGATAATGGGACTTTATGTAGTCTGGCATAGTCCTCTGCTGAATATGTAGTCTTAATTGGCAAGAAGTTGGTTGATTTAGTCATCTAATGTACAACCATCCAAATCAAATTATGCTATCAGTGAGATCGCGATAAGCCTATAATATAATCAATGTTGATCATCTCCGATTTCCACTTTGGAAATTTTACATTCTGAGCCACACCACATGACCTTTGGTGCTCAACTTTGACTTGCTGAGAATTCAGGCACTTAGAAATAAAGTTTGCAATATCTCTCTTCATACTAGTCCACTAGTAGACTTCTCTCAATTCATGATACATTTTGGTGGAACCTGGATGAATCGAATACCTGAAATTGTGGGCTTCTGCCATGACCCTATCTCAAAGACCATCAATATGCAAAACACATGATCTACTTTGATATCTCAACACACCATCTTCCCCTTGATCAAAAGCCATCACCTTCTGCTTATGAACATCTTTATTTAACTGAAGTAGGATGGGATATTTGTTTTGCTTTTCCTTCACTTTCACCACTAAGGATGATTTTTTTCCATTTTGCACAATGACATCATTGGAGTCCACCAGGCAAACTTCCAATGGGAAAGTCATAAACTTTCCTAGCCAACACTTTCTTTCCTTCCTCGACATGAGCTGTACTCTCCATGGATAACCTACTAAGAGCATCAACAACAACATTATCCTTACCTGAGTTGTAGAGATCATAGTCCTTGAGTAACTCAAGCCACCTCCTTTGCCTCAAGTTTATCTCTTTCTTATAGAAGATACATTAAAGACTTTTGTGGTCAGTGAACACATCCACATGCACTCCATAAAGGTAGTGACTCCATATCTTTAAAGCAAATACCATTGCCGCCAACTCAAGATCATGAGTCGGGTAATTCCTCTTGTATTTTAAGTTGTTTAGAGGTATAAGCTATAGCCTTACCTTTCTATATTAGAACATAATCAATCCAACTTTGGACACATCGCAATAAACAACAAAACCCTCTATACCTTTTGGTAGGGACAATACTAAAGCAATAGTTAATCTGGTTTTTAATTCCTGAAAGCTTTTCTCACAAGTTTCAAAATATTGAAACTTAGTGTTTTTCTGGGTCAACTAAGTCAATGGAGATGGTATGGATGAAAACCCTTCTACAAACCTTTTGTAGTAACCAGCCAAACCCAAGAAACTCCTTATATCAGTTGGGGATGTGGTTCTGGGCCAATTCTTTACTGTTTATATCTTTTGTGAATCAACTTGAATACCTTCACCAGATACTATATGGCCTAAAAATGCCATAGATCTAGCCAAAACTCACACTTTGAAAACTTAGCATATAACTCCGAGTCCTTGAGAGTCTGGAGAATAATTCTAAGATGGTTGGCATACTCTTTCCCAATTCTGGAGTTGATCAAGATATAACAAACATGCCCATATACTACTTAAATACTCTATTCGTGAGATCCATGAATGATGTAGGAGCATTAGTCAAACCAAAAGATATGACAAGTATCACGATCTAAGCTAGACCCTAGACATGACACGATGATTAAAATTCCAAGGGACTCCAACCAAGCCTCTTAGCATACATAGCATGATGTGAGATAACATAAAATTAAGGGTAATCTTAAATGTGGAACGTAATTCTTAAAATAATCTTATCATAGCTACTCAACATGAGAGGAGTCTAAGAATAAAATCTGAAATGCGGAAGACATCACATAGCCTCTACTACTTAGACGGGGCATAGGATAAGTTCTAGCTCACCAACATAAATATGAAAGATCATAAAGTCAAAGAAATGGAAGACATAAAGAACTAATAACATTTTTGTATCCTAAGAGCATGGGGATTCACCAAACAGTATAAGCTGATCAAAATCTCAAATTAGCCATGATGATGGGCAGGAGCGTTGTGACCTATATTATGAAGTAATATAGACAAAAGTATACGTTAATACATAGAATGTACTAAGTATGGAGAATATGCAATGCCCGTCGTAATCATGGTAATAAAATGACCAAGCTAAATATAGTTAAAAACCTTTCAATACATCATGTGAAATATAATACATGGTCAATGAGAACTTAAAGAAAATCATAAGTCAAATGTAACATAGTGAGAGAATCATAAGTCATAGTGAGATCCATAAGTCTTTGTGAGAGATAACATTAACCGACATAAACCATGTGAGCTATAACATGGAGTCCGATGTTTTCCTCACATACTAAAAAAAAGGGTCCATACTTGTGAAGGTAAGAACCGTAACATCGCCTAAGTAGATCCATTAAGTTACTAAGGAATCAAGCCTTAACTAACGAGTGACCCTTTATAAGGAATCAAGCCTCTACTAATAGATGATCCTTTCTCCTACGGTGACATATAGTTATGGGATAATGGAATTGTTTCTAAAGAACTCTACCTCTACTAACGGGTGAACCTTTATCCCAAGGTCCATTCGGTGCTAAGTAAACTGTCATGACCCAACCCTGTAGGCCGCGATTAGGGTCAGACCTGGACCCCCCGTACATATATCTATCAGCTGTGGTCACATTGAACTATAAAATAATATATCATATAACAGAGCTCCACTGGGCGATAACACTTTCATAAACTGTAGCCCTTTTCGTTTGTATCACAACATGACAGGGCACGCAAGCCGACAAGGCTGCCATAACATAATAATATACATCATATATCATGTAGACCCAGCTGAATCAAACTGACATACACAACCCACATATACATGTCTGCAGACCTCTAAACATATAAATGACAACATATGGCGGGACAAGGCCCCCGCCGTACCCCTGAATGGATAAAACAATTTCTATACATCCGTGGACAGTATCAAAAACTAGGCCCCGATACAAGGGAGCCTCTCCCAGCTGAGCTGCATGGAATCCTAAACTGATGGACTCCCAAAATCTGTATCTGTACCTGCGGGCATGAACGCAGCCCCCCGAGAAAGGGGGTCAGTACGATATATGTACTGAGTATGTAAAACATAATATAATACAACTGGAAGCATATCTGAGATAGAGAATAGGGGATACGATATCAATTCAGAAACCTGTACCTGTACTTTGTGAATTACAAAAACATGCATGTTCGAGTCATATCATATAGCCGGCCCTTTCGGGGGTCCGGTGAATCATCTCTGTAAAATCATCTCTGTAAAACCATCATGGCCCCAGTGCCATCACAACCTTATTACAACACATCATCATATATCTATACACGTATCCTGGCTCTCTATTGAGGGACTCAGGGAATAATGCAGTGAACTGTGCACGAGAACATATCCTGGCCCGGGACTCAGGGAAAGAAGTGTTACAATATACACGAGTAGAGTAGTGAGTAACTATATGCAATTTAAATCATTATTAGAGACTTGACCGTATAAGAAGATTAAAATTTTGTCGGAGGACTCGAGTAGTAGTGTAGTCATCTCGAGTGACTTCTAAATGCCATTATGGGCAATATCAATTATAATCTCGGGGCTCCTAGACATGTACTAAAGTAAAGCCAAATCGCTTATGGAACCAGAAACATTTGTTAACAAAAAGTCTGTAAGACTTGGAGCCTGTATATTTGTTATCTCTTTAGCATATAACAGTTTCCAAGGAAATAGTTCGGCTACTGTAGGAGTTCAATATTCAGAAGTAAGTAAGAGATGTTAGAGAATAGAGTTACCCTAGAGCTCATATCATATTCAACTTACAACTAAGACAAAGGTATGCCCAAAAGAAGAAAGAGAATAAGCTTTATGTAGTCTGTACTTTCCTTCAGGGGATCTGCACACACATATTTCGTACCCGGCCCATCATGGGGCTCGGTGAATCATTATGGCATCATAATCTCATTTTTGTACCAAATACGTGTCATGGAAAATGAGAGATAGCTTTTCACACACTACTATTTAACACGTAGAAGCCTTACTAGGCAATACTCAGTCCTTACAGAAATTCCAAAACTAAACAGTGGATAGGGGTTATGAGGCATACTTGGAGTTTTGGGAATGGAATTATCCCCACATTCCACACATAATTCACTTAAGGCTAAAACTTGCCAAAAGGAAAGAAAGATAGCTGTACGAGCCTATACCAAAACATGCCAAGAGAAAGCTTTACATACCTCTTGGGAGTTACCCTTTATCCTGCTCGCCTCGTCGTCTTCTGAACCTATTCAATATAAAGTAATACGAATATCAACTACTCTTAACTTTTCAGTATCTGAGGTTACGCCTTAATGTTAATGGAATCTATTCCCTTAGTCGTTTCCTCGACTAGTTCTTTAGTTTGTTAAGGCGTTAACGAAAATTGGGCAGCACCTCCCCTATAATGTGCCCTATCCAAATTTCCAATTAGGTCCCTAAGACCTACATCCAACCAACAACAACAACCTGCAGCAATTCATACTAACAATATACAACATAAACTCCAAACGACTTATTCAAAAAGATGATATCAAATAGGGTGTCTAGTCTTTATTTTACAACGCCTTTAATTATACGCAACGGGGGGTCATGTGGACTCAACCAGAAGCACCCTAACCCACATTAGAACATATTTAGGCCCTGCAACAAGACACCACACTCCTGCAGCAGCAACTCACAAGAACAACGCCTTACCTTGACGACAATTCGACTATAACGACTACACTTTAGTTTATTCCGAACGCCAAGTATTCTAATGATATTTACACACTTCCAGCCACCTATAGGGCGTGTAACATGCTCCATCAGAACACATAAATCTCAAATTTAAAGAAGAAACCTTACCTTACGTTAAACTTGTCAAACTCGCCAAAACTTTCCAAAATGTGAAATCTGGACAGCTTACTGTTTTACCTTGTCGCTTCGTTTCGAAGGGGTAATGGAGGGAAACTGGATTTACGTCCTTCATGAAAGTTATAGACATGTGTCTTAGGGTCGCAAACAATTTTGAATCATCCCTACATCAATTTTGTACAAAAATATATGACCAAAATACTTACAGCTGTCCGTGTAGAATTTCCAAAACCAAATCTGAGCAGTACCTCCTCTACGCTTCATCACCATTTTTCGAACTGATAAATGTAAAACTGGATTTTGGAGTCTGAATGAAAGTTATATACCCATGAAATACCTTTCCTAAACATATTAAATCACTCGAAACGAATCTGTACACAAGAAGTTATACCAATATTACTAACCACTGTCCCTTCCAAAAATGGGTTTGTTAACTAGCGTTTTCTCTTATTTTCTCTTCCAAATTCCAATTGCAAAGATGGAGTTTTACTTCCATGAAGGTCTTAAAATACATATATACGTATCCACGTACTTAAGGTACACCGTATATAATTAATTCACGGAAGAAAATTGGAAAACTAACCTTTAAACTTCAAGAACCATGGCTGCTTCTCTATTTCTCCCCCTCACGTTTTTTTTCTCTATGTTGGCTGATGTTTTGATGGATAACTGAAGTATATGATATATATCAACATATATATGTGGCTTTAGGGTGTGACACGTGTCAACCCCAAGAGGTGACACGTGTCCAGCCCCTATTGGGCCACCGTATCATGCTGCCAACTATGGGATGCCATGTGGCAGTGGGGTCCCCCCCCCAAGCAGGTGGGTCACCTGCTTGCTTGAGGTGCTGCCACATGTCGCTTCTTCATTGGCTACCACGTGTCGTCTTTTTTTCCCTTCCTCGTGGGCTCGTAATCTCGTCTTATTTTATGTACCTATGTAATCCGTGCTACGTAAGTTTGATATATGCTTAAGTAGCTCAAGTGCATATGACTTCTAACTTAGTAGCTTACATAGGTAAATCGAGTCCTACGACTCATTACTTGGCCTCCAATTCCTTCCGGACTCTTATGATTTCATCTCCAACCTTCTCTAGTATGGGGTATCACATTCTCCCTTCCTTAGAGCCGTTTGATAGTGTCGTAACTTAAGTGGCTCACATGCTAGCTTCTAAGTAACTTAAGGGACATTCCGAGTTCAAAGATGTGGGGTGTAACATCCTTCCCCCCTTTAGAACATTCATCCCCGAATGTTAAATGCAACCTTCTGTAAGACTTTATATAAATTATAGAGGGGTTCCTTTCCTTTATGCTATCACATGCATTCTCATCTATATTATTAACATACGAGTTCTCAAGAGTTGGAGTTACCTGTAGACATTGGTTACAGGTGCAAACACTTGTATTCCATGTTCTCTTCAGTTCCCCGATCATCCTCTTTCTGGTTTTGATTTTTTTCCACCGTAACTTGACGGAAGATACGTCTTTAGTCTACAATCTTCCAGTTTGCCGATCCAGGATGGTGGTAGGATTTTCCTCATAGGATTCCATCTACTGGACCTCATTTATGGAATATACCCTGGGTGACTCGTCAATATCTAATGGACTGGGTGTATAGTTTCCAACTGAGGTGGTAAGCTTAACTTACCAGCCACGTTGCCCACCTTATGAGTAACTTGATATCGTCTAATATATTCTGGGTCAAGTTCCTTTTCTAGGTGACCCTATGATGAACATCCAATCATCAACTTGAACTCTGTATGTCGACGTCAATTATCTGTATGTTATTCCTGCCGACTCTGGGTTTTTAGTCAATAGCTTGCTTAATCATGTCGAGGCCATTGGAATACTAGAGTAGTAATTATTATTGTAGGCAACTTGATAAGTGATGGATAATCATTCCGGCTACCTTCGAAGTTAATCTCCCGGTTCGTGACATATCTTCTAGCGTCTAATAGTGCGCTCAGTCTGTTTAGTAGCTCGAGGGAGAAATGCGGTACTAAGACCTGTCTGTTCTCTTGACCTCTTCTTGGACTGATCTCAAGGCGTTAATTATAATTGAAGTCCCTTTATCTGGATATTAGAGGAGGAAACCTCACGGAACCTTACCATTCTCCATGTTCTATAACTCCCTCTAATTTCAGCAGCATAGGTGCTCTTGATTGGAAGCAAATGGGCTGATTCCTTAGCCTAATCACAACAACTCATATAGCACCCTACTCTTACCAAGTATAAAATGGGTGCATAATGACGTGGATAATTTGGGAACCGTTAGCCTCGTATAGTCTTTCTCGACTCTTTTCAGAACTTTAATTGGCCTATATTGTTATTCTGTGGTTTTCCACTCGTTAACTGGTTCTATGTTGAAGAACTGTGGCATTCAAGTGTGTTGTCAGTTAGCAATTAGCTAATCCTCCTTGTGTTGCTTAAGTTCTTGTTAGAATTTCCTTAACGTATCTTATAATACTCTGGGTACATCATCTCATATCGTTTCTCCGTTGCTAGTTTAGATTCTTCCATCTCGCGTGATCATACCAGCACTAACGCATTAAGTTCCATCAGAATTTTGAAGTTAAGCATGCTAGGGCGAGAGTAATATTGGGATGGGTGACCTTCCTGGGAAGTCTTCGTGTATCATTTCACTGTAATCCTTTCTACGATGTGCGGACACTCAATTTAGCCCAAGATTTACCTCAGTGTTGTCTCGCGAGTCTTTATGTTTTGCCCTGTCCTTCCTTTGTTATCTTGCGACCAGTATCGGCGTAGACCTTTAGTTCCTCTATGACCATGTCCCTTTTTTGTCAGTTTGGTTTAACTTCCCCTATTGTATTCCCCCCCTTTCTGTACGCACCCATTCATTAGGGTGGGCTACTGAGTAGCGCTAAAGTTCTTTCATATAGTGACCTTTGGAGCCATTTTGAGTTTTGGCTATTATTAGCTGGCATAGCTTTAAAGGAATTTGACATATAAGCTCCCCTATCCTTTATTCACTTTGTGTTCTTCTCATTTTCTACCACAGGAGGCTTTCTATTCCTTTGTCCTTGGTTATACATTTATCGCAACATCATTTGCGACCAACTCTATAGCCAACATTTTGGCTTTTTGGTCTAGCATGTTGTCATTATCCTTCGTAGTGTCTCTTGAATTATTTGATATCCTTTCATGGTTACACTATTTTGTTTTTATACGTAGCCGCCTTCTAGGGTTATGTTGTTCAGGGTCTCGTCACAACTTCTTATCGCTGCCTTATGTAGCATTCTGGCTTCCATCCAACTATTGGTAGCCTCCGAACCTTCTTAACTTGGTTCGGCAAGATACCTTATTGAAGTTAAGACGTTCGTCTCAGATATATTCCCATATCGATTGCCTTCACCTTACTTTTGCCATTTTCTCATTAACTTCCCCCCTTTAAAGGGTACTCGCACTTTCATTTGTTTGTACTTGTAGTCGTTCAATTTCAATTAGGCAGTACTAGTATTCCGACGATAACTATTCCAAGTTTTCTTGAAGCAGTGGCTTTGTACCAACCTATATCCTTTGTTTCTTGGGACGAATAGACGTTGCATCATTTGTTCCTTAAGTTTTCCATCCTCGTCCCTTAAGGGTTCCACTATTTTTGGGGCGATGTTGTGTACACGCGTCATTTTTTTGTATCGTAAGCCCCATGCTCTTACTGCGTTCTCAACGCAGGCCTTTAACTTAGTCAACGCATACTATGTGCGTCTGACTAGTGGTTCCACTTTGTCCCTGCATACTCGTATGACACTGTTCAATTCATACTTACATATCCCCTTTTTATTTCGTATTCGTATTCAGTTCCTGACATCTCTCTAAGGTGCTTCTATTCGAAGCTCTTTCCCCAATTAGTCGGTGTAAAACTATAAACTGTTATCGTAAACCCTTTTCCAATCATTGTTGGAAGAGACTCGAATCCCTTAATCATCATAGTACTTCCATTTTTATACTCGACCTACCTGGTTTCCTTTTGAGTTTATCTCGAGTTAGGAACAATTTATCTAATTTACAATTAGAAGTTGAGGGCTTGGTACTTCCAGAATGAGTGAAGCTCAATTATTGGGCATCTTACCTTTCTACCGGATCTCTTTTTTTTTTTTTCTACAACATAATTACGGTTGGAGATACTACGGTCTGAACTGTACTGCTCAGATAGCCTTTTATTTCTTCGAAATGATTTCCTCGAATAAGAAGAGTATCCCTTATTGACGACATGAAGAGTACCTCTTATAACTTTAACTGAATATAATAGGGGTACTTAATATCAATCTCCAGGACATCTTAAAAATCTACGTTTCATTCCCTGTTCTTGTCCTGGGAAAATTTCGACAGAGTTTCCTCTATATTTCTTACTTATCCTAAACCTGCACGCAGAAAATACCAACAATGCCTCACAAGGCCAACACATATATATATTCATGTCACAGCCGCACAGGGCTTTCAACGTCAACAATAATATAAAAATACTGGACTTACCTCATATGTCCAACTTCAAACTGCATCTATTGCACTTCCTGACTGCATTCCCTTCAGGTTTCAGCTTTACATTTCAAATAATACTTCACTACCTTACCAAACGGATATCTTCCGTGCCTTCACTTTACTTACCTGCGTGCTTCGTGATGTCCCATGTCGTCAATTACCTCCTTTGTTGGTGTCCTCCCTCTGTTAAGATCCAAGGTTAGTATAAGGAATTTTCCTATGACTCGGATCTATAACACGATCTCAGATGTAGAAGAAAGGTAACATCCTAAATGTCCTATAGCTTCCTGTTTATAGATGTGGCGCGCAACACATCGATAACCAAGACTCTATTAGACACGGTCTGCAGACACTCCGAGGACGAACTGCTCTAATACCACTTCTGTCACGACCCAACCCCGTAGGCCGCGACTGGGGTCAGACCTGGACCCCCCGTACACATATCTATCAGCTGTGGTCACATTGAACTGTAAATAAAACACTATATCATATAACAGAGCCCCACTGGGCGATAACATTTTCATAAACTGTAGCCTTTTTCGTTTGTATCACAACATGACAGGGCACGCAAGCCGACAAGGCTGCCATAACATAATAATATACATCATCTATCATGTAGACCCAGCTGAATCAAACTGACATACACAACCCACATATACATGTCTGCAGACCTCTAAACATATAAATGACAACATATGGCGGGACAGGGCCCCCGCCGTACCCCTGAATGGATAAAACAATTTCTATACATCCGTGGACAGTATCAAAAACTAGGCCCCGATACAAGGGAGCCTCTCCCAGCTGAGCTGCATGGAATCCTAAACTGACGGACTCCCAAAATCTGTATCTGTACCTGCGGGCATGAACGCAGCCCCCCGAGAAAGGGGGTCAGTACGATATATGTACTGAGTATGTAAAACATAATATAATACAACTGGAAGCATATCTGAGATAGAGAATAGGGGATACGATATCAATTCAGAAACCTGTACCTGTACTTTGTGAATTACAAAAATATGCATGTTCGAGTCATATCATATAGCCGGCCCTTTCGGGGGTCCGGTGAATCATCTCTGTAAAATCATCTCTGTAAAACCATCATGGCCCCAGTGCCATCACCACCTTATTACAACACATCATCATATATCTATACACATATCCTGGCCCTCTATTGAGGGACTCAGGGAATAATGCAGTGAACTGTGCACGAGAACATATCCTGGCCCGGGACTCAGGGAAAGAAGTGTTACAATATACACGAGTAGAGTAGTGAGTAACTATATGCAATTTAAATCATTATTAGAGACTTGACCGTATAAGAAGATTAAAATTTTGTCGGAGGACTCGAGTAGTAGTGTAGTCATCTCGAGTGACTTCTAAATGCCATTATGGGCAATATCAATTATAATCTCGGGGCTCCTAGACATGTACTAAAGTAAAGCCAAATCGCTTATGGAACCAGAAACATTTGTTAACAAAAAGTCTGTAAGACTTGGAGCCTGTATATTTGTTATCTCTTTAGCATATAACAGTTTCCAAGGAAATAGTTCGGCTACTGTAGGAGTTCAATATTCAGAAGTAAGTAAGAGATGTTCGAGAATAGAGTTACCCTAGAGCTCATATCATATTCAACTTACAACTAAGACAAAGGTATGCCCAAAAGAAGAAAGAGAATAAGCTTTATGTAGTCTGTACTTTCCTTCAGGGGATCTGCATACACATATTTCGTACCCGGCCCATCATGGAGCTCGGTGAATCATTATGGCATCATAATCTCATTTTTGTACCAAATACGTGTCATGGAAAATGAGAGATAGCTTTTCACACACTACTATATAACACGTAGAAGCCTTACTAGGCAATACTCAATCCTTACAGAAATTCCAAAACTAAACAGTGGATAGGGGTTATGAGGCGTACTTGGAGTTTTGGGAGTGGAATTATCCCCACATTCCACACATAATTCACTTAAGGCTAAAACTTGCCAAAAGGAAAGAAAGAGAGCTGTACGAGCCTATACCAAAATATGCCAAGAGAAAGCTTTACATACCTCTTGGGAGTTACCCTTTATCCTGCTCGCCTCGTCGTCTTCTGAACCTATTCAATATAAAGTAATACGAATATCAACTACTCTTAACTTTTCAGTATCTGAGGTTACGCCTTAATGTTAATGGAATCTATTCCCTTAGTCGTTTCCTCGACTAGTTCTTTAGTTTGTTAAGGCGTTAACGAAAATTGGGCAGCACCTCCCCTATAATGTGCCCTATCCAAATTTCCAATTAGGTCCCTAAGACCTACAGCCAACCAACAACAACAACCTGCAGCAATTCATACTAACAATATACAACATAAACTCCAAACGACTTATTCAAAAAGATGATATCAAATAGGGTGTCTAGTCTTTATTTTACAACGCCTTTAATTATACGCAACGGGGGGTCATGTGGACTCAACCAGAAGCACCCTAACCCACATTAGAACATATTTAGGCCCTGCAACAAGACACCACACCCCTGCAGCAGCAACTCACAAGAACAACGCCTTCCCTTGACGACAATTCGACTATAACGACTACACTTTAGTTTATTCCGAACGGCAAGTATTCTAATGATATTTACACACTTCCAGCCACCTATAGGGCGTGTAACATGATCCATCAGAACACATAAATCTCAAATTTAAAGAAGAAACCTTACCTTACGTTAAACTTGTCAAACTCGCCAAAACTATCCAAAATGTGAAATCTGGACAGCTTACTGTTTTACCTTGTCGCTTCGTTTCGAATGGGTAATGGAGGGAAACAGGATTTACGTCCTTCATTAAAGTTATAGACATGTGTCTTAGGGTCGCAAACAATTTCGAATCATCCCTACATCAATTTTGTACAAAAAGATATGACCAAAATACTTACAGCTGTCCGTGTAGAATTTCCAAAACCAAATCTGAGCAGTACCTCCTCTACGCTTCATCACCATTTTTCGAACTGATAAATGTAAAACTGGATTTTGGAGTCTGAATGAAAGTTATATAACCACGAAATACCTTTCCAAAACATATTAAATCACTCGAAACGAATCTGTACACAAGAAGTTATACCAATATTACTAACCACTGTCCCTTCCAAAAACGGGTTTGTTAACTAGCGTTTTCTCTTATTTTCTCTTCCAAATTCCAATTGCAAAGATGGAGTTTTACTTCCATGAAGGTCTTAAAATACATATATACGTATCCACGTACTTAAGGTACACCGTATATAATTAATTCACGGAAGAAAATTGGAAAACTAACCTTTAAACTTCAAGAACCATGGCTGCTTCTCTATTTCTCTCCCTCACGTTTTTTTTCTCTATGTTGGCTGATGTTTTAATGGATAACTGAAGTATATGATATATATCAACATATATATGTGGCTTTAGGGTGTGACACGTGTCAACCCCAAGAGGTGACACGTGTCCAGCCCCTATTGGGCCACCGTATCATGCTGCCAACTATGGGATGCCACGTGGCAGTGGGGTCCACCCCCCCCCCAAGCAGGTGGGTCATCTGCTTGCTTGAGGTGCAGCCACGTGTCGCTTCTTCATTGGCTACCACGTGTCGTCTTTTTTTTCCTTCCTCGTGGGCTCGTAATCTCGTCTTATTTTATGTACCTATGTAATCCGTGCTACGTAAGTTTGATATATGCTTAAGTAGCTCAAGTGCATATGACTTCTAACTTAGTAGCTTACATAGGTAAATCGAGTCCTACGACTCATTACTTGGCCTCCAATTCCTTCCGGACTCTTATGATTTCATCTCCATCCTTCTCTAGTATGGGGTATCACATTCTCCCTTCCTTAGAGCCGTTTGATAGTGTCGTAACTTAAGTGGCTCACATGCTAGCTTCTAAGTAACTTAAGGGACATTCCGAGTTCAAAGATGTGGGGTGTAACATAAACTCTCAACGGAATATCATATATAATATATCATAAGCTTTGAAGATAGTTAGAATCTAGTAATACCAAGTTCATCATAACTTAGTTGAATCATAAGAATAGCTCTTTTAACAAATCATGACATCATAACATATTCATAAAGATACTTATCTAAAGTATCAAAATCATGACAAACTTTTCACAAAATTCATATTGATACTTCATCTACAAGCATCCTTAAATTATAGTTCATAAAAATCATGGTGCGTTCATACTCTCAAAACATAGCTCATAATCATAAAATAGGCATAATGCATGGATTCATGTAAAAATTCTTGAATACATGTAATTTAGATGAAATCATGTGTAATAAGATCACTAAAAATGAATAAAACCAATATTAATTGAATCCAATACATAATCATGAAAATACCTAGGGTTTAGGAAGAAGTTGAAAAGTAAAAGTTGAGATTCTTTCGGACTCCATGGATGGAAGAAGATCCATGGACGAAATTCCCACATACCTTGGTGATCCTTAGTTTATGAAATTAAAAAAAGGAGACTTGAACTCTGGAAATCCTAGCTTGATGGAGAAGAAAACTTTGAAAGAGAAATCCTTGTGAGCCTTAGAGAATTTTAGGTGAATGGGAAAATTTGGAGGGTTTGGGTATTTATAGTTTGTGAGAAAAAAAATTCCAAAATGACATGGTATTTTGATTAAAAGAGTAGTCAAGGACTAAAATACCCTTGGACTTGATAACTGTCAGGACACCTTCATGGAGGCCACCACGGTCAATATAAACCTTTACGGTTCCTAGAGGTTTCGTAAAGGTGAGCGCTTCTGGGCTTCTGAGGGTTCACCTAGACGGGGAGGTCTACAGCTTTGGAACTTGACATAGGCTGTATAACCTCCCATGTAATTCCCCTAGGAATTAACTAGAATGATCTCCCCTTTACAAACCCCTTACGATCCATGCAAGTTCTTACGGGTTGTATATGTCGCTCGTGAACAAGAAGTTCAAATTCTTCCTGAATCCCTCCTTATACAGACCTCCCTATGGTCTTGAAACTTATTATGAATCGTACAATGGTCCTTCAGAGTTGACCCCTAGTTCCCCTATCAGGTAGTCCTTCCACGGGTGGTCTCCACGGGCCGTGGACCTTTATAAGGTCCGTGAAGGACCTCGTAAAAGATAAAAAACTGCAATTTTTTTGTAACTTCTCCTTTCCTTGACTTTTCATCTTTTTAGGTCTTACAACAAGGAACTCATAGTGACCATAACAAATTCTGAAAGTTGTCTTTGAGATATCACTTTCTCTCACTTTCAACAATGATAGCCGGACCTGAGGTCTATCTTGAAGAAACAAGTGACACCCTAAAGTTGGTCGAACATATCATCAATTCTGTAAAGAGTATATTTATTCTTTATGGTGAGCTTGTTCAATTGTCGACCATCGATACACATTCCAAGAAAACCATATTTCTTTCACACAAATAGGATAGGAGCGCCCCAAGGCAAGACACTCGGTCTGATAAAACCTTTATCTAGGAGATCTTTCATATATTCTTTCAACTCAGTTGAAACCATTATGTATGGACTTAAGGTATGAGATGAAATGACCCTTAGTCACTACAGAACTACTCTACCACTCTAAGACTGGCTCATTAGGAAACTAAAACTTGACAACCCGGGTTCTACAATCAATTGAGACATAGCAATCGTGGAGCCAATCCATGCCTAGAATGATATCAAAATCTACCATGTCTAACTCGACCTAGGCAGCTATGGTGTATTTATGATAGACTGATATGGTGCAATCTTGATAGATTCTCTTAGCAAGAATGGACTCACCACCAGAAGTAGAAACATTGAAAGGTTCTAGAAGGTGTTCGGGATTAATCCCAAACTTCATGTCTATATACTGAGTCACAACAGACAAGTTCGCACCTAGATCAAGTAATGCATAAACATCAATGGAAAAGACTTTAAGCATACTAGTGATGATGTTTGGTGAGTTCTCTTGATCTTGGATACTAGCCATAGCATACAGGCGGTTTGAAACTCCGCCTGTCCCTGAAGTATTACCCCTTTGGCAAACTCTACCTGATGGTGCCGCTGGAGAAGACTAGATCTTATTGCCCTCAATACTCTACCTCTCTATCAGAAAATCTCTTAAAAAGTGACCCACCTGTCCACACTTATAGCAACAACTTGTGCCATCTTAATACTCCTAGATGGAGTCTACCACACTTACCAAAAGGCAATTTTCGAGATGATCCTTGTGCCACACTACCTTGAGACTAGGAACTTTGAGCTCTAAAATTTAGATTACTCTAAATCCTCTGATCATTTCTATTACTCAATGTTGGTGCACTTGATGATGATGGTGCAAGTCTGAATGATCTCTTCTAGAAGAAATATCGGTCACCATTACCACTTCTCTATTGACTGGGCTCATGTTCAGCCGATTTGGCTCATGTCCTGCCGATTTTTCCCTCTTGCTTTGCTGCTCTTCCCTATCCCTCTTCTTATTTTCCTTAACCTATTATGGATACACCATAAGCCTAGAGATATCCATGTATGAAATTATAAATTTAGCCTTGAGATCCTTCTTTACATGTTTTCCCAATCTAGAGACAAACTTTCTCATTTTGGACTTCACATCTGGAACCATCTCTAGAGCATATCTAGATAACTGAATAAACTTGAGACTGTGCTCTTTCATTGTCACCATTTCAAGTTCACAAACTCTTCTACCTTCGCCTCCCTTAGATCTCCAAGAAATAAGTGATCCAAGAATGCCTTCTCCCACCACTGACAAATATCCCATGCCATATTTCATGAACAGTTATGCCCAAAAAAGAATTGTGATATAGCGCCGAATAAGCCACAACTCTATTTCCGACTTGAAATCCATAAAGGACTTTAAGAGAGTTAAAATAGGGGGCCTTATGGCATACATCCTACTACCTTATGGATGTCTGCACGTTACATCATAACATCATGAACAAATGGAGGTGGAAAGCCCTTGTATAGGTTAGGCGCTAGTTAGCGCCTTGTTTATACTAATGGAAAATGTTGGGCCTTCTCTTTATCCTCACTACGACTCTCCTTCCACTAATTCTACTAGATATTGTCTACATCCTTTAGTTGATATGAAACAAGTTCAACTCCTTCGATCTCAGTAACATGCATAACCTTTAAAATCTTCCACATCTTATTAATAAAGTTCTGCAGATTCTCTCTGACCTTGGAACCTATGAACACTAGCAGATTCATTCTCAAGAAATTCCTGATCTAGGTCACAGTTTACAACTCTTAGGGTATGGAGTTAGTGACTGGAGTACCTTGACAACCTATCTGAGCTGCTACCAAATGAGTGAGCATATGAATAGCTCCTATGAAATCTGCCTTTAAAGTGAATGAAGGCTATGGAACAGGTACTTATGAAGCCCTGGTACTGCTAGTTTTCATCTCTAGAGTCCCACTATCATTGACTTAGTCTATCAGGGGAGATCTATTTCTAGTCTGCATCTTTAGCGGTGGAGGCATAATCCTCGATTTAGTCTCAGCAGAACTTCAATGTTGTAATGTTCCTCTGACTGACGATATATTTTAAAGGCATGATCTGAAAATGTGTGAACGCACGAGTTAGAAGGATATTTTATAAAGTTTAACTTTATTGCACAAATTTGAAGTATGAAAGAAAGGTGATATTCCTAATATCCTATAGCCTCCCTCTTATAGATGTCGCATACTTCACATTGATAAGAAGGAATTTACAAGATAACTTCATAGTCTAGGGTTCTTGAACCTTGTACTCTAATACTAAGTTTGTCACTTTCTGAGTCTACACCTAGGCTTGGCGGGCTTATGGAAACCATTGTTGGTCCTAAGAGAACCCTTGTCATGGATGACTACTGAGTGGAAGTCTAGCTCAAATACAGAATCTTAATAAAATAGGCATTTAAACACTTAAAACAACTCAAAGCATCTTGATTATCCTTAAAATAAGAATATCTAAATTATTCTGAAATGTTGATAAAATATAGTTTCAAAAACATCTATTGAAAGACTGAACTTCTTTAAACTCTGTCAATGATGCCTCTAATAACTAGGAATAGGTGCTGATATAAATCCCACAACTACCTCAAAAGAAAGTACTAAGGAACAAATAAAGAAGTGTGATCTCAATAGAGCGCCTGTTGATGATTCTGAATACCGTTGTCTACATAATAAAATTATGTATCATCAAAAGACATTAGTACATGGAATATATAGTACCTAATAAAGCTGAATACAACAATAATTGGACTAAAAGAGAAAACTGATACTAGCTTGACTGAAATGTAAAGCATGAATGTAAAATAAAATATGTAGAACTTCAAAACTAAGACAATTCAATATATATATTTCTGAAAATAATAACTTTACTACTTGGAGAGTTTTTCTAACTGGCAACCATCACTATGAGCCTCGTGATGATACAACGTACTACTCACATTGACAGAGCCGTCCAATACCTTGTTAGGGTAAGTGATGCAACTCAACTTATGGATCCATCTAAAAAGTTCTTATTAGGGACTTATTTGAGGAGTCTCCCGATCCAACGACACAATCCTATCCTACGCTAGCTATGTAGTTTATAGAGTTTGAGTTATCTTAAGTCTCACCCAAATCAGTGCTCAATACTATTCCCAAAATATGCAATAATGCTCATATAATATCTGTATGAGTAAATACTCAAAATACTTCTTTGAATTCATACTGAACTTTACTTCTGTCTGTAATCGCCTTTTAAAATTGATAAAGCTCTTTAAAAGTATTCATACTCTTTTCAAAATAAAGTAATGCATTTGGAACAACTTAAGTTCCATCAAAACTTTTCTTCAACTAATAACTTACAATACTTGAACTTATTTAAATTATGAAATTCATGCATAATGAATAGTAATGCAAAAAGCTTCAATCTAAACTTATTTAAACATGGTACATATGAGAATAAGCGTGAACAACAATTCAAAGATTAGAATTACATGAAGAAACACAATATTAACGAAATAAATATAATTCAATGAAAAAGGGATAATGACTCATTCGAAAACTCAAGAAAACTTGGGTTATTATCCTAGGTTAAACTCTTACAGACTGAATTTAGATGTATGGCATAGATGAACTTAGTCTAATACTATGAGTAGATTTACATACCTGGAAGAACTAAATTCTTGAAAAACTTAAAGAAGACGCTCAGAACCCTAAATTTTCTCTTATTGAATCCTTCCTGTTAGTCTTGGAAATAATTATGGGAGTACTAGAGTCAAACTAAATTGATAAAGAACCTAATTATATCCCAAAACTTTGATGCTTGAACTTAAAAAGGATGGAAAAATTTAGAATTAAGCCTTATTAAATTCTGATTAGGGTCGCCTACGGGACCTCCTACAGACGGTAGAAACTTCTACGGACTGTAGAAGCCCTCTCATAGAAAGTTCTTGGGATTCTTTGGGATTTATTATCTATGGGTTTACAGATCCTTTTACAGGTCGTAAACCCTTCTACGGACCATCCTGTACATCTATGTAAAAAAGTATTGAGATTGGGGAATTTCAGGACTTTAGGTTTATGGGACCTTTAATAGTCCGTAAACCTTTTCACGAGTTGTAAATAGGATCTTAGAAAATATACAAAGGGATGAAATTTTAGGACTTTAATCTAAAGGACCCAACTACGGTCCGTAGATGATTCTATGACTCGTAAAAAATAGGCTCATCCTGAACACTTGAAATATTTTGAGTTTCAAGACTTTATCTACAGATCAAGTCTACGGCTCGTACAAAGTTGTATGGCCCATACACTTGGCCTATAAACCTCAACCCCCCTTTATTGATTTCTAAAGTTTGACTCCAAGAGCCCATCAACGGTTCTTGGATGCTTCTATGGGCCGTAGATGATGCTGTAAAAGTCAAATTTCAGTAGAACTAAAGTCTTTTTACTGGGGTTTTTGAACTAGACTGAGTTAGAATATTTTGGGTGTTACAATAAATATAATCCTAAAATTTTATGCTCAAGGATAAATTCAAAGATCTTACAGAGAAATCTTCTTGCAACTCAAGGGGTCTGATTTAAAATTCAAATTGAATCTGAATTAGTATAAAAATATTGGGTGATACTGTCCTTTTTACATCGTATGATTCAGTTATTTATCTATTCTGCTCTTAGTAATTGCTAAATATTCGATTGTTAACTATCATCAATTGACTGAAAACAAAAAAGACCACAATTCACATTTTCTATATTTTAATTGGTATCAGACCTTGGTCTTATAATTCTACTTTGCTTAATCTCTTAGTGAGAAGATCATGTCTAACCACATTATAGTTGGAGATCTATTCTAAGAGGGATATGTCACACCCATTTGGCATATTATGATCATTAGCTTATCCTCATACAATAGTACGAGTGTCCTTCAACTCTAATAATGTGAGGATTACTCAATTCAAATAAATCACTCTGATTATACACCTAAAATGCTTAGATCTTTACTATGGATATTCATTTCCAAGATCAACTTGTATGGTTAAAAATGTATACTATTTGAACCATTTTTGTCACGACCCAAGCCTAGGGCCTAGACGTGACATGGCGAATGAGGAACCCGAAAGTACCTCAAACAAGCCTCTTAGCATTCTTTTAGCCTTTCATAGGTAATGATGATAAATAAACAAGCGGAAATCATAATAAATCTTCAACTTACATATGTCCAACAATACCTCTAACTATTAGATTTAACGGGGCTAAGACAAGTCCCTAGCTCACCCTCAATCATAATAGAAGAAATTCCATAGTAAAATATCTTAACATATCATAAACTAGAAAGATAAAGGAGTATTGTTCCCGGAACATGGGAACTCACCAAAAGTAGTCTTCAATGGAATATCAACTAGCCACGTGGAGGAGAATGAGGAGGAGCACTGATCCCTACATGGTGATATCATGTAGGCAAAAGAGTATGCATTAGTACTTTGAATGTACTAAGTATGTAAGGATGCATGAACATTGAGGAAACATTAAAACATTTATGTAATATGGAACATAATTTAATGTATGCATAATAAATCATTTATATATCCTTTAAAACATTCACTTTGTGGGAAATTAACCATAACCGACATTTAAGACCATGCGAGCTATTACATGGAATCCAACATAACCCCCTACGTTGGCCGGGGAGACTACTTGCCGGGTAGAACTCCGTCAACTTCATTCGTTTCTTTAACTTTAACTTTAAGGGCTATTTATGGATCCATTAGCCTAAGCCTACAAGGGCTCCTATGTTGGCACATAGTTAATGAGACAAGGGGTTGCTACTAGGATTCCCTTACCGAATCCCACCTCAATGACCCATTCGGTGCTAAGTCAATCCCACGGAATAGTTTAATACTTCAAAATAGTCATAACATATAGCTTGAGAATTCAAAACATCATATTCGGTAGAATAGCTCATTAAAACATTTGGTATTTCAAATATGCAAGAATTTTCCTTATTGCATAAAGAATCCATCTTTCATATCATTTCATCATTCTTTTATTTCATAAGACTCCCTTTTGATCATAGATATTGCTTTCATAAACATTTATTTGGAGTCAAAGCTTTCAAGTCAAACTTTATTGAAAACATAGTAAAACTAGGTGGGTTCAAATAACTTCAACTTGCAAATATGTATGTAAATAAATATACATAATTACTTTGAAATCCATTAATTAAAAATCATGCTTTAAACAACCCACCCTTAATTTCAAGAACCTTTAAAGAGATAAATAGAAGAATTACTTGCAAACCATTAATTCATACATATGAAATTATGTTGCATCAAAATAGACCAATAATCATTAGTTTAACCATGATTCATACTATTAAGTAAAAATAAGAATTACCATAAGAAAATATTACTTGAAATCAAGATATTTAATTGAAAGAGTTTTTGGACTACATGGGTGGAAGAACCCATGGATAAACACCCACATAACTTAGAGTAAAGCTTAAAGAAAATAAACATAATTTATCGTATAATTAAAATAATTTAGACATGAGAGTGGAAGGAATACTCTCATTGAAACCTTACATACCTGGAAACCGAAGCTTTAGTTGGTACCGGAAGACTTAATGACCACTCTTGAGTTCTAGCTTTTCTCCTTGCCGGAACGTTTTGTGTACTACCCGGAATATATGAATTACCGGAATAGTATTTCTTCACTACTAAGAACTAAAACTATATTTGAGAATGTGTAAAGAAGTGTATAGAGAAAAGATTTGCTTGAGAAAGCTTGATGAATAAAATGAGGAAATAAGGTGGGTATTTATAGGTGGGAAAGAGGACCTAACAATAAATAAAATAATTATAAATAAAAATCTGAAAATTTAGTGGAATATATTGATGTCATGGATGATGTTAAATGGAGGACAATTTATGTCATGAGTGATGTCAAATGTATCTAGATCTTTCTATGGTAGGTGAAATGAGTTATCTTTGACAGAATACTCGTTTTGGGAGCTACGTTTGAATAAGATAAATTCTTTATTAGGATTTGGTGTCTTCATAAGAATTGTAGATATGGAAGTCTAGTTTCATATCGTTCAAGAATCAACCAATTTGGATAAACCTACAGTGAGATATGATATTTCTTCTATAAACACTCATTTCCGTCAGAGCATCCTACCTTACAAAGATTAATTTATTTGACCTACTTAACCTCCGAATCTTAAAATATGGTCTTCATAAAAGTTGTAGGTAATGATCTTGTGGTTACTCAGAAATTTGAATCACCCAATTTGGATATTCCTATGAAAAGTTATGACCAAAATACAGAGGCTGTATCATGTTTAGGCAAAAATTGAAACATCGTATACAACGTTTTTAGGGGATGTTACAATTTTTTACATCATCATATAGGTTAACTTTGACCCTGTAATATCCTAAAAGTTTCTGTGGTAAGACCCAAACCATTTTTTATATGCGTATAGGCCGAATCCAATAAATTCTAATTGTAATATATTGTTATGTCTGAGTCTTTAGTGTTTGAAGTTTATTTGAAGTGAATTATGGTCATAATAGTTCTCTAGCACAAAGTTGAGTTGAAAGCTTTCTTACCGATTGAGTTTTGATATAAGATTTTACTTGGGTAAACTTCAAATGATTATATCTCCTAGAATACAACGAATTAGGTAGACCATTACCTATCAACTATAAATATCTTTGAGTCATCTTTTCAATGCCACCAAGTTTGCCTCATTTCGTGTTCATAGTAAAAGGTTATGACCATTTTACTAAAGGCTATTAGATCATCAAAAGTTATGGGTCAATATTACGACTCGTAGAGTTTTGTATGAATCATAAAAATGACTCGTAGAACCTCTAAATACTTAGAAAATTTTCAGTCTTTAGGGTCTTTTCTACTAGTCTTGATTACGACTCGTAGGAATTCTTATGACTCGTAAAAATAACCCGTGGAATCTCTAAACACTTTGAAATAATTCCAAAAGTAAATTCATTCCTACAAGTGATGATGACAACTCATCAAAGAGTCTATGATTCATAGAAAGTACTCATAGGATAGATTTAGAGACTCAAATTTTTAGTGTTTGAAAAGATTAGTGGATCCTACTACCTGTCAAAGTTTCGACGAGTCATAAAAATGACCCATATACGGCCATAATTAGATTTTTATGAAGGAGAGTTTGGTCTTTATCCACCCTTTTCCAATTAAAACCTTGATGTTTTGGGACTATTTTGATTCCCTTAACAGTAGCCTATATGCCTAAGCCATCAGTAACACTTAGTTTATTTGAGAGCAAGGATTGGAGAAGAGAAAGAAGCTAGAGTTCAAACGTTCACTCTGACCTTCCAACTTTTGATTATTCTTTTCTTTCCAGGTATTTAAGGCTACACATAACATGGATTGAGTTCAACCACATGACCTACATTTTTAGTTTCTTGAGTTGAGATGAGTTTTGAAGTTCCATGGATCGAGTTCTTGAATTATTTATTATTTCTATTGAGTCATATGTATAAATTTTATTGTGTTATTATACATGTATTATGATATTCCTTGATGACTTTGTTGAGTTGAGCCTTGTTGAGAGTGTGGATTTGTGTTTGCATTCACATGAACCCTAAGTGAGATTTTATTGTACTTTATGCATTGATGGAGTTTTAAAGAATAAGTTGTGAACGTTTTAGCATTAAATATTTTATGCATTATTTTGATTTTAAAGAATGTCAAGTGTCATCTTTGATTGAGAAAGAGTTTGAAAATGACGTGAGAAATCTCTTGAGTAACATCTTGATCATAAGTATTCTAAGTATAAACTAGTTGAGCAATATTTCACTAAAACATCTATTTTGAGATGAATTGAGTTTTGAGCTAAAGTCCAAAAGAGACTAAATGAGTAAATTGAGTAATTTTCTCACTTAATATATATGTGAATAATAGAGTATTTTGGGAGTAGTATTGAGCACCGATATGGGGTAAGAGTAGAGGCAACTCCAACTTCCTAAACTACGTAGCTAGCAATAGGATAGAGGCCAAGCCTCTCTTGTCCCAAAAGAGGACTTTTATATTGTAGCTATGAGGTTCAACGTCCTTTGCCCTGGAAAGGTGTTGGATGGCTGTGGCAACAATAATTTTAAGCATTGTATCATCAGTAGCTAATAAGTGATGGTTGTTGGTTAGAGAAACTCCGTAAGAGTAAAATATGTTTTTTCATATATTGAGTTGCATCTCTTATTGTATATCATTTAAAGTATTGTATTATATTACTTCATGCTATATTGAGTTGAGTCATTTCAGAGTGAGTCCCTTGAGTTAAGTTGCATGAGATTGAGTATTGTTGATTATGTTCCTTTCTTGTTATTTTACATACTTGTATATTTTATGTACTGGCGTCATTTGGCATGAGTCATTTTATGATGCAGATACAGGTGATATAGGTCCTTAACAGATGCATCATTAAAGACTAAACCCTATCCAGCTTTCGATAGTCAGTTGAGGTAGCCTTGGACTTGTCTTGACACCTTTCTAGTATTGAGTTAAAGTCTTTATTGGCAGAGCCGGAGTTGAGTTAGATGGATTCTTTTGGAGTCTATTTTTTTAAAACCTAAATTTCATTGTTGAGTATATGACATTGAGTCACATCATGCTTGAGTATTTTTCAATATATTATTTAATTATTCATGATGTTTTGAGTGTCCACTTGAAGTATCTGTCTTTAGAGTTATATTAAACCTTCCGCTGAGAGTTTGGATATGTGATTGGACCAAGTGATTCACTTGGAGACAACCAATGGTCTTCTAGTGCCGGACACGCCTAGAGTACCCTCTCATGGCATGACAAACTTAGTATTTGAGCCCAGAGTTCAAGAGTCCTAGTGTCATGACCCAACCCCGTAGGCTGCAACTGGGGTCCGACCTGGACCCTCTTATGCGTATTTATCAACTATACTTAAGTTGAACCGTGTGTGATGTGATACTATATACAAAAGCCCCAATAGTTTAAAACTTTTTTTTATGTACATGTAGCCTCTTTCATTTGTATCATATCATGAAAGGGCACGTGAGCCGACAAGGCTGCTATAACAAAGACATTCACAACATATCGGATAGGCAACATCGAAACTAATTCACAAACAACCCACATAAACATATGTCTACAGACCTCTAAGAATAGTAACAACAACATATGGCGGGACAAGACCCCCGCCGTACCACTGAATGTACAAATATATACATTAAGTGACCAGCATCAAAATTTAGGCTCCAGAACAGTGAAGCACTTCCGACACAGCTGAGAGGAACTCCTATGCTGATGGATCTCCAGAATAAACATCTGTACCTGCGGGCATGAAATGCAGCCCCCCGAGAAAAGGGGGGTCAGTACGATATATGTACTGAGTATGTAAAGCATAACACATCGTAACTGAGATCATAACTGAAATAGGGATGCAGGGGACAAGTATAATAACTAAATAAATTACTATACCTGCACCTTAGGACACATAAATCATACACATCATCATATGCTGTGCCCGACCCTCTAGTGAACTCGGTGTTATAATCACTTCTTCATAATCACATATCATCATATCATAATGCATTTCATTTCATCATATCATCGTATACGGTATCATACCATCGTATACGGTATCATCTTATCATGTATATCATCGTATCACACTCGGTTCACTGCGGGGCTCAGGGTCACAATGTATTGCTTTAATCTCATATGCATGCCTACATAAGGTATCCAGCCCTTTAGTGAGGGACTCGGTGAATGGAGTGGTGTACGTCTATAGCGTACCATCATAATATACATATATACCCGGCCCTCTAAGGAGGGACTCGGTGTTCCTTCCTTATTTCACCACATATACTATCATATTACAGCCGGCCCGGGACTCGGTGAATAATCGTATCGTCATAACATATAACATATATCACACCTCACGTACGGCATTGTCTCCTCGTGCGTGGAACTATACACATCCGGCCCGGGACGCGGTGAAAGAAGTAGTAACACTGTGCACGATAACATATCCCGGCCCATCGTGGGACTCGAGGAAGGATGGGTTACAGTATGTACGAGTAGAGTAGTGAGAAACCATATGCAACTAAGTCATTATCTAAGACTCGATGAAACAGTCAAGTGAACCGTCACCTGAAGACTGGGGGAGTAATTATCCGAGGTATCCCTTTAGATGTCATTAGGGCTTACATCAGTTGGGGCTTCAGGGATCACAAACATGCATCAAAATAATGCCACATAATTCATGCAATCAGAAATATAGTCTATGCAATCAGAAACACAATTTATCTAGTTAAAGACTCAACTCATGCAATCAACGACATTTATCATTTCAGAGCCTCTAAAAAGAGGAGCTGGTACCTCTACTTTCTATTCATTATATAGCAGGCTCGAGAATAGTAGTTTGACTACTTTCAGACTCTTAATGTTCAGGGGTGACTACAAGTCACGAGTTACAATCAGAGCTCATAAATGGAATTACCTCTAAACCTATATCATATACCATTTAACTTAAAATTAAGCCATTCCAAAGGAAAAAAAGAAATAGGCTTTACATGTACTAGTTTTCATTACATAAAAGACTTAAGGGCAACCACTCAGCTATTGCAGGAGTTCTAACATCAAGAAGTAAATAAGAGTTTCGACTTATATTCAGGGCTTTATGAATGGATTGAATCCCACATATCATATACATATCATTTATAACTTACATCTAAGACATGCCAAAAGAAAAGAAAGATAGTTCTACATACTAATTCCAAAAACATGCCAAAAGAAAGCTTCACATACCTTGTATGGACTTCTCTTAATCACGTCCACATCATTGTCCTTGAAACCTATTTAACATAGAAGTAATGCAAGTATTAACAACCTTAGACTTTTCAGCAACTTTGACTACCCACGAGTATTCATAACATTCATCCCTTCGCTCGCCTTCTTGACTAGTTCCTTAACTAGTTAGGATGTTAACAAAAATCGGGCAGCACCTTCCCTATAATGTGCCCTATCCGAAATCCCAACCATGTCCTTAGAACCTGCAGCCAACCAACAATGCAACCAGCAGCCCATACATATACATATTATGACAAAATTACTCAATATGAACCCCCAATAATTCACTCGAAACTAAGATACCAAAACTAGAGTTTTTAATCTTTCTTTCGCGAATTCTTTAATTGCAAAGCCTGTGGCTGAAACCAGCAGCTCCCACACCTCATTTAGATAACTTTTAGACCCTGAAACACGCCACAACACAACCAGCAGCAGCCCCTACACGTACAACACTTTATTTCGACAACAACTTAACTATAGCGATTCTAAATTCGTTAATTTCGAACGCTGAACTTTTCAAACCTTTTCCCCAACTTCCAGAAGCTCCTAAGGTGTGTAATACACCATAATTTAACATCATAAACTTAAAATTAGAGGGTAAGAACTTACCTTTCCCGAAATTGGCTAGAACTCGCCAAAATCGTGCCTCGGAAATATTTTCAGCATGCTGTAACGTCGTGGCAGCTTGCTGTCCGTTTTTTGCTGCATCAAATCCTAATTTTGTACTAATAATACTTCCATATCATCGTAGTATACTCTAATTAATTAATTTACGGAAGAAAGTTGAGAAACTCACCTTTAATCTTCAAGAACCAAAGCTGCCTCTCTTTTCTCTCTTCTCACGTTTGTTTTCTGTTTGTTTTGCTGCAGTTGGAAGACCAAAACTGAAGTATATCCCTAATATACATACATATATGTGGTCCCAAGGGGTGACACGTGTCAGCCCCTAAAGATGACACGTGTCAAGCCATGATTGGCCACCGTGTCATGCTGCCAATTAGGGGCTGCCACGTGGCAGCAGGGTCCACCTCCCCCAAGCAGCTGCATCACCTACTTGACCCTAAGTAGGTGCATCACCTGCTTGCTTGAGGTGCTTCCACGTGTCGCTCTCCATTGGCTGCCACGCGTCGTCTTTTTCCCTTCCTCGCGGGTTCGTAATCTCGTCTTACTTTAAGAGCTCATGTAATCCGCACTACGTAAGCTTGGTATATCCTTAAGCAAATTAAGTGTATAAGACTCTTAACTTAGTGTCTTACGTAAGTAAATCGAGTCCTACGACTCATTTCTTAGCCTCCAACTCTTTCCGGATTCTTATGACTCTATGTCCAACCTCCCTTCTCGCGAGGTATCACAATCTTCTTTCCTTAGAGTTGTTTGATAGTGTCGTAGCTTATCCGGCTCACATGATAGTGTCTAAGAAACTTAAGAAGATGTTCCGAGCTCAAGAGTGCGGGGTGTAACACCTAAGGTGTCTATGAAGTCATGTCTAGTAGAGTCTTGATTATGAGTGTGTTGTGCACCACACTTACAATTAGGAGGCTATAGGACATTAGGAATTTGTTTCACTTTTTCATATTCTGAGTTCATGTGAAAGCGTGTAACACTCAAAGTTTTTTCCTAATTCGTGTGTTACACATTTGCAGATAATGCCTCCTAAACACACTATTAGCCACAGGAACGCCACTAACACTGAGGTTCCCTAATTTGAGATTCCCTCAACATCAGGAGTGAGAACTAGGGGCTGATTCTCAAGGTCTACTGAGGCACCCCAAGAGCCTACTACCCTGCCATCTCCTACTTCAGAAGATGAGTTCAGAAGTGCCATCACTATGCTCACCCAATTGATAGCTGAATAGAGGGATAACCAGAGTTCACCGGCTCCTAGCTCTAGATCTCAAGAGTCGTCAACTTCAGTGAGAATATAATACTTCTTGAGGATGAACCCACCAATCTTCATGGGTTCCAAGATGGAGGAGGACCCCTAGAATTTTATTGACAAGATGTGGAAAATCTTGAAAGCAATGTATGCTACAAAGATTAAGAGGATTGAGTTAGTGTCTTATCATCTCAAAGATTTTGCTAATGTATGGTATAACCAGTAGGAAGAAAGTAAAGGTGAGGATGCGTAGCCTGCTATTTGGGATGAGTTCAAGGGAGCATTCCTTGATCACTTTTTCCTCAGAGAGTTGAGGGAGGCAAAGGTAGAGGAATTCATAAATTTGAATCAAGAGGAGATGACCATGAAGGAGTATGGTCTCAAGTTCATACACTTATCCAGGTATGCTCCAAAAATGGTTCACGATGCGAGAGACAAGATGAGGAAATTTGTTTTAGGTTTTGGCAGGCATATGAAGAAGGAGTGTCAGGCAGCCTTGTTGATTTCGGATATGGACACCTCCAGTCTCATGGCATATGCTCAACTAGTTGAGGATAAAAATAACAAGAAAAAGGATAGAGAAGAACAATAAAGTAAAAAGGCCAACTCTAGAGGAGATGAGCCTAGTCAGCAGAAACAAGGTAATAGTAACATATCTTTCTTTCAAAATAATTCGCTCGGCTGTACCCCATCATCAGCTAGTGCACATGCACCCAGCAATAGCTATGATTAGAAATCTCAGAATCCTGAATTTTAGAGCTCAGGGTTCCCAATCCCATGGAAGTGTGGCTCAAGATCCAAAAGGGAAATTGCCCTGCGGCAAATGTGGTAGACTCCATTTGGAAGAGTGCTAAGAGGGAACTAGAGGTTGCTATAACTGTGGTAAATTGGTTCATCTTCATAGAGAGTTCTCGATGTTGGGTGATAGAGGTCAGTCTTCATCTTTGGTACCACCAAGCTGAGGTAATCAGAGGGGAACAACTGCAAGTACACGCAGAGGTGCAAAATGTCTATATGCTATGGGAAATTTCTAGGACTAGGGGAACTCACCAGATGTCGTCACAGTTATGCTCTGAGTCTTCTCTTTCTATTATTATGCTTTACTTGATCAAGGAGCCACTTTTTCATTTATTACCCCTTATGTGGCAAATAAAATTAATAGAATTCTTGAGTGTGTACTTGATACTTTCAGTATTTCTACTCTTGTCAGTGAATCTATTATAGCTGAGAGGGTTTATAGAGATTGTCGTATGTCTATCTATCACAGAGATACCATGGCCGACTTAGTTGAGTTGGACATGGTTGATTTTGATGTTATTCTTGGCATGGACTGACTATATGCTTGTTATGTCTCAGTTGATTATAGAACTCGAGTTGTCAAGTTTCAATTTCCAAATGAACTTGTCTTAGAGTTGAAGGGTAGTCCTGTTGTGCCTAAGGGTAAATTTATTTCCTACTTTAGGGCCAGAAATTTAATCTCAAAAGGGTGTATTTATCACCTTGTGCTAGTTAAAGATTATAGTGTGGAGTTTCCACCTCTTGAGTCAGTCCCAAATATTAATGAATTTTCCGAAGTCTTTCCTGATGATCTACCTGAGTCCTTCCTGATTGGGAAATTGACTTTGGGATTTATGTCCTTCCTGATACACAGCCTATCTCTATTCTTCTATATAGAATAGCTCCTGTTGAGTTGAAAGAATTGAAAGAACAATTGAAACATCTCCTAGATAAGGGATTTATTAGGCCGAGTGTCTCACCTTGGGGCACTCCTATCCTCTTTATGCGAAAGAAAGATGGGTCATTGAGAATGTGCATTGGCTATCGTCAATTGAACAAGGTCACCATAAAGAACATCTATCCCTTTCCCAGAATAGATGGTCTGTTTGACCAACTTCAGGATGCCACTTGTTTCTCAAAGATAGACCTTAAATCAGGCGATCAGTTGAAAGTAAGAGAATGTGATGTCCCAAAGACTGCTTTTTGGACATGGTATGTTTACTTTGAGTTTTTTGTTATGTCCTTTGGTTTGACTAACGATCTTGCAACATTTATGGACTTGATGAACAATGTGTTCAAATAGTATTTGGACATGTTTGTGATTGTTTTTATAGACGTTATACTTATCTATTCGAGTTGTAAGAAGGAGAATGCTAATAATCTCAAAATTGTTCTTTAGACTCTCAAGGATAGGGAACTATATGCTAAGTTTTCAAATTGTGAATTTTGGTTTGCTTCTATGGCATTCATAGGCCATATTCTATCCGATGAGGGTATAGGAGTTGATTCACAGATGATTATAGCGCTAAAGAACTAACTCAGGCCCACATCCCCGACTGACATAAGAAGTTTCTTAGGTTTGGCTGGTTACTGCTGGAGATTTGTTGAAGGATTTTCATCTATATCATCTCTATTAACTAAGCTGACTTAGAAGAAGGCTAAGTTCCATTGGTCAGAAGCTTGCGAGAAAAGTTTTCAAGAGCTGAAAATGAGATTGGCTAGTACTCTAATTCTGTCCCTACCCGAGGGAACAAATGGATTTATTTTCTGTTGTGATGCGTCCAGAGTTGGATAGGATTGTGTATTGATATAGAAGGGTAAAGTTATTGCCTACGCCCCCAGACAACTTAAAATTCATAAGAGAAATTACCCGACTCACGACATTGAGTTTGCAGCCATAGTGTTCGCTCTCAAGATTTGGCGTCATTATCTCTATGGCATGCATGTTGATGTGTTCACTGACTACAAGAGCCTATAATATATATGTGTTTACTCAAAAAGAGCTGAACTTGAGGTAGAGGAGATCGCTTGAGCTACTCAAGGACTATGATATATCTTTCTCTATCATCTAAGTAAAGCTAATGTTGTGGTTGATGCTCTTAGCATGTTATCTATAGGGATCACTATCCATGTAGAAGAGGGAAGAAGGGAGTTGGCTAAAGAGGTGCATAGGCTTGCAAATTTTGGAGTTCAACTTATTGATGCTAGTGATGGTGGTACCATTGCTCGGAATGGGGATGAATCATCTTTAGTTATAGAGATGAAAGAAAAGCAAGATCAAGATCCCATTCTCCTCCAATTGAAAGATGATGTCCACAAGCAGAAGGTAATGGCTTTTTCCAAAGAGGGAGATGGAGTGTTGAGGTATCGAGGGAGATTGTGTGTTCCAAGTGTTGATAGCATTCGAGAAAGAATTATGGTAAAGGCCTATAGCTCTAGGTATTCCATCCATACAGGTTCTACAAAGATGTACCACAACTTAAGAAAAGTATATTAGTGAAGTAGAATGAAGAGAGATATAGCAAAGTTTGTATCCAAGTGTCCAAACTACCAACAAGTCAAAATTGAGCACCAAAGTCCTTGTGGAGGGGTTCAGAAAATTAATATTCCAGAATAGAGGTGGGAGATGATAAATATGGACTTCATTACAGGTTTACCATAATCCCGTAAGAAGTATGACTCTATTTAGGTGATATTGGACATGATGACCAAATCAACCCTTTTCTTACTTGTTAAGACTATGGACACCGCAAAGGACTATGCTAGATTGTACTTTTGAGAAATTGTCAGACTTCATGGGGTTCCTTTGTCTATCATCTTGAATAAGGGAGCTCAATTCATTACTCAGTTCTAGAAGTTGTTCCAGAAAGGTTTGGGTTCGAAGGTGAATCTTAGTATTGCTTTCCATCCTTAGACAGATGGTCAAACAGGGCATACTATTTAGAACCTTGAGGATATGTTAAGAGCTTGTGTTATCGATTTCAAAGGTAATTGGGATGACCACTTGCCACTTATTGAGTTTGCTTACAATAATAGTTTATTCGAGCATTCAAATGTCTCTATATGAGGCTCTTTACAGGAGGAGGTGTAGATCACCAATTTTTTGGTTCGAGGTTGGTAAAGTACAATTGATTGGGCCAGAATTGGTTCATCAAGCTATGGAAAAGGTGAAGATTATCCAAGAAAGGTTAAATACTGTGCAAAGTCGTCAGAAATCTTATATTGATATTAGGAGGAGAGACTTGGAGTTTGAGGTAAATGATTGGGTTTACCTAAAAGTTTCGCCCATGAAGGGAGTTATGAGGTTTGGGAGGAAAGAAAAATTGATTCCTCGGTGCATTGGTCCTTACCAAATTATAAAAAGAGTTGGCAACGTCGCCTATGAGTTAGAGCTTCCACCAGAGTTTGATGCCCTTCATCAGGTATTCCATATTTCTATGCTTAAGAAATGCTTGGGAGATCCTTCACTAATTGTTCCTATAGAAAACATTGGAGTGAAAGATAGTGTTTCCTATGAGGAGATTCCCATCCAAATTCTTGGTTGACAAGTTCGTAAGTTGAGGACCAAAGAGGTCGCTTCAGTTAAAGTTTTATGTAGAAACCAATCCGTTGAGGAAGCTACATGGGAAGCCGAGGAGGATATGAAAGCCAAGTACCCACATCTATTTTTTCCTCCTAGTGTCGATGTTTAAGGTACTATTCCTACTATTATCTTTGAAATAGTTCCTTCCTGAGTTGAGAAATTGAGTGAGTTATTCTTAGGTTATAATCTGTTGAGTTCTTGAGATATATTCGTGCCTTGGGTAAATCCTTAGCTTGTTCATCATTCGAGGATGAATGTCCCAAGGGGAAGATATTGTAACACCTCAAAAGTTTTTATGCTAAGATCTAAACCATTCTTTGTATGCGTATAGGCCGAATCCAATAGATTCTAATTATAATATAATTGTTATGCCTGATTTTTTAGTGTTTGAAGTGTATTTGAAGTGAATTAGGGTCACAATAGTCCTTTAGCACAAAGTTGATTTGAAAGTTTTATTACCGATTGAGTTTCGATATAAGATTTTACTTGGGTCAACTGCAAATGACAAAGTTGGTCTTTTCCCACCCTTTTCCTATTAAAACCTCAAAGTTTTGGGATTATTTTGAGTCCCTTAATAGTACCTTATATGCCTAAGCCCTCATTAATACTTAGTTTATTTGAAGCAAGGATTGGAGAAGAGAGAGAAGCTAGGGTTCAAGCGTTCTCTGTCACCTTCCAACTTTTGATTATTCATTGATTTCCAAGTATGTAAGGCTACACATAACATGGATTGAGTTCATCCATGTGCCCTACATCTTCAGTTTCTTGAGTTGAGATGAGTTTCGAAGTTCCATGGATCGAGTTCTTGAATTATTTATAATTCCTATTGAGTCTTGTATATGAATTTCATTGTGTTATTGTACATGTATTATGATATTCCTTGATGAATTTCTTGAGTTGAGCCTTGTGGAGAGTCTGAATTCGTGTTTGCATTCACTTGAACCCTAAGTTAGATTTCATTGTACTTTATGCATTGATGGATTTTTAAAGAATGAGTCATGAACATTTTTTGCACTAAATATTTTATGTATTAGTTTGAGTTTAAAGAATGACAAGTGTTATCTTTGATTGAGAAAGAGTTTGAACACGAGTTGAGAAATATCTTGAATAGCATCTTGAGCATGAGTATTCTTGTCATGACCCGACCTAGGTCCTAGTCATAACACGACAATCAAAACCCCGAAGGGATCCAACCAAGCCTCTTGTACATATCATAAGCATACATAAGGTAAAGTAAAAGCGGAAATATCTTAAGAGAGTCTAAACCATGAATAGTAAATGAAGAATGTCACATGACAACATAGACTCGAAATATTTATCCAACTAAATGCCTCTACACATGAGTATAGGCAGGGGCTAAGACATGCTCTCTATAGCGAACATGCTTGCAATACCAAACTTCGGGTAGTATACAAGTATGGTTTTGATGGGTCATAATTCATAAACTCCAAAACCTCATTCCTAAGCCCTAGAGGGGCGATTTTCTTAAAGCTATGGTGAAAATTCTTCGTTATGGTAAGGTTTTACATCAACTTCTTTGTCTATTACTCCCTAACACCTTAGAATCGCTAGTACCATTGTAAATGGTGGAATTATGGGTTAGAACTCTATGTTCATAAAATTTTAGGAAAAATCTACGGATATGCATTATACCACCTAGAATTATTTTTAGTTTGTAAACTAAGGATTCCTTGCTTGAATTTATTGTTAAAACATGATTGTGATTGTTGAAAATCTTGAGTTTTAAAGATGGGACTTTTAGCATATGACTCTTAGGTACTGATTTAGATTGTGAATAGGTTTAAAAATAGTGGATTTGAATTTTCAAGGAATTTATTTAAAAGAGTGTCACAACCCAAGCTAGGCCTTAGGTGTGACAGGGCGATTAGAATCCCGAAGGAATCCAACTAGGCCACTTAGCTTTCATAGCATAACAATTCAAGCATAAAAATAAAAGATAAACTTGAAATGCACAAATAGTGTCAAAGATGAATTCTCGATAAAAGAAAATTCAAACATAATAGTCAACAAACCAAACATACTCATAGAGTCTAGACATACCCTACTACTTTAGACGGAGCTTAGGACAAGTTCCTAACTCACAAAAACAAAAGGATAGAAATATTCAAAAATATGAAGAAAAATCATAGTGGTTATGCAAATTGCAACACGAGGATTCACCAATCAAAACTAAGTAGAATAAATCTCCGAACTAGCCACATGTGGAACGATGAGTGTTGGACCCTATATTATCAGAAAATGAAGACAAAAGTATACGTTAGTACAAAGAATGTACTAAGTATGTGAGAAATATGCATGAACATGAATAAACGGTCATAGTCAATATGAACATGCAATGCACGACCAAATATCTTGAAAAGTATGAAGTAATACTTGAAAATATTTAATGAGGTCAATGCATCATAAAGAGCTTATAAGAAGGACATATTACTTTAAGGGATATTAACCTTAACCAACATTTAAGACCATGTGAGTTATAATATGAAATCCGATGTAACTCTCACATCGAGAAGAGAGAGGCTCCTTGCCAAGGTAGACTCTGTATCATAATCTTAACATGTGCTATATGTGGATCCACTAATTAGGCCAATTAAGGCAAACCTGCAGCAGCAATGTAGTTTGGAACTAGAAATTGCTACTAGATACTCCCTCAGTCTCCACCACAAAGTCCTCTCAGTTTTAGTTAATCCCGACAGAATAGTAAATTACTAATATTAGTAAAGGCAAATGAGTACCAATCCATATTCATAAAATACATCATAAGAATAACTCTTTCAAAATCATGATCATAACATATTAATATAGAAACTTACCTTTCTAAGCATCTAAATCATGATTTCTTTCATATTGTGAGAAAACCTTTCACAATTCATTCATTAATACTTGAAAACATAGTTCATAACTTTTCATAAATTATTCACAAATTATTCATAAATCCTTGATCATAAATTCATAGTTCATAATTGGAAATCATAACATTATGCATCGGTCCACATGAAATCAATGTAAAATCATGTGGTAATGTAAATTCATGGATGATCAAGTGTAACAACATCAATTGAAAAAATATGGAAAGAACCCATGAATAATTGAATCAAAACCCTCCTGAATTGGATAAAATCGAATTAGGAGAAGTGAGTTCTTTTTGGACCCAATTGTTGAACAAAATCCATTGGTGAATTCACATATAACTTTAAATCAAAGATTTACAATAATGGAAATTGAAGCATCTAAAATTTGGAACCCTAGCTTGATCTTGAAGAAGAACCTTTGGGAGAATTCTTTTAGATAAAGGATTCTGGTTAGGAGAGTAATTGAGAGAATGATGGTTAATATAGGGTTTTGAGTAGTTATTAGTTTATGAATATACCCCCCAAAACATCCAAGTATATTTATTAAAATAATGAGAAAAGACCCAAACACCTTGACAAAAACTGATGGATCGACTTCACAGGCCACTTATACGGTTTGTGTAAACACTACGGACCTTATAGGTGTCCGTTGAGTCGAAGAATATCAATGTATGGGCGAGGGATACTTGATGGAGGGGTTTATCATAAACCCCTTCACACATCATGAGGGGCTTTATGAAGAGTACCTCATTCAAAGCTCTGGGGTCAAGTTCTACGGACCTCCTTACGGTTTGTGATTGTGTCTATGGTTCGTAGACCCCATCATAGACTTTACCTGTTGTTCCATCCTCCAATTCTATTTCCACAGGACCCTTTACAGTCTGTGGTTCCTTTGATAGTCCGTACAAGGGTCTGTATAACCTTTCCTCTGAAGCCTTTTCCTGAAGCTTTCCTATGGTTAGTTTTAAGGTACTTAGGACCTTATACAGATCGTATAACCTTTTATATAAATCACGTTTCATTTTTCTCCTTTCTATCCCAGTTCACAACAACCTTCTACGGGGTGTATAAACTTGTACGGTCCGTACAAGGGTCTACCAGTGCTGCACCAATAGAGTTTTTTGACTATCTAGAATCTTAATCGTAACCTCTTCATAGGATATACTCTCCTTCACGCTAACAGGATCCAATGGCATAATAGAGGCAGGATCACCAAAACACTTCTTTAATAATGAAACATGGAACACTAGATGCGCCGATGCCAACTCCGAAGGCAACTCGAACTCATAAGCTACCTGGACAAAATGTTTCAAAATATGATATGGGTCCATATAATGGGAGATTAAGCTTCCCTTTCTTGACAAAATGCATCACACCCTTCATGGGTGAGATTTTCAAGAAAACCCAATCATCAACCTCAAATTCGAGCTTTTTTCTCCTCACATTTAAATATGACTTTTGTTAGCTCTCGGTAGTCTTCAACCTTTCTATTATGAGTCTAACTTTATTTATATCCTCAAAAACCAACTCGGCCTTATCAAAGCAACCTAACCAACTTGGAACCATCCAATAGGAGTCCTACACCTCCTACCATATAAAGCCTCTAATGAATCCATTTTGATACTCAAATGGTAACTGTTGTTATAGGCAAACTCAATCAATGGCAAGTTCCCTTTAAAGTCAATTACATAAGCTCTCAAAGTATCCTCCAAAGTCTGAATAGTGCGATCAGCTTGACCATCGGTCTATGAGTGAAAATTTATACTAAGATTAACTTAAGCACCAAGACCCTTTTGGAATGACCTCCAAAAGAGAGATGTAAATTGGGTACCTTGATACAAAATGATGGATAACAGAACACCATGAAGCTTAACCAATTCTCGAATGTAAATTCAAGCATAATATTTGGCTGAATAAGAAGTCTTAATGGGAAGAAAATGCACTGACTTAGTTATTTGGTCAACAACAACCCAAATCAAATCATTTTGCTTACGGGTTCGAGATAAACCTGTAATGAGGTCCATATTCAAGTCTTCCCACTTCCAAGTAGGAATTTCAATGTCTTGAGCTAAATCTCCCAGTTTTTAATACTCAACCTTCACTTGTTGACAATTAGGTCACTTAGACATAAATTTTGCAATATCCTTTTTCATGCCATTCTACCAATACACTTTCCTCAAATTGAGATACATTTTTGTGGAACCCAGATGAATAGAATACCGTGAATTATAAGCTTTAGAAAATATCAGTTTCCTCAATCCATCAATGTTTGGGACACAAAACCGGACTTGATATCTAAGAACACCATCTCTCCCTTGGGAGAAAGCCTCAATGGCTTTTTCGCAACTGCTTTTTTCAACTCGACCAAATTTAGATCATTATCTTACTTTTCCTTCACATCCTCCACACGAGATGATTTAGAAACTTTTTGAACAACAACATCACCATTCTTGAAATCAACCAATTGAACACCCAAACAAGCTAATCTATGAACATCATGAACTAAATATTTCTTTTCATCCTTGATATGATAAACACTATTTATGGACAGCCTACTAAGAGCATCAACAACTACATTTGCTTTACTCGAATGGTACAACACACTCATATCATAATCCTTCAACAACTCAAGCCTTCTCCTTGGTCGAAGATTCAAATCCTTTTGGTTGAACACATATTACAAACTCTTATGGTCGGTGAAGAAATCAACATGAAAACCATAAAGATTGTGTCTCCAAATCTTTAAATTAAAGACAATCGCCACTAACTCCAAGTCATGAGTCAGATAATTCTTTTCATGCACCTTGAGTTTCCTAGAAACATAGGCTATCACCTTATCATTTTACATTAACACACAATAAATACCAGGCCTTGAAGTATCACAATATACCACAAAACCATCAGACCCTTCTGGTAAAGTTAACACTGGAGAGGAAGTAAGGGGATCTTTTAACTCTTGAAAGTTTTTCTCACATGCCTCAAACCTTTGAAATTTGACCTTTTTTAGTCAAAGTAGTCAAGGGTGATGCAAGAAACTTTGGATGTTAGAAGGAGATAGAGGTCTAGGCCAATTCTTAACCGCCTCAATTTTCTTTGGATCAACCATAATACCTTTATTGAAAACACTATATCCAAGGAAAGCAACCGACCTCAATCAAAAATCACACTTGCTAAACTTAGCAAATTATTGATGATCTTTGAGAATTTGCAAGATAATCCTTAAATGTTTGACATGCTCATCCTCACTCCAAGAATATATCAAAATATCATTGATGAACATAATAGAAAACATATCCAAGTACTGCTTGAACACCTTTTTTAACAAATCCATAAAATCTGCAGGAGCATTTGTTAATCTAAAAGATATAACCAAGAATTTAAAGTGATCATACCGAGTTTTAAAAGCCATCTTCAAAATGCACATTTTCTTACTCTATGTTGATGATAACCCGATCAAAAATTAATATTTAAAAAGTATCTATCTCCTCTAAGTTGACCGAATAAGTCAATAATCCTTGGGATCAAATACTTATTCTTGATTGTGACCTTATTCAACTGTCGATAATCAATGCACATGCGAAGAGAACCATCCTTCTTCCTAACAAAGAGCACCAGAGCACCCCATAGAGTGATACTCGGTCTAATAAAACCCTTATCCAATAATTCCTTCAACTGATACTTCAATTCCTTAAGTTCCATGGAGCCATTCGGTAAGGAGGAATAGAGATACGCTGGGTATCGAGGAGAAAATCAATACCAAAGTCTACCTCTCTTTCGGGAGGGATCCCTGAAAGATTATCATAAAAAAATTCCTGAAACTCACTAATAATCAAAACTGACTTAAGAGTAAGAGCTTCAGAGTCTGTATCCCTAATCCCTACTAGATGAAAATGCAACCTTTAGAAATTATTTTCTGAGCTTTAAGGCACAAAATAAATTGACCCATAAATATAGAATTACTACCTTTCCATTCTAAGACTTGCTCAATAGAAATCTAAAACTTAACCACATGGGTTCTATAATCAATAGAAGCATAACATGCATGATGCCAATCTATACCAAGAATACTATCAAAATCAGTCATATTAAGATCTACAAGATCAACTAAAGTGATTTTATGAAAAACTGACTGGATAATTTTTTTAGACTATTTTAGCCAAAACTAAATCACCAACATGAGTATAGATCAAAAAAGGCTCTAACATGATCTTAGGACTAATATCAAATTTCATAGAAGGATAATGAGTAATAAATGATAGAGTAGCACTAAGATCTAATAATGCATAAACATCAAACTCAAAGACTCGTAACATACTAATCACCACATCCATAGAATCCTCCAAATATTAGCGAGTATGTAGAGCATAAAATCTGTTCTGGTATTGACCACCACCAGAACATGAGGGAGCACCATGCTGTGTTAGTCGATAAGAAGTAGTAGTCTTAGTCTGAGGATATCCACCTCCACACCTAGTAGAAACCAAATCAAAATCCTTCACTTGGTGACCTCTCTTGACACACCTAAATCATGCACTCGAACCTGCTAAACACTCTCCTCTATGAGTATTCCCACACTTCTTGTATGCGGGGATATTTTGACTACTCAGAGCTCTTCCTTGAGACTTGGGGTTAGACATTATCTTTGTTGAACTTTGGAGACAAAGTGTTAGAAGAATTTTGGCAAGAGTAATTTTAGAAAAACTGTTAATGGCAACCATTTTCAGACTTTATGGAAAAAGTCACCGCTATCAGCCCAAGCCCTCTCATTTAGCTTCTCTTTCTCAATCTGCTCGGCATATGTCATAAGACTTGAGATATACATCACCTTGATAAACATAGAGGTCCTACATTCCTTGACTATCAAGTTTGATACATTCGAGACAAACTTGCTCACACGAGCTCTAGAATCGACAACTATGAAAGGAGCATATTATGACAATTCAGTAAACCTTTGTGCTTACTCCTTGGTAAAACTTAGTGAATACCCTCTCATGCTCATGTTACTTTTCCTTAAGTTGATAAATTCTTAGACCTTAACTTCCTTCACCTCTAATGGAAAGAAACGGTGAAGAAAATCACCCTTGAACTCCTCCAAATCAACTAGACCATCGTCTCTAGCCCTTTCACTCATCCATTGTTCATACCAAATCAGAGCAACTACCTTAAGTTGATATACATCCATGTTCTCCTTCTCCACTGGACTAATTCCCATGATATCCATAATCTTGTAGATACCCTCGATGAACTCTTGTACATCCTCATCCATATTTATACCATGAAATTCTGGAGGATTTATCTGATTAAAGTCACAAACTTAGCTAGCTATTATACCCACATTTGGTTTTACGGGGGAAACCACTTCACAATTAGCCTGTGCTGCCATAGCTTGGGCAAGCAATTGGAAAGCCGCTCGAAATTCAGTATGTGAAACTTGTTCGGCTAAAGGATCGTTAGGTACTTGAAGAGACTGTTGCTCCTCATTCTCATTAGCATCAACATTCCTTTAGACGTAGACTCTTCTAGGAGGCATGATTCTATAATCGCAAAGAATAATCATTAGAGGAAAAAACCTTATAGTATAACTCTATCACACGACTCAAGAATGATGAAAGAAATGAGGTTTCCTAAAATGCCTCGTAGCCTCTTTTTCATAGATGTGGCGTGCTTCAAACCCATGAATAAGAATCTACTGGATGCAGCATGGCAGATACCCTTGGAAACTTAAACCTTGTGCTCTGATATCAAGTTTGTCAAGGTCCAACTAGGCTCTATACATGACACGTCGATTAGAATCTTGAAGGAATCCAACCAAGACTCTTAACATGCATAGCATAAAAATTCAAGAATAAAAATAAAAGATAAACTTGAAATGCGAAAAAAGTCTCAAAGATAAAATCCAGATAAAAGAGAATTCGAACATAATAGTCAATGAACCAAACATACTCATCGCGTTTAGACATACCTCTACAACTTTAGATGGGGAGTAAGAAAAATTCCTAGCTCACTAAAACATAAGGAAAGAAATGGTATAAAACATGAAGAAAAATCATAGTGGTTATGCCCTCTTTAAGACCCCGAAAGTTGGAAAGACGAAAAATAAGGATCTAAAGATAAATGTTGAGAAAAATGTAGCTTTGACACTAGGTGTAAGACCTCAAAGTTGGAGAGTTGGAACCCAAAAGAAACCCTCAAAATTTTGACTGACTTCAGCCTTACAAATCACTCTGCGACTCATAGACAGTCTTACGACTTATAGAATGAGTCATGGAGTGACCCTTTGCAGTTGATCAGAAGTCCCTCAAGGTCAAGTCTAAGACTTGACAGGATGATCCGTAGAAAATGTTAGATTCATATGAGCGACTCATAAGAAAATTTTAGAGACTTATATTTTATCAGGTTTTGGGACCTGTAGGACGGATGGATTTGACAAGTCATAATGAAGTCTATAGGTCGTACAAATAACCCATTTGTAAACTTCACAGACCTGATTTTCAGGCAGTTTCCAAAGCCTGCAGGACAAGTCATTTTGACGACTTGTCAATTATACTACGACCTATAGAAAAGGTCTCATAGGGTCAAGTTTTAGATTTAATGAGGGGTAATTTTATCATTTTCCAAGTTTGGTTCAATGAATCTAGATGCAATTAGGGCCAAGTTCAACCCTATATCTACCCAATTCTTTCAAAATTCCCCCATTTTAAATCACTCTCCAAAGAACAAAAGTCCCTCAAGGTTTCTTCTTCAAGCTACAAGTTAGGGTTTTAGAATCTTTCAAAGGTTTCTTCTCAATTATAAGTGTATTCAGTCAAGATATGTGGAGATTGATTCATGGGTTCCTTTCACCCATGAATTCCCAAGATTTTCTAAAAGTTTCATTCAATTTTCAATTGATTATGAACCCTAGTTTTGATGAATTAAATTGGGCTAATTCAATTCCAATTTTAGATGTTATCAATGATCATTATAAATATGTTTTCATATGAATTGCATGATTTTGAGATGAATTATGAATTACCATTCATAAATCTATTCCCAAGTTATGATTATGAAGTTAAAGATGATTTTCATGAATAGATTATGAGTTCAATGATTTTCAAGTAAAGTTTTCATGATTCAAAGTTGAGATTATATTTTTATGATGAAAGTTTTGATGCCTATCAAAGTTAAGATCAAAGATGTTATTATGGTATGATAAGTACAATTCTCACACAATCATAATAAAGATGGTGATAAGTATAATTCTCACCGGACTTTTTGGATTCTTATGAATCACTAAAGTAATGAACTATTCCTAGTATGTTTCAAAGATGGATTGATAGAAAATTAATATATTTTCCTATTATATTATGATCATGTTGTTATGAATTTCTATTAGGGTATTGACTAAGCACTGAGAGGGCTTCCAGGTGGGGTTCGATCCGATAACGCAGTTAGTTACCCAAGGAAATTCTAGTAGTAATCTAAATTCCTAAATTACATTGCCCACGTAGGATTGCTTTTATGGCCTAGCTAGTGGATCCACATATAGAACCTTTGAGTTGAGTTGAGTACCATGTCAAAGTATACCCTGGAAAGGTAACCTCCCCAATCTCGATGAGGGTTCCATAGAATTCCATGTAATAACTAACATGGTCTTAGATGTAGGGTAAATGACTTATCCCACATAAGTTAAATGTAAAGTTATGAGTTTTATGATGAAGTTTTATGATATGCATTGACCATGAGTTTCATATATTTTCAAATGCTTTTAAGCTTTATTCATGTTCATTATTATTGGTCATGCATCTTATGGCACATTGTTTATGCTCCTTTACTTGTTCATGCATACCTCACATACTTAGTACATTCAAATGTACTAACACATATTTTTCCTACATTGTCTCATAATGTAGGGGCGGATGACGCTCATGATCATTTTATTCGTGACTAGAGTTGGTCTAAATTCTCAAAGAGTTGGTGAATCCTCATCCTATTAAGGACATGACTTTTATTCTTGTTGATTACTTGATTTACTTCTATTGTTTGGGTGAGCTAGGAGCTTGTCCTAAGACCCCATCAAAGACTAGATGAGAGGTATGTTTAGACGGCTTATGATGTAGTCTGGTTGGACATCTATAGAGTTGATTTCCCTTAGTCCCATGCCCTTTGAGTTCTTACTTCCGCTTTTTCTATGTTTCTTTACCATATGTATACGATGTATGCTAAGATGGCTTATGGTTGGGGTCCCTAGCATTCTGATTGCTGTGTCGTGGCTTGACCCCAGTTCAGGCTGTGATACTAGGTGATGACCATAAAGGCCATCACGAGCCATATTAATTACCATGGTCCGTGATGTGCCACCATGACGGAGTTTTAGAAACTTAAACCCTACATAAAAGGGTCCACAATAGGGACTACGGCTGTGGTGAGCACCACGAGCTGTGGTGCCCTCCGTGGTGACCTCTCCTCTAAGACCCTCAAAAACCATTCCAAGGTAGGGACCACGTCCCTACCACTATGGGTTGTATCATGCTTCACGAACTATGGTGGGTTCCATAGTGGGTACCTTTGCAGACCCTTCTGTCAGGTCCCTCACCATGATCCTCACTAGGGCTATGTCGACCTCCATAGATATCATGGTCTCCGTGAAGGAGGTCCTAAAAATTTCCCTTTTCCCCAATTTAAAGGCATTGACCACGGATACCCTCATAAGCCATGGTGAAGTTTATAGACTGTGGTCGTCCTCTGTGCAACAATTTTTAGTTTTAATGAAGGGTATTATGGTCATTTCCTAAATTTTCATTAAATAATGTGGACAGATTTTGGAGCTAGGTTCTTACCTATTAACTACCTTAAAGTCTTCTAACCCTCTTATTCTAAACATAACTCCCAAAAGTCCAAAACCTACTCTCCCAAGTTTTCTGTCTAAGGTCTTCTTCTCCCTCAAGCAACTCAAAGGATTTTTCAAGGTCAAGCTTCCATTCTTTTAAATTTAGGGCTCATATAGGCTAAGGTATGTAGGACTTCATCCATGGGTTCCTTCCACCCATGGAATCCCATATATTTCTTCTCAATTCTCTTACAATTTATTCAAGTAAAAGCCCTAATTTCATGGTTTGCATTGGGTCTTTTCAATTATAATATAATTCAATGCTATTAGCCTAATTATGCATAATTCACATCATATTGCATGACTTAAAGATGAATTTTAATGGCCCAAGATATATGCTAGTTTCAATTATGATTTATCAGATATGATGTATGATTTATGAGATATGATCATGATTTTCAAGTTATTTCAATGAAAGCTTCATGAATGAGATTAAAAATGCTTTATGCAAAAAAGTTGATGAATAATGCTTTAATTATGTTTTAAGCAAGATTAAGGAAAGGGTGACTTGTGATCCTTGAAGGTGACTCAAGACTCTAATGAAAGGGTGACTTAAGATCCTTAATGAGGAAGGTGATTTAAGACCCTAAAAATATTTTGTGGAAGGCCTACACCCACATTACATGAATTACATAATAATGAGCTATTTCTATGAACAAGTTTATGAATTATGATTATGAAAAAGCTTATGATTTTTTCAAGTATGATTTATGATTTTGACATGATATGTATTCCGTGAGATGATTTACTTAGCACCGAGTGGTCTTTGAGGTGGAGGCTCGATCAAAGACCTAGTAGAAACCTCTAGTCTCTTAAACTATATTTCCACCGTAGGTTTGTCAATATGGCCTAGCTAGTGGATCCACATATAACACGTGATAATGATAATATTCGACAGATCTTACCTTGGCAAGTAGCCTCCCCCCTTCTCGATGTGGGGAGTATTGAGTCCATGTAATAGCTCACATGGTATTAATGGTGGTTACAGTTATCTCCCATATATGTAAGTTCTTATGATGACTTTGATGTTTTGATGCATTGATCAATGAGGTAAATATTTTAATATTTTTCATGACTTTACTCATGTTTTAATGATTTTGGTCTTGCATCCATGATTCATATTGCCTATGTCCTATGATTATTGTTCATGCATATTCTCACATACTTTTTGCCTAATTGTATCACACTATAGGGTACGACGATCGTGTTCATCCTCCTTCCACTCATGGCTAGAGTTTTCTATTAGCTTCTTATTGATGAGTCCTCACATTTCGAGGACATGACATTTATTTTAGATTGGACAGTTGTACTTCATTAATCTTATATTGTCTATTGGGTGAGCTGGGAGATTGTATCACACCCCCATCTAGTATTAGAGGCATGTTAGATACTAAAAAGTCTATGTTGTGGTTTTCACATTTCAAGACTTATGTTCTATTTGAGATTTTTATTCTGTATCTTGAGTTAGATTTATTGCTTATTCACCTTATATATGCTCATGAATGTTATGTTAAGAGGCTTGGTTGGGGTCCTTCAGGGTTCTAATAGCCGTTTTATGACTAGGCCTTAGGTCGGGTCATGACACCCTCATAATATGAGGACTCACCAATCAAAACTAAGTAGATTTGATCTCTGAGTTAGCCACGTGTGGGAGGATGAGAGTCGGACCCTACATTATGATACAATGTAGGCTAAAGTATGCCTTAGTACATGAAATATACTTAGTATATAATAAATATGCATGAACATGAATGAATTGACATAATAAATATGAACATATGATGGATGATCAAATATCTTAAAAACCATGAAGTAAAACTTAAAAATATTTAATGAGATCAATGCATCATAAAAACATCGTAAAGAGCTTATAAGAAGGAGATAGTACTTTGTGGGATATTAATCTTAATCGACATTTAAGACCATGTGAGCTATAACATGAAATACGTTGCAACTCTCACATCAATAAGAGAGAGACTACTTACCAAGGTAGACTTCGTATCATAATTTTAACATGTGCTATGTGTGGATCCACTAGCTAGGCCAATGTAACACCCCAAAAAATTTTACACTACGACCCGAAACATTCTTCATATCTATTTAGGACTGAACTCAATGACTTCTAATTGTATATATGTGTTAGTATCAATCCTAAGTATTTAAATCGTATTAGATGTGGTTTAGGGTCATAAGGGATCTCTAACACAAGCCAAGTCCAACTAATTTCTATCGGTTAGTTTTTGCATGAGTCCATATAAGGGTCAACTTAAAATAACCATATATTTCAACATATAAGAAATTAGGTGGCCCATGACCTATCATATTAAAGGACCACAAGTCTTATTTCCAAAGCCCCCAAGATTGCATCAATCGGAGTTCAGAGTAAACAATTATGCTATTTATCAGAGATGCTCCTACCTAACAGAAGTTGGCAATGGCTCTGTGATGCAGAGAGGATACAAACTTCACTGACTAAGTTGAACGACGTCTCTTTTATTTTGGTAACCTTAATTTAGGGAACAGTTTTGCATCGCAAACTTAGAAGTTTAAAATTTGCTCATCGTTTGTTTTAATAAGGGGTGTTCAAATCTTTTCCCCACCTTTCCCAAACTTAGCCAAAGCCTTTTTGGGACTAAATTTAGTCCCTTACCAATACCCATTAGGGTTTACTCTAATTAACACATAGAAAGTTTTGAGAGGAAGAATTGGAGAGATGAAGAAGAGCTAGGGTTCATGAGTTTCAAGCCAAGTATTCGATTTTCGGTTAGAAAATCTTCATTCTAGGTATGTTAGGCTATCATAAAGTTGGACTAAGTTCATCCTCATGCCATACATCTCTATATAGCCAAGTTGAGTTTCAATTTCGATAATATGGATTCTTGAGTTATCTATATGAATTTCATTGAGTTCTTGTATATAATTAGTTATACATTGATGATTTTCATGAGTTGAATATTTGAGATTGTGTGTTCATTTTTGCATTCACATAAACCCTAGATAAATCTTGCGTTTGATTATCTATGCACTGTTTTGAGTTAAAGAGTGATTATTTCATAATTTAATTGAAAAAGGTATTTAAACATGAGTTGAGTTTAAAGAGTCTCTTATTTATAATTTGAGCATGAGTTGAGAAAATAATTAATCACTATTTTGAGCATGAGTATTATTGAGTATAAATGAGTTGAACATTTTAAAAATCTATTTTGAGATTGAATTGATAAGTCAAATTATTTCTTTTAAATACATTCATTGAGTTGAGATCATGTTTATTTTAGAGACAAATGATGAGTTGAGTATTATGTTGAGATGAAGGAGTCTATTGATGTCAAGACCCAACCTAGGGCCTAGTCGTAACACGGTGATTGGGATGCAAGGGACACCAACCACAATCCAACTTAGCATACATTGCAAACATAAGGTAAAGAATAACATAAACATGAGCGAAAGTAATCATTAAGTCGGGAATGGGACTAAGGGAGATCAACTCTATAAACGTCCAACCGAACTACACCATAATATCTTCTAAACATGCCTCTAGTCTAGTATTTAACGGAGCTTAGGAAAAGCTCCAAGCTCACCCTAACAATAGAATAAAGTGTAAACAATAGTAACATGAATAAAAGTCTTGTCCTTGGTAGAATGAGGACTCACCAATTTCTTTGAAATCTAAAGCAAATCTCTAGCCACGAGTAGGGTGATCGTGAGTGTCGTCCGTCCCTACATTTTGAGACAATGTAGGTAAAATATGCAGTAGTTCATTTGAATGTACTAAGTATGTGAGGTATGCATGAACAAGTAAAGAACGTAATCAATATGCCATAGGATGCATGACGAATCATAATGAACATGACTATAGTTTAAAAGCAACTTAAATCATAAGAAACCCTTGGTCAATGCATATCATAAAACTTTATCATAAACTCATAACTTGACATCTTATAATTTCAACTTGAACTTGTGTGGAATAGGATCTTTAACCGATAACTAAGACCATGCGAGGTATAACATTGAATTTGATGACTCCTATATCGAGACAGGCGGATGAATCCTGCATCGAAACAAGGGAGGCTACCTTGCCAAGGCATACTCCAAAAATAACTCAACTCAACTCAACTCAATTGTGCTATATGTGGATCCACTAGCTAGGCCATGAATGCAACCTACATGGTCAATGTAGTTTGGGACTTTAGGTTGCTACTAGGATTCCCTTGGGTAACTAACTATGTTACCGGATCGAACCCCACCTAGAAGCTCTCTCGGTGCTTAGTAGTTGGGAAAAATAGTAACTGCCAATCAATCCTTCTTTAAAACATATTAGGAATAGCTCATCTATTGAGTGATTCATAAGAATCCATAACTTTGGTGATAATTGTCCTTATCACCATCTTTAAACATCTTTTGATCTTAACTCTGGTCATCATCATAACTTTAACTTCAGAATCTCAAATCTCAACTTTAACTCATATAAAACTTTTATCGAAAATCATTTAACTCATGATCAACTCATAATGCATCTTAAAATCATAATTCATACTTGGAAATTAGGGTAAAACATGAATACATGATCGATTGACTTGAAAATCATGAATTTTACTTGAAAACATGCATGATCATATTCTTTCTATCAGCCCATACATAATTTATAAAGATAATATCATTTGAAAGTATAATTGAAAATACACATAATTCATATCATGAACCCTAGAGAACAATGTAGAAGAATTCATGGAAAAACTCTTCAACTCAATGCAATAACCATTAATTTATCTTAAAATAGATTCATAACCATGAGTGGAATCATAATTCATGCACTATAAATAGAGATCATAAAACCCATAAAATCCTGTACTTAATTTAATATAAAACTTGAGAAATTGATTGAACTTCATGGATGAAAGAATCCATGAATCAATAACTACATACATTGAGTGAGAAGACCAAGGAATTTGGAAGAATTTGAGAGTTTTGATGAAGAGTTTGAATGGATTTGTTTGAATTCTTTAATGGAATCCTTGAGAGCAGTTGTAGTGAGAGAAATATTTGAGTATCTAGGACTCAATTTGTCTTTCTTGACAAAACTCATTACACCCTTTATGGGTGAAACCTTCAAATAGACCCAATCATCCACTTAAAATTTGAGCTCTCTTTTCCTAATATCGGAATAGGACTTTTGACGACTTTGAGACATCTTCAACCTCTCCCTTATGAGTGTTACCTTCTCTATACAATCAATAACCAAAGCTGGACCAATCAAGGCCATCACACCTACTTCAAACCATCCCACTGGGGACCTACACCTCCTTCCATACAATGCTTCGAAAGGAGCCATTTGGACGCTAGAGTGATAACTATTATTATAGGTAAACTCAATAATTGGTAAATTTCATCCCAAATTCCTTTGAAATCAATAACACATACCCTTAGCATATCCTCTAAAGTTTGGATTGTTCTTTAGGCTTGACCGTTGGTTTGAGGGTGAAAAACGATACTTAACTTAACTTTTATACCGAGACCCTTTTGAAATGACCTCCAAAAGTGTGAAGTGAATTGTGTAACTTGATCTGATATTGATGGACAAGGGCGCACCATGAAGTCTTACTAACTCACGTACATACAACTTAGCATAATCTTCGGCATCATAGGAAATCTTAACCGGTAGAAAGTGAGACAACTTGGTCATCCGATCTACAACAACCCAAATGGAATCATGTTTCTTCTTAGTACGAGGCAAACATGTTACAAAATCCATATTTACATCTTCCCATTTCCAAGTAGAAATTTCAATATCTTGGGCTAGACCTCCCAGTCTTTGATACTCAACTTTAACTTATTGGCAATTTAGACACATAGCTACAAACTCCGCTATGTCCTTCTTTATGCCATTTCACCAATACACTTCTCTCAAATCATGATACATCTTGGTGGAACCTGGATGAATCGAGTATTAGGAACTATGGTCCTCATTTAATATCAACTCTCTCAAACCATCAACATTGGGTACACACAAACAACCTTGGTAATGTAGTACACCATCTACCCCTTGGGAGAAAGCCTCAATGGCTTTTTTGGAAACCAACTTCTTTAACTCAACCAACATTGGATCTTGGTATTTCTTAGCCTTGACATCCGCTATAAGAGAGATTCCTAACCATTATGAACAAGAACACCTCTATCATGGGAATCAACCAAACACACACCTAAAAGTGCCAACCTATGAACATCTTTAATCAATTCTTTCTCATCTTTTTCAACATGTGCAACACTACTCATGGACAACCTACTTAGTGCATCGACAACCATATTTGCCTTGCCTGAATAATACAACACACTCATATCATAATCCTTCAATAACTCAAGCCATCTCCTTTGCCGAAGCTTCAAATATTTTTGCTTAAAGACATATTCTAAACTCTTATGATCAGTAAACACATCCATATGGATTCCATAAAGATAGTGTCTCCAAATCTTCAAGGCAAACAAAAATGCCGCTAGCTCAAGATTATGGGTTCGATAGTTTCATTTATGCACCTTAAGTTACCTCGAAGCATAGACTATTACCTTACCATGTTGCATCAATACACATCCAAGACTAACCATTGAGGCATCACAATATACCACAAAACTATTGGACCCTTTTGGCAAGGTCAAGATAGGAGTGGTAGTGAGATGATCCGTAAATTCTTGGAAACTCTTTTCACATTCTTCCGATCATTGAGACTTCACCTTCTTTTGAGTCAACTTGGTCAAAGGTGACGTGATCAATGAAAACCCTTCCACAAATCTTTTGTAGTATCCGACTAGTCCCAAGAAATTCCTAATATCTGAAGGAGATAATGGTCTAGGCCAATTCTTAACTGCTTTGGTTTTCTTAGGATCAACCATAATCCTTTCACCGGACATAATATGACCAAGGAAGGCCACCTTCCTTAACCAAAACTCATATTTGTTGAACTTTGCAAATAGTTATTTGTCTCTTAGAGTTTACAACACAATCCTCAAGTGACTTGTATGCTCCTCTACATTCCGAGAGTAAACCAAAATGTCATTGATGAATACAATCACAAACATATCTAGGTATTGATTGAACACCCTATTCATTAAGTCCATGAAAGTAGCAGGAGCATTGGTCAAACCAAACAACATGACTAGAAATTCATAATGGACATACCTTGTCCAAAATGCCGTTTTGGGAATATCACACTCCCTTATCCTTAATTGGTGATAACTGGAACGAAGGTCTATCTTGGAGAAGTAACCTTCCTATTGCAATTGATCAAATAAGTCATCTATTCTTGAAATTAGATACTTATTCTTGATGGTTACCTTATTCAATTGCAGATAATCAATGCACATATATAGTGAACCATCCTTCTTCCTAACAAATAATACGGGAGCACCCCATGGAGAAATACTTGGGCTAATAAACCCCTTGTCTAAAAAGTCCTTTAATTGATCCTTCAACTCCTTTAACTCCACCGGAGTCATCTGGTAAAGAGGGATAGAAATAGGTTGAGTATCCAAAAAAAGGTCTATACCAAAATTGATCTCCCTTTCGGGGAGAAACTCCGAGTAAATCATTAGGAAACATATCCGGAAACTCATTTACAATGGGGACCGAATCTAGGATATAGACTTCATAATTCTCATCCCTAACCCTCACAAAATGATAAATACAACCCTTGAAAATCATTTTCTAAGCTTTAAGGCACGAAATGAATTGACTTTTAAACACGGAGTTGCTGCCCTTCCATTCTATGACTGGCTCATTTGGGAATTGAAACTTAACCACTCGGATTCTATAATCAATAGAAGCATAACATGTATATACCCAATCCATTCCAAGGATAACATCAAAATCGATCATCTCAAGCTTAGCTAGGTCACATAGGGTAACTTTATGAAAAACCTTAACCAAACAACTTCTATAGAATCTTTTAGCCACAATCAACTAACCAATGAGAGTATAAATGGAGAAAGGTTCTAGCAATGTCTTGGGACAAATATCAAATCTCATGGCCACATAATGGGAAACAAAAGATAAATTTGAACCTGGATCAAACAAAACATAAACATCATAGTAAAAGACCTATAATATACCGATAATAACATCGGATGTCTCCTCCACCTCTTGCCTACCATGGAGGGCATAAAACTTACTATTGCGTTGACCACCCTTAGGTTGCCCTTGGCCACCTTGAGAAACTTGGACTTAAGGACGACCATCTTTGACTTGTATTTCCTAGCATGATGACCCGGCTTACCACATCGGTAGCACACATTTGACCTAGCTAGACATTCACCCTTGTGGTTCCTACCACACTTATTGCATGCAGGAGTAACTTGGCCTATAGGAGCACCTTCTTGAGGTTTAGGGTTGGGCACCCTATCTTTGTCAAACCTTGGAGTAGTAGCATTAGAAGACCCTTGGCCGAAGTACTTTTGATGAAAACGAGGACGTCCATCATTTCCAGACTTAGCATGGGAGAATTCTCTATCATCGATGCTTGGCCTCTTAGACTTCCTATTCTTCACCTGTAGCTTATCACTTTCTACTTGCTCCGCTTAGGTCATGAGTCTAGATATATCCATCTCCTAAATCAATATCTCCATTTTGCATTCCGTTGCAACCATATCCAACATACCCAATACGAACTTGCTAATACGAGCTCTTAAGTCGACAACCATGAATGAAGCATATTTTGACAATTGAGAAAACTTGAGGGAATACTCCCTCACACTCATACCACCTTGCTTAAGTTTGATAAACTCTTGCACTTTGTCTTCCCTAAACTCTAATGGGAAGAAGCGATCAAGAAACACCTCCTTGAACTCATCCCAAGTCACAGGCTCCGCCTCTCTAGGCCTCTTACTTTTCTATTGATCAAACAAAATTTGAGAAACACACCTCAATTGGTACGTATCCAACTCTGCCCTTTCAAACGGGCTAACTCCTATGATCTCAACAATGTTACGGATGCTATCGACAAACTCTTGGGGATCATCATCAACTTTAGAGCTCCAAAACTCCAGAGGATTCATCCTCATGAAATCTCAAACTCTTGTTGCCATTGTACTAGCATTCGGATTCATGGGAGCAACCAACTCATGATTTACTTGAGTCGTAATGGCTTGAGCAAGCACTCAAAAGGATACTCCAAACTCGGCATTGGAAACTTGATCATCCATAAGGTCATTCGGACCTTGTTGCCTCCTATTCAACCATGTTCCTTCTCACGGGGTATCTTCATGGAGGCATATTTTAAAAATTGCAAAGAATAAGTGTTAAAGGGAAAAGACTTAACCATTCTATCGCATGATATAAATCATAAAAGAAATAAGACTTTTTCCTAAGACATTTTGTAGCCTCCTATTCATGAATATGGCGCGCTTCACATAAATGAATAAGACACTACTTAACGCGACATGTTTGACTCCTTAGGACTCTTTTAAACCTTCTGCCATGGTACCAAGTTTGTCACAACCCTATAAAGGGCCTAGTCATAACATGGAGATCGTGATGTGAGGGACCCTAACCATAAGCCATCTTACCATACATTACATACATATGGTAAAGAACAACATAAACATGAGTGAAAGTAATTATTAAGTGGGGAATGGGACTAAGAGAGATCAAATCTAAAAACATCCAATCGGACAACACCATAATATCGTATAAACATACCTCTAGTCTAGTATTTAACGGGGGCTTAGGACAAGATCCTATCTCACCCTAACAATAGAAAAAAGTGTAAAAAATAGTAACATGAATAAAAATCTTGTCCTTGGTAGAATGAGGACTCACCAATTTCTTTGAAATCTAAGGCAACTTTTTAGCCACAAGTGGGGTGATCGTGAGTGTTGTCCGTCCCTATATTTTGACACAATGTAGGTAACATATACAGTAGTTCATTTGAATGTACTAAGTATGTGAGGTATGCATGAACAAGTAAAGAGCGTAATCAATATGCCATAGGATGCATGACCAATCATAATGAACATGAATATAGTTTAAAAGCAACTTAAATCATAAGAAACCCTTTGTCAATGCATATTATAAAACTTTATCCTAAACTCATAACTTGACATCTTATAATTTTAACTTGAACTTATGTGGAATAGGATATTTAACCGTCGACTAAGACCATGCGATGTATAACATGGAATTCGATGACTCTTGTATCGAGACATGCAGATGAATCCTGCATCGAAACAAGAGAGGCTACCTTGCCAAGGCATACTCCAAAAATAACTCAATTCAACACAACTCAATTGTGCTATATGTGGATCCACTAGCTAGGACATGAAGACAACCTACGTGGGCAACATAGTTTAGGACTTTTGATTGCTACTAGGATTTCCTTAGGTAACTATTTGCATTATCGGACTGAACCCCACCTAGAAGCCCTCTTGGTACTTAGTCAATATCCCAATGAAAATTCATAAATATGAGCATAACATAGTAGGGAAAGATAGTACTTGTCTATCAATCCATATTTAAAATATATTAGGAATAGGAACAGGTGGGCGACGCGGAGCTGTCGTACACCTCACTATTTTTGTGCAATTTTTGATGATATTCATCTTTTGATACATGAGTCCTAAAAATCAACCAAGACCATTTTTCCGTAGGTTTTGACCCCCTGATCGATATTCTGGAATCGAATTTGCCAAAAAGAATAAGGATATTGCATTACGCGAGTGGCCTATTCCCAAGAAATTCTTAAAGCACTTATGAGCATTTTGAGGAATGTTACAGTTGATGTGTATTTTCAAGTATGAGTTATAATATATTTTGAATGTCATATTTTGAGAAGTTGATGTATGTTTCAAAAGCATGATTGAGATGAATATTACTTATAATTAAGAAAAGAGATGATTATGAGAAAATATGATGTAAATTGATGAAAAATTCTAATGAAACTTGATAATATGTATTTTTAGTATTCCATTCACTTGATTTATTTATGATCATAATAATATTTTTGGTATTAGTATTGACCAGCAACTTGGGCACAGGTTTAGATAACTCAATCCCAATAAACTACGTAGTCAGCATAGGATAAGATTGTGCCATTCATTCGGGAGACTCCTCATCATCTCAATAGAGGAATTTTGATATGTATCCAAAGATAATATGACGTCCCTTACCCTATAAAAGTATTGAACGGATGTGGCATTGACATCATTTTGTTGTATCGTCACTAGCGCATACGTGATGTTTGTTAGTTAGAGAATCTCTCTAAGAAGTAAAGTATTAAATTTTTATATACTGAATTGCATTCACTTAATTATATTTTATAAAACATTCTTTTATACATATTGCATGCTTTATTGAGTTGAGTTACTTTCAGAGTTGAGTCCTTTGAGTTGAGTTGAATTGAGTATCTCTAAGTAAGTTTTCTTTCAACTATTTTACATACTATATATTTCATGTACTAACGTTATTCGATACTGCATCATTTTATGATGCAGATTCAGGTATTCATGATCATATACGATTGAGTAAAACTTTTATGCATTAGCAGATGGTGAGACCTCCTTACTTCTAGAGGGCTCTATTTTAGTTAGATGAGTGTATCTACTTTTGAGTTATGTTTAGTTGAGTAGTCAGATAGGTGTATGTTGTCTCGGTACCTATCATAGTTTAGTAGAGGCTTCATGGACAGATTTAGTGAGTCAATTTAATCTATTCATACAGAAGTTTTTCAACATTATCTGTTTTGTTATTTATATTAAAAGCTATTTTCCAATTTTTTTTGTAAAGTATGATTGATATCTTTTGAGCTATGAATAAATGTTTTAAAGGTTCAGTTAAGAAAATTTTTGCATGTATATTAAGTCTTCAGTTTTCTACTAAGCCAGGCCAAGGGTTTGCTTAGGACCATCTACAGTTTCCGAGTGGCGACTACATCTAGGGTGTAGGCTCGGAGCATAAAAAACTTGGTATTAAAGGATAGAGTTCGAGTGACCTAGAGTGTCTATGAGGCTATATCTAGTAGAGTCTTTCTTATGGGTAAGTCGTAGACCACACTTATAAACAAGAGGTTACAGGAAATTTAAGAGATGGTTCTTATTCTTTCATACTCTAGATCGTGCAATAGAGTTGTTCCATAAGAAAATTATTTAGACTCGTGTTGTAATATCCCTCAAAATGCTCATAAGTACCTTAAGAATGCTTTAGAAATAGGCCGCTCATGTAATATATTATCCTTAATCTTTTTTAAAAAATTGAGTTTGAAATATCGATCACGGGGTGAAAACCTGTGGAAAATAATCTCAGTGTATTTTTAGGACCCGTAGATCAAAAGATAGATTTCTCAAAGAAACTACGCAAACCAGTAAGGTGCGCGGAAAGTTCGCATCGTGGACTTTCTCGCCTCCGCATCGCGAACCTAGCGATGGTTTTCTAGCCGAATTTAGTTTCTAGCTAGGGCTCTTTAGACTTTTTCCTAATTGTTAGTCAATGAACCCATACGTTTTTAGGACCTAATTCAGCTCTACAAATTAACCTAAACCTCTAATTCTATTCATTCTTCTACAGTTCACCTACTCAAATATTTATCTCTCTACAAAAGACTCTCAAGGGCTCCATTCAAGACTTCAAGTAAATTCACTCAAGCTCTCCATCAAAACTCTTAAGTTCTTCCAAATTATTTGGTTTTATCACTTAAGGTATGTGGGTATTGATTCACGAATTTTTTCATCCATGAAGCCCAATCAATTTCTCAAGGTTTTCTATCAAATTAAAGTATGGTATTTTATGAGTTTTATGATCTCTATTTCTATTGCATGAATTATGATTCAAAGTATGATCATGAGTCTATTTTGATATAAATTGATGGTTATTGCATTAAATTGAAGAGTTTTTTTTTATGAATTCTCCTATTTTGATATCTACGGTTCATGATGTAAATTATAAATATTTTGAATTATACTTTCAAGGGATATTATCTATATGAATTATATATGAGATGATATAAAGTTTATGATCATGCATGTGTTCAAGTCAATTAAATGATTTTCAAAGTCAATTGATTATGCAATTGAGTTCTACTCTAATTTCAAGGTATGGATTTCATGCAAGTTATGAAGTAAGGTGACATAGGGCCCTATGTGGTGACCTAAGGCCTAAAAAGGTGACTTGGAGCCTTATGTGGTGACCTAAGGCCTAAAAGGTGACTTAGGGCCCTATGTGGTGACCTAAGGCCTAACGATATGAATTATGCAAATATGATTGTAATGATGAAAGGACAATTCTCAAATTACAAGTATGTTATGAAAATGAATTACTCTATGATTTCAAACCTATGATCATAACTATGATATATGTAATTATGATTTCTATGCTATGCATGTATTTCGTGGGATTTGACTTAGCACCGAGTGGACTTGAGGTGGAGCCCCCACAAAAAGCCTTAGTAGCAGCCTCATATCCATAAAATATGTGCCACCATAGGTTGCCTTAATGTCCTAGCTGTTGAATCCACATATAGCGTATGTATGACCCACCTAGCGGGGTATAGTCTACCTTGGCAAGTAGATTCCCCTTTTTCTTTATTGTATGGGAAGACAACGGAATTTCATGTTATAGCTCGCATGGTCTTATTGTCGGTTATGGTTCCTATCCCACTTATGTATGATCTCTTATGTATGATATGATTTTAAATTATGTTTTTAAATGCTTTGGTCAATATGATTTTCTCATGACTTTACTTACCTCATCTTATCATGTGATTTACTTGACCATTGCATTCCATGATTTACGTTGTATGTCATGCCCTCATACTTAGTACATTCTAATGTACTAATGCATACTTTTTGTCTGCATTGTCTCATAATGTTGGGGTTGAGGTTGAAGATCATACTCATCTACGTGACTAGTTAAGTTTTTCTATCCAACAGTATTTGTGGTGAGTCCTCATTTATAGGGGACTAGTTATTGAGTTAGTTATTGTTTTCAAAGACTTTTGCTATATTTCATATTGAGGGTGAGCTAGGGACATGTCTTAGCCCCCGCCCATATTCATGAGTAGAGGCATCTAGTTGGATAAATATTTCGAGTTTATGTTGTCATGTGACGTTCTTAAATTTCTATTCACAGTTTAGATTCTTTTATGATGTTTCCGCTTTTGATTTACCTTATGTATGCTTATGATATGTACAAGAGGCTTGGTTGGAGCCCTTCAGAGTTTTAATCATCGTGTTATGACTAGGCCTTAGGTCGGGTTGTGACACATGCATTTCTCAAATTCGTTAGATTATCCCTCATACTCAAGGTGGTACAAATAGTAAAGCCCAGATCATTGTTGATGAGTTACTCTCAGATAAAATTATCAGAAAGTAAAGAGACCAAACAAGGGCTTGGGAGGACCCCATTACTGTGCGTAAGTTTTTTTATTTGAAAGAATGCACTCTTATTCATATAAATCGTGCGTTTGAGCCAGAGCAAGATGTACCCCCAGACTCTCTTCTCTTAAACTTGATTGATGTTATCCTTGAGAGAGATTTCATGTCTTTAAATACTTAGTGATACCATCAAGAGAATGGAATTTGAGGTATTATAAGCTATAAGTAGTGGAATGATCCTAGAGCTAGAAATACAAAGTTAGAATAGTAGAAACCAATAAAAAGGAGAAAATAGTGGTTGATTGAGGCATGTAATTACAGTTATGTATCTATAAGGTAAGTAATAAGGTGATAAGTCAAATCCCTTTGGTTTTGACAAAAGAGTTGTAAGTATCACCTAGTTTTCATGACAAAATGAAGAGAAAGAGTTGTTGTTTAGGATGAGTTAGAGTACACCTAGAACCAAGGAAGAAGTTTATGTTAGTATGTCATTGTGTTAGTAAAGATCAAGTATATGTGTTGAAAATAAGGACAGAGTAGTCATGAAGTGATTCATCTACCCCGGGTTTATGGTTTTGAAGGAAAAGACCCAGAATATTCATAGAGTTATGAGTTTATCTAAGCAAAGAGGTATGGTGAATGAGTAAATAGTACTTAAGTTGTGAAAAAGAATATGATGATGTATTGTAACTAGGAAGGCGGTGAGATAAAGATTTACTACTTGTCATAAGGTTTAGTGGGTAGGTGTTTCTTATTTTCACCTAGCAGTTATAAGTTAGTATTATATACGAGAAGTGGGTGATGTACGTGTAGTACTAGACTCTAAGCTTGAATTTGAGATGAATGTTGTGAAGAAAGAGGGGATAGAGTTATGAGTGTGGTAGTGCTAGGTTTAAGATTTGATCTAGAAGGTTTGACATAGAGTAGGTGAGGAATTAAGATGTTCACTTGCAACAATGTGAATGGTACAAATGTGATGCTATTACCCTTAGATGAGACCGGTAAAGTGTGGTTGATTCATCAGATAAGCAAGAGCTTTAAAGAGGTGTACCCAAGGTCATATATAGTCATATGAGGCTCTGATTAAGTTTATGATTTTCTATATATGCCTTAGTGGTATATTTGAATTGTCAATGTGGAGTAGGCTGATGTAAGTTTTCTTTATTAGCCTTAAGAGTTTGGTTGAAGGGATCATATATAGACATTGATGAACCTCTTAAATATAGTTCAAGTGTCCTCTTGTTATATAGATATGAACTTAGAAGAGCGATATTAACGGGCTAAGAAGGAGAAGTCAGACTATTGAGAATAGAGTAATGTGGCTTTTTAAGGTGACATGGGTGATGATTATAAGAAGACCTCCATATAAGTAGGATGAAGTTAAGAGAAGCATCTCAAAAAGAAGCCATACAAGGAATCTTAGTTCCTGCACCTAGAAAGCTCAATAGGCATGAGATTGACATTTTTTTGAGTATTTGGGTAAAGCGAATATAGACCAGTTTGGAGAATGAAGAATAGGCCCATAGCCTTATAGTGTTAGCCTCAGACCTAAAGGGAGATGATGAGTAAGGAACCAAATCAAGTTATGAGAATCAAATAGTTATGTATTTAGAAAAAAGGTTTTAGTGACATATCAGTCCATTTCTACTCTAGTGCATTCCTCAAATTCCAATCATCATAACACCCTATTGATATCCCACATATTAGAAGTTTGCCCATGGCCTATGCTCATATACTTCAGACATATTCACGTGTATGCTCAGTTCCTGAAATAAAAGGCAGAGACTTTTATCCATTGATCTCAATCTTACTTCATAAGGTTTTAAATATAAGGTTTTAAATATTAGCCTCAGGAGATGAATATATTCATATAAATACACTGGTCTCATAGTACGTTCAGTATCGAGGATTCGTCATTTACCCTCAATGGCTCGCGAAGTAATTTTAGTCATGAATGTTCTCAGATAAGAGATCTTGAATGAATCGTGCTTATGATCTCCTACTTTGAGCCCTTTTCAGTGACCCCTTCTTTTTAGTATTGGTAGCGATGTTTATGATAGTAATTGAGTTATGAAAGATGGGAGAAAGTGAGTGTTCCTTATTGTGATTGTTGTGGTGTACTTATTCCATTTCAGGTTATAAATGTATAGGAAGAGCGAGATGTGATTTTTTTATGTACAACAGATCTATAAGAGTATTTTTGGTGTACCTCTTAGTAGAAGTTAATGAAATTACGGGTGTAGAGATGCTAAGGAAGATATGAAAGTTCTTAGGTGGTAGTGACTATAAAGAAACCATAAAGTGATTAGAATGATAGGTTCAAATGTTGTGTTTGTATATTTGAATTATGGTAGTAGATTATTAGTGACACCTTGTTAAGAGTTTCAAGTAAGTCTATTAGAGTGGTAAGAGAAGCAGCATCTTATAAATGAAAGTCCCTACAAAGGTATAGAACAGGAATCTCGTGGGTCAGATTAGTATGGTCATCTTATTGGTGTATGTAACACCCCCCTAAAAACGCTGTATATGATGTCCAATTCTCGATGAAAATGATACAGCCTATATATTTTGGGCATAACTTTTCATAGGTTAGTCAAAATTAGGTGGTTCAAATTTTTAAATAACTCCAACATTATTACCTACAAATTTTGTGAGATCATATTTTACGTTTTGGAGGTTAAGTGGGTCAAATAAATTAATTGTTGTAAGACATGGTGCTGTGATAAAATGCAGTATTTGTAGAAGAAAAATCATATCTCACTGCAGGATGATCCAAATCAGTTGATTCTTAAACGACATGAAATTATTCTTCTAGAGAAATAATTCATATGGGACACCAAATCCTAATGAGGAAGTTATCTTGTTCAAACGCAGCTCCGAAAAAGGGTATTTTGTTAAAAGAAAGTTCATCTCACCAACCATGGAAAGATCTAAATTTATTTGACATCACCCATGATATCAATAGTCCTCCATTTGACATCACCAATGACATCACAATCTTCCATTAATTATTTTAGATTTTTCTTTATAATTATTTTAATTATTGTTAGGTCCCTCCTTCACACCTATAAATACCCATCTTATTTCATCAAACTTTCTCAAGCAACTCTTCTCTCTATACACTCTTTTGCTCATTCTCAAAATATAGTTTTAGTTCTTAGTAGTGTAGAAATACTATTCCGGTAATTCATATACTTCGGGTAGTACATAAAACGCTCCGGAGAGGAGAAAATACTAGGATTCAAGAGTGTTAATTAAGTCCTTCGATTCTAAGTAACGCTTTGGATTCCAGGTATGTAAGGCTTCAATGCGAGTATTTCTTCTACTCTCATGACTAAATTAGTTTGATTATATGATAAATTATGTTTATTTTCTTTAATCTTCAATCTAAGTTATGTGGGTATTGATTCATGTATCCTTTCATCCATGAAGCCCAAATGAATTATCAACGTCTTCTATTTAATTCAAATATGAAACTTTATGGATTTTCATATCATGATCCAAATACATATATTATTAAGTATTTAAAGTTTAATTGTGTACATTATATTAGCGTATGTAAGGCTTCAGTGAGAGTATTCCTTCCATTCTCATGCCTAAATTATTTTGATTATATGATAAATTATATTTATTTTCTTTAAACTTTACACTAAGGTATGTGGGTGTTTATCCATGGGTTCTTTCACCCACGGAGTATAAAGCTTTTTCAACTAAATCTCTTGATTTCAAAAAAAGATTTTCTTATGGGTAATTCTTATTTCTACTTAATAGCATGAATTATGGTTAAACTAATGATTATAGGTCTATTCTGATGCAAAATAATTTCATATGTATGAATTGATGGTTTTCAAGTATTTTTCCCTATTTAGCTCTTTAAAAGTTCTTGAAATTCATGATGAGTTTTTAAATCATGATTTTTAATTAATGAATTTTAAATTATTTACGCATAATTTCATTTACATATATGTTTGAAAGTTGAAGTGATTTAAACCCACTTAGTTTTACTATATTTTCAATAAAGTTTGACTTGAAAGCTTTGAATCCAAATAAATGTATGAAAGCTATGTCCACGATCAAAAGGGAGTCTTATGAAATAAAAGAATGATGAAATACTGTGAATGGTGGATTCTTTATGCTATAATGACAATTCTTGCATATTTGAATCACTAAAGCTTTAATGAGCTATTCTACCGAATGTGATGTTTTGAATTCTCAAGCTATATACTATGACTATTTTGAAGTATTAAGCTATTTCATGGGATTGACTTAGCACCAAATGGGTCATTGAGGTGGGATTCGGTAAGGGAATACTAGTAGCAACTCTTTGTCTCATTAACTATGTGCCAACATAGGAGCCTTGTAGGCTTAGGCTAATGGATACAAATAGCCCTTAAAGTTAAAGTTAAGGAAATGAGTGAAGTTGACAGAGTTCTACCCGGCAAGTAGTTTCCCCGGCCAACGTAGGGGGTTATGTTGGATTCCATATAATAGTTCGCATGGTCTTAAATATCGGTTATGGTCATTTTCCCACAAAATGTGTTTTAAAGGATATTTATATGATTGATTATGCATGCATTGCATTATATTTTATATTACATAAATTTTTTAATGTTTCCTCAATGTTCATGCATGCTTACATACTTAGTACATTCAAAGTACTAACGCATACTCTTTTGCCTACATGATATCACCATGTAGGGACCAGTACTCCTCCTCTTTCTCCTCCACGTGGCTAGTTGAAATTTTATTTGAAGACTACTTTTGGTGAGTTTTTATGTTCCGAGAACAATACTCTTTTATCTTTATAGCTTATGATATGTTGAGATCTTTAGACACTTACTATGACATTTCTTTCTATTATGATTGAGGGTGAGCTAGGGACTTGTCTTAGTCCCGTTAAATCTAAAAGTTAGAGGTATTGTTGGACATATGTAAGTTGAAAATTTACTATTATGATTTCTGCTTGTTTATTTATTGTCATTACCTATGAAAAGCTAAAAAAATGCTAAAAGGCTTATTTGAGGTACTTTCGGGTTCCTCATTCGCCATGTCATGTCTAGGGCCTAGGCTTGGGTCTTGACAGTATAACCTTGAGACTTTGAATTAGGCTTGAACTTTGTGAGAACATGCAGTTAGGCTTAGTCTTTGGTGGAGTTATAAGTTTTAGCAAATGAGGTGTAATATTCAGAAAAAAGAGTATAGCGGAGAAGAGTTGCTATGTTCGAAAGTTATCAATTGTATCACGTAATGCATAGTAGTCCTATTCTTACATCAGGCTCATAATTCTCTTCCCAAAAGTTATGAGGAATTTTGATGAAAGAGTTTGAGGTGACACTCCTTTCCATTTTTCAAACTCAGTATCTATTCATGAGTAAATATTTCAATTCCAACATTACATTCGTGCCTTGTATATTTTCCTAGCTTGATCATCGTTCGAGGATGAATGATCCCAAAGGGGAAATATTATAACTCCCCGAAATATTTTATGCTAGACCCGAACCATTATTCATATTCATTTAGGCCTAAATCAATGACTTCTAATTATATATATTTGTCAAGATTAATTTCTAAGTATTTAAAATGTATTAGATGTGGTTTAGGGTCATAAGGGATCTCTAACACCAAGCCAAGTCCAAAAAAATTTTATCGCTAAGTTTTCGCATGAGTCCTTATAAGAGTCAACTTCAAACGACCATATTTTCAATATATAAGTGGTTAGATGGCCTATGACCTATCAAATTAACGGCTTACGAGTCTTATTTTCAACACCACCAAGATTGCATCAGTTGGAATTTGGAGTATAAAGTTATTACTATTTCACCATAGATGCTCCAACCTGGCAGAAATCCGCGATGGCTCTGTGATGCGGAGAGGATACGAACTTCATTGCCTAAGCTGAATAACGTCTCTTTTATTTTGAAAACCTTAATTTATGGAACAGGTCCACATTGCGGACCTGGAGTTAAAAATTTGCCTGTCGTTCATGTTAATGAGGGGCATTTCATTTTTTTCTCCATCCTTTTCAAACTAAACCAAGCCATTTTTGGACTAAATTTAGTCTGTTATCAGTACCCAATGGGATTTTCCTCTCATTAACACTTAAAAACTTTTGAGAGAATGATTTGGAGAGATGGAGAAGAGCTATGATTCATGAGTTTCAAGCCAAGTCTTCGATTTTTGCTTAAAAAATCTTCATTCCTGGTATATAAGACTATCATAACGTTCAACTAAGTTCGTCCTTGTTCCCTACATCTCTATATGTCCAAGCTGAGTTTCAAGTTTGAGTTTCAATTCAGATAATGTGAATTCTTGAGTTATTTATATAAATTCCGTTGAGTTCTTGTATATATTCAATTATACATTGCTGATTTTCATGAGTTGAGTATTTGTGATTGTGTGTTCATGTTTGCAATCACATGAACCCTAATTGAGTCTTGCATTTTATTAATTATGCACTGTTTTGAGTTAAAGAGTAATTATTTTTCATCATTTAATTAAAATAGGTGTTTGAGCATGAGTTGAGTTTGAGAAGTATCTTATTTATCATTTTGTGCATGAGTTGAGAAGTGTCTTAATAACTATTTTGAGCATGAGTATTATTGAGTATAAATGAGTTAAACATTTTAAAAAATCTATTTTGAGATTGAATTGAGAAGTCAAATTATTGCTTTTAAATGCATTCACTTAGTTGAGATCATGTGATTTTTTTGAGAGAAATGATGAGTTTAGTATAATGTTGAGACGATGGAGTCTGTTGATGTCTATTTTCAAGGATGAGTTATAATAAATTTTGAATTTCATATTTTGAGAAGTTGATGCATGTTTCAAAAGCATGATCGATATGAATATTACCTATAATTAAGAAAAGAGATGATGATGAGAAAATACGATGTAAATTGATGAAAAATTCCAATGAGACTAGATGAAATGTATTTTGAGTATTCCACTCAGTTGATGTGTGTGCATATATATATATATATATGAGCATAATGATATTTTTGGGAGTAGTATTTACAACCAACTTAGGAACGAGTTTAGATAACTCAATCCCTATAAATTACGTAACCAGTGTAGGATAGGATCATGCCGTTCATTCGGACAACTAATCATTGTCTCAAAAGAGGACTTTGTATATAGATCCAGAAATGATGTGACGTCCCTTACCTTGACAAAGTATTGGATGGACGTGTTAATGACATTGCTTCATCATATCGTCACTAGCTCATAAGTGATGGTTATCGGTTAGGGAATCTCCCTAAGTAAAGTATTATATTTTTATATACTGAGTTGCATTCACTTACTTATGTTTTATAAAGCATTATTTTACACATATTGCATGCTTTATTGAGTTGAGTTGTTTTCAGAATTGAGTCCTTTGAGTTGAGTTGAGCTGAGTATCTTTAAGTATGTTTTCTTTCATCTATTTTACATACCGTATATTCCATGTACTGACGTCATTTGATGCTGCATCATTTAATAATGAAGATTAAGGAACTCATGATCGCAGTTGCTTCAGTAAAACTTTTATCCCTTAGTAATTGGTGCGACCTCCTCACTTCTGGAGAGCTCTATTTTAGTTAGATGAGTGTATCTACTTTTGAGTTATGTTTAGTTGAGTAGTCAGGTAGCCGTGAGTTTTGTCTTGGCACTTATCACAGTTTAGTAGAGGCTTCATAGACAAAGTTAGTGATTCAGTTTAATCCATACATTCAGAAGTTTTTAAACATTATCTGTAATGTTATTTATATTAAAAGTTATTTTCTAGTTTCTTTTTGTAAAGTATGATTGATATCTTTTGATTTATACCTAAAGGTTTTAAAGGTTCACTTATGAAAGCTTTTGCATGTATGTTGAGTCTTTAGTTTTCTAGTAAGCCAGGCTAAGGGTTCACTTGGGACCAATAATGGTTTTCGAGTGCCGACCACGTCCAGAGAATAGGCTCGGGCTATGACATCTAATTAAGGCAAACCTACAAGGGAGCGTAGTTTGAGACTAGCTGTTGCTACTAGAGACTCCCTTACCAAGTCTCCACCACAAATTCCTCTCGGTGCTTAGTTAATCCCAAAGAATTGTAAATTATTAATATTTAGAAAGGAAAACGAGTACCAATCCATATTCATAAAATACATCATAAGAAAAGCTCCTTGAAAATCATGATCATAACATATTCATATAGATACTTACCTTTTTAAGCATCTAAATCATGATTTCTTTCATATTATGAGAAAATCTTTCGTAATTCAGTCATTCATACTTAAAACGTACTTGAAAATATAGTTCATAGCTTTTCATAAATTATTCGTAAATCCTTGATCATAAATTCATAGTTCATAATTGAAAATCATAACATTATGCATGGGTTCATGTGAAATCAATGTAAAATCATATAGAATTATAAATTCATGCATGATCAAGTGTAACAACATCAATTGAACCAATATAGAAAGGACCCACATAAAATTGACTCGAAACCCTTGTGAATTGGGTAAAATTGATTTAGGAGAGTTGAGTTCTTCTGGGACCCAATGGATGAATGAAATCTATTGGTGAATTCCCACATACCTGAAAAATCAAAGCTTTACAATAATGGAGATTGAAGCACTTGAACTTTAAAACTCTAGCTTGATCTTGAAGAAGAACCTTTGAGAGAATTCTTTTAGACAGAGAATTTTGATCCGAAGAGTAATTGAGGGTTAATTAAGCATTTTGGGTCATTATTAGTTTAGGAATATACCCCAAAACGTCCAAGTATAGTGTTAAAACAATGAGAAAAAAACCAAACACCTCTGGCAAAAGACTGACGGATCGACTTCACGGGCCACTTATACTATTCATATAACCTACTACAGACCGTATTGGTGTCCGTAGAGTGAAATGAGATCAAGGTCTGGGCCAGGGGGACTTGACGAAGGGATTTATGGATCGTGAACTCCTTCACGGGTCATGAAGGTCTTCGTGAAGAGTGACTCATTCAAATCTCTGGGGATTGAGTTCCATGAACCACCTTACGGTCTGTGATTGTGTCTATAGATTGTAGACCCTTTCGTAGACTTCGCCTCTCGTTCCATCCTCCAAGTCCATTTCTGCGGGACCCTTTACGAACTGTGGTTCCTTTGATGGTCTGTACAAGGGTCCGTATAACCCTTCCTTTGAAGCCTTTTCGTGAAACTTTCCTACTATTAGTTCTATGGTCTGTAGGACCTTATACAAATCATAGGACCTTCTGTATAACTCACCTTGCCTTTTTTTATCTTTTTATCCCACTTCACAACACCTTTCTACGGAGTGTATAAACTTTTACGGTGCGTACAAGGGTCTGTCCAGTGCTACACCAAGAACTGTTTATGAGGTTTTTCTTTTTCTTGACTTTCCAATTTTTTGATCTTACAAAGAGTGAATGATTAGTTAGTTATTCTTAAAATTACTTGTTTGTCATATATTGAATATTTTGAGACAAGAAGGGAAGGAAAAAACACCCAAGGAGTAGCTTGCTTATTCCAAGATATCCAGTTAAGGCGGACTATGGTTTAAACTATATATAAACTTAATTAGTGACAAGTAAATACATCATACAATTGATGAAGAAATCATGATTAGACCTACGAGCATGGTGTTTTTGTTTATGAACTTTAGTATAATGTAATTAATATAGTATGTATGCGTATGTCTTGCATGTATTAATAATTATATGAATTAAACTTAGAATGAGTAATGTGAATGAATTACTTGGGATTGCATGTGGTTAATTCGAAAGAGTAATTTGGAGGTCTATAGTTAAGGTGAAAGAAGCTTGGGAATTCGATAGAATCAACTGATTGTAATTTTTATTTGTCTGTAATGAGATAATTCTATACTTGATAATTATTATGAAAAGTGAAAAAAAACTATATGCCTCTCTTTTCTATTTGAAACTGTTATGGGCTTCACCATAGAGAAGGGCGTTATAGCGAATATGTCTCATTGTAGTGAAGATCCATACACTGAATACCATCCAACAATGAGATTAAAATATAATGCTAGAAAGTGGTAGTAAAATTAGGTGAGAAGGAGTTATTCCTAAAATATAAATTAAAGTTAAGCATGAATGAATAATTTCTTTAAATATGTAAATGTGACTAAATATTTTAAAGTGGAGAAAGCAACTGCGATAACTAAAGATTTACATGGAGTTAGACTTAAATTATCTATGATATATAACATGAGTTGTAGAACATATTGATTGATCTTCAGACTATGTCTATATTAATTATTGATTTGGGATAATGATTCTTGTATTAATAAGTATGTGAAACCGTTGCCCTGATTATTATGAATGATGCTTATAATGTGCACTTTTGGTAATTTTATATTTATTGTGCTGTTATGAGAGATAGCTGAAACAATGATGCATACTGAGATATGATGATATGGTAAGAATACATAGCTATTATGATGATGGGTAGATCGTGTCTGATGTGAGCTTACGAACGAACGATTGTGAGTTATAGATCGGGTATCATGTCGGTATGATACATGACTATTTATGCTTGATACGTTGCTCTGAGAGATAATTAGAGAAGATAACATTTTGAAATATGCATATATAGTGAGCATATAACCACTATCCGGATGATGAGTGCGGATGATGAGTGACTCAAGTGCGATGTGAGCTTACGTATGAGCAATTCATATGGGGTCGAGTATCACAATAATATGATACATGAACACCTAGGGTATCCTGCAGGTCATGGCTAGATGGACAAACATATGACCCTTTATCATGTGTATACAAATGAAAGTAAGATTATAATTTCGAGAGGTATGCAATTAATTCCTAACAGGTGCAATAATTATGCAATTGCAAGGCCAGAATGAATATGAATTCCATTGACTTGTTTGATCATGTCAAGCATTTTGAATTACTTTGTTGCATCATGACGTGTGCATTGTTAACTTATTTCTTTTTGACACGCATGTAATGATTTGTTTCAATGATATGTGTTGATAAATAATCTGATTCAATGCTTCATGATTTTTGATGCTAGTAAAAGTTTTGTGATGTTAAAGGACTAGTATCTGCTTAACTCTTGCAATTTAAATCCTCTTATAAGTGCCAAGTGTGGTTGAATTACCTTACACTTCATAAGTCTGTGAATTGGATTGTGAACATGTTAAGGGAAGGTGGCAAGTTGTGTTTATGTCTTGTGTCATACTGTGTTTTAATGACTTGTGATGTTTTGATGAAGTGTGACTTATGTGTTAACTATGTGAGTTCTTATCTACTTGTTTTAGAACTGTGGTTATATTTTTGTTTTGATAACTAAATTGTTAGTAAATTGGAAAATGAATAGTGTGAAATAACGATGCTATTTGATTATAATATATGTGCTGATTATCCTTATATCTATATTTATTATGCATGAGAGATGATGTTAAGGAAAAAGGCTAGGGATTAAGCTAAGAAGGTAATAATAAAATTCTGTTATTCTGCGAAGGACTAAGGTAAAAGGAGAATGAATGAATTTAGGAGTAATTAAATATGATATATTTATGGTTGTTGTTCTTGTTGATGTTGTGATATTTTTATGTGGATCTAATCCAGATCGACCTATGATGCATACTCATTATCTGTTTTCTACTAATAGCACTCTTGCTACACCTTTTGTTGGTGTAGATTGTTTCAGGGTGTTTGAAGCACGAGAGTTGGCGGTTACTCATCATCAACTTTCATCTACTTCACTCTCAAGTGAAAACTGTGTTGGTCTTTACGTTATTTATTTAATTCTTCTGTTTGTACTATGTTAGAAGCTCTTATACATGTTTAGACTAGGTATTTGGGAAGTGTTAGCTATTTGTAAAAGTTTTTTAAAAGGAGTCATTTTCTGATGTTTATTCTGATATATTATAGATATGTTATTTAATTACTTTCTATTAATGGAAATAAGTGATAAGAATTCGTCTATATCTAGTTAGATTAAAATAGGTGTCCGCATGATTCCGTTACTTTAATCGTGACAGTAAGCACCGTCTATCTCTAGGGGCACATAAATGCCCAACTATAGTCGGTAGGGGTGTACATGGACCGGGTTGGTTCGGATTTTTTACAAACCAAACCAAACCATTTGTGTCGGATTATTAAATCTATAAACCAAACCAAACCAATAAAAGTCGGGTTTTTTTATATCAATTTTTCTCGGGTTTTTCGGGTTTTTTCGGGTTTTTCGGTTTTTTCGGGTTTTTTTGGGTTTCTCGGGTTTTCATAGTATCTAGTAAAAAACACAGAGCAGTACTTCTTAAAAAGAGTTCTAGTACAAAATATCAACATATAAGATGGATGCAGAACACTGTTTGAAGTTTTAACTTTATAATATAACTTTATAAGATGAGCTTTTTTTGTATATTATTTAGATGAGCTTCTCAAATCTAAATCTAAATGTAAGAAAGAAAACAAAAATTATGAAAAAGTTTTAAAAAATATTTATAAATTATATTTTAATAAATATTTGTATGTATAACATAATTTAAAAGTAGTATATCTATAATCGGGTTGGTTTGGGTTCGATTTGACTTTTTTTAGTTAAAACCAAACCAACCCTATAATGGTCGGATTTTTTTTTTTCAAACACCAAACCAAGTCAAACCAAACCACTAGTCGGGGTTTTTTTCCGGTTTGGTTCGGTTTGTCGGTTTGGTGCGATTTATCGGTTTGCCCTGTACAGCCCTAATAGTCGGATATGATAAAGATGAGATAGACTTTTCAGTCTGCATATCACAATGAATCTAAATTCCTTGTGTGTCGATACACAATTACAGAATTTGTGACCAAATGAAAGACTAGTAGGATGCGGATTCTATTTCTAGGATTTCTCTATAAATAGCCCTTAGGCATTTGTAATAGGGATTCCAGAATTTCCGATTAAGCACTCTATATGTACGTGCTCATAAGCATTACAACAAAGGCTTCGGATTCTCAAGATCTTTGGCCGCTATCATGATGATTATAATAATACAAATTCCATATTCAACTATCTATTATTGTTCTTGCATTCGTTTATTATTCAATTATTGTTATCTATTTCACTGTTATTTTATAATAACATCGATATAATCCACATGTTTTAAAACTATATTTAGAAATTCAAAAATCCTATCAAAAAAGAAGAGGCATAAAAGAAAATAAGAAGATCTCTTTTTTGTCCCTTCCGGACAATCGAAATATATCATATTATCCATAAATATAATAAAAATAAATAAATCTCTCTTCCTACTTTTTTTCCCTCTAAAAATTTTTCGTCCAATTTTTTTTTAAAATTAATAACTTACAGATTGAGTTACAAAATAGCGCACTGTTCCATATAAGACTTTCAATCTTGGACGATAATTAAACGACTAATAATATTTTTAATAAAATAAACAATAAGAAACTACACGGTGAAGAGTAATCATTAGAATAAATATATTGTGTTTCGTTATTAGTATTGATAAATGGGAAGAGAAAAATATTATAATGTAGAACAAGATTATAGGAGGTGTTTGGATTCACAAAATGAAATGAATCTTTTATAAAGTTTGATGGGTAGATCCTGTGTAGGAAAAAATGTAGGAAGATTTTTTTTTATACTATATTTATGGATAAAAATAATAAATTACTAAAATTATGTGATTATAATAATTTTTTAGAACCAAATATATAATATATTCATTATCTAATCTGATCTCTATACTTAATTTTGTCAATTAAATTTTATCCATAAAATTTAACTTATGGCATGTGTCCTCAATCCAAGCAAGAAAATGAAAAAATGGAGAGAAGAAAAATAAAGAGTGGCCGAATAAGTATATTATGTCTTTGTATATATTGTTATTATTTGAACATCAGTTAATTAATATTTTAATCATTTTAATTTGTTTGATTTACTTTTCATTTTAGTTAGTTTTAAAGGAAATATCTTTTTCCCTTTTTGGCCTCTTTTAACTCTAATTTTTTATATGGCATATTTAATATAGCATGATTAAATAAAATTTTAATACATTTTACATATATTTAGTATAAAATCATAAATTTAAACATATGTTTTACTTCTGTATTCAGCTAAAATCGGATATACAAATTAAAATACAGAGATACCTATATATTTTAACTCCTGTTTGTCACTCAAAAATGATACTTTTATTAATTAATTTGATGTAAATATGAGAAGTAAAGCTTTTCAAAATCCTTCCGCAGGTATCGAAACTGGTTCGGGTCGGGCTCATGATGTGTAGCAAGTCCCAGACAAGGGGTCTTTTGGTTGGTGGTTGAAAAAGACTTATTTATGTATTAATAAATAACTTAATTTCATACATAGAAAAACAAATAATGTTTGGTTAATTTTTCTCATTTTCACATAAACGTAGCATTGTTACTATTTTGGTTTATATTTTTCTTTTTCCTATAATTAATACATATTATGTAAGTTATATAATAATTTGTGTATTATTTATATCAGATAAAAGATGAAATAACTTAACTTTGCATAATAATTCATATATTACTACTTATTCTATTTCATATTAATTGAATTTGTGAGACAATGCACACATATTATAAAAAAAATTTTAAGGGCATAATTTAAACATAGTTTTCACTATTGTTCTTTGTAAAATAATAAATATAGCTTTGTAAGTAGTGTAATTTATCTCCTAGAAAAATATAAAACTTCAATAAATAAAGGACAAATATGAAAAAAATTTCAAACATCGATCTTGAACGTTGAACAATTTAATTATTTTGATCAATGAAAAAACCCTCAAAAATTCAATTAATATGAAATAGAAAAAATAATATCTACATAATTAATTTTACATTACTAATACCTAAATAATTAATCTTTACATTACTAATATCTCCGGCACTTTAATCAACAATCAAATTAAACGAAGCCAAAGTTACTTAGATCTAATGAGAAATTGCAACAGAAAAGTGGCAACACTTCACGAGGAATTAAAGGTTCATTCAACCACAAAAATGTTACCATGAATTTGCGCTAGTGTTTCACTTTTCCTACTATGTTACATTTTTTATTCTATTCTTTGACTATTGTCCCTTGTCTTGGTAAATTCACCATGCTGTGAAAATTGCATTTACTGTCCCCAACCGTCACGTTAAAGCTTTGTTACTACTTCACTAAAGATTATAATATAATTATTCGTGCATGCATGGGATTGAAATTTCCAAATGAATAAAAACAATGTTGCTGCAATCCTCATGAATATTTTACCTTTTACTTTTTTTTCATGAGTCCGACCAGGTAAAATGTTAGACCATTAATATTATTCAAATAATTAACTCGTGGAGAATAACATGTCCACACACTACCTGTCTGGTTGGTTGCTTATGGATTCTTAAGACTTCTTTTAGGGCTGTCTCCTACTTTTTTGGCACTGCACTGATTTCAAGAATAACAATCCCCAACTACCAATTGAATGTTCCCCTTACAAAATTAAAAATTTTGGCATAATTTTTAATTTATTTTTCTTGTTTCTTTTCAACAACATTCTTACTCCACTCAAAAGTTCTTTGTAATTTTTTTTTATTATATAGCTAAATGTAAAAAACACACCTAATTTTTTTTTTGAGTTTCATACTTAAATTTTTGAGAGTGTGGGTTTCATACATAAACTATGACTTATTAGTTTAAAAAAACACACATGTCTCTTTTATTCCACTCTCATAATGGTGTGTGTACTACACTCTCTCTTTCATGTGAAAAAAATTTGTGACATCACACTTCGCATGGATAAAAACAAAAAGTAAATAAATTATTAGAATTTTATTAAAATTAAATATTAAAGTATTACTATCCCATTCTCTCCCAAAAAAGAGATAAAATAAAATATAAAATATTTTTCTTCTCCCACTCCACAATTTTTTCTCACCATACTCTCTCTGATAGAATGTACGCGTCCACCTAAACGTCAGGGACCAGGTCCCTTATCAGAAAATCAATGCAGAAAAGTAAAGAACAAAATGTAAAATCAGACACACGATTTTACGTGCAAATTAAACTCCTTGCTCAAGAGAGAAAAATCACGACCTGTCTCACAGGATTTCACCTCTAACTTCTCCAATCAGAAAAGTCAAAGATTTAGATTACAAACTCTTACAATTTAGAAATTGCACTCACAATTCCTTCCCCCTCAATGCAACAACTCTGTCACACTCAGATCTAAAGCAATAACCTTATTGCTCACTAAATCAACAAACTCTAGCTGACTTAGACTTTAAGTAGTCTCCATAACTATCTCTAGTCATTTAGACAAGATGAACAACAAAAATTGATATAAATCCTTTATAGATTAGAAATAGATCTCACATAGATTAACACCAAGAAACCAAAACTCTGAAGTAAAAATAAAAGACTGATAACTCTATCAGGTACTTCTTCGAGAGAGAGTTGATTTCAGAGAGCAAGATCTTCAAGATTTTTCTCTTTCTGAGATTCCAAAAATTCAAGGAGAGAAATATTTTAAAGAATGTATATATAAACGATATATATTGTGTTGGACGTTTTCTATTGGATAGACAATTGTCCTTCTGCAAAAGGACTCATCCGTGCACACACCAGACCTACAAATTTGGCAAAATCAATTTTGTATGATTGTCTGCTGTCAATATTAGTTCAGAGTCCTCAAAAAGGATCAGGTCCTTACCTGTTCCCTTAGTTTGGTAAATCATCAAAACCAATATTATTAATTTTCCCCTTTTTGATGATGAAAACCCCCTATACAATATTCTCCTTTTTAGACACACATTCATTTAGTTCAGTTCACTTCATTCACACAATGTAATTTCCCCTATCAACCAATTCCCCATATCAACTAATTTACTGACTGATCTAGGACCATCATGCCATTTCCTTTATCAATGAATTTCCCATATCAACCAATTCCCCCAATCAACCAGTTTACTGACTGATCTAGGACCATCATGCCATTCCCATTATCAATGAATTTTCCTTATCAACCAATTCCCCCTATCAACCAATTTACTGACCGATCTAGGATCATCATGCCATTCTCCCTATCAACCAATTTCCCCTATCAACCAAGTTACTGACTGATCTAGGATCATCATGGCATTTCCCCTATCAATCAATTCATTGACTGATTTAGGATCATCATGCATGTTCATAATATATTTTTCCTTTTGACATCATAAAAAAAGGAACAACGGTAAACTAAGAGCAAAGAATGCACATCTTAGAAAAGTCATGTCCACTATGGGCAACACAAGCACAGATCAATAAGTAATGAATTAAGAAGTTCAAGAAGAAATAGAGTCATTCAGTCTAACAAGTTAAAAGATAATATTCAAAATATTACAAAATAACTGCAAATATTAACCATTGTGACTTGATCAAGAGGAATCAGGGAAGTTTCAAGAAATAACACTAAGAGGATGGGGTTTCTGAGTAAGAGACTTGAGAATAAGGGACAGTTGATCAACAGAGCTCTCATGATATTGAAGAAACTTATCCTTAAGACTTGAGACTTGTGCAGCAAGACCAACATTTTCTTCCTCTACTGTTCAGAAGAACCTAGTCCCTCTGATTGCGCCTTAGTCAACTGTGCTTTGAATCTTGCAATCTCAACATCTTTAGCACTTAGATGTTCTTCCATTTCCTTAAATTCATGCTTCAACTTGGTTTGTTCGATCAGGAGTTAAGAAATCTTGCTCATCTGTCTTGTCTTGCCTTCAAAACACTCACACTCCACTAAAGTGTTCATAGAAAATGACTATTTTACAACTCCCGCCGCACCAGCACCTAGAGGAACATTGAAGTGGTTGAACACTTGAGTAAGAAAGTACCCATACCCCATGCCATATTTTCCATCCTTGACAGTGATTGTCTTGTGCATGTGCTTCAAAAAAATGGCTGGCAAATTGATAGCATCAAACTTACTTAGGGCTTCCATGATAAACAAATCAGCAACAAAAGCTACTATTCTTTTCTTAGACCTGGGAAGCATTACATTGTTTATAAATTCAAACTATAACTAATAGACCGCATAAAAGAAACTTCTTTGGAATGCCAAATGTATTTAATTTCTAGAGTTTCTCACACTCCTGAACAAAACCTTTTGAGCAACCCATTCTTCTCAAGACCTGATTCCCTCTGTTGGCACTTTCGAAAAGTCACCAAGAATAAACTCATGCAAACAAATATTCAAACTACCTACTTTGGAGTGAAGACTCTAATGTACTGTGGATTTACAATACTTTTAATATTTTAAACTTGAGAAATTATATGTCTTTTAAGTATTTGTTAGTAGATTTGATGTTGGTTGTGTTTACTTTTGCAGTAAACTAAGTCGGAGCATTAAACGTAGAAACACAATACTGATTTGCAGGAATTTTAGAGTCTACAAGGCCAACCTACAAGTCTTATTAACTTCTACGCGTCATAGGTGGCAGTTGTCAAAACAATGTTGAGGATTAAAGCCAAAGCTGGAGTTATGAGTCAAGTCTACGACTCGCCTAAAATTCTATGAGTCATAAAGTCTATTCTTAGAAGAGACTACAATATTTGAAAGTCAGGACCTGACATACAAATGAAGTACATGAGTAGTTTCGAAGATTACAAGTCGTAGAAGTCATCCATGAAAAAAAAGAGTTCATCAGTGCAAAGTGCTGGGTTACAAGTTAGGTCCATGACTCATCAACCTAAAAATGACTCGTAGAAACGAGTCGTAAAACTCAACTGACTTTAAGTTCCCTATTTCTTTCAAGTTCATAGTTAATTAGGATTAGTTTTCTATAAACACATTCCTTAGGTTTATTTTTATATTATGCACATTTTGGGTTTGAGAATAGAGATTTAACTACTTTTGGTCTTTAATTCTTGAATTTCTATTTTTTGTTATCAACGATTATGTTTGGATTTTATTTAAAGATTTTGGATTCTCATATTCGTTACTGTAAGTGCATGATTTATTTTAACCCAAACATTATTGATTGTGATCACGTAGTTATAAGTAGCTAATTCAAAAACCAGAATTGTGCATACCATGAAGAATTAACTGTTTAGATTTAATAAAAAGTAATTATTGAATAGTGTGCATGCATGTATTATTTTTCCCTTTGCTTGATTGCTTATTCTTACTTGCTGGATCAAGAAGGTAATGAATGGAAAAAGGGATTAAACAATAAGATTTGGGCTAATCATCCTTATCTAATTAGCTTGAACGGATCAAGGGATAGCTAAATCTGGGATCATTTGTAAGGGTTAGTGAAGCATACACTCGTAGATGGATCAAGTTGCATAGTGAAATTCACTTATTTGGATAATCAAAGACTTAGGTGAACTTAACTTACCGATTCTACATGTAACACACTAGAAAAGGGTTACTAATAAAAAAAGGTCTACATAGTTAAGGATTTATGAGAAACACGTAAACTCTAGTTTTGTTTCATATTAATTTAAAATCACATTAAACTGTTGCTTTGTTACTTGATACTTGCTATTTGATTTGTTCATTACTTTTACTTTAAAAAAACCTTCTTTCTTTACGAAAATAATTGATTACCAAAACAAATAATAAACGATTAACCTAAATCTAAACCATATTCCTTGTGGGATCAACTCTAACCTCTGTTAAGCTCTATATTTGATCAACGACCACTTTATACTTCTTTAGGGAGGTGTAATTTGGGTGTATCAAATTTTTGTGCAATTATCGGTGAATAAGGCTTTTAGATTAGATTAATTTTTATTATTTGATTTGCAGTCATTATTTCCTTATTTTACTTTCTAATTTTTTTGTTTGTGCTGAAAAGGTTTTTATTCCTAGTGCATGCCAAATACTAGAAGTCAAGACATTTCCTTAAGTCCCTTTAATCCCAAAATTGAAAGAGCCCTATGTAGGATGACAAACAACAACAATAATAATTGATGACATGAAGTTGGTGATGATGCAGAATGACTAAGAGGGCAACAAGAGAATGAACCGCAATATCTTTGGCAATATCAACCACAAAATATTTTCAACAATCAACTAGTAGTGAGAGAACGTCCTCCACCCAGACAGTGACCTAAATTTGGCATTTGGAATAACTACGGGGTCAACCATGACGTCATAGAAACTACTAGTGCCATCATGTTACCTCCATTGCCTCCTAGAACTAAGTTTAACATTACAAGCGGATTCATATACTTCATAGTCGAGGTCTGTTTGCTGGCCGGCATCCGTGGATCCTCACACCCATCTCAATAATGTAGTGTACGTTTACAAGAGCAGTGTTGGCGACCCAGAAATAACCATGAATGTCATCATTCTACGTGTTTTGCCATTATCACTTACTGGCGAAGATACAATTTGGTTGTCTGAACTTCCATACAACTCCATCACAACTTGGGATAATACATGAGGCATTAGTCAAAAAGTATTTTTTATTGTCAAAGAAGCTAAAACTGAGAGACCGAATCAATAATTTCCTACAGATGCCTGGAGAATCAATTAGTTAAGCCTGGAAAAAATTCATAAAGTATCTACGAAGTGTGCCAAATAATAGAATATTGACGAGTCACTTATTGAGCTATTCTACCATGCACATGATGATAATGGAAAAGTTATTGCAGACACCATTACTAGAGGAGCATTCTTGGACAACACCTTTCAAGAGGCTATAGAGAAATTCGACCATGTTGCAAAGGCTAACCGATCTTGGACCACTAGGGACACCGAAAATTCAAAAAAAACTCTTTTGATGTTAGCACAAATTAGGTTTTCAAGATACCAAACAAAGAGGTACTACAATGGATCGCTCAATTAAGAATTGAATTCAAACTGACATTCAAGAACTTGGGACTAGAGAAAATTAATGCAATTGACCATCAAGGTAGAGTGCCAAGTCATGATGATTATGGATATGAGGAAGATGGTATACTATGTGAATGATTAAGCGAGGGGTTTCTAGACTAATGCCCAAGAATCCAATTAGGATTCTTGGTGCCAAAGTCAAGGAAATAACGGTCGGAACTATAATAACTTCAATCGAGAGGGACATTACAACCGCGACAACAACTACAATCATGAAGAAAACTACAATCGCGAGAAAAACTATAAATGAAATAGATACAATGATCAAAACAGCGGGTAAGACAGAGAAGGCAATTGGGAAAGGAGAGATAACAACAAAAGTGGTGCATACATGTCACTTAAAAATCGAGATGGGGTGATAAGAAGTGCAAGAATAAAAGACATAATGACAAAGATGATGAAAATGTATGACACAACAAAGGATAACCTTAAGAATATACACAATAATCTTTTAGGAATGAATCAGAAAGTTGAGTCACATTCTAAATCCATAAATCTTATTGAGAAATAATTGGGGCAGATTTTATCGTCTTTGAATCCATGCCAGAAAGGAACTCTGCCAAGTAATACAATTCAAAATCAAAAGAAAGACGGGCAATGCATGGTTGTGACCACCCAAAGTGGCGCTCAAATGGTGGATCCACCAATGCCAGAACTTGAGGATGATGCACACACATCTGTTATTGAAGATGAAATAGAAAGAAAAACTGAGGAAGAAGCATTAGGTGAAAACCTAAGAACCAAACTGTCTGAGAAAAGAGATAAAAAGCATAATGAGAAAGCTAGCAATGAGAAAGAAGATACTCCAACTCACAACCTCCTCCTCTTTTTCCTTAAAGATTTAAAAAAAGGCCGAAGACGGAAAGTTTCTTAAGTTTATTTTCATGTTAAAACAAATTTATGTGAATGTTCCTTTGTTGGAGGCGTTAGAGAAAATGTTTGGATATGCAAAGTTTATGGAGGATCTTGTCACAAATAAGAGAATGGTGAGTTTTGAACTGACCAATAACTTGCATCATTGTAGTGCAATTGCCACTCGCTCACTTGTGCAGAAGAAAGAGGACCCTAGAGAATTCACCACACCATGTACCACAAGGGCATTCAACTTTGCAAACGTGTTGTGCGATTTGTGTGCTAGCATTAATTTGATACCTCTACCAGTGTTTTGACAATTGGGCATAGGCCCCAAACCGATGTCAATGCAGCTTTTGATAGAAGATCGTATAGTGAAGAAGCCTGTGGGCATTATTTATGATGTTCTCGTGAAGGTTGAATCATTCATATTCCCTACAAACTTTGTCATTCTTTCCTGCGAGGTAGATTTTGATGTTTCTATCATTCTGAGTAGACCATTCTTAGCACTGTATGTGGTTTGGTAGACATGGAACTAGTTAACTAAAGTTTTGACTAAATAATGAAGAAGTGTTTTTTGACATATGCTGAGCAATGAAGTATTACAATGAGCTATGAGTAGTGTCCGTGATTGGTGTTGTTGATGATATGCAGCCAGAAATACCCATTAAAAAGAGATTGGGTGTTGAAGCTCTAGCTGTTGTCATCATAAACTTCAATAGAGATCACATTGAGGAGTATGAAGAGATGGTTTTTGCACTCAATTTCCTTGGAATTCTCAATCACACACCATAGAGACTTGACTTAGACTTGAAAGATAGAACAACCCTTCCTACAAAATCATCCATCGAGGAACCTCTAACTTTGGAACTCAAAGTGTTGCCATCTCACTTGTAATATGGATTATTGGGGCCCAACAACACGCTGCTGGTCATAATAGCTTCTGATCTTCACCAAAAGAAAGTGGAAGCTCTAACATTTGTCTTGAGGCATTTCGAACGAGCAATAAGATGGTCCATAGCCGACATCATAGTCATCCCCCTAGGTTTATGTATTCACAAAATCCAACTCATGCCGAACTTCAATCATTGAGTACCAAAGGAGATTCAACCCACCTATGCAAGAGGTAGTTAAAAAGGAGATCATCAAATGGTTAGATGCTAGAGTTATTTACCTGATCCCGATATTAATTGGGTAAGTCCTGTCCAATGTGTGCCAAAGAAGGGTGGTATTATTGTGGTTCCAAACGCAAAGAACGAGCTCACTACAATGAGGCCTTTCACTGGTTGGAGGGTGTGCATGGATTATCGCAAGTTAAACTCATGGACAAAAAAAGATCACTTTCTAATGTCTTTCATGGATCATATGCTGCACTGTATCACTGGCAAAAAATGGTATTATTTGTTGATGGTTATTCGAGCTATAATTAAATTTCTATACCACCCGAAGACTAAGAAAAGACCACCTTCATGTGTCCATATGGGACATTCGCTTTCAAAAGAATGTTATTTGGATTATGTAATGCACCAGCGACTTTCAACGTTGTATGAATTCTATCTTTTCATATATGGTCTAGGATACAATTGATGTTTTCATGGATGATTTTTTCATTTTAGGTGACTCATTCCATGATTTCTTGGTTCATCACAAAGATGTACTCCAAATTTCTGAAGAGTGCAACCTTGTGCTCAATTTGGAGAAGTGTCACTTTACGATAGAAGAGGGCATAGAGCTAGCTCACAATATCTCAAGCCAAGGCATAGAAGTGGATTGAGCAAAGATCGAGGTAATCAAAAAATTACGTCCCTCCCATCTTCATCGAAGGCATTAAAAGCTTTTTGGGACACACTAGTATTTATCGTTGCTTCATCAAAAACATCTCCAAAATAAAACATCCATTATGCAAATTACTTGAGAAGGAGATGAAATTTATATTTGATAAGGACTATCTAAAAGCATTTGAAGAATTGAAACAAAGACTAGTATCAGCTCTTATCATCATTGCACCTGATTGGGAGCAGCCGTTTGAGGTCACGTGTGATGTGAGTGGAGTAGCACTTGGTGTAGTATTATAAAAAAAGAGCGAGAAGACTCTATATCTGATATACTATGCTAGAAAAGCCCTTAATGTTGCCCAAAAAAATTACACTATGAACGAACAAGAGTTTCTTGCCATAGTATTTACTTTGGAGAAGTTTAGATCCTACTTTCTTGGCACCAAAGTCATTGTACAAACAGATCATGCAACATTGAGATATCTCATAGAAAAGAAGGACTTGAAGTAGAGACTGATTCGTTGGGCATTATTGTTTCAAGAGTTTGATTTTGAAGTAAAACACTAAAAAGTGACTGAAAACCAGGTTGCCAATCATCTTTCTAGGCTTGAATAAAAGGCAAAGTCAAAGTTGGAAGATGGAGTTGAGATAGATGACACCTTTTCCAATGAACATGTATTGGCAGCATCACATGACCTGATTCCACGATTTTCTGATGTTGCTAACTACTTGGTAAGAGATATAGTACCGTCTGAATTGAATTTTCACTAATGCTGCAAGTTCATGTCGGATGTGAAGAAGTTCTTTTAGGAAGAACCATACTTGTTTCATATTTGTACTGATGGGGTTATTCCTCGTTGTATACTCGAAGTCGAGATGATGAGTATTTTAGAGGCATGCCATTCGTCACCTATTAGAGGTCATCATAGTGGTATCTGGATAGCCAATAAGATTCTGCAATATGGGTAATACTGACCAGCAATTCATCAAGATGTTTATGATTTTTCCAAGTCTAATGATTGTTGTCAAAGGGTAGGAAGAATTTCAAGGAAACATGAACTCCCAATCACTCCTATGCTAGTGATTAAACAATTTAATGTATGAGGAATTGACTTTATGGGTCCTTTTATGAGTTCGAGTTAAATGAAGTACATCCTTGTTGCGGTTGACTATGTATCTAAATATGTAAAGGCTACCGCGCTTCCCAATAATGAAGCAAAGAGTGTCACCACCTTCCTCAACTAAAATATCTTCTCAGGATTTGGTACACCAAGGTCAATCATCAGTGATGGAGGTTCCCACTTTTCCAATCTATTATTCAAAGCACTACTTGAGAAGTATGAGGTTCTACATAGTGTAGAAACTCCTTACCATCCATAAACTAGTGGAGAAGTCGAGGTCTTAAATCGCGAAATCAAGTAAACACTTGCAAAGACGGTGAATGCAAATAAAAAGAATTGGTCAAAGAAGACTGATGACGCTATATGGGATTACCGCACTGCATTCAAGACTTTCATAGGTATGTCATCTTATAAACTTGTCTTTGGGAAATATTCCCATTTGCCCATAGAGTTTGAACACAAAGCTATATGGGCGTTGAAAAAGTTGAATATGGATTGGGATACCACATTGGAAAGAAGGATGAATCAAATAAATGAACTTGATTTTTTTTTAAAATGAAATACGCCCTTTGGGCTTCTTATTATTATCAAAACTTTGTCAATGTTTTGAATACACTGTATCCACTTTCCCAATTGTCTTCCTTGTGTCTCTTCGTCTTCTTCTATCTTCATCTTCGTTTCCTCTGTTTGTGATGATGAAGGGACCAAATTGATGATGGTTCCTTTCTGATATGCTCTTGATCTAGCTGCTTGTTGTGTTTTTTAGCCTTGCATGTCGGTGTGTTGACTCGTTTTTCATGAACGTGATGAAAGGGTTAAAACTCTTCTGATTTGTGTCTGATTTACCTGGATCTTGTGTATTGTAGCCCTGCATGTGTGTTTGCTGCTTTGATTAGGAGAGGGTCCTTCTCCTTGTCGTCTTTCCATAGGGTGTGTTGATGATGAAGGTACCAAAAGATGTTGTGTTTTGGTCTTTCTGATGTGCACCCTTCCTCTTTGCCGAATCGTTTTTCATGAAAGTGATGAAGGGGCTAACTCTCTTCTGATTTGTGTCTGATTTACCTGAATCTTGTGTATTTTAGCCCTGTGTATGTGTTTGTTGCTTTGATCCCTTGTTGTTTTCCACTTTTGTTGTTTAAGCTGGTCCTCTGTTTGAGGTGTGCAGATGATGAAAGTGCTAAAAGGTGTGGTCTTTCTGATGTGCACCCTTCCTCTTTGATGAATCTGTTGTGTCTTAGTGATAAAGGTTGTCTAGTATGTGTGCCTATTCCTCTCAGTTTGTTTTCCGTCATTGTAGTTGCTGGTGTGTCTGATCTGTCTTCTGGAGTCGATTCGTTGTTGTTTAAGTGTATTGCTGTCCTATTCTTTATTTTGTTTAGTCCTTTTGTGTGTACCTGCAAAATAAACAAACTGTTATATGAGGAATCATTTTCCTCCTTCTGGTTTCGTCTTTCTTCCTGCGTCTCTTTTCCTTTTTCCTCCATCTTCTCAGAATTTCTTGATTCTTAAATAAGGAATTTGACTTTTATCACTATTTAGGATACTTCTCATTTTTGTGGTCAAATCCTTAAACAAGTAGCAGTGCATTGGTCCTTCATCTAGCGCATAATTTGCTAGAGCATCAGCTAGTTTATTTGCTTCTCTTAGGGTATGCTTGAAGATGACATCCATATCCCTTTTGTATTCCTCCACTTCCTCAATCCAACCTGCTATGTTCCATGGAGGTTTCCAGTCTTCAGTTAAAATTTTTTGAATGGTTTGAGAGTCTGTCTGGAAGATGATATTATTAAGTCCTTGATTTTTACAATATTTTAGGGCTTCCAGTAGAGCCACCACCTCTGCTTCTATACTAGTGGCATCTCCAATTTCATCTGCTTGAGCATATATTAGGTTTCCTTGTGCATTTCTCACACAAAAACCATAAGCACTCCTCCCTGGGTTACCTCTAGAAGCTCCATCTGTGTTGCAAGCACACCAACCGAGTGGAGGAAATTTCCATTTAACTTGTGTTACTTTCAATCTTGCCTTGCCTTCCTCCATCATATGTACCAGATTTTTCCAACCGGTAGGGATAGTTCTAATTGAGGGATTTCTGTGTAGTACTAGTCTTTGGATAGAGTTTAGTACTATATATATAACTGAGCTACTGATCTCCCTATGCCCATGTTTGATACCATTTCTTCTCTTCCACAATTCCCAAATTATAATTGATGGCACTGCAGCGTATATCTGTTTCAATCTAGCAGTTACTGAGGCATTCCACCATTTCCCAATTAGTTGCTGCAGCTGCACTCCCTCCATGTTTATTCCTGCAGCCTTGCAGAAATAGGACCAAGTCCTTTTAGCAGTTTCTGATGTTAGGAACACATGATGTATAGTCTCCTCCTTAGGATTTATACAACACCAACACTTGGATGCTATATTAAAGTTCATCTTTTTTAGGACATCATCAGTAGGGATTTTATATTTCCAGCATCTCCACAAAAAGAATGAAATTTTAAAAGGCAAACCCTTAATCCAAATAAAATTGTATTTGCTCATTTGAGGTCCCCTTAGCCTAATAAACTCCCAAGTTGATTTAGTACTAAAGGCTCCACTTGTGTCTAGTATCCACCAGGGTCTATCAGAATCTTTTTCTTCCTTGGGGGTGGTTATATTATTAATTATGTGATCAACAATGTCTTCTGTGAGTACTTCCATTAGTCTTCTTCTATTCCATCTCCCCTGTTCTGTTATTTCCTTGACAGTTTGAATTCTTGTATCATAATTATTCCCTGGATCTACATAATATAGAGCTCCTAGTCCAGTCCAGTTATCAAACCAGAAGTGTGAATCCCCTTTCCTAATTTGCCACCAAATTTGATGTTCTACTAGGTCCCTAGCTTCTAGCATTTTTTTCCAGGTCTGTGATCCCTGTTTCCATTGTACCACTGTAGCATATTCCTTCCTACAATATTTGTTGGTCATATACTGACTCCATAAGGTAGATTTTGTTCTGAAGTTCCACCACATTTTACAAAACAATGCCAATGACACATCATGTAGTGATCTAAATCCTAGGCCTCCTTTTGTGGTTGGGATACACATCTTATTCCAAGCCACCCAATGTCTACTCTTGCCCCCAATTGTATTGCTCCAAAAAAATTGAGCAAACATCTTGTGTATTTGTTTGATAATTCCAATAGGGGGGTTAATAGCTGATAACATGTGTATTGGCATGCTTTGTAGCACATGTTTAATAAGAATTGCCCTTCCTCCAAAAGATAACATTTTTCCTTTCCATCCTTGTAGTCTATTCATGATTTTCAGGGTCAATGTATTGAAGAACTCCTTCTTTCTCCTACAGTGATAAATAGGGCAACCCAGATACATAAAAGGGAATTCTTTTCTATTGATCCCAGTTACAATCTCAACTGTGATACTGATGTCAGCTGGAACTCCATTATGCATATAGACAGCACTCTTGTCCATGTTAATCTTTTGTCCAGAAGTCTTTTCATAATTTTTTAAAATTCCCATTATTTTTTGCAAAGATACTATATCTGCTGAGGTAAAGATAATCATGTCATCTGCATATGCAAGATGATTGATTTTTGGACTCCATTTAGGCATGCCAAAGTTCTTAAACTGATAGTCATGGTGTAATGCATTTAGGTTCCTTGATAGGACTTCTGCTCCTAGGATAAATAGGGTAGGGGATAGAGGGTCCCCTTGTTTTACTCCTCTGGTTGATTTAAAAAAGCCTTGTTGTTGTCCATTTATCAAGACTGAGTACCAATTATTGCTGACAATTCTATAGATCATGTCTATACTCTTTTCTGAAAATCCTGTTTGTCTAAGAACTTTAGTTAAAAACAGCCAGGATACCCTGTCATAGGCTTTTGCCATATCCAGTTTCATTATAACATTAGCATCTTTTGTTCTTAGTCTTATGTCAGATACAATTTCTTGAGTCAGTAGAATATTCTCCACTATGCTTCTGTTTTTAATAAAACCAGCTTGGTTGATTGATATATTATTAGTTATCTTGGAAATTAGTCTCTCATGGATCAATCTAGAAAAGATTTTGTTCACAAAATTGCTCAAACTAATTGGTCTCATATCCGAAAAAGTGTTAACCAAATCTTTCTTTGGGATTAGTATTAAATTAGTGTGAGTAACAAACCTGGGCAATTCTGCACCACAAAAAAAGGCTTTCATCATATTGGTGATATCCTCTCCAATGATTTCCCAGCAGTCTTGGTAGAAAACACCTGTAAAGCCATCAGGTCCTCCTGCACTATTCCTATTTAATTGAAAGACCACTGCCTTAACTTCTTCTTTGGTAGGTTCTGCTTCAAAACTCATGTTGTCTTCCTTTGAGATCATTTTGGGAAGGTGGTTTAGAATTTCATATTCCTTTGGTTCTTCTCCCTTTGTGAACTGATTTTTGTAATAGTTGATGGCTTCTGTGATTATTTCTCCTTCCTCCTCTATCCAGTTCCCATCTTCTCCTTGCATTCTTCTTATCTGCATTCTTTTCCTTCTCCCTTGTACATGTGCATGAAAGAATTTTGTGTTTCTATCTCCATCTTGAAACCACTGCATCCCAGCTTTCTGTTTCCAGAATTCTTCTTCTAGATGTAAGAATTTGTTTAAATCAGCCTGCACTTTGTGTAATTCCTGTCTATTGGTTGGTGTTGGATAGTTCTGAAATTGGGTTTCCTTTACCTTGATGATCTCTTCCAGGGTTTCAATTTCATGAAATATATTTCCAAAGGCTGATTTACTCCATTGTGACAAAGCTGCTTTAACTTGATAAATTCCTCCTAAATGCATATTAGAGCGCAATCTTGTACAAAGAGTGAATGAAGAAGTGCCACAACCAAAAAATTTAAAAGCAAACATTTCCACCCGGAGAACTAGTCCTTCTTTTCAATTCAAGGATGCACTTATTTTCTGACAAACTCAATTCAAATTGGTTAGGACTATTTTGAGTGAGTCAAGGTTTTTTCCGCATGGTGCAATCAAGCTAGAAAAGAAGGATGGAGAAAAGTTCAAAGAATCAAATCATATATGTGCACCGAGGATGAGATCAAAACTGTGGAAGGATGGAAGCTTAGTAAAGTTTGATTAACTAGGCCAATCTGTTTCGTGCAGCGATGCTAAATCAAGCTCTACTTGGGAGTTAACCCAACCTATGTTTGTTCTTTTATTAATTTTATTTTGTTTTATCTCTTTTTATTTTCACTTGTTAGTTTTATTTTAGGATATCATAGACTATGTTAGGACCCGTGTCAAAAGAGTCACAAAAAACATAAAAAATAGGCCAAAATATGTGTACGTGTCCGTATCGAAATGCAAACATTGGAAACTGAATGGAGAAGATAAATACACGAGTTGTTTCTATGGTCGTAGAGGTTTCTACGACTCATAAACTCTAATCGTGAAGATCAAAATATTAGATTTGTAGCAGCTTTAGTCTATGAGTGTATTCTATAGATCATAGACACTTCTATAATTCGTAGCCTACACTGGTGGACTCCAGGTATATTTTCTGAACTTTCACAAGTATAAAGGCAAATGATGAAGATTGTTTGTGACTCATTGTAACCACTACGAGTCATAACAATCTATTTTATATACCAAATTATATTAAACTGACCCAACCCATGACTAAAGGAATAAAATGCCAAAACTTTCAAATTACCCTTATAATCTTTCAAACACCAAACAAACCCTGGTCATCATCTTCCCAAAATCATAAACTTTACTCCATCATCTTTACCATCATATTCCACCTCCACAACAGATGCCTAGCATATTTTCCTAATTCCCAAAACTCTCCCAAACATCTCACTATACATGTCAAGAGTTAAAAAATCTCGAGTCAGCTTAAGCATCCCTTCACACACTTTTCGTAAGTTTATCTCCCCAAAGTTATTGAATGCAGAATTATTTGAATTGACAAAGGGAGTATTTGTGATGAGATACTAGGTTTTATGTGATTTTGAAAATGACATTTAAAACTTATTTGTGAATTGGGGAACTTGAAGTATGCATAATTGGGGGATTAAAATCTTAAATTAAAGTAATGGAGGAGTATTGGGTTGCTAAAAAAGTGGGATTTGCGAGGAGTAAATAAATGAACCAGAGGTTGACACACTCTGGGGTATTCTACGGGTCGTAGGATTTCCTACAACTCAAATTTACCCATCATAAAGTGAACCTAAGGATCAGTGATTAACCCTCTAAATCACCAACCCCTATGAGTCATATAATCCTCTACGACTTGTCACGTTGACTCATCTAACTAAAAGGTAAATTTCCAGTAACTAAGTGTTTAGACACATAACTTGCACGAGTACATTCTATGAGTCATAGATTTTTCCACGGATCATAGGGTTGATTTGTACAAGTTAAGTACCTAAAGAAATCGGCATAAAACAGAGTCTACAAATGACTCTACGACCTGTAGAAACCTCTACAAATCAAATTATCAACTCGTAGATCCTAAGTAGAGGCTAAAATTTACAGGCCTGATTTTACGAGTAGGGTCTATGAGTCATAGAGTCTTCTATGATCTGTACAAACCTTTCATAGAACAAAAAAAGTAGACTTCTAGTGTAATTTTTCTCTCTTTTCTTAGTTTCCGTGTGTGTACTAACTCTTACTCTGCAGGTACAAATGCCTTCCTAAAAAACTCTGAAGCATGGTGGTGGAAAGAAAAATAGTTTAGAGAAGGAGGCCACATAAATTTTAAAGAAATGGATATGGGACAAATCGATGGACTCCGAGATTAGTGGGCCCGAGGAGGAATACTCCCTTGACTCTTAGACACCTCTTGTATGGTGGAAAAAATCTACCCGCTCTCATCAAATTGTCTCGGTTCAAGCATTAAGTGGTGTCCCTAATCCCTCTCACATCACAACACCATCCATGTTCCCCCACTTTGACAAGGGGGAAGCATCTGAGGCAAAGGAGAGCGATGACAAGTTGGTGGCCTAATCTGCTTTTAGGCGCCAGTGTCTGGGGGAAATCAACCCGAGCGACCTTTCATACCATTTCAAATCAAAGGGTAACCAAAATGATGGTATGTGGAAGGGATGTTTTACTTCTACCGAATGGGATAAGAAAAGAACGATCGCCAAAACCTTAGATGAACCATTATTGAGGAGCTGTGAGTCTTCACAACCGGTCTCGAGGGACTCCTAGAAATCCATGATCTATTTCATCACCATATATGTAAGTGGCTGGAAGAACATCTGGTCAGTTACACTAATCCTATGGTGCGAGAGTTCTATGCATCTTATGCGGCAACCATCAAGAAGACAACTTCATCCAAGGAAAAAGAGTTGGAGTAGCATATTCTATTGACTATATTAGTCTGGGATTTCCCCATTGATTTTTCTGAGGAGATGGTCCGACGGGTTATCTATGGCCCAAATTTTCCACAGGTAGCCCTGATGGATGTGTTTGATCACAAGATGAGAGTGGTTTGGGACAAAAGTGCTATGAGGGATCCATTGCAACATGGAGAATTTCTGAGATGGGTTACCAGTTACATTATTAAGCAAGGTATAGCTGCATATTGGGTATCTCATTTAACCCCGATCAAGAAAGCTTCACTGAATTTCACAGCTATATTTTGGTGGGCCATCATCCTCTACCACATTTTCTTGACTAATACCGGTAATCACTTGACTTTGTATCAATCCATGATAGTCTCTAGTTTGATGGATGGATATAAGGTTGACTTCATCAAGATCATCATCATTGAGATACATGAGCGGGCTATTCGAAAGAATACTATAATTCCATTCCCTTTCCTTGTATTTACTTTATGTCGCAAGGACACAATACCATTGATCATATGGGTCGACATGCTGATCATAGTCAATAGGACACAAAATGTCGGGCTCATATAGAATAACACAAATACTGTCGGCCAATAGTGGGAACCGCCTCCAGAGGTGAGGTTACCCAAATTTAAGGATGTCCAGCAGCCTGTCCAAGCTAATTCGATAGCTATTTTGGACCTTGATACACCCACTATGGAGCTATCTGATCTACCCCGACTGCCTCTGCAGTCCCTTTGCCTCATCTATAACCCATAGACTTGGTCACTAACTTGGTCGAAGCGTTACAGACCTTGATGAAGTGGCAGGCTCAAACAGAGGCACAACATGGACACATAATTCAACGGCTAAAACAATGGGTCTAAAAATCTATCACTGAATTAGAGAAGTACACCGCGACAAAGTTAGAGCCTTTTTTAGCCAATCAAGAGCATCAGATTCATGCATGTATTGATATTTTGAGCTTAGAGGGAATGAGAGGTTGCAGATTTCGTTGAGTGCTGATATCATTGCCATCTAGGAAAAGGTTGGCCTGCTGCATGCCAAAGTCACAGCCTTAGCTAAACCAGCTCCTATACCTTTTACCATTCTGGTTGTCCAGTCACTGAGTTTGTTTGAATTAGTTTAAGATGATGAATCTGAAGTGTCAAGAGAAGAAATACATTGTAATGATGATGATCCTTGAGACATTGCTGAGGTTCAGAGGAGGAAGAAGAAGGAGTGCCATAATCTAGAGGCAGCCACACGGGCATCTAAATTAACTGAGGAGCTATGATATGAGGAGGAGAGCTAGCATGCTATTGGATGTTTGAGATAATGATTCGCCACTCATGGTAATTCACAAAAAGCCATGGAGCCACCTGCTACCACATCGGGATCCACACTGCCGGACCCGGATGTCACTAGATGGACTTCAGCGCTTTTATGCCACAAGTTATTTTTCTTTTCCTCCTTTCATTTTACTTATTGTTATAGTGCATTGAGGAAAATGCATGATGTTTTGAGTAGGGGTGGGGTGGTTATTTCCGTATGAGTATCTAAGCGAAGTCTGAGTACCCTAGAAAATTAATTAAATCCTTGGGGTTTTCTTGCCTATGTTTTTTCCCCTTGGATCCTTTTTGTTTAGGTTGAACTGATATATTTAGGATTTAAATATGAGATAAGAGTAAGGATCTATGGCATGATGTTTAAAAGGTTTGAAACAAAAAAAATAGACCCCTCAAAAATTAAAGTATTGCGACTATTTCTTTGATTTATTGACTATGTAGGATCTTTGTGTGACATGATATAAACTAATAGGATAACACATGACTTAGACAGAACTTGACATTGAAATTTGATGCCTAGTGTGTGTGAGGTATTTGTGTGTTCTGACTATTTATGTCAATCTAGAACTTTCTCTATTAGTCGTACTAGGATAACAGTGTTGATTAGGAAATGATCATTGGCCATTGTTGAACAAGTCCACTTAGCCTTAAAAGAACAAACTAAATACCATTTTACCCTTTTTGAATCAAAGATTTGAGCCTCTTAAAGACCTTTTTGATTCAATAAAGTAGACTTCACATGTCCCTATTGCTAATTGTAATCCCTTATTTTTTTCCTGGTCCCTCCTAGGATAATGTGCACCTCAACACAGGATAAAAACCTAAGTTGAGGGTGGCTACTTTAAGAGAAAAGCGAGAAGAGAAGTGGTATGAAAAAAGAAAGCAGGAAAATAAAAGGCGTGAAAAGAGATGTGCAATAAAGAAGAGCGAAAACATAAAAAAAAGGGTGACTGGCCGAGATGAACAAATAACTTAGCAAGAACTAGCAATCAAAAGCGTAAATCATAAGAAAAGAACTGAGAAACAAACAAACAAAAGCCACACCCGAAGTAAAAACGAAGAATATGAGTGAAACATGTTGTGGGTTGTAAGATGTGGAATCAAGATTAAAGTAGTTTTTAAGGAGGGACAAAAGTCACTAAAATCCAAATACACCACTTCTGTCCTTGAGCCTACGTTACAAGACGAAAAATTCCTATAGTGATACTAATTCAACTGTTCAAGAGTCTAAGCATTGAAAATAAAAAAAAGCCTATGGTATTGTGTATAAAGTTCTGAATTTTTTTTGTGAGCATGAGTATTTTCTGCATCCCTGAGTTTAAAAAAATATTTACAATATGTGTGAAAGAGGGCCTTTTTTCAGTGAGGGCACAAGTGACATTTTTGTAAAGGTCATAAAAATGATAAAGATTGTCTTTGCATGTGAGTATGTCTATTAGTTTTGAAATGTCTCATATTGATACACATGTGTTAGTTTGATTTGAAATAATGGTTGCAAGGATATCATGAATGAAAATTGGAAGGGGTCGATAGTGAATAGACTTGTGATTGCTTTAGATTTTTGATCTTATGTTGCATTTTGTTGTTATAGTATAATAGTGTTACTAGAGGATAAGCAACTATTTTAAGTTGAGGGTGTTGATATAGTGTAGATTTACGATACTTTTAATACTTTAAACTTGAGAAATTATATGTCTTTTAAGCATTTGTAAGTAGATTTGATGTTGGTTGTATTTGTTTTGTAGAAAACTACTTCAGAGTATTAAATGGAGAAACACAACACTGATTTGCAAGAAGTTTGGAGTCTACGAGGCAAATCTATGAGTCATAGTAACTTCTATGAGTCGTAGTTGGCAGTCGTCAAAAAAATATTCAGGATTAAAGGCAAAGTTGGAGTTATGAGTCAAGTCTACGACTCATCTAAATATCTACGAGTCGTAAAGTCTATCCGTAGAAGACACTACAATAGTTGAAAGACAGGACCTAATCTATGAATGAAGTACTTGAGTCATTTTGAAGATTATGAGTCATAGAAGTCTTCTGTGAAAAGGAGAGTTCATCAATGCAAAGTAATGGGTTACGAGTTGGGCATACAACTTGTCAACCTAAAGACTACTCGTAGAAATGAGTCGTAGAACCCAACTGACTTTAAGTTTCCTATTTCTTTCAAGTTCATATTTAATTAGGATTAGTTGTCTATAAATACATTCCATAGGTTTATTTTTATATTATGCACGTTTCAAGTTTAAAAATAGAGATTGAACTACTTTTGGGCTTTAATTTTTAAATTCTCGATTTTTGTTATCAACGATTACGTTTGAATTTTATTTGAAGATTTTGGATTCTCATATTCGTTACTGTAAGCGCACATGATTTATTTTAACCCAACACATAGTTATGAGTATCTAATTCAACAATTAGGATTGTGGGAATCATGAAGAATTAACTGTGTAGACTAAATAAAAAGTAATTCTTGAATAGGTCCATGCATGTATTGTTTTTCTCTTTGCTTTGATTATCTTTTAATAATTGCCAATGTTAGAACTTCCCTTATTCTTACTTTTTGGATTAAGGTATTAATGAATGGGAAAAGGGATTAAACAATAAGATTTGGAAATAATCATCGTTATCTAATTAGCTTGAACGGATCAAGGGATAGCTAAATCTAAATCATTAGTAAGGGTTAGTAAATCATACACTCGTAGATGAATCAAGTTGCATAGTGAAATTCACTTATTTGATGGATCAATGACTTAGGTGACCTTAATTTACCGATTCTACATGTAACACACTAGAAAAAGATTACTAATAAAAGAAGGTCTACACAGTTAAGGATTCATGGGGAACACTTAAATCCTAGTTTTGCTTCATATTAATTTAAAACCACGTTAAACTGTTGCTTTGTTACTTGATACTTGTTATTTGATTTGTTCATTACTTTTACTTTAAAAAAACTCACTTTTTAAAGAAAATAATCTGATTACCAAAATAAATAATAAATGATTAACCTAAATCTAAACGAAATTCCTCGTAGGATCGACCCTAACCTCTGTTAGGTTATATATATATAATCAACGATCGCTTTATACTTCTTCAGCGAGGTGTAATTTGGGAGTATCAGACTCCCAACATCCTTAACAACATCATTACAATAGAAATCTCTAACCTGCATTTCATGTAGCACTGGAGCATGATCAATAAATAGGTCTGTCCACCCCTGAAGTTCCACAACATCAGCCAACTCACTCATCCTGGGCTGTTATGATATCAGTATCAAACACCTTGCCGTTTAACACTTTTTGAGTCTACAAAATGTTGACTCTTTCTTCCTGTCATAGTTTGTTCTTAATCTTCACCTTTTTCCTATGCGAATCTGGTCCCTTGTCAAGCTCAGGTTCAGATGCTTCAAGCAATTTATCTGTATCCATTTCATTCGTATCAGGGGATGATTCTCTCTTTCATTTGGTTGGTTTATTTTCTTCCTTTTCTTTCTTCCCCTTTCCTTTTTTCTTCTTACTAACCGACTTTCTTGCAGACACCTTCCTTGCCTTTAGTTTTGTGGTTCTTCTTCTTTCTAGTGGATACTTTCTTTGATTTCTCTCTACAGTCTCTTCACCTTTATCTGGCTCAGTATCACAATCACTTTTCCCTTTGGACACCTCAATGCTGTCTCCTTCATTAGGGATTATGGTCTCATCAATCCTTGATAGTTTTCTTCTCCTTCTCTCAATTTTTCTTTCCTTTTTTACTTTCATAGCGTCACTCATTAGTTTCTTGACTGAGCTTCTGGTAGTAGGATGTGTTTTTGACTTTGATCCTGGAGTTTTAACCAACTTTCTCTTTACCCTTACTTGACACAAGGACTGTTCTCTTTTTAATTTCCTAAGATAGAAGAATATTATACTCATCATCCTCATCATCAATAGCACTGATAGAGGGTGGGGCAAATTCAGGAGTTTTTTTTCAAATTAGATGGAAGTTCTTCAAAAGAAAGATTGAAATTACTTGATTCTTTTTCTGAGCATGAGAGAACAACCTTGTCCTTCATGGTTGCAAGTCTCTCTATAGCCAAATTCTAAACCACCAATTCCTCATTTATTGCTAGAATATTTGACTCATTTCCTCTACTTTCAGGAAGATCCCCTTCAAAATGTTACTCTGTAACAGCGGTTGAAGGTAGACCAGGTAGAGACAAAGACAACTCAGGTTCTAACGGAAGTTTGAACTGAATGAAGTCATTTGGATATGTGTTCTGAGGCTCATTTAAGAACAGAGTGTGAGAGCCTATGGGAGATACTGGTTCACTGACTGGATTTTTAATTACTTTATTCCCAAGAAAGGTTAAAGTAGAATTTGAAGAAGAAGGGATATTGAAACCATTTGGAAATGCAGAAGGGTCAATATCTTGAAGAGCCTTCAACATGTCTTGAGTTTGGGAACTAGGGTTAGACATTCTTAAAATTTGAGAGAGAAGAGTATAGGAGATGAAGTTTGAGAGAGGGTAATTTCTTCAAAAGAGATAGGGTTTTGATTTTTAAAATGAAGAACTTGTGAAGGTATAAAAGGAAAGGAAGAGGTATTCCAGGTCCCTTCGAAAAGATCACGATGATTGCATTTTAAATGATGGGACAATGGTCAGAATATAGATGGCTGGTATGTGATAATCACAACAGTTCTCATAAGTAGTTAATAATGCAATGTAAATAATACTAACCTTTGAGATAGGACCAGCTCCCTCTCTACAAGTTAGGACTGATTTATCCTGCTCATCCTGTTCTCATTTTATTCAAGCTCATTTCTTATGAGTGTATACTTGCACAGGTATAAGACTGACTTTCATAAAATAATGCAATGCAAAGATCAAACCTGGATCCTAATCATAGTCAAAGAGGAATGTGAGCTTTAGATAAACTAAGATCAGTTCAACTTCAGCATCCCTAACTTCATCCTATTCTTCTCAAATTGATCTCCGCTCAGTTTCTTTGTAAAGATGTCAGTAATTTGATCTTCAGTTTTACAAAACTTCGTAGCAATGTTTCCCTTCTCAACATTCTCGCTCAGAAAATGATGCTTGACATCAATGTGCTTGGTTCTGTTGTGCTGCACTAGATGCTTTGCCATGTTCAATGCACTGGTGTTATCAAAGAGAAGAAGAATTGTTTGAGTGATGACTTCAAAGTCTTCTAGTTGTTTTTTAATCCATAATAATTCTGCAGTTTCCACATATTCATCTTCAGCTATTGAAAGAGAAACAAAATTCTGTTTATTAGTACACCAAAACATAATTGATGACCTTAAGAAGCGAGCCATTCCTGATGTACTCTCCGTGTTTACCTGGTACCAGCATAATCTACATCTGCATATCCAGCCAAGTCAAATAAATCACCTCATGGATAGAATAGGACCAAACCGCCTATTTTCTTCAAGTATCTCATAATTCTTTTGGCAACCATCAAGGGTGATTCCTTTGGACAAGCTTGGAATCTTGCATAGATACTGACATTGAATAAAATATCAGTCCTGCTAGCATTTAGATATAATAATGATCCAATGATTCCTCTATACATTGTTTCATTCAAAATAGGATCAATTCCATCTACATCCAACTTAGTGTTGGTTCCCATGGCAATATTAATGGGCTTTGCATCCATCATATGAAACTTCTTGAGAAACTCCTTGATATACATTTTTGACAAATAGATGTTCTATTAGGTGTCTTCTTGATTTCTAATCCCATGAAGAAACTCAATTCTCTCACCATGCTCTTTTCCAACTCACTTCCCATCATGTGAGAAAACTCTTCATAAAGAGATTTAGAAGTTGCTCCAAAGATAATATCATCAACATACACCTAAACAATAATCAACTCCTTACCTCTCTATTTTAAGAAGAGAGTGTTGTCAATCCTCCCTCTTTTGAAACCATTTTGCAGAAGAAACTTTGACAATCTTTTATAGCAAGCCCTAGGAGTCTATTTCAGTCCATATAGAGCTTTTTCCAATTTTAGGACATGATTAGGATGACCATTATCCTCAAATCCAGGAGGCTGTTTCACATAAACTTCTTCTTTTAGATAGACATTGAGAAATGCACTATTTACATCCATTTGAAATAATTTGAATTCTATAAAGGCATCAAATGCAATAAGAATTCTGATAGCCTCCATCCTTGCCACAGGAGCAAAGGTCTCATCATAGTCTATACCTTTGTCTTGATTGTACCCCTACACCACCAACCTTGACTTATTCCTAGTAATAGCACCATGCTCATCTAGTTTGTTTCTGAACACCCATCTAGTCCTAATTATAGTTTTGTTAGATGGCCTAGGGACCAGGTGCCATACTTTACTTCTCTCGAACTGATGCACTTTTTCTTACAAAGAATTCACCCAAGCAATATCCTTCAAGGCTTCCTTCATATATTTAGACTCAATACTCTAAATGAAAGATAAAAATGCCACTAGATTTCTAGTCTTAGATATAGTTTGCATTCCAGAATTCAAAGGAGAAATTAAATAATAAAGTGGATGAGAAGTCTTGTGTTTCCACCCTGACCTGGATGTTGAGGGTTGATGAGGTTGTTCTGCTTCTTCATTCTCATTTTCTCAATTTTCATCTTCAATTTGAGCTATGTCTTCTACTAGTGAGTTGTCAAACAGACCAGGTCACTCCTCAGATTCAACATCTTCATTTGCTTTTTCAATTTGTTCTGGTTCAACCACATCTGGACTTGGATGCACATCATTTGAAGTTTTCTCATTTAGACTTTCTCTCTGGATTTGTAGTAACTCCTCCTATTCTTCATCATCTCGGTTCTTTAGATCTTTGATATCACCATTTACATCAAAAATCACATGGATACTTTCTTCAATGCACAAAGTTCTTTTATTGTAAACTTTATAAGCCTTACTTGAGGAGGAGTATCCCACAAAAATTCCATCATCACTTCTAGGATCAAACTTTTCAAGATTATCTTTTCCTTTGTTTAACAAAAAACATTTGCATCCAAATGATCTTAAGTAGCTCAGCTTAGGCTTCCTATTATTAAGAAGCTCGTAGGGAGTTTTGTTCAGAATTGATCTTAGCAAGCATCTTTTTGTGACATAACAAGCTGTGTTTACAACTTCAGCCCAGAAATTCTTTGGAAGATTTGAATCAATAAGCATAATTCTGTCAATATCAACCAGAGTTCTTTTTTTCTTTCTACAACCATATTTTGCTGAGGTGTCTTTGGTAATTAGAAATTATGATGTATCCCATTTTCAGCACAAAATCCATCAAGCTTTGCATTTTCAAACTTTGTTCCATGATGAGATCTTATTTAAGGAATCTTGTAGTTCAACTTTATTTGAATCATCTTGGCAAATATAATCAATAATTCAGAAGTCTCATCCTAGTACCTCAAGAACATGGTCCAAGTATATCGAGATTTGTCTTCCACAATTACCAAAATATATTTGTTTCCTCCTCTACTTTGAATCTTCACAGGACCACACAAATCCATATGAATCAACTCAAGAGGTGTTGTTATACTCACTTGCTTCTTTGAATTTAATGAAGATTTGGATTGCTTTCCTTTGACACAAGCATCACACACTTTTTCATCAAAAAACGTCACTTTAGGAAATCCACTGACCAGATCCTTGGATACTAGCTTGTTCAACAGAGAGGAACTTACATGACCCAGTCTTCTATGCCACAAGTATGCATTCTCACTTTGAACACTAATACAAATAAGATCACCCCCTTGAGTAGTATCTAAATTAGCAACATACATGTTCTTGCATCTTCTAGTTGTTACAATCACTTCTTTTGAAATCAGATTTGTCATAATGCTTATTTTTGACAAAAAATCTAACTTCATTTTCTTTATCACACATTTGAGAGACACTTAGAAGACTATACCTCAAGCCATTCACATAATACACATTCTCAATGAAGTGTCTAAGAGATCTTTGAATTCTTCCTACTCCCCAAATGTATCTCTTCTTACCATTTCCAAATGAGATACCTCCACCTTGAAACTCAATATTTCCGGTCATATGCTTAGAGCATCCACTATCCATGAATCAATACTAACTGCTACTTCTTCCACTTCCCTGCAACATAGATCAGTTGTTAGATTTGGAAACCTACTTCAACCTAAGTCCATAATAATCAGACAAATGCATAATAAGAGAGGTTTTTTCCAGTATGGTAAAGTAGCTTTTCTCATACTACTGTTGTATCCAGATCTAGGACTGGGTCCTTTGCTCTGTTTGGCTTTCTGTTTAACATAGTTTTGAGAGATTTTCTTGAGGTATTTCCAAGCTAGACAGCCCTTCTTCAGATGGCCATCCTATCCAGAATAAAGACACAAGAGATTATCAGACACTGATATACACTTTCTATGAGAATTATAAGGTGGACTGATATTTAATCTTCCTAGACCGCTTCCACTATTGTGATTTTGACTGATCAGATTTTCAAGTAGATTTAAGGAGGTGGTCCATTTTAATGACTTGTTCAATTCTTCTTTTGCATGGGTTAGATTATTTTTAAGTTGTTCATTTCGTTCAAGTGCCATATCTAACTTCATTTCAGCATCATTCAGCTTTCCTTCATGCTCCATTTATAAACCACTAGCTTCACCCTTGCCACTAGTAAAACTTGTGTTCAATTTCTTAAGCTCAAAATTAAGTTCTACATTATTTTCTACTAGAATGATTATTTTGTTCTTCTAGATAAGATATTTATGAAACTAAAGTTCGTTTTTCATCTTAAAATATGCCTAAGTTGTTATTCAGTAGATCATTTTTACTTGTTAGCTCAGTAATTTTGTCAATTAGAACAACTGCTAGACTTCTCAATCTTTTAACAAAATAAGTATGCAAGTTCTTTTTAAAGTTAGAAAGGGCTACCTATGCTTCAACTTCTTCTTCAGTTTCTCCATCAGCTATCTCATCATCAGATTTTCCCATGAAGGCAAACATTGAATCGAAACTATATTCTTTATCATTTTTATTTGCCTTTTCCTTCACTTCATGTACCCTTCGAGAGTGTCCCAAATTTGTTTTACAGTGGTGCAACATAATATTCGAGTCCAAGGCTATAAATAATGATAAGCTTAGCTTCAGCGTTCTTTTCGAACATCTTGAAGTCAGTCCTCTTCATATTCACTCCTCTCCTGCTGATCATCATTATTTTGCATCATACTACTTAGTTGGATAATCTGGACTATCAATAACTCTTGTCCAGAGTTCATAATATTTAGCCTGAATAAAGACTTCCATCCTTGCTTTCTACCATGAGTAATACCATCTATTGAATAATGGAGGTCTAATGATACTTTGTCCTTCAATATATCTGAGTGGAGCATCTATTCTTACACAAGATTCTCTCTTGGTGTTAGCCAAAAGTTAGAGAACTCAGTCTCTGATACCAATTGATAGAATGTACGCATACACATAAATGTCAGGGACCAGACCACTTATTAGAAAATTAGTGCGAAAAAGTAAAGAACAAAATATAAATTTAGACACATAATTTTACAAGAGAGAAAATACCATGATCTGTCTCACAAAATTTATCCTCCAACTTCTATAATCAAAAAGGCAAAAGATTTAGATAACTATAAGACTCCGTAAGTCGAAGAGTCAAAACAAAGAAACAAACTTTGGAAAGTGGAATGAATGAGCTCCTACAACTCAACCTACGAGTCGTAGGTACTGACTCGTAAAAGTGGTGTGGTGGTTGGGAAATGGATTAAGGGTTAGGGTACTCTATGAGCCCAATTTACTATTCTTTCCTCCCTCGATGATTCATATAAATAAGTCATAGAGAAGGTTTAGAGACTCAATCCCTAGAGTACCTCAGGACTTGTAGGATGAGTCACTTTTATGAATCATAGAAGTTTTTACTATTCGTAGAGATTAGTCATAGAAGAAACTTCAGACTTACTCTTGAGGATTTCCTCAGACCCTGCAGAACAAGTCCTTTTAATGAGTCATAGGGACTTCTATGGTTCATAAGGACTAGTCGTTGGGTTAAATTTTGGTAAGTTATAATAAGGGTATTTTAGTCCTTTTCCATAAATTATCAGTAAAGTCAGGTCATTTTAGAGACTGAATTTACTCTATCTAAGGACCCTAATCTATCCCAAGCCACTCATTTCTCACATTAATTCCCGTACACAAATATCCTTTCCTCCCAAGGTTTCTCTTAAGGGTTTCATCTTCCAAAGTGGGGTTTCATTCCCAAAATCTTCAAGTCTCCATTTTCAAAGCTTGCATTAGGGCTTTATTCCCCAAGGTATGTGGATATTTATTTATGGGTCCTTCTACCCATGGATCCCATGTATTTATAACTTCGTAGTTCAATTTAAATTGTGAATTTTATGAGTTTTCATATTATGATTTGAAATGTGTAGATTATTGAATATTTAAAGTTTATTTACATCCCTTACCTTATATTGACTCTTAATTCATGGAAAGGTTGGTTCATCAAAGGTTTTCATATGAAGGCATGAAAAGAGTTTTAAAGTAAATTGGTGGATCATTTTAATTATGTTTTAATTGGTGTGTTCCTTTGCTCTCATGCATATTAGTATTGATGTTAACAATTTGAAGGTTGAATTGAATAGAACCCACCTAGTTTTACTATGTCTTCAATGAAGTTTGACTTGAAGTCTTTTGATTCCAAATAAACATTTATAAAAGTAATGTCTATGGTCAAATGAGTCTTATGAAATGAAAGAATGATGAAATCATTATGAAATGATGGATTCCACTTGTGAAAGGACAATTCTCACTTATGTGAATCAAAGAAGAGTTTTAATGAGCTATCTATCGAATGACCTTATGTTGATCTAAAGCTATGTAAATGATTATGTTCTTATGCTGTATGAACTATTCTGTGGGATTTGATTAGCAGCGAATGAGGCTTGTGGTGGAGTTCGGTAAGCAAATCCTAGAAGATACCTCTATTCTCTTGAACTATGTGCCAACATAGGAACCTTTGTAAGCTTAGGCTAGTAGATCCATAAATAGCCCTAAATGTTAAAGAAATGAATAAAGTTGATGGAGTTCTACCCGACAAGTAGTCTTCCAGTGCCAACATAGGGGGGTTATGTTGGATTCCATGTAATAGCTTGCATGGTATTAGATGTCGATTAGAGTCATCTTCCCACAAAATGAACGTTTGAAGTGCTTTTAGTATTGACTACTTATGCATGCATCTACTTATGTACTTTATCATACAATATTTTTATGTTTTCATTGAGTTGAATGCCTATATACTTAGTACATTCAAATTACTAACGTATACTCTTTTGCCTACATGATATCACCATTCAGAGATCGATATTTCTTTACATTTACCTCCACGTGGCTAGTTGAATTCGTTGAAGGCTACCATTTTGGTGAGTTTCCATATTTCGGGAACAATATTCCTTTTCTTTTATTGATTTGATATGCAAAGACTTTTGGATACATTTATAGTACTTATTTCTATTTCGATTGAGGGTGAGCTAGGGACATGTCTTAGCCTCCGCCATGTATATAAGTAGAGGTATGTTTGGACAAAAATGAATGATGATTTAAGGTTGTTAATGAATTTTATTCTATGATGTTCTCTCTTAGTCCCGTTTCCCTTTTATTTCTGCTTATTGTTCTTTGTCATTACCTATGAAAGGCTAACTGAATGCTAAGAGGCTTGGGTGAGGTATCTTCAGATTTTTTATTCACCATGTCATGTCTAGGCCCTAGGTTTCAGTCGTGACAATTACAAACGCTTGCAATCTAGGAATTACACTCACAATTCCTTCCCCCTCAATGCAACAACTCTGTCACACTCATATCTAAAGTAATAACTCCATTGCTTACTAAATCAACAAACTCTAACTGACTTAGAATTTAAGTAGTCTACATAACTAAGTCTAGTTATTTAGACAAGATGAACAACAAAAATTGATCTAAATCCTTTATTGATTAGGAATATATCTTACAAAGATTAAGACCAAGAAATCAAAAGTCTAAAACAAAAATTAAAGACTGATAACACTATCAGGTCCTTCTTCTTCTTCTTCTAGAGTTGATTTCAGAGAGCAAGAGCTTCAAGGTTCTTCTATTTCAGAGATTCTGAAAAGCCAAGGAGAGAAATATTGGAAAAATGTATATATAAACGATATACATTGTGTTGGACATTTTCTATTTGATAGACAACTATCCCTCTTCAAAAGAACTCGTCCATACACACACCAGAACTGCAAATTTGGCAAAATCTATTTTGTACGATTGTCTACTATCATTATCAGTTCAGATTCATCAAGAGAGATCAACTCTCTTACTTGTCCTCTTAGTTTGTTAAATCATTTTAAAAAAAAAATTCTTTTTTTGTGTATGGAAATACATTAGTCTTTGACTTTACTAATATTAATAGTTTATTTTATTTTTTTCAAGGTGAAATATTTTATCCATGGGGAATGCTATGTGACAAGGTTTTGAGAGAGTAGAGACATTGTATTACACAAACCACTGATGTGTGCTTCTCAAACTAATAAGTGATAGTTTATGTACGAAACTCAAAAAAAACAGATAGTTTTGGAGTGTTTTTGACACTCAAGAGATTATATCATGAATATTGGTCATCTCTAGACAAACACACTCGAGGAGCCAATTCGATAAAGTACTTGTAATGGGCATGTTAAATTAGATTTGTGCATTTCAAGGTCCATTTATTAGAATGAGATCCTAATATATGATTTTTTTATTTCTAAGGGTTCAAATGAGAGACCTCTAGTTAAGGATAGAGGGAATCCAAACCATCTTACTATTGGAAAATACCACACAACGAAAGCATTCCAAAAATATACAGTTTACATGAATCATAGACAACAAACACATACATGTAAAACATACAAAACATGATGAAATTTGAGTCAAGAAATACCTTTTGACATGTGAGCATATATCTTCAAGCAAGTTCGACTCTAGTTCTACAGTCTTCTGCAGTGTAGGTACCATCAAATTAATTACTGAGGCTCACTATTATATTATAAAAAAATAAAAAAATAATCTAAATTATTCTTAACATGATAAATTATAATTCATTTTACTAAAAATTTATAATTGCACTCCATTTATATTTCAATTTTTTTATTAAACTCTAAGGTAATTCCTCATATTAAGATTACATATACGAATCAATACATTAAATTGCTATGAATTAAATTTAATAATTAATTTTCTTTAAAACATTGTTTAACTTATTACATGTGTCATAATAATCAACTAATTTAATATATATATATATATATATATATATATATATATATATATATATATTTGTTGGTCAGTTTAAAACATCTATTTCTATAAAATTATGTTCTATACATACAAAATGCACTAGCACTATAAGTTAGAACTATACCATTTTTCGTAATCAAGATAAACTACCTTGAATCTCGCGCTATAACCATTATGATGATTTGTCAAAATTTTTATCCATGATTGTGTACTATAACTTCTAACTCATAAGAACCAACAATTTAATCTTCTTTTTATAAGCTTAAACTCTATACATCAAATTATCCACTATATAAGTTGAGAACACATAAATAAAATAATAATTTATTTAATGTAACACATTATTGAATTGAATAAATGAATAAATAAACAATTGTTCTATTACACCCCAACTTAGGGATGCAAATGGCATCTGGTGCCATATTTGACCCTGAATCAACCCTTCCTTGATAACTACGCTACCAGTGTAATATTGATACACCCAAATTGCACCTATAATTAAGAAATATAATGCGAACATTGAAAAATATAGAATCCAATAAGGTCGGGATCAAATCCCATAGGAATGAGGAAGGAACTACCGTGTAAAAATTATTTAACTTTTAGTCAATTATTTTTTAAAAAAAGGAGAGTTTGGGGGATTTGATTCTTTCGATGTCAGTTTGTGAAGAGTAACCTCAACAATTTTGATTAAAATTATGAAATTAATAAAGCGAGTAATTAGGATTGTGTTCACCAAGACTTTATATTTCATTTTGGGCAATCACGAAATTTAACCTTGTAATGCTAGTATACAACTTTGTCAAATATTATGATTCACTTGATTGTTTCTCAACCAAATTAAATGAGTATCACTTTTATTCTCTCGAACTAAAAATGCTAACCTTAAGTAAACTGACATTCACTTTGTGTTTCTTAATCTTGCTACAACATCAATCATTAGACAAGTTTTAGGACTTATGAATCTTCGTTGTTATTTCTTTTATTTAGTTTTATACCCTTTTACTCAAACGAGTTAAGCCTAAGACAAGTTATAATGTTTGCAACCATTAGAAATCGATTAAAATGATAGAAGTAACTGTGCATATGTTTACACAATAGGTTTTTCTTCTGTAAATCACATTAAATTTTATCAAATTTATGGATCCCACAATCCTTAGTTGAGGTTTAGCCATTTATAATAATTGAAACAAGCTAAGAAATTTCCATTTATGATAATTGAAACAAGCTAAGAAATTGCATTTATTGAATAAGAATAAACTTACATAATTGAAGACAATCAGCCAAAGTTTTGATTTCAAAAACCCTGTTAATCTCTGTATAAACCTCAACAGTAGCATACACTGTCATTGCGTTCTTCGCTCATAGTGATGACAATAAAATAATTCCTAAAAATGCCATTTATTGTCTCAAAAAAATTAAAATTTAAAGCGTAAAAGATGACTTTCCGATACTCGTATGACGCCTCATCTAACTATCCAGTTACAAGTGTAACAGTCAGTCACCCTAACCACCATTCTTATTAGTGACTGAGCTTGGGCACCCTTTTGTTATGGTTGGCCTGACGAACTGTCACAGGTGAAATGGTTTGTCAAGTAGACCATCATTGAACCTTTAGGTTTATGAAGATTCTGTTTCCTCTTAATAGTAGAGCTAATGGTTCGTTGGGCATGTGATGGTCTGTTTGGGCTCTGTCACAAGTGGCTCTCATCTATACTTAGCTCCATTTTGCTTCCTTTCCATTTTATAATTTTCTGTTTTAAAAAATAGAAGAGCAATTAAACAATATTGCCATTGCTTAAGAACTAGTATTTATTCATAGTTTAAAGCGTCATATGTGCCATCTAATTCCAACATATCAGTGCCCTTAACTTCGAATATTTGCTTGTCCTAAAGCAACACATACACTTTACTTATAGATGCAAGAACGACAAATACCCACATCAATTATTGAACAACACCTTATCAATGCATATGCACATATCTATCAGTCAATACATAAGCTCAAAATGGTTTGGGTATGACATCAGGATATCAACAAACAAGTTGGCATAATCCATTAGCAATTTTCTAAACAATAAGAGATCAATAGTGCAATTCTAATTCCCTCACCACAAAAAAGTCCGTAACGCTCACAAATCAAGATTAGTTTATGAGGGACAATAAAAAATACTCACTCTTGCCCTTATTATCGTTGCATCAACTTTACAGACAGTTAGACTAGAATCATTATAGGAATTTCTTGACTTGTAATATAGGCTCGAAGACTGGTTGGATACATTTTGGAAATAGTGACTACGCCCTCCTTGACTTGCTTTTATTTCTAGCCCTTTTCCTTCCTTAAGCTCTATTCCTCCTGTTATTTTGGACGTGACTTCCTATTTTTTTCAAATTTTAAAAAAATATAAATATTCAACTTATATTCACATGCCACACCCATATTTTCCTTTTTATTGCTAACTGTTCTTTTCATACCCTATTTTAATTTTCCTCATACTTTTGTAGCCCCCTCAACTTAGGCATTTTTCCTGGAGTTGAGGTACGCGATGTTTAAGAAGGGATCAGGGCAAGGTATCATTTTCAAGTTATACATGAAAGGTGAACAATCGAACAATAAAAGTCGTTTATTTAGGCTCAGAATCAGGGATAAAATGATTATTTAATTATTTTGGTTAGTCTTATAGGCTAATGGGCTAAATTCAAAAAGGCCTATGTTTCTTTCCTAACCTACTGTCTTTTAGCCAGTACAAAATAAATCAGGTAAGTTCTAGACACTTACTCAAAGCATGAGTGATACAAAGGCTCACATCCACATGAAATAAATTTGCACTATAAACTCCTAACTGTCAAATTTATACATATAGTTTAGGCACAACTGTTTCATTCATATTCATCAATGTCATGATGAGATCCTCAATCGTCAATGTAATTAAAGATATCTTCATACCACAAATAATATACAAAATTTTCACTATTATATGTTGCAAACATTTTTTTTCTTTTTTCTTTTATAAATACAGACACAACTTCACAACACATTTTTACACAATCACATTACAAATGTTCTAAACATGTTGTTTCTGCTAGATAATATACCTGAGGGAAAAGAAACACGATAATAAAAATCTCAGGTGGTAGGACAGACTTATAAGTACCCTAATTAAAAATAAATACATTGTCCTCAATGAAATAAAAATAAAATAAAGCACTGGGAGTAGGGTATACTGGTGAAGCCTTAGGCTTCAGAGTCTAGCACTAGCGCAGGGGCATCAGTCATCCTAATAACCTCAACAGTGGTAATGGTGATGACTGGCACGCTTAATGCTGCCACAATAGAGACCTCTACAACTAGTGGTGGAGTAATAGGAGTTTGTGACTTTGTGGAAATGTTAAACCCAGTAATTGAGTCTAACTTATCTTGTAATGAACTAGAAGAAGCTCCGCTCTCCTGAGCCCACAAGTCATCTAGTCTCAATTCTTCCTCAAGACACAACCTTTTCAAAGCTTCCTCAAGTTCTCCTGCTCTCTATCTCTCTGCCTATGCCTTCTCCTTATCGACTTCTTTCTTTCTTCATCTTCGTTACATGGGCACTTGCCTGAGGCTTAAGGGAGCATACTCAATAAATCAATAAATGGCTTCCATCCCTTTGATTTCTTAGTATTTGAAATCAGGAATACCTCTACTGATCTCTCACACAACTGAATGATATCAACCTAATCTTGGATAAGATCATCCACAAACCTCACCAAATCTAGAAATGTCAGCTCTTGCAGTCGATCATTCACCCGATCCTCTATATCATCCATCCATCCATACAATTTCTTATACGACACCAATGACTTTGAGATGACCCTAACTACTCAAAAGATAACTTCATCTACTTCTAATGAAAATCTTCTCTCTCAACCAACCTTATGAACAGTGCTGGTGTAAAGGCATATGAAGAGAGATATGGCAATGCTGATATAGACTCAGTAGACTCCAAACCCTGTCCCCCATATTAATTCTTATGTAGAGCATGTGTGAATCAATATAGTAGTACCAATTAATGTCATAGGACATTCTCCAACCTTTTCTTCTACCTGTGTACCTAGGAAAAACACTTGTGGCACTAGCTTATGGACCCGCATCGAAAGTATCGACTCATCTATGATCTTTTCAATGTCAAACTTCTTGGTGAATACCGTATCTTTATCAACTTCAGCTAATATTTATACCTTTATTGCTTTACATAGGCTTGTCACTAATCAGGGAAATGGTAGGGAAGTGTCATGCTCCAAGTCTACACCCTATGTATTACCGGCACTCAAAAACCATTTCTAGTTCACAAGCAAACTCTTGTCCTAGCTAACTACTCAGTGGAAGACTTAATTGAATAGAAATAAAATCATAAGGGTGATCATTTAAAATGCATTACAAGTAAAATCATGCATCTCAAAAATAAGTCTATGAATATATAATGAAATATTGTTTAAAAAAATTCTAAAAAGTTTAACTGACTCAACTCTATCTCTTTCTATAAAGCCTCTATAACTCATAGGATAGGTAACGGGACAGGCCCACAACAACCTCAAAAGAACAAATGAATAAAGATGAAATGAAACTAAAAGGAGTTCCTTAGAAAGCAAGAAGGTATCACCAAAGGTTGAATGGAAGTGATCTTTAACGGTGCACCTGTTGAGGATCTCTAAGACCCATATTTGCAGCATAAATTGATGCAATACTGAAATACAAGAGTACATGGAATGTACGGTATGTAAAATAGCTGAAGGAAAATAACTCACTGAATACTCAACTGAAATGAATATTGAAATAACTCAACTTGAATAAAGCATGCAAATGTGAAAATAAGTAAGTTCTTTACAAAATATAATGAGTAAATACAACTCAGTATAAAAGTAATATTTTCTCTTTTGGGGGAGTTTCTCGAACCTATAACCAATACTATAAGCCTCGTAATGATACAATGAACTACTCTCATTGCTAGAGCTGACTAATACCTTGCCGGAGAACGTAAACGCATCTCATGGCCATATAAAGTCTGCATCAGGAACTGAAGTGAGGAGTTTACTAAATCAACGACACAATCTTATTTTACGTTGGCTACACAGTTTATGGGGTTTGAGTTATCTAAACTCTTACCCAAATCAGTGCTCATTACTACTCCCAAAATCATGCAATAATGCTCATATACTCATGTGAGTGAAAATAATCAAAATAATATCTCATTTAGTCTCATTGGACTTTACTCAGTTTAACTCAACTCTTCTCAAATTCACTATATTCTCTTTAAAATTTGTTATACTTCTCAATCACAGTAATGCATAAAATATAGGTTTTGGTTTCTCAACTCAGACTCATGATAATTAAATACATAATTACTTTATATCATTTAGACATGATATGGACTGTGTTTAAAATTAGTGAATTAAAGAGTTAACAAACTCAAGTAATATAATATGGTCAAAATTCCTTTCTTAAATAAGACATGAAATTACAACATTGTTCAACTCAAAATAATACATGGTAAAAACAATTATAGATACTCAACTAAGGTTCACGTGAATGTAAACATGAACTGTAATTCAATAACTAGAAGTACAGAAATAATTGCAATAATATCAAATACGCAGAGAACTCAATGAAAGATAACATAACTAACTCGAAAACTCAATATACATGATTGAAACTCATGCATAAACTCTTTAATTAAGGTATTGAGATATAGGGTGTGAGGAAGAACTCAATCCAATGCTATGATTAGACTTATATACCTGAAAGAATGATGTCCTTGGCGAAACTCGAAGAACTTGATTAGAACACTCGAACGCTAGCTCTTTCTCCTCTTCAATCCTTGCTCTAAATATTCTAGTAGTTAATAAGGGAAAAATCATGTTGGGTACTAATAAGGAACTCAAATTATTCCTACAGACTTAGTTTAAAAAGGATGGGAAAAGACCAAACTACCCTTCAAAATTGACTTGGGTCGTCTATGGATCATTCTATGGACTGTAGAACTCTCTACATGCCGTAGAGGACCCTTCGTACAAATGAGGTAAAACAATTGGACTTCACTAGAAGTTGCCAAGATGGGGTCTACGAACCCTTCTATAGGTTATAGACCCTGTGATGGGTCATATAAGTTGTTCACAGAAATGTTGGTGTATATTAAGAGTTAGGGTCTACAAACCCTTCTACGGATTATAGACCTGATCGTGAAACTTGGTACAAATTCTAGTAGCTATTGGAATGTGAAATTGGGTCTACAAGTACCTCCTATGGGTTGTAGGACTAGCTCATGAAATGGTCTTGAGTTTGGGTCTCAATGTTACTTCTACAGGCACTTCTTATAGTCTGTAGGCACTTCTAAGGGCCTTAAAAGCAATCTATAGAAAAGGTCTCAATCACTCAAATTTCACTAAGGCATTGAGGGATCCATGAGGCCCTTCTACATTCTGTAGAACTGTCTATGAGCTATAGGTGGCACTCATGGACACTCATCTAAGGTAGAAACTCAACCTTTCTCTATGCTCTTCAGGACTAATCTATGATGGAATATTTTGGGGTGTTACAAGAAGTAGTTGTTTTGTTCATTCTATGTCTTATCCTTTTAGCTATTATTCTCCTAAAATCTAATGGGAACCCTAATAGTAGACTCATAACCAATACTACTTTATCCACCAACATTCCATTGTCTCCCCAATATGAAACAACTAGAACCGCCTCATGCCTCACCAAAATTTTGCAGGGAATATCAGGGATGCTTTTGAAATTCTTTTCTTGGTATTCAACAATCTAGAGGGTTGACCCTCCGTGCGTACCTGGGCAAGCCATGGTTTTTTCTCAAATTTGTCTCTTCTCCTATGATCAAACTCTACTCCCTGCTTGGGTGTTATATATTCAGACCCAAAGAAGAATCTATTTATGGTTATCGATGAATTGGTATAGAAAGAAACAAGGTAACGACCATTTTCTTTGGCTTTGGTATCTTTTGGTCCATTATCATTATGTAGTTAACATAAAATTCTTGGACCATGGATGGATAGTAGAGCCTCGAATCTTATGACATCCACTCAACCTTATATTTTTTGAGCCTACAATTAATAGGTGGATATTCTAGCAAGTCTATCTCAATAATGTGGGCCTTGTTAGTAATATTTCTTTTCAGACTACCTCGGGACGTAATTGTTAGGCCTTCTTAGTAAAATTTGTCAAAGCTTTCGACTGCCTATCTCAAAGCATCACAAGATCTGGGAGACTTTGATATGTTGATGTTGTCACAAATAGGTTATTCCCTTACCTTTCAACTTAGAGAGGGAAATATCTAAACTAGAGTCGATATCTAATTTATCTTATTGTTCAGACTGAGGAGATCCATGTTAGTGTCTCACCAAATTGATATGTAGGGGTAGTAGTCCCAATAACTAGCTCTTGTACATCATCCTTTGAGCCAGAGGACTCATTTATCAATTGTCGACCAGTGTTACTCCTCCTTTGAGACCTTTCATGGGCCGGTGTTAGCCGTGGAGCCATGTGTAACAACAAAGTGAGAATATGAATATAAAATCACCATGGCAAAAAGAAAACTTATAACTAATTTTGATATGAAACTTACAAGTGACGGAGTAAGTGATAGACTGTCACATGTACGATGGAATGTTTTCTTGACCATAATTAGTGATCAGTCAACTTTCAAGCATGTGAGGGTAGATCTGATGGGTCATCACAAGTGTGACAATCCATTAGTCCCACCATTATTGCTAACTAGTGACTAACCAATTCATCTATAATGAGTGATAGTCTCTAACCAAGTCTCTTAACATACATAGCATGATATACACTAGCATAAAATTGAAGATAAATCTTAATGCAGAAGTAATTCTTAAAAAAATCTAATCATAACTACTCAACATGAGAAGAGTCTAAGAATAACATTTAAAGTACAAAATACATCATACTAGTCTGACATAGCCTCTACTAATATAAATAGGATATAAGATAAGTTTCTATTTCACCACAACATAATGAAAGAAAATAAACCTGAAAATAATAAAAAAAGAAATGACGCGTTCGCCCTCAAATAATGAGGACTCACCAAAAGCTAATTCTGAGTAGATTACCAACAAGCCACATGCGGAAGGGTGAGAGTCGAACCATATATTATGGGATAATGTGGACTAAAGTATATGTTAGTACATGTAATATGCTAATTATGGAGAATACGCAATGCATGTCGTAAATTATGATAATGCAATGATGAAGCTAAATATAGTTCAAAACCTTTAAAACATCATGTGAAACATAACACATGGTCAATGCAGACTTGTAAGAAAATTAAAAGATAAAACATAACATAGTGGGAGAATCATAAGTCTTTGTGAGAGATACCATTAATCGACATAAACTATGTGAGTTATAACATAGAGTCAAGTTTTTTCCTCGCACACCAAAAAGAGAGGTTCCATAATTTCCAAGGTATAAATCGTAACATTGCCTAACTGTATCCACTATGCTACTAAGAAATTAAACCTCAACTAACGGGTGACCCTTTCTAAGGAATTAAGCCTCTATTAGTAGGTGATCCTTTCTATTACAGTGGCCCGTAGTTATATAGGACAATGGGATTTCTTTTAAAGAACTCCGCCTCTACTAACGGGTAGCTTTTATCCCAAGGTAGACTCGGTGCTAGGTCAATGTCAATCTCAATAAAATATCATACATAATATATTATAAGCTTTGAAGATGATAAGAATCTTCTAGCAATACCAAGTTCAACCTAAATACTTAAAAATCATAATAATAACTCCTTCAACATAGCATGATATCATAACATACTCATAAATATACTTATCTAAAGCATCAAGATCATGATAAACTTTTCATAAAATTTCTATTGATACTTCATCTAGAAGCATCCTTAAAATTATAGTTCATAAATTCATGATGCATGCATAATCTCAAATCATAGCTCATAGTCATAAAATGGTCATAATCCATGGGCTCATGTTAAAATCCTTGAAGCAAGTTATTAACACCATATAATGCATAATACGATCATTGAATATGGGTAAAAACAAAATTGAATGAATCCAATGCTAAACCATTAAAACCCTAGAACTATTGAATTATAGTTGATAAAACAAGGGAGAAAACTTTGGGAATACATGGATGGAAAAGATTCATCAATGAATTTCCCACATACCTTCATGATCCTTAGCTATTAAATTGAAAATGAGACTTGATCACTTGAAACCCTAGCTTAATTTGAGAAGAAGACCTTGGAAAAACCTTGGATAGAAGGCTTCTCTTGATTCTTGAATTTTTTTGACTTGAAAGCTTTAGGGTTCTTGATGGAAAAGAGGAACCCTAGGTGCGTTTTGAGAGTTTCTTGAGACTAGGTGTTTAGATTGATGATTATGAGAGGAAAACTAGTTAGTTTAATTGTATACTCCTTTAAAACATCCAAAAATGACTTAGAATAGGATTAAAAAGCATTGGAAATGACCATAATAATCTTGGGATGCGTGCAGAAAGTTTTTGAAAAATGGTGCAACAAGCCATTAACAGAAGGCTGCATAGCCCGTGAGAGTCTTCAAGTCTCGTATTGGTGGTCATGAAGGTGCGACTACCTGACAGGGCTTCACTAAAACAAATATAATTTATTACTCCAAACTCAAAATGAGCCAAAATTGGTGGCGTTGGAAAGAATACTTAAAGTCTTTTTATTTAATAGGTTATGGATCACCAAATTCTTTATAAAGTAGAAGATAAGATTGTGTGAAATTAACCCAAGTAAAATATTATATCAAAATTCAATCAGTAAAGAAGTTGTGACGACCCAAGCCTAGTGTTATGACCCGCCACTTCATTTTGAAGAAGGAGGAAGAACCTAGAGTCTTGGAGAAGTTCATAGAAGACTCTAAATTCTTGTAGAATATTGTAGAAAAGTCTTGAAAGACATAGAGTCCTCTAGAATTCTAGAGTAGGGACTTCTTTGTAAATATGGAAGGACTTGTATAGTAATTTTTATTTACACTTAAGCCCCTTAGGAGTGGTATACATAGAGGGGGAATTCATTTGTAACAAACCATCCATAAATTAAGCATTCTTCCAAGTAATACAAAGCCTTCTTCATCAAAGCTCTCTTGTCTTTTTTACAATCTAGAGTTCCCTTAGAGATCTAATTTTAAAGGCTTACTTGAGCTTATAAGATTGTGAAAGATTCGTGAGTAAGTTGTCAAGTGCCGCACAGAGGCCTTAGTTGAAGTCTAAGTCCTTGACACTAGGGCATAAATGTGCCACAGAGAATGAAGCACCCGAAATCACATCACCCCAAGCCTCTTAGCATTCCTTAATCAATTCATCAGTAATGACAAAAAAAAAGAGAAACATAAGGGGTAATCTAGACTAAGAGATTTTGCATTAAATAAGAGTTAAAGTCAACATATCACCCTTTACTATGTATAATAATACCTTCTACATTAAGACTTAGTGGGGAATAAAACATGTTCCTAGCTCACCCTCAATATGAGGTTAAAATATCAGTATGTAACTGAAATGTCTACACATAACATAAGCTAGATAGGTTAGGAAAGTTATTCCCGGAACATGGAAACTCACCAAAAGTAGTATCCTTGAACGATCAACTTAGCCATGGGGAGGAGAGTGTGGAGAAATGCCGATTGCTACATGGTGATATCATGTAGTCAAAAGTATGTGTAATTGATTTGAATGCACTAAGTGTGAGAGTATGCTACAACGAAAAACATCAAGTCAATGAAAAACTCCTTAGGCCATCCACATCCGGAACACATAACCGATCTTGGTAGTATAACACCCCATCTCCCCCTTGTGAAAATACTTCAACCTTGTTTTACTTCACTAAATTCTTCAACTCAACAAGTGTCAGGTTAAGGTCTTATTTTGACTTGACATCCAACACCAAGGAGGATTTAGACCTATTTTGGACAACCATACCACAATCATCGGTACCACACAACTTCACCCCTAATCTAGCTAACTGGTTAACATCCTCTACCAACTCCCTCTTCCTTTCATCAACATGGGTAACACTTCCCATAGACACTCTACTAAGTGCATCGACAACCACGTTGGCTTTACCTAAATTATAGTGTACACTTATGTCATAGTCCTTGAGGAGTTCTAGCGATCTCCTTTGCCTTAGATTGAGGTCCTTTTGGGTGAACACATATTAAAGACTTTTATGATTGGTATACACATCCACAAGTACCCCATAGAGGAAATACCACCAAATTTTTAAAGCAAAAACAATGGCCACCAACTCAAGATCATGGGTAGGGTAGTTACACTTATGGACTTTCAATTGCCTAGAAGCATAGGCTATGACCTTACCGTTGTATCAAGACACAACCCAAATCAATCTTTGAAGCATCACAATAAACCACAAACCCTTCTAATCTCTCCAATAGAGTTAAAATAGGAGCGGACGTAAGCCAATCTTTCAAGGTTTGAAAACTCTTCTCACACTCATTTGTCCATATGAATTTTGACTTCTTTTGGGTCAATTTCATCATAGGAGATGAGATGGAAGAAAATCCTTCAACTAACCTTCTATAGTATCTGGCTACCCAATAAGCTCCTAATATCTGAAGGAGATAATGGTCTAGAAAAATTCTTGACTGCCCTCATTTTCCTAGGATCAACCTTGATCGCATCACCGGACTCTATGTGACCTAGGAAGGCCACCTCCTTCAACTAAAATTCACATTTGCTAAATTTTATCAACAACTGCCTATCCCTCAATATTTGAAGTACAACCCTTAAGTGATTCTTATGTTCTTCCTCACCTCTAGAGTAGATCAAAATGTCATTGATAAGGACCAAAACTCATCACTACAAACTCAAAGTGAACATACCTTGTTCAGAAAGTCATTTTGGGAATGCTACATTCCCTCACCTTTAGTTGGTGATAACCGAACCGAAGGTCGATCTTGGAGAAATGATTCGCCCTTTGCAATTGATCAAACAAGTCATCTATTCTAGGAATTGGGTACTTGTTCTTAATGTTCACCTTACTCAATTGTCGGTAGTATATGCACATCCAAATCGACCCATCCTTCTTCCTCACAAACAATACAAGAGCACCCCATGATGGATGCTCAGCCTTATCAACCCCTTTTCTAAAAAGTCTTTAATTTTTCCTTCAACTCTTTCAATTCTGCCGGGGCCATTTAGTAAGGAGGAATAGAGATAAGTTGGGTATCAGGGAGGAGATCGATACCAACATCGACTTCCCTTTCGAGAGGGACACCAGAAAGGTCATCCAAAAAGAATTCGAAAACTTATTGACTACGGAAACCGACTCAAGATGAGGACTTTCAGAGTTGACCTCCATAATCCTCACAATATGGTAAATACAACCCTTAGCAATTAATTTTCAGGCCTTAAGACAAAAATGGACTTACCCTTCACTACCGAATCACGACTCTCTCATTCAAGAATAGACTTATTTGGAAATTGGAACTTGAATCAAGGAGTCCTACAATCTATGAAAGCATAAGATGCATGTAACCAATCCATCCATAGTATAACATCGAAATATACCATGTCAAGCACTATGAGATCACAAGAGACAACCTTATGCAAGATGGACACAGCACATCCCTTATAGACTTTCCTAGCCACAACCGACTCACCCACGGGGGTAGACACCAAATAAGGCTCTACTGATATTTTGGGCAATATGTCAAACCTATTAGCTAAGAATGGGGTGAAAAACTATAAGTTTGCACTCGGGTTCAATAATCATATACATCAAAAGTAAATATCTTTAACATACTAATAACTACATTTGGTGCTTTAACATCTCCTAAAAACGTTGCATATGATGTTCCAATTCTCGATGAAAATAATATAGCTTACTGTATTTTGGGCATAACTTTTAAAAGAATCATCCAAATTTGATGATTCAAATTTTTAAATAACCTGAACATCATTATCTATAAGTTTTGTAGACCATATTTTAATTTTCAGAGGTTAAGTAAGTCAAATAAATTAATTGTTGCAAGATATAGTATTGTAACGAAATTGAGTATTTGTATAAGAAAAATCATATATCTCTGTAGGTTGCTCAAAATCAGTTGATTCTTGAACGACATGAAAGTGAACTTCTAGAGAAACAATTCATACGAAGACACAAAATCCTAATGAAGAAGTTATCTTTTTCAAACGCAGCTTCAAAAAAGGGTATTTCATTAAAAGAAGGTTCCTCTCACGAACCATAGAAAGATCTAGATCTATTTGACATCATCCATGACATCAATAGTCCTCCATTTGACGTCACCCATGAAATTACAATCTTTCATTAAATTTTTAGATTTTTCTTTATAATTATTTTAATTATTGGTAGGTCCCTACTTCACACCTATAAATACCCACCTTATTTTATCATTTTTTTCATCAAGCTTTCTCAAGAAACTCTTATCTCTATACTCATTCTAAAAATATAGTTTTGGTTTTTAGTAGTGTAAAAATACTATTTTGGTCATACATATACTCCGAGTAGTACACAAAATGCTCCGGCGAGGAGAAAATGCTAGGATTCAAGCGTATTTATTAAGTTCTTCGATTCTGAGTAACGCTTCGGAATCCAGGTATGTAAGACTTCAATGAGAGTAATCCTTCCACTCTCATGCCTAAAGTATTTTAATTATATGATAAATTATATTTATTTTCTTTAAGTTTTACTCTAAGGTATGTGGGTATTGATTTATGGATCCTTTCATCCATGAAGTCCAAATGAATTATCAAAGTCTTGTATTTAATTCAAATATGAAACCTTATGGGTTTTCATATCATGATTCCAAATGCATAGATTATTAAGTAGTTAAAGTTTAATTACCTATCTTATATTAGTGTATGTAAGGCTTCAATGAGAGTAACAACGTAAAATTTTATTTTGGGGCAGCAAGGAAGAGATACAAACAGTCCGCTAATTTTCAGCATGTTAAGAGAACTTCCGAGACAAGTTTTAGCAAGGTATGGCCTGATCCTCTTCTCCTAAATTTTGGTAAGGTTTGGTAATTATATTAAGGTGTTAATAATGTAAATTTTCTGTTTGTAGCAGCCTCAAATGGGTAACAAGCAGCCACGAAATTTCAGCCGCAACTAGAGAACTTTCTAGACAAATTTTGGCAAGCTTTGGCCAATATCGGATAAGGTAAGGGTTTTCCTTTACATTTGGTGTTTATGGTGTGGTTATGGAGTGTCTTACACGTCTTATATTTGTCTAGAACTATAAAAATTGCACAAGGATGCTTGACGTTGGAAACAAACTAAACTAAGGCCGTCATAATTAAATCGAATGTCGAGTAGGGTGTTGTGGCTTTTGTGCTGGGCTTGCAGGTGATTTTATTGTATGTTGCAGGGATGGAACACGTTTAAAAATCTGTGTGGGATCTGCTGGTTGCAGCCACATGACCCTTCATTTTGTACGGTTAAAGATTTTATGAAATAGCGACTAAAAATCCTATTTTGGTATCGTAGTTTTAAGCGAGTTGTTGGAAGCTTATATTGTGTAATTTTGCCATAATTTAATTGTATGTGAACTGATGATTGTTGTTGTTGGTTCGCTTCTAAGGTTTGGGGGATAAATCAAAAGTTCGGATAGGGCAATTTATAGAGGAGATGCTGTCCGATTTTCGTTAACTCCTAAACTAACCAATAGACTAGTCGAGAAAGGAGAATAAGGAATTGGTTCCTATGGGTTGTTGGTGGTAGAATTGCAATTTTAAAAGTCGAATGTCACTAACATTAGTATTACTTTCATGTTAAATAGGTTAAACGAGTACAGAAGTGAGCTTGAATGCGATTAATCCATAATAGATATGTAGAGCTATTCTTATTTTCTTTTGGCATGTCTTAGGTATAAGTTTTGAATGGTTTGTAATGAAATGTGGGAATAATTCCATTTGTGAAACTCCAAGTGTACTTCATAAACTTTATTCCCTTTGTGATGTTAAGACTCCTTTAATAGTTGAGTTATTACCTTTTAAGGTTGCTAGATCATGAACAATAGTATATGTAAGGCCTGTCTCTTCTTTCTTTTGGAATGTCTTAAGTATAAATGCAATGGCATATGATATGAGGAGGAGGTAGTTCCATTTATAATCTGCGGGTATAACTTATGACTTTTATTCACCACTTGATGTTAGAGTTCTTAAAGTAGTTGAAGTACTACCCTCGAGTCTCCTATCTGATGAATAATAACTGAATGCATCAGTTTCTATTTCTAAGGTCTCTGTGATGACAGACGTCTCTACTTCTACAAGTTGTTTAACCTTGTCTCGATACACATCTACGATTCCTGAGACTCCAGCTAATGTGATCCCTAACGGTGTTTAAAAGGTACTTAAGATGATTACTACTCTCATCTTCAAGTGATGGTTCACTTGATTGTTTTATCAAGTCTCTGATGATGATGTAAATTGCATATGGTTTCTCACTACTCTACTCGCGCATGCTATAACCCATATTCCTCTGAGTCCCATAGAGGGGCCTGGAATGTAGTCGTGCCTATTTTTACTCTTCGCTCACCTAGTCCCAGGCCGATTATATATATATGTAGAAGTATACTTAATGAAATGTCGTATACGATAAAGTAAAGCATACGATGATGCCATATGTGATGATGCCCGTCACCACATCTTGGGTCGGGTATATACATAATGATGTGACGTAAAATATAGATCGGGCCGTATGTTCCTCGACATTATTTTAAAATATAAATCAGGCCATACGTTCCTCGGCACAATTATGGATTGGGCTGAACATTCCTTGATATATTTTACTATATGATAATGGCACCGAGTCCCATAGTGGGTCGGGTGAGGTACAACATATACACCATTCTTTCACCGGGTCCCTCACTAAAAGGACGGATACTTTATCTAGGCATGCATATGAAATATAGGGATACATTTATGATCCCGAGTCCCAGAGTGGACCAGATATACTATGATAACATATGAGATTATGCTGTATACGATGATATGATGCCGTATAAGATGATATAATGAAATAATATACATGATGATATGCTGACAAGTGATTAGGATGAAACGATTATAATAACGAGTTCACTAAAGGGCCGGGTAAAGGGTATGATAAGGTATATGACTGCATATCCTAAGCTGTAGGTACAATAATTTGTTAACTGTTATACATATTTCCTGTATCCCCATTTCAGTTGTTGTTTCAGTTATGATATGTTATACTCTATATACTCAGTACATATGTCGTACTGATCCCCCATTCCCTGGGGGGATGCGTTTCATGCCCGCAGGTACAAATGTTCATTTCGGAGATCCGTCAGCTTAGAATTTCCTCTCAGCTATGTTGGAAGAGCTCCGCTGTTCCGGAGCCTAAATATTTATACTGGTCATTTGATGTACATATTTATTTATTCGGGGGTACAATGGGGGACCTATCCCGTCATATGATACAGTTATTACTCTTAGAGGTCTGTACACATGTGTATGTGGGTTATTTGTGAGTATGTCATGTTATATATGTTATTGTGTTATGGCAGCCTTGTCGGCTTACATGCCCTTTCATGTCGTGATACAAGTGAAAGAGGTGACAGGTATATGAAAACGTTTTTGACCCATTGGGATTTTGTGCATAGTACCACATCATACACAGTTCAACTTGAATATAGCTGATAGATACGCATAAGGGGGTCCAGGTCGGACCCCCAGTTGCGGCCTACGGGGTTGGGTCATGAAAAAAGTGATATTAGAGCAGTTCGTCCTTGGAATGTCTTCAGACCGTGCCTAGTAGAGTCTTGTCTATTAGTGTGTTATGCACCACATCTATAGACAGGAGGCTATAAGACATTTAGGATGTTACTTTCTTTTAGATCTAAGACTGTGCGATAGAGCTGAGTTATAGGGAGTGAAATTCCTCATACTAACCTGTGGTTTTAGTAGGAGGACAACATCGATAGAAGAAAGTAACTGACGATATTAGAAGTTACACAACATATAGGTAAGTAAAGGCACGAAAGACATATGTCAGGTAAGGCGTTGAAATATTATTGACATATAAAGTTGAAAAGTGAAAGGAAAGGTAAACAAGAAAGTATAACAGGTGCAGTTCGAGTGGACATGCGAGGTAAGTCCTTTTTTTATACTGTTATTAATATTGGACGCCATGTGTGGCTGTAATATGATATGATCTGAATATATACATGCATGACCTATGAGGCACATTGGCATTTTATGCATGCAGGTGTTGAGGTAGTAAAAAATACAGAGGAAAAACTGCCCAAATTTTCCTAGAAATAAGAAGAGAATAAGATACAGGGTTATAGTATGTCTTGAAAGGTTGTTCCCACAACAATGATAGGATTTGATTAAAATACGAGTGTGGTTGACCTCGAGAAATGAGTTAATTGCTGAATTGATGGCAATAGAAACTAGGAGGTCGATACTGATTTGGTAGAACGAAGTTGGAAGAGACTTATGATCCAAAGAAGATGATTTAGGAAAGAATGATAAAGCTGGATGGAACGATATATTAAGTCACCGACTGAACTGATACACAGGGATAAACTATGACAAGTTATAGTTGAAAGAAGTAACAGTATAGTTAAGACAAGAGTAAAAGGGAAAAAGAATTGTGACGAATATGAAGTATTAATAAGACAGCTTGTGAGACATTAAGGATAAGACTAACTAAGAAGGGTAATTAACCCATAGTAAGAATCGTGAAGAAGGTCAAACAGTGTTATACTATGGGACTGAATACGAATAGGATACCATGTGAATGTAATGAAGATCATAAGCGAATAAGTAAAGATTAGTAAGTAAGTAGCTAAAAGGTATGACATGATCCATGTGATTGGAAAATAAAGATAGGTGTGAAATAGAAAAGCGAGCTATGGAACAAATAAGGAAGACTTATCAAGTTCTGTAAGGAAAGTTTTGAATAAAGGTTATATGATGACGAAAAGGATAGCTAGTGCAAGAAAACAAAGAGTAATATGGAATTTCTTGCGCATGACCAAAAATGGACATGAGCTGGAGGAATAATAAGGAAGTTCTAACGGAGGCACCCAAGATAGACATAAGTAACTGAATACGAGGACGGAGCGAATGGAGAATGTATGGTTATAAGTTTAAAGGGGTAGTATAACAACATGGTGTTAAGGTAGATCTATTATTGAGGAATAAAGAAGTATTGTGTATATGTGAATCGAGTACCAATAATTAGACTGGATCAGCACCTTACGTTTATGTTAAGATGTCGTACATAGGAAACAAAAGGTATAGAGGATGTAAAGGAAGGCATATATATGGTGCAATATACCAAATATATTGGAAAAGAATCATACGCATTTGAAAATTTGAGATAAGGGCGTAAGGTAGAACACAAATAGATAGTGACATGGGTACACCCTAAAGGGGGGGGGGAAGTGGCTTCAAGTGTGATCCCATACTGGCACGAGTTAACAATGTCTAAAAGCCAGCAATGAATGGATAGAAGCCATAATATCAGAGAAAGTGTTGAGAATTATTAGTAAGGACCTTGAATAGTATGACATCAAAGGATGGGTGCATACAAAGGGGATGAACACGACAAGAGAATCATAATAAGAACTTAAAGATATTATAACGGATAGCCAGGCTACACTTGACTAAAGGTTAGGATGTTTGTAACAGAGTTACTGGCTACTGGCATTGTGATATACAGGTGGCAAAAGAGAAAGGATAAGAAATCTCTCCTATATTGGTATATTAGAAAACTTAAGAGTAAGTGAAGGAAGCAAAACAAGTATGATAAAAGAGACTGTAAGTGCGTGTTAGTACAATGACACATGTAGACCAGAGTAAGCCAAGAGTAGGAAAGAGTATAACTAAAATGGAACGCACTACGTGCAAATGGCACAAGAATAGTTGTGCAGCTTAAAAACATTGGCATACTAAGAGTAAGATCAAGTAGTTACTCGATAAAAAGAAGTCGGTAATAGCAATGTGATTGCCATATTTCAAATCTATTAAAGAAAAGTATACGATGGTTCGAGGCAAAACTATTAAGATAGAATCAGTATTAAGGACAAAAGCCATAGTGGAGCCCTGACCTCTACTGAAGGAGGTAAGACACTAGTATAGCGATGTTAAGGCATTTTTGTGGACTGCTCTAGGTACCTACACACATTTGTGCAAGGATTACAATATGATGTGTGGTAAAAGAACCGGAGAGCAGATCTGGGTAAAAGCGTAGGATAACATGCCTAAAGTGTTATAGGTTGGATTAAGAGGAATTGTACAATAGCTTAAACAAAATTAAGTGTTAGAAGCTTGATAGGCTATTACAGGAGATGGAAACCCTAACTCGGAAATGGAAAATAGTTAATATGGATTATGGTTTAGGCTGACCTCGCATTCTAAGGAAGCATGACTTCATACGGGTTATGGTGGATAGGCTGATAGAGTTGACCCATTTTCTTCCAGTTTGGAAGGCCTATTCAACTGAGGGTTATGCAAGATGACATAGAAAGGGGACAATGAGATTTCATAGAGTTCCCACACCTATTACCTCAGACAGGGAAGTTCAATTTACAGCTAACCGCTGGAGATCACTCCAGAAAGGATTGGGAACACAGGTGAATCTTAGTACGACATTTTGCCCTTCGATTAATGGATAAGCCTAGAGGTGATCCAGCAAGTTATGGATAAAGTAAAGCTTATCCAGGAAAAACTATTAACAGCCCAGAGTTAACAAAAGTCATACATAGTTAGTCGACATCAACCTTTCAAGTTGAAGTAGATGAATGAGTATTTGTGAAAGCGTCACCAAGGAAAGGTTTAATAAAATTCGGCAAGAAGGGGATATATTGATCCTTATTGGATCATTTGTTGAATAGGCAAAGTTGCCTATGAGTTGGACCTACCATCTAATTAGAAGCAATACATTCAGTTTTTATGGATTAATACTCTGCAAATATATAAGCAACCCTCCCAGAATATTCTATATGGATGAGGTCTACATAACAGAGAAGTTACCCTATAAGGTATGACCTATCACCATCTTGGATCAGCAAATTAGAAGGTTGCGAACTAAGGACGTGGCTCCCATTAAGGCATGTGATGAGATAAAGATAGAGAAGCAAAATCCATATGGGTTCCTTATGTCTACAGGTAATCTAAATTCCTAAATCAATGGTGTTGACAAGTAGGAGGCCTATGGATGACAACTGGTATAGAGAATTCCTAAGGTCCTGGTAAGACCTCATAAGAATAATTAACATTCGAGGATGGATGTTCTAAAGGGGGAAAGGATGTTACACCCCACACTTTTGAGCTCGGAGTGTCTCTTAAGCTTCTTAGAAGTTATCATATGAGATGGATAATCTACTACACTATCAAACAACTCTAAGGAACGCAGTATGTGATACCCCATAGTAGGGAAGGTTGGAAATAGGGTCATGGGAATTCGGATGGAGTTGGAGGCTAAGTAATGAGTCATAGTACTCAACTTACCTATGTAAGCTACCAACTTAGACGTTTTACACACTTGAGCTACTTGAGTATATACCAAGCTTGCATAGCAAGGAGTACACGAGTTCTTAAAGTAAGATGAGATTATGAACCCACGAAAAAGGAGAAGAGCGACACGTGGCAGCAAAAGGAGGCACCATGTGGCATCTTAGGAAAGTGACACATGAAATAAGGTGATCCACCTTCTTGGGGTCAAGTAGGTGATCCACCTTCTTGGGGGTGGGCCCCACTAAGGACACGTGGCTGCCTAGGAGATATGGCATGGATACGTGGCCCAATAAGGGATGGACACATGTCACCCTTAGGGGATGACATGTGTCACCTCCTAAGGGAGTGTATATACACATGTAAAGATTGATAAAATTCAGTTTGCACTTCAATTATTCATCCTTAGCTTAAGAAAGTTGAGAGAAAACGTGAGAGTTGGAATAAAGGCAGCCACGGGTTTGATTAATTAAAGGTAAGCCTATGACTTTTGTTTTATGAATTAATTATTTAAGGTATACTATGGTGATATAGTGGTGTTTAACAAAGTAAAATTTCATTTTGGGGCAGCAAGGAAGAGATACAAACAATCCGCTAATTTTCAGCATGTTAAGAAAACTTCCGAGACAAGTTTTAGCAAGGTTTGGCTTGGTCTTCTTCTCACACTTTTTGGTAAGGTTTTTGGAATTATATGAAGGTTTTAATAATGTAAATTTTCTGTTTGTATCATCCTCAAAAGGGTAAGGTAAGGGTTTTCCTTTCAATTTGGCAACTAGAGAACTTCCGAGGCGAATTTTGGCGAGCTTTGGCCAATTTCGGGTAAGGTAAGGGTTTTCCTTTCAATTTTGAGTTCATGGTATGCTTATGGAGTGTGTTACACATCTTATGTGTGTCTTTAACTATAAAAATTGCACAAGTATGCTTGACGTTGGAAACAAACTAAACTAAGGCCGTCATAGTTGAATCGAATGTCGAGTAGGGTGTTGTGGCTGTTGTGCTGGGCTTGTAGGTTCTTTTATTGCATTTTGCAGGGATGGAAAACATTTCAAAATGTGTTTAGGATCTTTTTGTTGCAGCCACACGACCCTCCATTCCGTACGGTTAAAGATTTTATGAAATAGCGACTAAAAACCCTATTTTTGTATCGTAGGTTTAAGCGAGTTGTTGGAAGCTTGTATTGCGTAATGTTTCCATATTTTAATTGTGTGTGAACTTCTGATTGGTTTTGTTGGTTGGATGCTATGTTTTGGGGGTTAAATCGAATGTTCGGATAGGGCAAGATATAGAGGAGATGCTTCCTGATTTCCGTTAGCTCCTTAACTAACTAATAGACTAGTCGAGACTAGCCGAGAAATGAGAATAAGGAATAGGTTCCTATAGGTTGTTGAGGTTAGAATTGCAAGTTGAAAAGTCGAAGGTCACTAACATTAGAATTACTTTCCTGTTAAATAGGTTAAAGGAGTACCGAAGCGAGCTTGAATGCGATTAATTCATAATAGGTATGTAGAGCTATTCTTCTTTTCTTTTTACATGTCTTAGGTATAAGTTATGAATGGTTTGTATATGAAATGTGGGGATAATTCCACTCGTGAAACTCCAAGTGTAATTCATAAACTTTATTCCCTTTGTGATGTTAAGACTCTTGTAATAGTTGAGTTATTGCCTTTTAAGGCTGCTAGATCATGAATACTAGTATATGTAAGGCTTGTCTCTTCTTCCTTTTGGAATGTCTTAAGTATAAATGCAATGGCATATGATATGAGGTGGAGGTAGTTCCAGTTATAAGCTCGAGGTATAACTTGTGACTTTTATTCACCACTTGATGTTAGAGTTCTTAAGTAGTTGAAGTACTACCCTCGAGTCTCCTATCTGATGAATAATAACTGAATGCATCAGCTCCTATTCCTAAGGTCTTTGCGACGAGAGACGTCTCTACTTCTATAAGCTCTTTAACCTTGTCTCGATATACGTCTATGATTCCTGAGACTCCAGCTAATGTAATCCCTAATTATGTTTAGAAGGTACTTAAGACGATTACTACTCTGGTCTTCAAGTGACGGTTCACTTGACTATTTTTATCAATTCTCTGATGATGATGTAAATTGCATATGGTTTCTAACTACTCTACTCTTGCACGCTATAACCCAGCTTCCTCCAAGTCCCATAGAGGGGCCGAGAATGTAGTCTTGCCTAGCTTTACTCTTCGCTCACCGATTCCTGGGCTGGTTATATATATGTAGAAGTATACAATATTGAAATGCCATATATGATGAATTGATGCATAAAATGATGCCGTATGTGATGATGCTCATCACTGAGTCCCAGGCCGGGTATGTATATGATGATATGATGTAAAATATGGATCGGGAAATATGTTTCTTGGCATTATTTTAAAATATGGATATGGCCATACGTTTCTCGACATTATTTTAAAATATGGATCGGGTTGTATGTTCTTCGGTACTATTTTAAAGTATGGATCGGTCCGAACATTCCTCGGTATATTTTACTATATGATAATGGCACTGAGTCCTATAGTGGGTCGGGTTTGGTACGACATGTATACCACTCTTTTACCGAGTCCCTCACTAAAGGGCCGAATACTTTATGTAGGTATGCATATGAAATATAGGGATACATTTGTGACCCCAAGCCCCAGAGTGGACTGGATATACTATGATGACATATGAAATTATGTTGTATACGATGATATGATGTTGTATATGATAACATGATAAAATAATATACATGATGATATGATGATACGTGATTAGGATGAAATGATTATGATACCGAGTTCACTAGAGGGCTGGGCAAAGGGTATGATAAGGTATATGACTGCATGTCCTAAGCTGCAGGTACAATAATCTGTTAACTGTTATACATGTTTCCTGCATCCTCGTTTCAATTGTTGTTTCAGTTATGATATATTATGTTCTATATACTCAGTACATATGTCGTACTGACCCTCCGTTCCCTAGGGGGCTGTATTTCATAACCGCAGGTACAAATGTTCGTTTCGGAGATCCGTCAGCTTAGAATTTCCTCTCAGCTATGTTGGAAGAGCTCTGCTATTCCGAAGCCTAACTTTTGATACTGGTTATTTGATGTACATATTTATTTATTTGGGGGTACGGCGGGGGGCCTGTCCCGCCATATGATACATTAATTACTCTTAAAGGTCTGTAGACATGTGTATGTGGGTTATTTTTGAGTATTTCATGTTATACATGTTATTGTCTTATGGCATCTGTGTCGGCTTGTGTACCCTTTCATGTCGTGATACAGGTGAAAGAGGCGACAAGTATATGAATTTTTTTTGACCCATTGGGATTTGGTGTATAGTACCACATCACACACAGTTCAACTTGAGTATAGTTGATAGATACGCATAAGGGGGTCCAGGTCGGACCCCAGTCGCGGCCTACAGGGTTGGGTCGTGACAAACTCTCATGCCGAAAGTATTTTGATTATATGATAAATTATGTTTATTTTCTTTAACCTTTACTTTATGGTATGTGGGTGTTCATCCATGGGTTCTTCCACCCATGTAGTCCAAAAAATTTTCAACTAAATCTCTTGATTTCAAGTAAGCTTTTCTTATGGGTAATTCATATTTCTACTTAATAGCATGAATCATGGTTAAACTAATGATTATTGGTTTATTTTGATGCCAAATGATTTCATATGTATGAATTGATGATTTGCAAGTATTTTTCTCTATTTAGGTCTTTAAAGGTTCTTGAAATTCATGGTGGTTGTTTAAACCATGATTTTTAACTGATGGATTACAAAGTATTTATGCATAATTTCATTTACATTCATGTTTGAAAGTTGAAGTGATTTGAACCCACTTAGTTTTACTATGTTTTAAATAAAGTTTGACTTGAAAGCTTTGAGTCTAAATGATTGTTTATGAAACCAATATCTATGATCAAAAGGGAGTCTTATGAAATGAAAGATGGATTCTTTATGCAATAAGGATAATTCTTGCATATTTGAATTACCAAAGGTTTTAATGAGCTATTCTACCAAATATGATATTTTGAATTCTCAAGCTATATGTTATGACTATTTTGAAGTATTAAACTATTCCGTGGGATTGACTTAGCACCTAATGGGTCATTGAGGTGGGATTTAGTAAGGGAATCCTAGTAGCAACCCTTTGTCTCATTAATATGTGACAACATAGGAGCCCTTGTAGGCTTAGGCTAATGGATCCACAAATAGCCTTTAAAGTTAACATTAAAGAAATGAATGAAGTTGACGGAGTTCTACCAAGCAAGTAGTCTCTCAGGCCAACGTAGGGGGTTATGTTGGATTCCATGTAATAGCTCGCATGGTCTTAAATGTTGGTTATGGTTATTTTACCATAAAATGAATGTTTAAAAAGACATCTATATGATTAATTATGCATGCATTGCATTATATTTCATACTATATAAATGTTTTAATGTTTTCTCAATGTTGATGCATGCCAACATACTTAGTACATTCAAAGTAGAACTCATACTCTGTTGCCTACATAATATCACCATGTAGGGACTAGTGCTCCTCCACGTTCTCCTCCATGTGGCTAGTTGAGATTTCGTTTGAAGACTACTTTTGGTGAGTTCCCATGTTTCGAGAATAATACTCCTTTATCTTTCTAGCTTATGATATGTTGAGATCTTTAGACACTTACTATGGAATTTCTTTCTATTATGATTGAGGGTGAGCTAGGGACTTGTCTTAGCCCCGTTAAATCTAAAAGTTAGAGGTATTATAGGACATATATAAGTTGAAGATTTACTATTATGATTTCTGCTTGTTTATTTATTGTCATTCACCATGTTACATCTAGGCCCTAGGCTTGGGTTATTTCAAACTTGGTATCAAAACCCAAGGTTTTGAATGGTCCTTAGAGTCCAACATACCATGTGAAATATGGTCTTGTTCATGATTGTGAAGCGCACCACAATTATGAATAAGAGACTAGGAGGTATTTAGGAAAGTTTCCTTTCTTTCATGATCCATGTCATGTGATAGAGCATACTCTAGGTCTTTTCCCCCCTAACAATTGTTCTTTGCAATTTTCAAAAGATGCTTTCAAGAAAAGTTCCAATCCAAAGGAGGATTGATATTAATGAGGGTGGTTTTCTTGTACAAAATGGTTTGGAATCATCATTGGTAGAGGATGTAAAATTAAGGCAAGACATGGGTCCAGTCTTAGTTAAATAAAAGAAATTGGTGGTTGATAAGAAATTTCAAGTTTTCTCACAATGGGGAGATGGAGTACCTAGTTATCAAGGTCGGTTGTTTATTCTAATGTTAATTGTATTAGACGAGTTATGATAGATAGAGATAGAGTGGGTTTTCCATATACTAATGATGTTGGCATACTTACTCCATTTAAGGTTATTGACATGGAAGAAGAGCTAGATGGATCTTGTAGTGTGCATTAGATAGGTAAGAGTATATTGGTATGCCCTTGGTAGGAGTTAATGTGGATGTACAACTGCTAAGGTAGACATAAAAATTCTTAAGTGATGTTAACTTTAAGGGAGCCGTAAAGTGGTTAAAATAGTAGGCTTGAATGCATGGTTGCAGCTATGTGAGTGATTATAGTAAGCTATTGATGACTTCTTGCTAAGGGTTTCAAATGAGTGTATTAGAATGGTTATAGAAATAGTCTTGAATGTGGTATTGATGGCATGTGGGTGAATGTACGATGTATTGGATATTTCTTTATTTGGTCTCGTGGTTTGTTGAATATGGTAATAAGGGGTAGTACTCTTGGAATAGAATTTCATATAGAGGTATAGGGCCCTAAGTTTTTTTTTGTAAGGTGGCTTATCAACGTGATTTTTCATTGGAGTTAGCCTCAGTTCATCCGGATGTGGATGGTCTAAGGAGTTTGATCTTGATGGAGACTCATAATTCTACATACTCTATTCATCCCGGTTTTACCAAAATATACTGAGACTTAAAAGAGTTCTATTGGTGGGGTAGCATGAAGAAGGACATAGCAAGTTTCTTGTTTGAATATCCGAATTGCCAACAAGTGAAGGCCGAACATCAAAGGCTGGGTGGCCTAGCCCAAGACATTGAAATTTCTACTTGGAAGTGGGAAGATGTGAATATGGAGTTTGTAGTGGGTTCGCCTCTTACCCGAAAGCGTCATGATTCAATTTGGGTAATTGATGGTTATTGCATTAAATTAAAGAGTTTTTTCATGAATTCTCCTATTTTGATTTCTAGGGTTCATGATAAAAATTATGAGTATTTTTAATTATACTTCCTAATGATATTATCTATATGAATTATGTATGTGCTGAAAGAAAGTTTGTGATCATGCATGTTTTCAAGTCAATTACATGATTTTCAAATCAGTTGATCATGCATTCATGTCTTACCCTAATTTCAAGTACAAGCTACGGTCATGAATTTTCAAAGTATGAATTATGATTATGTATTTCAATAATGATATGTTTATGTATGTATGATTTGTAATGTGGAAGGACAATACCCGTATTGCACTTATGTTATGAAAGTGAGCTACTCTATGATTTCAAACCTATGATAATGACTATGATATATGAAATTATAATTTCTATGGTATGTATGTATTCTGTGAAATTGGACTTATTACCGAATGTGGACTTGAGGTGGGGACTCGAAATATGGGGTCTTTATATAAAGTCTCTTGTCGCATAACTAAATTCCACCGTAGGTACAAAGGGATTAGAGGCGAATACCCAAATCTCTAAGAGGTGAGTACCCAAAATATCAAGGCTTGGAAGTGAGTAACCGAGTCTAAGAACTAGGTGTGAGTACCCGATTCACATAACCGCTTAGTGGATCCACTTAGACATGTAGGAGTCTACCTTGGCAAGTAGTCTCCTCCTTTACTCAAATGTAGGGGTAATATTGGGATTCCATGGTATAGCTCGCATGGTCTTATTGTCGATTATGATTCCTATCCCACATATGTATGGTCTTTTCATGTTCTAAATGAATAATCCTATCTTTTACTCTTTATGATACTCTTATGATTTATTATGCATTGGTCCTTATTAAAGACTAATTATGATTTTTACTACTTCTCCTATCATGCTAGTTAAAATGGTCATTTGTACAAACATGGTTTTCTATGTGTTGCATTGCCTATATACTTAGTACATTCCAACTTACTAATGCATATTTTTGCCTACATTGTCTCATAATGTAGGGGTTGAGGTTGAAGATCATACTCATCTACGTGGCTAATTAAGCTTTCCTATCAAGCGGTGGTTGTGGTGAGTCCTCATTTATCGGGGACTAGTTATCAAGTTAGTTATAGATTTCAAAGACTTTTGCTATGTTTTATATTGAGGGTGAGCTAGGGACATGTATTACCCCCGCCCATATTCATGAGTAAAGCAATCTAGTTGGACAAATATTTTGAGTTTATGCTGTCATGTGAAGTTCTTAATTTTCTATTCACGGTTTAGACTCTTATGATATTTCCACTTTTAATCTACCTTATTTATGCTTATGATATATAAAAGAGGTTTGGTTGGGGCCTTTCAGGGTTTCTATCATCATGTTACGACTAGGCCGTAGGTCGGGTCGTGACAAGATGTTAGGACTATTGGGAATAATTCCTAAGATTTTACAAGAGCATTTATAAATGTTAAATTACGCTCGATTTTAATAGAAGAGTTTGAGTAAATACTATATATGTGTATTGTGGTTTTTTTCTCCCTTGAGCAAGGATCCACACTAATTACTCATGATGATTTACTACTTCAAGATTTACCTTCTTGAATAGTTGCTCAAAAAAAGCGACTCTTTGAGTATTTAGGTCACACCCAAACTAACATATCCTGATTTTCATGAGTTATTTCTTGACATGTCAAAATCTCATATGAAGCGATCTTTATAGAGTGCACCTGTAACTTTAACATCTCTCTCATATGAGTTACAAGTTTACATAATGAGTTATAAACATGATATATGGACTCCATAGTGAGGAAATATATATAATAATGCATTTTAAAAGAAGTTATAATATGATTTATTTTTTCCATTACATTTGGTCATAGAATTTCTAGTCCTCAGATGAAGTTTTCTCATGTATGACTCATGAATTTATGAGTTTTCAGTCCATCACCCTCAATGTTCTCCATTCCTTTTATCTTGCCAGGGTCTTGGTGTAACACCTCATATCAGACTAGGGAAAGTTCAGGGAATTCCATGTCTGCAGAATTTTTGGGATTTACGGACACCATCTATGAGCCGTAAAAGGAACCATGTACCATACATAAGATTCGGAGATGAAACATCAGAAATAGGAAAATTGGACTAAGATCTACGACCTAAGTTTACAGGCCATAAATTCTTTTACGGGTCATACATTAGGATCGTAGATCAAATTCAAAAACTTAAATTTTGACTTAAAAATTGCGAGCTTCATTTATGGGTCATACATGATTTTACGGGTCTTAATTAGGCCTTGTAAACTAAACTTCAGAACTCAGAAATATCTCTAGTTTTTTTGAAGCCGATCTATGAATCGTAGTTGGAACTACGGTCCATAGAAAAGGTATCATAGAGTCAAAGTTCAGAAACCCCAAAACTTTCTTTGATTTCTATAGATAGAGATCGACTGCAACTATATATAACTTCTTTCTAACACATACTATTCTCGTTTACGATATTAAGCCTTTCAGAACTGCCTACGTTTGAAGAAACGAAATGAATAGTAATAAGCACCACCATGCCCAACAAGCACTTTGGATAAACAAATATCTCACGTTGAGTTTAGGACTGCTTTTCAAGTTTTACCTCAAGTTATGACTATTTAGTCCAATCAAAAAGTAGTGGCCTCAGTCAACCCAAATAGGAATACAAGCATAGCTAAAGTTTAGGACTGTACTCGGATGAACCTTTTAGAGTTCCATAGTTCAAAGATGGATAAGGATCCATGAGACTTCATTGAGGGCATATAGAAGATTATTGTGATTATGAGTGTCACTCTATTTGAGAGTGCATATTTAGACGGTTATCAGTTAAAAGGAGAATCTCAAATTCAGTATAGATAGTGGAAATATGATAGGGCTAAGGATGCAAGCCTAATTAATTGGGATAAGTTCGAGGTTAGTTTTTTGGACATGTTCTTTCCTTTAGACTTGAGGGAAACTAAGGTCCAGGAGTTTATTAATCTTAAGTAGGGAAACATGACAATAAAGGAGTATTCTTTCAAGTTCACCCAACTTTCAAAATATTCTCCAATTATTATGGTCGAGTCTAAGGACCGTATGAGTAAGTTTGTGTTCAGTGTTTCTAAGATGAAGGTGAAAGTGCAGAATTGCAATTTTGAAAAAGGATATGGACATCTTCCTCTTTATGACTCATGCTCAGCAGATTGGGGAAGAGTAGGTTAAGGAGAGTGATCAGGACAACAAGAGGGATTGAATAGATAATGTGGACCACTCTCAGCAAAAATTAGGAGGCGGTATTTATTCTCAATTTTGTCAAAAATATTCAGGACCATCCCCATTTTATGCTAGTTCTCTAGTGCATAGGTTCATACATCATAACAAGGATAGGGCATCAGGCTCTAAGTTATATGGTAGCATCAGTAGTGGTCGCATATTTCCATTTTGTCAGTAGTTTGGAAAGAATCACCCGAGAAAGTGTATGGCCGGTAGTAGTGGTTGCATTGGATATGGTAAGACAGGTCATATATTTAGAGATTGCCTATAGGTTATAGGTAAGAAAAGGGATGTTAGTAAGCAGGATCAACCTAACACTTCACCAGCTTCAGCAGGGTACCTCATCTAATACTAGTGGCGAGCAACACCAGAATAGATTCTATGTTGTTCAGACTCTATAGGTTCCCTGATGTAGCCACTAGTATTTTATGAGTCTTTCATTTCAAATTTTATGAATTGTTAAATCCAGGAGTTACACTTTCTTTAGTGACTCCTTATATTGACATAAATTTTGATGTCAGTCCTGAAATCTTGTTAGACCTTTCTTACTCTCTACTCTTATTGGTGAATCAGTCTTAGAAAATTATGTATACATAAATTTCCAAATCTCTGATTTTTTGAAAATTGTCACGACCCAACCCCATGGGCCGCGACTGGGTGTCCGAGCTGGACACCCACGTATACTCCTAGTAACCGCAAGTAAACTTGTCGCCTGTTTGAGTCACAACGTCTCAATAGGTAATATAACTTATAAGCCGACGAGGCTATCGTAGCTTGTGGGATCGTCCCATTATAAACACACATGCAAGCCGACAAGGCTGCTTCGACAAAGGTCGCCCTAAAATATAAGTCATACAGGCACAATTGAACACATATATATATATACACACCCCACACACGTATCCATAGACCTCTAAGAGTATTAGTAAAAACATATGGCAGGACAGGGCCCCCGCCGTACCCCTGAATAAATGAAAACATACAGCAGAGGTTTAGTACCCAAAAGCTAGTCTCCAACACAATGGAGCTTTTCCCAAACTTGCTAGGTGGTACCCTACCCAAGAAGAGGGGGTCAGTACGATATGTGTACTGAGTATGTAAAGCATAAAATACCATAAGGAAAGTATAGTTGACACTGGGATGCAGAGAACAAGTACAAAAATTAATAAATCACATTACCTGCACCTTCTAAAATGAGGTCATGTAACTCAGTATGATATTCCACACCTAGCCCGTTATGGGACATGGTGTTACAAATTTATCTTTATGTCATCATATGCATAAATATACCATAACCGGCCCTTTAATGAGACTCGATCTGCAATCATATCGTCTTATCATTGTATTTACATAGCATACCCGGCACTTGGTGGGGCTCCGTCATACCCGGCCCTTTTTGGGACTCGGTGAATATTTATATCATCTTATATCGTACTCGACCCCTTGTTGGGACTTCGGTCGTACCCGGCCCTCTATGGGACTCGGTAAAGATATGTAAACCATATGCATAAGCAGAGTAGTAAGTAACCATATGCAACCTAGATCATTACCTCAGAGATCGTATCATGTTTAACTTATAGCTAAGGTATGCCAAAAGAAGAAAGAGAATGAACTCTACACAGTCTGTACTTTCCTTTATGTGGTCATCATAGTCACATTTCGTACTCGGCCCATCATGGGGCTCGGTGAACAACCATGGCATCATAACCTCATTCCCATGCCAAATACGTGTCAAGAGAAAGGAAGGATAGCTTTACCTACCCATCACTTCCTATCGTAAGGAAGCTTGAGAAGCCTTAGTTCAATTACTGTAGGAGTGCTTTTATCAAGAAGTAAATAAGGGCCGTGAATTACGCTTGGAATCTATGAGTAGATTTACCCTCAAGCTCACACCATTCATTACTTAACTTGAAGACATGCCAAAAGAAGAGAAATAGTAGGCTCTACATACTTATTCCAAAAATATGCCAAAAGAAAGCTTCACATACCTTGTCTGAATTATTCCTTATCCTGCTTGCCTCGCCGTCCTTTGAACCTATTCAACATGAAAGTAGTATGAATATCAACCCCTTTTACTTTCCATCACCCTAGGTTACATCTTAGTATTAATGAAATCTATTTGCTTAGTCGTTCCCCTGACTAGTTCTGTTATTCGCTAAGGCGTCGACGAAAATTGGGCAGCACCTCCCCTATAATGTGCCCTATCCAAATTTCCAATTAGGTCCCTAAGACCTAAATACAAACAACAACAATAAACTGAAACTCATATACACATAAAACATGGAAACATTACACAACATAGGCTCCAAACAACTTAACATTATGATATCAAAATAGTGTCTTTAGCCTTTATTTCGTAAAACCTTTAATCGTGCGGAACGGAGAGTTGTCTGGCTGCAACCAGCAGCTCCCACACATCTTTTAGAATGACTTTAGGACCTGCAACACACCATCACACACCTGCAACAGCCCCCACACGCCCAATGCCTCATTTCGACTATAATTTAACTATAGTGATTCCAATTTAGTTTATTTCGGACGTCAAGCATATTTATCATATTTCCGCATTTCTAGCCACTTACACAACGTATAATACCCTCTATAACAACACCATAAACTCCAATTTAAAAGGAAAGGCCTTACCTTGCGTTAAACTTATCAAACTCGCCAAAACTATCAAAACGTGAAATTTGGACAGCCCACTGTCTTATATTGTCGCTTAGTTTTGAAGGGGTAATTGAGGGAAAAAGGATTTGTGGCCTTAATGAAAGTTATATACATGTGTATCAAGGTGGCATAAAATTTTGAATCACCCCTACATCATTTTTTTACGAAAAGATATGCCCAATATACCCACAGCTGTCCGTGTAGGATTCCCAAAACAACATCTGGGCAACACCTCCCCCATACTTCATCACCCTTTTTCGAGTAGAGAAAAGAGAAACTAGGTTTTAGAGGCTAAATGAAAGTTGTATCCCTATGAAATATATTTCCAAAACATCTTGAATCACTCAAAAAGAAGCCTTACACAAGGAGTTATACTTGTAATACCAACTTAGTGTTTCTCCGAACCATGGCTACCTTTGCTTTCTTCTCCACGTTTTTCTCTCTATTTTTGTTCAAGTTTTTGGCTAAAAATGACTTAATAGTCATCCATACATAGATATATATCCTTTTGGAGAGTGACACGTGTCATCCCCTAAGGGTGAAACGTGTCACACCCTTAGGCAGCCACCTCAATTATGCAACCAATCCATGGTTGCCACATGGCAGGTGGGGTCCACCCCATGGTGTGTCACCTGCTTCCACATGTCACTTTCATGTGCTGCCATGTGTACCTATCATGTGCTGCCATGTGTCAAGTAGGTGAGTCACCTACTTGCTTCAAGTAGGTGCGTCGTTTGCTTATTTCTCTTCCGTGGGTTTGTAATTTCGTCGCACTTTAAGAGCCTATGTATTCCTTGCTACTTAGTCTCAACACGCAGTCGAGTAGCTTAAGTACATAAGACTCCAAGTTGGTAGCTTACGCGAGTCAATCGAGTCCTACAACTCATTTCTCAACCTTCAACTCCTTCAAATTTTTATAACCCTATTTCCAATCTTCCTTATTATGAAGCATTTCGTTCCCCTTTCCTTGGAGTTATTTGATAGCATTATTAACTATCCGACTCACATAACGACTTTTAAGAAACTTAAGAGCCTTCCCAGAAACTTGAGAAGCTTAAGAAGCATTCTAAGGTACCAAAGTATGGGGTGTAACATCCTTTCCCCCTTTAGAACATTCGTTCCCAAATGTTAACTAGCCTCATAAGGTCTTACGAGTGCTTCAGGATTCTTCTGTACTGGCTTCCGTTCATAGGCCTTGTATCACCTCATATGGTCTATTTAAGAAGGTAGATTACTTGTAGGCATAGGGAACAGGTGATATTTCTTTTCCATTACTTCTTTCCAGTTCCTTTACCACACATCATATTGCACCCTTTACACGAACATGTGTAGGAGCTTAAAGTAGCCTGAAAGATACTTTAGCATCACCATACTAGTCTGTACATAAACCTGCATCGTTTCTTACTTCCTTCCTCTACTTACCCTTGAGTTTCCTCATATTCCAGTATAGGAGAGATCTCTCATCCTTTCCTTGTTTTGCTGCTTGTACACCACAATACTAGTAGTCAGTAACTTTGTTACCAACATCTTACCTTCAGTCAAGTATATCCTAGCTATTCCTTACAGTATGTTTAAGTTCTCATCGTAATTCTTTTTTTGTATTCATCCCCTTTGTATGCACCTACTCTTTGATGTCATACTATTCAATTCCTTACTATTAATTCTCCGCACTATCTCCGGTATCATGGCTTCTATATAGCTGGCCTTTAGATCTTATTAACTCGTGCCAGTATGGGATCTCACTTGAAGCCACTTCCCCCCTTTAGGGTGTACCCATGTCACTATCTATTGTGTTCTACTTTATGCCATTATTTCCAATCTTCCAATACGTATGATTCTTTTCCAACACATTCGGTATACTGCACCATATCTATGCCTTCCTTTATATCTTCCATACCTTTGGTTGCCTAGGTACGATAACTTAACACAATCATGAGGTGCTAATTCAGTCTAATTATGGGTACTATAGTCACGTAGCAATTTATTCGAAGCCACTTTCCATTTATTTTGATCAACAACTAGCTAAGGCTTATAGTCGTTTCCAATTCTCAAATAGGCAGTACTTACCTTCCGACGCTCGGTGTCCCAAGATTTGTCATAGTCCTAGCCTTATACCAGTGGGTTACACTTGTCCCTTTAATGAATTCACAATGCGCTAGTTGTTTTGCAAAGCTACATCCCCTATCTCAAAGGGTCTTATCATCTTTCACAGTGGAGTTACGTATCCACAATACTTCTTTATATCAACAATTCCATGTACGGCCAACGTGTATATATATATGCATATCATCTCATATCACAGCCACACAGGGCTTTCCAGGGGGTCACCCATCCCAATATTACTCTTGCCCAAGCACGCCTAACTTTAGAGTTCTGATGGAATCCGGTATGTTAGTGCTGGTATGATCGCACCCTCCCCCATGGGGTGCATATCTACCGAAGAAGACGATGACCTAGCAGCTAATCCAGTAGGCCAAGCTACACTACCCAAGTTACCCTTATATTCTTATTACACGGACCACATCCTATCTTTAGCCATTTCCTTATAAGGCTTTACTTATTTTCATAACTATCCTCATTATATTCACATCATATCCTGTTCGCATTCTACCCCATAGTATAACACTTCTTAACTTTTTTCACGATTTTTACTGTGGGTTACTTACCCTTCTTAGTTAGTCTTATCCTTAATATATCGTTCAATCCAGAACTACCAGTCTTTCCTAAATCATTTTCCTTTTATTTCAAGGAAAATTTGGGCATAGTTTCCTTTGTATTTCTTACTATCGCAACACCTACACGCAGAAAATGCCAACAATGCCTCACAGGGGCAATACGCATAAAGATACATATATACGTATTATATCACATCATATCGTAGCCTCACAGGGCGCCCAATATCAACAATAGTATAAACTGATGGACTTACCTCGTATGTCCAACTCGAACTGCACCTGTTTAGACTTTCCGTCTACTTTTCCTTTCAATTTTCAACTTTACATGTCAACCGTAATTCAATACCTTACCTAGAACCTATCATTCGTGCCTTGCTTACCTGCGTGCTGTGTAACTTCCAATATCGTCAGTAACCTTCTTCTATCGATGTTCTCCTTCTGTTGAAATCACAAGTTAGTATGAGGAGTTTCATTCCCTATGACTTGGCTCTATCGCACGATCGTAGATATGAAAAAAAGGTAAAATCCTAAATGTCCTGTAGCCTCTTGTCTATAGATGTGGTGCACAACACATCGATAATCAAGACTCTACTAGACACGGTCTATAAATACTTCGAGGACGAACTGCTCTGATACCACTTTCTGTCACGACCTAACCCCGTGGGCCGCGACTGGGTGTCTGAGCGAGATACCCACGTATACCCCTGGTAACCGCAAGTAAACCTGTCACCTGTTTGAGTCACAACGTCTCAATAGGTAACATAACTTATAAGTCGGCGAGGCTATCATAGCTTGTAGGATCATCCCATTATAAATACACATGTGAGCCGACAAGGCTGCTTCGACAAAGGTCGCCCCAAAATATAAGTCATACAGGCACAATTGAACACACATATATAAACACACCCCACACACGTATCTACAGGCCTCTAAGAGTATTAGTGACAACATATGGCGGGACAGGACCCCCTTTGTACCCCTGAATAAACGAAAACATACAACAGAGGTTTAGTACCCAAAATCTAGGCTCCGACACAATGTAGCTTTTCCTGAACTTGCTAGGTGGAACCCTAGGCTGGCAGATCCTCAAAGCGTGCATCTGTACCTACGGGCATGAACGCAGCCCCCCAAGAAGAGGGGGTTAGTACGATATGTGTACTGAGTATGTAAAGCATAAAATACCACAAGGAAAGTATAGTTAACACGGGGATGCAGAGAACAAGTACAAAAATTAATAAATCACATTACGTGCACCTTCTAAATAGAGATCATGTAACTCAGTATGATATTCCACACCTGGCCCATTATGGGACTTGGTGTTACAAATTTATCTTTATGTCATCATATGCATAAATATACCAAAACCAGCCCTTTAATGAGACTCGGTCTGCAATCATGTAGTCTTATCATTGCATTTACATAGCATACCCGACCCTTGGTGGGGCTCAGTCATACCCGGCCCTTTTTGGGACTCGGTGAATATTTATATCATCTTATATCGTATCCGGCCCCTTGTTGGAACTTCGATCGTACCCGTCCCTCTATGGGACTAGGTAAAGATTTGTAAACCATATGCATAAGCAGAGTAGTAAGTAACCATATGCAAGCTAGATCATTACCTCAGAGATCGTATCATGTTTAACTTATAGCTAAGGTATGCCAAAAGAAGAAAGAGAATGAACTCTACACAGTCTGTACTTTCCTTTATGTGGTCATCATAGTCACATTTCGTACTCGTCCCATCATGGGGCTCGGTGAACAACCATGGCATCATAACCTCATTCCCATGCCCAATACGTGTCAAGAGAAAGGAAGGATAGCTTTACCTACCCATCACTTCCTATCGTAAGGAAGCTTGAGAAGCCTTAGTTCAATTACTGTAGGAGTGCTTTTATCAAGAAGTAAATAAGGGCCGTGAATTACGCTTGGAATCTATGAGTAGATTTACCCTCAAGCTCACACCATTCATTACTTAACTTGAAGACATGCCAAAAGAAGAGAAATAGTAGGCTCTACATACTTATTCCAAAAATATGCCAAAAGAAAGCTTCACATACCTTGTCTGAATTATTCCTTATCCTGCTTGCCTCGCCGTCCTTTGAACCTATTCAACATGAAAGTAGTATGAATAGCAACCCCTTTTACTTTCCATCACCCTAGGTTACATCTTAGTATTAATGAAATCTATTTCCTTAGTCGTTTCCCCGACTAGTTCTGTTATTCGCTAAGGCGTCGACGAAAATTGGGCAGCACCTCCCCTATAATGTGCCCTATCCAAATTTCTAATTAGGTCCCTAATACCTAAATCCAACCAACAACAATAACCTGAAACTCATATACACATAAAACATGGAAACATTACACAACATAGGCTGCAAACAACTTATCATTATGATATCAAAATAGTGTCTTTAGCCTTTATTTCGTAAAACCTTTAATCGTGCGGAACGGAGAGTTGTGTGGCTGCAACCAGAAGCTCCCTCACATCTTTTAGAATGAATTTAGGACCTTCAACACACCATCACACCCTGCAACAGCCCCCACACGCCCAATGCCTCATTTCGACTACAATTTAACTATAGCGATTCCAACATGTGTAGGATTTTACTTCCCCAGGTATATGTTTCTGATTTGATATTTTATTCCCTGTTTCTCTGTTTCAGATATGCTTCTAGTTATACTATGCTATATTATGTTTTACATACTCAGTACATATGCCGTACTGACCCCCGTACTGACCCCCTTTCTTTGGAGGCCAAGAAAGGTAAGGCCCGAGTTTCATTCAATGAATTAATTATTTAAGATATAAAGCAGTTATATAATGATGTTGGATAACATAAAATTCCGATTTGGGGTAGTGCAAAAGGGATACAAACAGTCCGCCCCAATTTAGCACACCAAGAAGTTCTGAGATGCAATTTTGGCGAGTTTTGGCCAATTTCGGGTAAGGTACGGTTTCTCCTTTCAATTTGGACTTTATGGTGTTTTTATGGAGTGTGTTACACGTCCTATATCTGTAAATATGAAAATTCCATAGAAACGCTTGACGTTCGAAACAAACTAAATTGGAGTCGTTATAGTTGAATTGTCGTCAAAGTAAAGTGTTGTGCTTGTGGTGTACTGCTGCAGGTGTGTGGGTGTGTGTTGCAGGGACTAAAATTATTTTAAAAGAGGTGTGTATGCTGCTGGTTTCAGCCACACAACCCCTCATTTTGTATAATTAAAGGTTTTGTGAAACAAAGATTAGAAACCCTCTTTTGATATCGTAGCTCCGAGCGAGTCATTTGGAGTTTATGTTGTATATTGTTGATGTGAATTGCTTAAACATATGATGCAGGTTGTTTTTTTTTGTTGGCTGTAGGTATTAGGAGTGAAATTGGAAATTCAGATAGGGTATATTATAGGGGAGGTGCTGCCCAATTTTCGTTAATGCCTTAACTAATTAAAGAACTAGTCGAGGAGACAAACAAGGAAATAGATTCCATGAATAATAAGGTGCAACCTAAGATGCTGGAAATTTAAGAGTGGTTTATATTTGTATTACTTTCATGTTGAATAGGTTCAAAGGACAACGAGGCGAACGGGATAAAAGTAACACATAAGAGGTATGTAAAGCCTATCTGTTCTCTTTCTTTTGGCATGTCTTAGATGTAAGCAGGATATGATATGAGCTTTGGGGGTAATTCCATTCCCAGGTTTTGAATATGACTTCAGGACCCCTACTCACTTTTGAAGATTAAACTTTAAAGTAGTAAGCTACTATCTTCGAGTCTTCGATAGGCTGAATAGTAACTGGAGGTATAGGCCTCTATCCCTAAGGGCTCCATGAGGACAGACGTCTGGATTTGGTAAGCTGTTTGACAACATTTTGACACATGTCTATGGTTTCTGACACTCCATACAGTCCTCCGTGACACCTAGCAGGTACTTCAATTAATTCCAAGTGACAGTTCACTTGATGACTTCATTGAGTCTCTTATAATAATTTAAACTGTGTTTTGTTTCTCACTACTCTACTCATGTATACTGTAATACTTCATTCCTCGCATCCTGGGCCAAGAATAGTAATCGTGCATATTTTACTGTGTTATTCCTCACGCCCTCACTAGAGGGCCGAGAATAGTTTATATACATATGATGATGTGTTGTAATAAGGTGGTGATGGCACTGGGGCCATGATGATTTTACAGATATGATTCACCCAATCCCTGGTAGGGCTGGCTATATTGTAAAAATTGAGCATTCATGATTTTACTTCCCCAGGTACAAGTTTCTGATTTGATATTTTATTCTCTACTTCTCTATTTTAGTTATGCTTCTAATTATGCTACGCTATATTATGTTTTACATACTCAATACATATGTCGTACTGACTCCTTTTGTTCGGGGGTGGGGGGCTTCATTCATGCCCACAAGTATAGGTACACAGTTTAGGGATCCATCAGCGTAGAAGTCCCACTCAGCGGTCCAGAAGTGCTCTATTGTGCTGGAGCCTGATTTTGGTACTAAGTGCTCTATTGATATATATATTCATTTGGTTATGGGTACGGTGGGGGCCCTGTCCCGCCTTATGTTACTGTTCTTCTTACTCTTAGAGGTCTATGGATATGGATGTGGGTTATAGGTATGTGGGTTGTGTGGGTATATGAGTTGTATATGAGTTGTATATGAGTTGTATATGAGTGGTAAATGAGTTGTATATGCATGTATGTACAGCTGTACTGATATAACTTATGATTTGGGGTGTTTCTTGTATCGTGGCAGCCTTGTCGGCTTGCGTATATGTGTATTACAGAATGACCTATATGTTACAAAAGCGTTGTCGACTTGTATGTTTTCTTACCTATTAGTGTATTTTGAGTATAAATAGGAGACAGGTTATGTATAGTTGGTCGGGGTACATGTGTATGTCCAGTTCGGGCACCCATCATGGCCTACGGGGTTGGGTCTTGACAAATATGTATATGAGGGGTCTAGGTCGGACCCCAGTCGCGGTCTATGAGGTTGGGTCATGACAATATAGTTTCTGTAGAGGATATTCAAGTTGATCCTCAAAAGACCAAGGTAGTTAGGAACTGGTCTAGACATTTCTCTCTTTCAGATAAAAGGAATTTGTTGGGTTTATCTAGGTACTACAGAAGGTTCTTTGAAAGATTTTCTTCTATCGTTTCTCCTTTGTCCAGATTAACTACGAAGAAAGTCAAGTTTTAGTGTGCCATGACCCAAACTAAAGCCTAACTGTGACATATAGATTAAAATCCTGAGGGACCCCAACCAAGCCTATTATAATATCATTCATGAGCATATATAAAATAAGTAAAGAAAATAGAGCTAAATCAAGCTATAAAAGCGTAGTCTCGATAAAAGGAACATAAGTCTCAAAAGAGTAAAAGCGACAACATAGACTCCATGAATATCTAGCATGCCTCTACTAGCTCGTTGGGGGCATAAGATAAGTCCCTAGCTCACCTATCACAACATAAGAGTAATGAAGAATTCAAATGTCAACATGAAGTTAAAATCCCATGCCCTTGAAACATGAGGACTCACCACCAAGTACAACTATAATGGGCTCTAGCCATGAATCAGAGGATGAGCGTGATTGTCAGACCATACATTATGATATAATGAGGCAAAAGTATGCGTCACTAAGTATGTAAGAATCATGCATGATCAATAAATATAGGACATAACCAATATCAATCATTAGATATAAGACCAACATCTTTAAAACACAAGATAAGTGGTAAAAACCTTAAAACATTTAATTCATTGGTTAGTGCATCAAAAACCTCATCATCATGAGAACTTTATACCTTTGTTTAAATAGTGTAGGATGGGAATTTTAACAGACATATAAGTCCATACATGTTACACCCCATACTTTTGTACCTTGGAACACGTTCTTAAGTCTCTTGAAAGGCTCTTAAGTTTCATGGAAGGATTGTAAGCCTCTTAAGTTTCTTAAGGTTTCCTAATGTTTCTTAAAGTTTCTAAAAGCTTCTTAAGTTTCTTGAAAGATTCCTAAGTTCTTGAAAGCTTCTTAGAAGTTACCATGTGATCCAGATAGGCTATAATGCCATCAAACAACTCTAAGGAAGGGAGAATGTGATACCCCATAGTAGAGAAGATTGGAAATAGAGTTAGAAGAATCCGGAAGAAGTTGGAGACCAAACAATAAGTTGTAGGACTCGAATTATTTACATAAGCTTACAACTTGGATATATTACATACTTAAGCTACTGAATTACATGCCAAGCTTATGTAGCAAGGATTACATAGGTTCGTAAAAGAAGATGAGATTACAAATCCACGAAGGGGAAAAGAAAGTGCCACATGGAAACATGGGAGAGTGCCACATGGTAGTAGCTGGGAGTACCATATGGAAGATTCTAGAGAAAAGGGGTGGGCCCCCACATGCCACATGGCAGCTCGTGATTGGAAGAAGGGATGTGGTGGCCCAAATGAAGCCTTGACATGTGTCACCACTTAGGGCTTGACATGTGTCACCACTTAAGTGTTGAAATATGTCACCCCCCTTAGGTAGCCTATATATATGTGTCTTATGACTTATCAAATTTCCATACATTTCTAGAAAACTCAAGAATAAGAGAAAGAGGAAGAGAAGAAACTAGAGAGGTAGAGAGAGAAGGCCACGGATTTGGAGAGGAAAAAGGTAAGTTCTCCAATTTCATTCTGTCAATTAACTATCTAGGGTATACCATGATGTTATGAAGGTATTGGTAATGTAAATTTATGGTTGGTAGAATCCCTAAAAAGTTAACAAATAGCCCCGAAGTTTCAGCTGCGCTAAAAAAATTTTTGAGGCGAGTTCCGACAAGTTTTGGCGAGTTTCGGGTAAGGTAAATTTTTTCCTTTCGAACTGGAGTTTATGATGATGTTATGATGTATATTACATGTCTGGAATGAGGATGGAAGTGGAAAATTTTCATAAGGACGCTTGACATTAGAAACAAACTAAATTGAAGTTGTTATAGCTAAGTCGAAGTCGAGTAGTGTGTTGTGATTGTGGTGCTGCGTTTGCAGCTGGTTTGGTGTTGTGTTTCAGGGCTGTAAAATTTTCTAAAAAAGGTGTTATGAAATAAAGGTTAAAAACTCTATTTTGATATCGTAGTTTTGAGCTAGTGGTTTAGAGTTGTATTGAGTAATTTTGAAATGATTTACTTGTATATATGCTGCTGGTTATTTTTGTTGGTATGGTTCTTGACATGGTAGCCGAGTTGAAATCTCGGGGATGTTGAAATTATAGGGGAGATGCTGCCCAATTTTCGATAACTTAGGAACTAGTAATGAACTAGTCGAGGGAAATGGATAAGGAAATGACCTCTATGAAGACTTGGTTGTAGAGTTGGAATTTGAAAGTGAAAGGTCATTAACCATAGTATTACTTTCATGTTAAATAGGTTCAAGAGACGATGAGTCAAATATATTAGGAGTAATCCGTAAGAGGTATGTAAAGCTAACCATTCCTTCTTTTGGCATGTCTTTGGAATAAGTATGTAAAGCTAATCGTTCTTTCTCTTGGCATGTTTTGACATAAGTATATAAAGCTAATCTTCCTTTTTGGCATGGTTTTTATGAAACACGTATATGACTTTTATATGATTCCAAGGAAGTTCCTATTCATAGAGCCGCTAGGATGGTCAACTTCTTGATTTTCCAAAGGATATTTTATCATGCCTAGATACGTGTATATGATTCCAAAAGTTTTATTTGGATATAAATCATAATGATATTCAAAAGGTACTTGATACGACTCTTATCTTGAATTTTGAATAATAAAACATTTTGTTAACTCCAGCGAGTCTCAAAAATTATTTAAAGTGCATTTAGTTTCTTACTACTCCACTCGTGGATGCCTCAATGCTTCCTTCACCGAGCCTGGATCAGGTTTTGTTATCGTGCGTACTTCTCTACATCATTCACCATGCCCCGATGTAAGGGGCTAGGTACGCCCTGTATATAGGTTTGATTTGTCGAGTTATGATGTGCCATGTACACATATGATATGATATGATCTGATATGACCATCTAATATGATATGATCGGTTACGAAGATATTTCCTACTATGGAGTTATGATAAGTTTTGGCGCCAATGATGGGGTGGTGACATTGATTTGTTCACTGAGTCCCATAATAGGGCCGGATATGGCATATGTTTTTCTGCATATATTATCTGTGGTTATGAAAAGCATTTTGATATTTTGGATATTTTGCTCATTTTTGCACCTTCTATTCTGGTAATGGATTTACCTATTAAAGTCCATGCTTTACATACTCAGTACATTGTTCATACTGACCCCCTTTCTTTGGGGGTTGCGTTACATGTCCGCAGGTATAGACGCTCGGTTTGCCTATCCGCTCGCTTAGGACATCCACCTTGTTGTTTGGTAGTGCTCTTTTTCCGGAGCCCTATTTTGGTATTAACTTTTCTATTGTACATTTGTACATATTAGTTAAGGGTACGACAGGACCTTGTCCCGTCATATGACTAGGCTATCATTTTGTAGAGGTATGTAGACTTGTGATATGGGTTATGTATATATGTTTTGGGCTTTTTTTTCCGTAATGGCCTTAACGGCCCTCTTTTGCTATATCTATTCTCATGCGCTCTCTAGCGACCCCTTTTTGATTTCTACTTTTATTTATTCTGTAATATGCTAAGTGGGCTAAGGGTATGTATGGGTGCCCAATCGGGATCCTTTCACGACCTATGGAGTTGGGTATCACAATAAAAGCCATATTGAGAAGGGGGAGGCTATTTGCCAAGGTAGGCTCCTTCCAACATTATTATCAGCATCATCAAACCCATATTGGTAAATAAAATCTTATTATGGCAATGTAGTTTAAGGGACTAAGGGTTGCTATTAGGGCTTGGGTCGAGCCCCTACCTCAAAGTTCACTTGATGCTAATTCAACATCCAACGAAATACATATCATATCGTAATATAAATATATCATAGGAATAACTCATTCGTCATGTGATTTATGTAATGTGGGTGTAGGTCTTCCATTATTACAAATTCTTTTCATAACAATATCATTAGGGTCTTATGTCAGCTTATTCATTAAGGACCTTAAGTCACCTTTTCATTAACTTTCTTGAAACGTCATAGAATCATTATTCAAAACCTTTCATAAATCATTCATAACTTTGAAGAGCATTCAATAAAGCTTTTATTGAATATAATTTGAAACAAAATCATGATCATAGCTTACAAATCATAATTAAAACTACCAAATATCATGAATCATTGAAAGTCATCTTAAATTCATGTAATATGATGTCAATTATGCATAAAAAGGCTAATACCATTGAAATATAGCTTAATTTAGAAGACCCAATGCAAATCATGAAATTAGGGCTTTGTGTTAAAGAAATTGGGGACAAAACTTGGTATTCCATGGGTAAAAGGTACCCATGGATGAAGTCCCACATACCTTGACCTTTAGAAGCTCTAAACTGAAGTGAATTGAAGCATGACCTTGAAGAAATCTTTTTAAATTGCTTGGAGAAGAAGAAGACTCTTGAGAAAAAACTTGGGAGAGAAGATTTTGTGATTTTGGGAATTATGGTAAGAATGAGAGGGAAATGTGATTTTGGGAATAATAGGTAAGAATCTAGTCTCAAAACCATCCACATTAATTAATGAAATTTAGGGAAATGACCAAAATAACCATGACTTAAAACTGATTTTGGGTTACTAAACGGACCCTCACCATGGACCATTTTGGGCAATACAGTCCGTGAAACTGGTTTGTGTTAGTAGACTTGAACTGGAAATCTGGGGGTCTCAGAGGTGTGTCCACCACGAAGGTAACCATGGATCATGGAGATCACTATGGACCGTGGTCCCTATCGTGAAGCCCACCTCTAAACTCTTGAATTTTAGGATATCACCCACGGGAACCAAAATAGACCATACTGAGTAACACGGTTCCTGAACCTAGTCCGTAGTGGCCACCTGGTGCAAAAGCTGAGATTTTTCTATGGAACTTCTTCTGAACCTCGTTTTATGACTTTCAACTTACATAGTGGTTTGAAGATTGTGAGAAGAGTTTTCAGGATTTAAAGACTTGACTTATGTCTTCCCTAGTTTTCACTCTAACAGAGGGTTTAGATGGTTTTTTGGTGTATTGTGATACAAAAAAAACTTGTATTAATTATGTGTTGATACAATATGGAAAGTTCATAACTTATGCTTCCAGAATTCACAAGGTTCATGAGAAGAATTACCAGACTCATAATATCAAATTAGGAGTAGTGTTGTTTGCCTTGAATATTTGGAGGCACTATCTTTATGGAGTTCACTTGGAGTGTTCAAGGATCATAAAAACCTACATTATGTGGTTAATCAGAAAGACTTGAATTTTTGCCAGAGGATATGGCTCGAGTTGTCAAAGAATTATGACATGAGTGTCTTATACCATCTAGGTAAAGTCAATGAAGTGCAAGATGCTCTCAGTAGTTTATGTATGAACAATGTTGCTTACGTTGATAATGATAAGAAAGAGTTAGTTCGTGATGTTCACAGACCTACTCTCTTGGGAGTTCGTCTGATTGATTCAGAAGATGGTAGAGTTATTTTTTAGAATGGATCAGAATCATCTCTTGTGATGGATATTAGGGAAAATTAGGATGATGATCCAACCTAGGGTAATATGAAGAAAGACGTTCTCAAAAGACCATTGATGCTTTCTCCGAAAGGGGGATATGGTGCTTAGTTATAGGGTTAGCTATGTGTTTTAGATGTTGATTGGTTAAGGTAATAGATACTAGAAGAGGCTTACAGTTCTCGATATTCTATTCACCCAAGAACAACTAATATGCACCATGATCTATGGAAAGTTTATGTGCTCCCGTCTTTCCACTGCCATCTTCGGTGGATGCGCCCCTTCACTTAAATGGGCCATCGACATCATGCAGTCTACAAAAATAGATTTCGCGGAAAACCAACAATATCCAATCTTTGTTGGCCATTCACCCCTAGCCATTTCGAGCATCTCTTTCAACTACCGCATAATCCCCCAACATGCCTTTCACTTTTACCTCTCTCTAAAAATTATAGTCATGGTAAAATCTTGGATTAGTGGAATGTCATAAAGAAAAATATTGAGAAATTTGTGGCTAAGTGTCCAAATTGCTCACAAGTTAAAGTTGAGCATCTGAAATCAAAAGGTATGACTCAGATATCAATATTCCTACTTAGAAGTGGGAAGAGTTGAATATGCACTTCATCAGGGTTTTGCCTTGCACAGGTCAGAAGCATGACTCGATATAAGTGGTTGTAGACCGAATGACTAAGTCATCACATTTCCTTCAAGTTAAGACTCTCTATACAACTGAGGACTATGCTAAACTTTGCATTCGAGAGTTAGTGAAATTGCATGGGGTTCCATGAGCTACTCAGTTATTAGTATTTCAGTATTATCATTATTACTCTATAAGTTAAATACATATTTTCATTGGGAGTTTTACTTAGCATTGAGTGGAGTTAGGGATGAAGTATCACGGTCAACGTCTAATGGATCATTTAGTATCAATCTCTAAGTCCTGGAACAACGTGTCACCATAGAATTTAAGGGGCGTTTCCTTAGTTGAGGTCGGCTTCTTAGTTTTTATAGACATTAGCTTAAATTGGCCTTTATACCTTGGCGAAGTAAATTGAGACCTTTTGATGAGGATTATACATCAAAATCCATATATTAGCTCACATTGTTATATGTCAATTTTAGTATCTACAATAGTCAGTCTTTCATTTTTGTATGATTAAGTATTCAGTTATTTCAGTACAACTTTTATCCTTTTTCATATTATTTACTTGGTCATTGTATCAGTATGTTTTATAGTTCAGCATGTTTATTTAATATGTCTATTATGCATCATCCTTCTGTTATGACACAAGCCTAGGGCATAGATGTGACACCGTGATCAGAAACCTAAAGGATCCCAACAAAGCCATCTTAGCATACATCGCATACATAAGGAAAAGAACATAATAAGATAAGTGGAAGAATCAACTCAAAAGTACAAGTCTAAGGAATAGAAATACACAATCCAATGTACAAAATGGACTTACCTCAATACAAACATCTAAACATGCCTATATAGTAGACTTTGATGGGGGCTTAGGACAAGCTCCTAGCTCACCCAAAACATAAGACAAGTCAAAGTAGCAACATGAAAGAAAGTCATTTACCTCGATGATTGAGGACTCACCAAATTTTGGAGAACTAAGTAACTCTAGCCACGAATAGGATGGTCGTCGTCCGCTCCTACATTATGAGATAATGTAGGATAAATATGTGTTATTATATAAAAGGTACTAAGTACATGACATATGCATGAACAAGTAAAGAAATATGAGCATTATGACATAAGATGTATGACCAATCATAATGAGCATGAATTAACTTAAAGCATTTGAAATATCATGTAAACTATTGTCAAGCATCATAAACTTCATAATAAACCTTTCATCTTTGCTTAATAACTTTAAATATGGGATAAGACCTTTCACTGAAATCTTAAGACCATGCGATCTATAACATGGAATTTGATGTAACTTAAACATAGAGAAGAGAGATGATATTTGCCAAGGTAGACTCCATGAGAAACAACTTTAACTTCAATAGCTATATGTGGATTCACTAGCTAAGCCATAAAGGTAACCTACATGGGCAACGTATTTTAGAACTTTGGGTTGCTACTAGAAATCCCTTGGGTAACTAACTACGTTACCGTACCAAAATCATAATTGAAATAGCTTAATGCATGGGCATTCATACTTCAACTTGAAATCATGCAATTTATATAGAAACATTCTTAGAATAATTATTGATAACAATTAAAATCAAAATTTAAGCAACCCAATGCAATTCATCAAAACTAGGATTAATAGACAATTGAAAATTAAGGAATAATTTGAGAAACCTTGGGACTCCATGGGTGAAATAAACCCATGGATCAATCCCCTCATTCCTTGATAAAATCTACTTAAAATTGAAGAAGAACCTTGAAGAACTTGAAACCCTATCTTGGAATTTGAAGAAGAGCTTGAGAGAATTTATGATCTTGCCTTAGATAAATTTGAAGAGTGATTTAGAATAGAGGGAATTTTGAAGAGATGGGTAGTTATAGGTTTGAACTTTGACATAATAGTGTCTAGATACATTGAACCAAACTTTGGAAAAATACACAAATACCCTTTATTAAAACTCAAATTTAGATGTACGACTGAGATTCTATGAGTCATTCTCAAGTCTACAACTCGTATACTTGATTCATCATTGCATACCTGAGGAAGGTATAATTTCGGGGCCTCTGCAGTTGATTCTATGAGTCGTGGTTATGACGCATCATCATGATTACTAGTCATAAACTCAACTCGTCCTACAGGTTTTAGAAGACCCTGATTTTTGGGGTCTCTAATCTTTTCTTACGAGTTGTGTCTATGACTCGTAAACTTCCTTACTAGTTGTTAAAGTCGTTCGTCCTGTGGGTCTGAAAAACCTACAAATATATTGGTCTCTGAAGTTTCAAAATGTGTCATCCTTATGACTCATTAATAAGAAGACGACTGGAGCTCCTTCAAAGATTTGTCTTGAACAAGTTCAAGGACTCCTTCTTCGACTCGTATCGTAGGAACTTCTAGAATTATAGAGTAAGTCATAGTCTTGATTCCAGTCCACATTTTGAGTAATTTCTCTTTGGTTCCAACTTTCCGACTTCGGGGTCTTACAATATCTCCCCCTTGGGAACATTTATCCTCGAATGAGATTCGACTATCATAGAAAAGATACAGAAAGAGAACTAATAACCCATCATGAATATAATGATACCTTAAAATCCATAAAACATGAAAATTTCAAACATAACATAAAACGTGACATAAAATCAACTTTCATGAACACGCATGCATGTGAATGACATAGGAAGGACTAATTACATAGGCATTTAATCGACTTGAATAAGAACAACGTACTACCTTAGACTTGTGTAGAGAGAATGACATACTAGTATTGCTTCATCATATCAACCTCCGCTTCCCAAATAGCACTCTCTACATGTTGATTTCTCCATAACACCTTAACGAATACAACTTGTTTGTTTGTTAGCTTCTTCACTTGCCAATCTAAGATTTTCACCAGAATCTCCTCGTAAGTCAAATTCTCTTCAATATTCACATCTTCTAATGGTATAAATGAATTCAGATCACCCACAAACTTCTTCAACATAGATACATGAAACACCGGTGAACCATAGCTAACTCAAATGGAAAATCCAATTCATAAGACACATTGCCAATATGCCTTAATATCTTGTAAGGTCCAGCATATCTAGGAATTAATTTCCCTTTCGTACCAAAATGCATTACACCTTTCATGGGTGAAACCTTCAAATAGACCCAATCATCCGCCTCAAGTTCAAGCTCTCTTTTCCTAACATTCGAATAAAACTTTCGACGACTTTGAGCCATCTTTAACCTCTCCAGTATGGGTCTCACCTTCTCCAAAGCATCTATTACCAAATTTGTACAAATCAATGCCATCCACCCACTTCAAACCATCCCACCAGGAGCCTACATCTTCTCTCACATAATGCTTTAAAAGGAGTAATTAGGATGCTAGAGCAATAACTATTATTGTAGGCAAACTCGATCAATAGAAAATGCTCATCCCAACTTCCTTTAAAATCAATCACACATACCCTCAACATATCCTCTAAGTTTTGGATCGTCCGTTCGGCTTGACAATTGGTTTGAGGATGGAAAGTGGTACTTAATTACACTTTTGTACCAAGACCCTTTTGAAATGACTTCTAAAAGTGTGAACTCAATTAATTACCTCAATCTAATATAATTGACAAGGGAACACCATGTAGTCTTACCAACTCACAAACATACAACTTAGCATAATCTTAGGAACCACAAGAAGTCTTAATCGGTAGAAAGTGAGCCGACTTGGTCATTTCCAAAAAAATCCAAATGGAATCATATTGTTTCTTAGTATGAGGAAAATCAGTTACAAAGTCCATATTCACATCTTCCCACTTCCAAGTAGGAATATCAATGTTTTGAGCTAAATCTCCTGGCTTTTGATGCTCAACTTTAACTTGTTGGCAATTTGGACACTTAGCCACGAACTCTGCTATATCCTTCTTTGTGTCACTTCAACAATACTCTTCCCTTAAATCATAATACATCTAGGTGTATCCCGGATGAATTGAATACCGTGAACTATAGGCCTCATCTAGTATTAATTCTCTTAACCCCTTAATATTAGGAACACACAAACGACCTTGGTAGTGAAGTACACTATATCCTCCTTGGGAGAAAGCCTCAATGGATTTTTTGGCAACCGACTTATTTAATTCAATCAACGCCAGATCATTGTCTTGGTTGTCCTTAACATCCATCACAAGAGATAATTCTGAACCATTTTGAGTAAGGATACCTCCATCGTTGGAATCAACCATGCGAACACCTAGTTGAGCCAACCTATGCACATCCTTGACCAATTCTTTCTTACCTTCTTCAACATGTGAAACACTACTCATGGATAATCTACTTAGTGCATCGGCAACCATATTAGCCTTACCTAGATGGTACAACACACTTATATCATAGTCTTTCAACAACTCAAGCCATCTTCTTTGCCAAAGGTTCAAGTCCTTTTGGTTAAACACGTATTGTAGACTTTTTTCATCAATAAACACATCCACATGGACACCATAAAGATAGTGTCTCCAAATTTGCAAAGCAAATACCACCACCACTAGTTCCAAGTCATGAGTCAGATAATTCCTTTCATGCACCTTAAGTTGCCTAAAAGAATAGGCTATCACCTTACAATGTTGTATCAAACCATAACCAAGACCAACCTTTGATACATCACAATACACAACAAAGTCCTCGGTCCCTTCTGACAAGGTCAAAATAGGAGCGGTGGTAAGATGATCTTTCAACTCTTAGAAACTTTTCTCACAAGCTTCCGACTATTGGAACTTCACTTTCTTTTGGGTCAAATTAGTCAAAGTAGAAGATATCGATGAAAACCCTTCGAAAAATCTTCTATAATATTTGGTTATGCCCAAGAAACTCTTAGTATCAAAAGGAGATAATGGTCTAGGCTAATTCTTAACCGCCTCCATTTTCTTAGGATCAACCATAATCCCTTCACTGGATACAATGTGACCAAGGAAAGAAACTTCCCTTAACCAAAACTCACACTTATTGAACTTGGAAAATAGTTGCTTATCCCTTAGAGTTATCAATACAATCCTCAAGTGATTAGCATGCTCCTCATCATTCCTACAGTAAACTAAAGTATCGTCAATAAACACAATTACAAACATGTCCAAATATTGCTTGAACACCCTATTCATCAAGTCCATGAACACTGTGGAGGCATTGGTCAAACCAAATGACATAACTAAGAACTCATAATGACCATACCTTATTTGAAATACTAGCTTAGGAATATCACACTCTCTCACCCTTAATTGGTGATAACCAAAGTGGAGATCAACCTTGGAAAAATAACTTGCCCATTGCAATTGCTTAAAAAAATCTTCTATCCTCAGAATTGGGTATTTATTCTTCATGGTTACTTTATTCAATTATCAGTAGTCAATGTACATACGTAGTTAACCATCCTTCTTTCTAACAAACAAAATAGGAGCACCCCATAGAAATATACCTGGTCTAATGTAACCTTTTTCTAACAAGTCCTTCAATTGATCCTCTAACTCCTTTAGTTCCACCAGAGCCATTCAGTAAGGAGGAACAAAAATGGGTTGAGTATTGGTAAGAAGGACTATGCCAAAATCAATTTTCCTTTTGGGAGGGACACTGAGCAAATCATCAGGAAACACATCTGAAAACTCATTAACAATAGGGACCAACTCTAGAGTAGGGGCTTTAGAATTAGTATACCTAACCCTCACAAGATGCTAAATGCAACCCTTAGAAAATATTTTTTGAGTTTTAAGGCTCGAAATGAATTGACCTCTGAACACAAAATTACTACCCTTCCACTCTAGGATTGTCTTATTAGGGAATTTGAACTTAACCACTCGGGTTCTACAATCAATAGAAGCATAGCATGCATATAGTAAATCTATACCGAGGAAAACATCAAAATCAGTCATCTCAAGCTCAACTAGATCACATAGAGTAACTTTATGGAAACCCAAAATCGGACAACTTCTATAGACGCTTTTAGCCACAACCGACTCATTTACGGGAGTATAAATGGAAAAAGGCTATAATAATATTTTGGGGCTAACATCAAATCTCATGACTACACAAGGAGTAACAAAAGATAAATTTGTACCCGAATTAAGTAAGGCAAAAACATGATAGTGAAAGACCAGTAGCATACCTCTTTCCTACCATGAAAAGCATAAAATCAATTATTGCGTTGGGCACCCTTTGGTTAAGCTTGGGCACCTTGTTGCACTTGGCCTTGAGGATGACCATCTTTAACCTTACAATCCTTAGCATGATATCCCGGTTTACCACACCTATAGAAAAAATCCAAGCCCGCTAGACACTCTCCCTTGTGGTTCTTTCCACATTTCTTGCAAGCGAGTATAACTTCTCCAATAGGAGAACCTCCTTGAGTCTTAGGATTGGGCACCCTATCTTTGTTAAACCTTAAAGTAGTAGAATTTGAAAATCCTTAACTAGAGTACCTTTGGAGAAAATATGGATGTCCACCACTTCAAGACCCAGCATAAGAGGAATCACCACCATCAGTCCTTTCCCTCGTGGACTCCTTAGTTTTCTCCTTTAGCTTCTCACTCTCTATTTACTCTGCATAAGTCATATGTCTAGAGAGAATTGATCAAATTTTTTCGATCCAAAGTATTTCACGATGTCCATCTCCCGAATCAACATGGCCATCTTACACTCTTTAGAAACCACCTTCGACACACCCGACATGAATTGCTCATATGAGCTCTTGGGTCTGCAACCATGAATGAAGCATATTTCGACAATTGGATGAACTTGAGGGAAACCTACATCACACTCATACCACCTTGCTTAGGATTTATGAACTCTTATATATTGGACTCTCTCAACTCTAATGGGAAAAGCGGTCAAGAAACACTCTTTTGAATTCATCCCACTCACTTTTTCATTGATGAAACCAAACACGAGAAACACCTTTCTATTGATAAGTAGACAACTTTGCCCTCTCAACCGGGCTAACCCCATAACCTCCACAATCTTTTGAATGCTATTAACAGACTCTTGTAGACCCTTTTCAACCTTAAAACCCCAAAATACCAGAGGATTTATCCTTATGAAGTCAAGAATCTTTTTTTCCACCATACTCACACGTAAGTTTGCGGGAGCAACCAACTCTCGATTGGCTTGAGCCATAATGGCTTGAGCAAGTACTTGAAAGGCTGCTCGGAATTTGGAATTGGAAACTTGGTCATTCAAGGGATCATTTGGAGATTTGTTTTGGTCCTCTTCAACCATATTCCCTCGAGTGGGTTATCTTTATGGAGGTTGTTTCTGAAAATCGTAAAGAACAAGCGTTAGAGGGAAATACTTAGGGTACTACTCTACCGCATAACATAGATCATGAAAGAAGTGAGATTTTACAAGATGTTTCATAGCCTTCTATTCATAGATGTGGGGAACTTCATACCAATAAATAAGACTCTTCTAAATGTGGCATGTTAGACTCCCTAGGACACTCCCAAACCTTGTGCTCTAATACCAAGTTTCTCATGATCCAAGCTTAAGCCCTAGATGTGACAAGTAATCGAGACCTAAAGGATCCTAACCAAGCGTACTCATCACAAATTACATAAATAAGGTTAAGAACATAACAAGATAAGATTAAAAATCAACTCAAAAGTGCAAGTATAAGGAATAGAAATACATAATCCAATGTCCAAAATAGACTTACATTAATTCAAAGGTCTAAATATGCCTCTATACTAGACGTTGATAAGGGATTAGGTGTAACTACCTATCTCCATCATTATTAATAGGCCAATAGAGAAGGATTTTGGACCAGAAAACTTTGGGTGGTAACTTCAGAAAATTTGAGCCTAGGACAACTTGGATGAATTCATAGTCTTGCGAGGTATGAAGTGACCTATTGATAGGAGTAGGATCGAATAATTAATTTAATATAATTAGTGTATATCCAAGATGATGTGGAGTTGTTATGGCTTTACAAAATTGCATTTAGGTGAGTTAAATCCCCAAAATTGCCTTAGGCGTGAAAGGTATGAATTAAGATGCCATGGAATGGGAGTGTATTGTAAAATAGGATTTTGGAGCTCAATTTCTGATCTCACTATCTTCGTATTTCCTGCCAGAGTGAGATTATTTCTGCTAGAGAAGAATGATCCCACTATGGCAGGACATTCGCGACTTAAAGACGGAAAAAAATCCCAAAATGGTTTTTTTCTGCAAAAACTATTTCAAGATGTTGGTAGGCGGCCGAGGGAGATTTTTATCATCTTTCTATGGATATCCATGATTGGGGTAAGATTTCTACTCCCTAAACTCATCATTCAATTCTAATACCCATAAACTAGGATGGGTGGTCATTGTGGGAGGTTTTTGGCCTGTGGGTAATGGTGAAAATTATCCCTAGGTGGGGTTTGGGATCATGGGTTGGTCTAATAGGGGAATTATGATATAATTCGACTAAGGTAGATCATTTTATTGATCTTTTGTATGTATTTGCTATTTTTGGATCAAGAACAAATAAAATGAACTCGAAAAGGGAAAGCTCTTGAATCTTAGAGTGGTTAAACCTCGAATTTAAGGTAGGTGATGGTTTTATTTTCCGTATGTGTTTCATGTACATATTAAATTATTTTAGGTATGCATGTGTGTATATAAATAGGGAAGTACATTATTGAATATGTAAAATGATCAATTATTGATTTGTTTTGTTATGAACCTGTTCTTGGTGACATAACGTGGAATACTAAATATAATTGTGGCAGTTTGTATGTTGGTATCGGGTGTCATATTCTGAAATATAAATTGTATAAAGTTTCATGTTCTGACACATATTTGGATCGCTTGTCACGTTATGACACAAACCTTGGATCAAGTGTCATGTTCTGACACAAGTTAAGTGTTTGCAGGTCCCATAAGAGGACCCTTATGTGAAATTGCATGATATTTGGATTGATGAAATGTGATCTTGTTGAGTACTGATTGAGATGAAAATGGTTAAGTTATTCTATAAATATGTGATTAGTATGTTGGGTTTACTTGTCCATGATCCGCTTACTTGCGAGCCATGTGATTCTATTAGTACACTATTGATTTTCTATACTGATAAAACACTTGCTTTGTCTTTTTTGAGTACAGGGAATATTCAGTGGGCTGTGAAGAGACCTCGCCTAGAAGAGTGATTGTGTTCGAGTCCAAGGGTGAGTTATTATTTTATGCTGTTATGGACTCTCTCTTTTGTTCTAGTTCTTTTTCCATGACTTACACGTTTAGACAATGGTTTAACTATTAATAATTTTCTAGTAGGAGTTACACTCCCTCGCTAGACTTATTGGTATTAAAGTTTTGGTACGATGACTTTTAGTTCCTAGGCTTCCGCATGATTTAAGTTTGTTAACTAGATGGATTTTGAGTTTATGAGAACTTGGTATTTATTTCTTGAGTAAACCTTCTTCCATAATCTTTAATTGTTATATCTCACAAGTTCTGTTAGATTGGGATGTAAAAATGGTTCTCCCACCAGAAGGTTAGTATGAGTGCCAATCACAGTGGGTTGGGGTCATGACAAAGTTGTATAAGAGCCCTAGGTTTGTTGATCTCGTTATACCAAAATGAGTCTAGTAAATTCTAGCAAAAGGGTACAAAGACGCTTATACTTTTCTTCTACAGGCTACAAGACTTTAGGAAAAGTTTTATCTATCTTTTTTCCTTCATGCTATAATTTGATTCCAATTTGTGTCTGATGATCCAAATTGGTATCTAGCTTCTTTCACTCTCTTTTCTGAAGATGGTTAATACTTACTATAATGGTGTACCTCCCATAGCTCCAGTGGATCCAGAGGAAGATCTAGTCGTTCGAGGGTGAGGTAGAGATAAAGGTAGGAGAGGAAGACATGGTAGGGACAGAGGAAGATGCGGAACCCTCTAGGGTGGAGATTCTAGTTGGAGAGGTGACAGTAGATGAGGCCCCTCCTGCTCCCCAGAATGTGTTAGAAGGAGATGTAGAGGTTGGAAAAAAAGAGAATATTGAGCAAGAGGAAGACAACCAGACTAGGGTTGCCGATCTTCCACCTCTGGACCCCATAATGGCATAACAGATCATGGTCTTTTTTAGTAGGTTGGCTTGCTCTAGAGCCATTCCCACCATGCCTGTAGCACCAGCCCTTGTTGCTTGTCTTTTTACTGCTGCAGCTCCATTAGCAGATGAGGTTGTAGGAATTGATGCCTACTTAAAAGCACTTATGGGTCCTGTTATGTTAGACACTAAGCATGATATGCTCACCAAGTTTGTTAAAGCTTAAGCCTTCAGTATTCCATGGTACTGAGAATCAGGAAGCATATGAATTCATTCTTGACTGCTTGAGAGTTTACACAAGTTGGGGATAGTGCACCAGTGTTGGAGGGCTTATGTAGAGTGTCGTTCACTAGTGTTGCTCCCATTTACTTAGGCTCAATTTCATACTAGGAAATATATGTGCCCCGTACCTTGTGGGACCGTACGAAGGATGAGTTTACGTCACTATAGCAGGGAGGTTTGTCATTGGCTGCTTATAAGGCCAAATTTTATATGTTGTCTAGGTGCGCTACTCAACTAGTTACTACTAAAGAAGAGAAGATTTGGTTATTTGAGAAAGGGTTGAACCCTGAGTTGCAGGTGCTGTCAGTTCACATAAAATCATCAGACAGGAGTTTCAACGAAGTCACTAACTTTATGAAAAAGGTAGAAGGTATGAGAAGAGATGGGCAGGCCAAAGCTTTATCTAAGAAACCAAAGAGCATAGATAATTTTCAGGGATCCTATTCTAGAGCATCAGAAGGTCCAATAATTGTAGCCCTGCCAATTCAGTCAGCATTGCCCAGTTCTACTGGTAATGCTGACTTTTGGGCGAGTTGTTTGGAGCTTGTATTGCGTAATATTATGGTGTTGTGCTTGTACATAGCTGATGGTTATTATTGTTGGTGTGGATTCTAAGGTTAGAGATTAAAATTGGAAGTTCAGATTGGGCAAGTTATAGAAGAAATGTTGCCCAATTTCCGTCAGTTTCTTGACTAATTAATACACCAGTCGAGAAGGATAAATGGCGAGAGTAGCTCCTGTAACTACTCTCTTACCGATTTACAAGATAGGAAGTCGAAATTCATTGATATGAGTATTACTTTCATGTTAAATAGGTTCAGAGGATGATGAGGCAAGTGTGGTTAAGAGTAATCCACAAAAGGTATGTGAAGCTACCCTTTCTTCTCTTTTGGCATGTCTTAGATGTAAGTATTATGTATGTGAAATTGGGAGTTATTTCATTCTTAAAGCTCTGAGTATGAGTTAAGAATGTTGTTCACTTCCTACTAATTAGAACTCCTGCAATAGTTGATTTATCGCCTTGTAAGTCTTCTATGTGAGTAAAAGTAATATACGTAGAGCCTATCTCTTCTTCTTGTTGGAATGTCTTAAGTATAAGTAGAATGACATATGACATGAATTTAGAGGTAATTCCCTTCATAATATCCGAGTATAACTCATTACTCTTACTCATTTTTGAATATTAAGGGTCTTAAAGTAGTTAAACTACTACTCTCGAGTCTCCTATACATTGACTAGTAGGTGGAGATATAAGTTCCTCTTCCTAAAGGCTCTACAAGGGTAAAAGTCTCTGATTGCATAAACTATATAGCATCACCTTGATACATGCCTCTAAGGCCTAAGCCTTTACTTGATATGATTCCTATTGACCGTTAGAGGGTACTTAAGACGATTACTACCCTGATTTTCAAGTGATGGTTCGCTTGATTACTCTGTTGAGCCTCAGATGATCATTTAGTTGCATATAGTTATGCGCTGCTTTGCTCACGCATACTGTAATACATCTTTCACCGAGTCCTAAGCTGTCTATAATATATGTATACGATTATATAATACGTGGATCGGGCCATCATTCCCTGGTATTATTATGTGATATGTGGATCGGGCCGTTATTCCTCGACATTAATATATGATATATATGTATACGGATCAGGCCATTGTACCTCCACATTATTATATAATATACGGATTGGGCCATCATACCTTGGAATTATTATATGAGATACGGATCAGGCCATCGCTCCTCAATATTATTATATGATATGTGGATTGAGCCGTCGTTCCTTGGCGTGTACTTGCTATATACATGAATTGGGCTGTACGTTCCACAACGCTAATAGTACATATGTGCCTATGATGATAGAATGATGTATTTGTAACACCGAGTCCCCTAGCAGGCCAGGTACAGTGTGTGATGAGTGTATATATGTCTTTATTTTATAAGATACAGGTACAATGATTTATTAAAGGTTACACTTATCCCTTGCATCCCTACTTCAGCTATAGTCTCAGTTATGATAATTATGCTTTATATACTCAGCACACATATCGTATTAACCCCCTTTCTTTGAGGGGCTGCATTTTATGCCCGCAGGTACAGATATTCATTAAAGGGATCCGCAAGCTTAGGATTTCCACTTAGCTATGTCGGAAGTGCTCTACTATTCTGGAGCCTAGCTTTTGGTGATGGTCTTCTAATGTATACATTCGTTTATTCAGGGGTACAAGGGGCCCTGTCCCGCCATATGTTATTATTAATATTCTTAGAGGCCTGAAGACATGTGTGTGGGTTATACGTGTAAATTTTGTTCAGTTATGTCTACATGATGTATTGTAAATATTAAGATGCTATGGCATCCTTGTCGGCTTGCATTCCCTTTCATGCTAATATACAAATAAAAGAGGCTACATGTATATGAAAATGCTATGAACCACTAGGTTCTTATATATAGTTCTTATATCGATTGTTACATCTGATAGTTAAGTATATGGGGGTCCAGGTCGGACCCCAGTCACAGCCTACGGAGTTGGGTCATGATAAAAGTGGTATCAGAGTAGTTCATCCTTGGAGTGTCTACAGACCATGTCTTGTAGAGTCTTATTTAGCGGTGTGTTGTGCACCACATCTATAAATAGGAGGCTATAGGATATTTAGGATGTTACCTTTCTTTCACATCTGAGATCTTCCTATAGATCCGAGTCATAGAAAAACTTCCTTATACTAACCCTTAATTTTAGCAAGAGGACAACATTAATAGAAGAGAGTAATTGTCGATATTGGTGGTTACAAAGTATGCAAGTAAGAAAAGGTATGAGAGGTATATGTTGAGTAAGGTATGGAAGTTTGATTGAAGTGTAAAGTCAAAAACTGAAGGGAAAAATAGATAAAAAAGTGTAATAGACGTAGGTTGAAGATGGATATACGAGGTAAGTCCATTATTTCCATATTGTTATTGATATTGAAAGCCTTGTGGGGCTATAATATGAGAAGATAGTGAAAGCCATGTGTGGCTATGATATGATATCGTACATATATATATGTTGGCCCTGTGAGGCATTGTTGGTATTTCCTGCTTACAGGTTTGAGACAGTAAGGAATATAGAGGAAACTCTGCCTAGATTTTCCCGAAAATGAGGTAGAAGTTCATGACGTTCCTTGGAAGGTGATACCGATAAAGTGAACTTTTTATGTTGAACCAAAGCTAAAAGGAGTACCCTCCATGTTACCAGTGAGGGACACTATTATTACTTGGGAAATTTTGTCATGGAAAAAGCCTATCTGAGCAGCAAAGTTCAGACTGAGGTATTTCCAGCTGTGCCTTTGCTTTAGAAAAAGCCCGTGTTGAAGGGCAAAATGTCCAATGATTGGGTTTCATTTTTTTGAAAAGTACTGTGGTGCTTATCGGACTCTAGTTCCCTTCGGAGGTGGTTGGAGAGTGCAATTAATCCATAGTAGGAATCATGGTAAAGGTTAAGAAGTGTTATACCATGGAACCAAATATGCATAGGATATCATATGAATATAACAAGGATCGTTATGAAAATAAGTAAAGTTTAGTAAGGAAGTAACTAGAAGATGTGGTTGTGAGTAAGATTAGGAATCAGCATTGGGTACACGATAGAGGTGAAAACGTCATGAAGAGGTATTGTGTATGTGTAAGTCCACCTTGGAAGATAGGGGGATCCCTCGAGGATAGGGAATAGAGATTTGCAAAATAACTGAGGCATTGTGAAATTATTAACGGAACAAGCGGTATCCATTGGGATAACAAAATAGAAGTGTAATGACAAAATGTGAAATATGTGTCATCAGAATATAAGTGCTCCCGAATGGAAAACCTGACACGATTATAAGCACTAGTGACGTACTGAGTGGGATGAATAAAATGTGGCTTCAAATAAACCGTTGCTTTACTTGTATGACACGAGTATCAATAATTAAACTAGGCTTCGTACTATATATCGAGAATTCTAAGCATCCCGTGATTTCATTAAGGACGGTCCCATATATGGGTAACCTAAAGTATAGATGATATAAAGGAAGATATGGATAGGGGAAGTATACCAAAGGTGTGGAAAAAGAATCATAGGTATTTGAGAAGGTGGAAATAAACAGAGAATGGTATGAGCCCACCCTAAAGGGGGGAAGTGAATACAAGAAATATAAGCGTGAGATGCAATAAACCGAAACTACGAGGTGTTAATGCGAACACTTAAATTTTAATCTATATCCCAAGCTAGCACGAGTTAGCAAGACCTAAAGGCCAGAAAAAAATGGATAGAGCCCACGATATCTGGTACAGTGCTGAGAATTATTGGTAAGGACCTTGAACAATACGACATCAAAGGATGGGTGCATATAAAAGGGATGAATATGACAAGAGAGTAAGAGTGAGTAACGTAAAGATGGTGTACAAGATAGCAGGACTATACCTGACTAAAGGTTAAGGTGTTGGCAACCATGTTATTGGCTACTGATGTTATGGCATACAAAAAGCAAAAGACAAAGGATAAGAAACCTCTCCTATGGTAGAATATGAGAAAACTTAAGAGTAAGTAAAGGAAGCAAAATGAGTGTGACAATGTAGACCACGAATGCATGTCAGTACAATGGAAATAGGTAAAGAAGAATAAGACAAGAGAAGGAAAGATTATGATTCTAATGGAATGCACTCTGTACAAACTGTATCAGAGTAATGATGCAACCTACAAAGAAGGGTATGCTAAGAGTAAGACCAAGTGATTACCCGATAAAAAGAAGTAGGTGATTGCGTTACTTGAATACATTAAGAAAAAGTATAAGATGGTTTGAGGCAAAACCATATTGACCCCCCTTTCTTTGGGGGGCTGCGTTTCATGCCCGCAGGTACAGATATTTATTTCAGGGATCCGCAAGCTTAGGATTTCCACTCAGCTATGTAGTAAGTTCTCCACTATTTTGAAGCCTAGCTTTTGGTGTTGATCTTTTAATGTATATATTTGTTTATTCAGGGGTACGGCGGGGGCCCTGTCCCGCCAAATGTTACTATTAATTTTCTTAGAGGCCTGTAGACATGTGTATGGGTTGTACGTGTAAGTTCTATTCAGTTATGTCTACATGATGTATTGTAAATATTAAGATGTTATGGCATCCTTGTCGGCTTGCATGCCCTTTCATGCTAATATACAAATAAAAGAGGCTACAAGTATATGAAAATGCTATGACCCACTAGGGTTCTTATGTATAGTTCTTATATCGATTCTTACATCTAATAGTTAAGTATACGGGGGTCTAGGTATGACCCCAGTCACAGCCTATAGGGTTGGGTCGTGACAGTAGACCCATAAAAGATTAAGCCATTAAGAATTGGGCTTGGCCTAGTTTCTTGACCGAGGTTAGAAGCTTTGTGGGACTAGCCAATTATTATTGCCAATTTATGAAGAACTTTGCTTCTATCTCTAATCACTTGACCAGGCTAACTAAAAAGGAGGTGTCATTTGAATGGACTGACAAATGCGAAGAGATCATCTAATAAATTAAGAATTTTCTGACCACAATAAGAATTTTAACCCTACCGGTTGAAGGTAAAGACTTCATTGTTTATTGTGATGCTTTACATTTAGGTTTGGTTCTATGTTAATGTAGGATAAGAACATCATAGTTTATGCTTCACAAAATTTGAAGGTGCATGAGAGAAACTACCCGACTCATAACTTGGAGTTGGTAGTGGTAGTGTTTGCACTGAAAATCTGGAGGCATTATCTGTATGCTATCCAATGCAAGGTGTTTACTGATCACCGTAGCTTACAATATGTATTCACTCAGAAGGAATTGAATTTGAGAAAGTGGAGGTGGATGGAATTTCTCAAATACTATGATGTCACTATCCAGTATTATCCAAGTAAAGCTAACATGGTAGTAGACGCATTAAGTTTTAAACTAGTTAGTATGGGCAGTCTGGGCTATTTGGTATCCCACAAGCACCCTCTGGCTAGAGAAATTTAGGCCTCAGAGGCAAGGTTCATGAGGCTAGTCATCTCAAAGAAGGGTGGGGTGATGGTCAATATTGATCTAAGGCCCACTTTTATAGAGGAGATTAAGACCAAACAGTTTAAAGATGTAGCTTTGAATGAAATTAGATAAAAAGTGTTGATGGGCAAGGCCTAAGATTCACCACTTGATGCGGGTGGAGTGTTCCACCTTAGGGGAAGGATTTGTGTTCCTCGGGTAGATAGCTTAATTTAGAAAATTCTATCTGAATCTCATGGTTCACGATACACTATTCATCTTGGAGTAACTAAGATGTATCATGACTTGAAATGTCTATATTGGTGATCGGGTATAAAGAAATACATTGATGAATATCTAGCCAAGTGCTAGAACTGTCAATAGGTGAAATATGATCATCAAAGACCTGCTGGTTTACTTTAAAGAATGCCCATTATGGAATAGAAGTGGAAGAGAATAGCCATGGACTTTATGGCGGAACTTTCCAAGACCTTGGGGAAGTTCACTCCATTTGGTGGTGGTTGACAGGTTAACAAAGTCAGCACACTTCATTCCGTTTAGGGTGGACTATAATGCATAACAGCTGGCAAAGATTTATATGAAAGAGATAGTAAGGATGCATGGGGTGCCCCTTTCCATCATTCTGAACTGTGGTACGCAGTCCACTTCTAAAATTCTGGGGAAATTACATGAAGACCTAGTCACCCATCTTACTTTTAGCATAACCTTTCATCCACAAATAGATGGATAATCAGAGAGGACAATTCAAGTGTTGGATGATATGTTGAGGGCATGGGTGATTGACTTTGTGGGATATTGGGACAAGTTCTTGCCCTTGTGTGAGTTCTCCTACAATAATAGCTACCACTCCAGCATTGAGATGGCACCATTTAAAGCTCTTTGTGGGATGGGATACAGGTCTCATATAGGTTGGTTTGAAGCTGGAGAAGTGGAGCCATTGGGGGTAGACTTAGTGAGGGATACTCAATATAAGGTAAGGAGCATCCTAGCTAAGCTTCTAGCAGCTCAAAGTCGTCAAAAGGAATAGGCTAATTGCAAGGTAAGGGATATGACATTCGATACTTGTGAGAAAGTGCTTTTAAAGTGTCTTCTATACAGGGGATGGTGATGTTTGGTAAAAAGGGCAAACTCAGTCCTCGCTATATTGGCCCTTTTGAAATTCTTAACTGTTTAGGGCCATTGGAGTACAAATTGACCTTACCAGCTAGATTTTCTAGGGTACATCTGGTGTTCTATGTGTTAATGCTGAAAAAAGTATCATAGAGATGGAGACTACATCATTAAATGGGATTCATTATTGTTAAATAAGGATCTTCAGTATGAGGAAGAGCCAGTTGCAATTCTTGATCGTGATGTCTAAAAGTTGAGAACTAAGGATATCAACATTGTAAAGGTTCAATAGAAGCATCGTTCATTAGAGGAAGCTACTTAGGGGACCGAGAAAGATATATGGGATAAGAATCCACAGCTTTTCATCAAAACAGGTACTACTCTATCTGTATTCTAGCCTTATTTTCCCTAGTTGGTCACTCGTGGATGAGTGATGGATAAATTGGTATCTATTGTAATGAACTTTCCCCATCGTTATGAATAGGCTAATGGAGAAAGATTTTGAGGCAAAAAACTTTGGATAGTAACTTCGTAAAATTTGAACCTAGGCTAGAGTTGGATGAATCATTAGTCTAGTGAGGTTTAGGTGACCTGGTGATAGGTGGAGGATTGAATCAGTGATTTAATTAAATTAGTGGATATCTGAGAAGATGCGGAGCTATTACTGCTTCAAAGAATCGCATTTGGTGAGTAAAACTCCTAAAATTGCCTTCGGCTCAAAGGGTATGAATTAAGATACCATAGGATGGGAGTGTGTTGTAAAATAGAAATTTGGAGCTCAATTCCAGAGAAGGGCTGCCAGAGCGGTATGGTCCCATTGTGGCACAATAGTCGTGACTTAAAGACAAGAAAAAACCCCTTAACGGTACTTTTCTGTCAAAACTATTCTAAAGATGTTAAGAGGTGACCTAGGATGATTTTTATCATTTTTCCATGGATTTCCATGCTTAAGTTAAGATTTCTACTCCCTAAACTCATCATTTAATTATTAAGACCCATAAACTAGGATGGGTGGTCATTGTGGGAGGTTTTTGGCCTATGGGTAATGATGGAAATTAGCCCTAGGTGGGGTTTAAGATCATGGGTTTGTCTAAGAGGGGAATTATTCTATAATTTGACTAAGGTAGACCATTGCATTGATCCTTTGTATGTATTTTCTATTTTTAGTCTAAGAACAAACGGAACAAACCCGCAAAGGGATACTGTTGCATCTTAGAGTGGTTGAAACTTGAATTTGAGATAGGTGATGGTTTTGTTTCTCTTATGTGTTTTATGTACTTGTTAAATTGCTTTAGGGTATGCATGTGTGCATATGAATAGGGAAACACATCATCGAATATGTGAAATGATCAATTATTGACATGTTTTATGATGAACTTGTTCTTGATGACATAACATTGAATACTTAATGTAATTGTGGTTGTTTGTATGTTGGAATCAGATGACACGTTCCAACATATAAATTGGATTGGGTGTAACATTTTGACACATATTTGAATCAGTTGTCATATTATAATACAAACCTTAGATTAGTGTCTCGGGTGTCAAATTTCGACATAAGTTAAGTATTTGCAGGCCCCATGAGAGGACCCTTATGTGAAATTGCATGATATTGGGATTGATGAACTGTGATCTTGTTGAGTACTGATTGAGATGAAAATGGTTAAGTTATTCTATATATATGTGCTTACAATATTGGGTTTACTTGTCCATGCTCCTCTACTGGCTAGCCGTGTGATCGTACCAGTACACTATTGATTTTGTGTAGTGACACTAACCTTGCTCTATCTTTGTTGAGTACAAGGCATATTTAGCCGCTGTGGAGAGACCTCTTCTAGAGGAGTGATTGTATTTTAGTCCAGAGGTGAGCTATTCTTTCATGCTGCTGTAGACACTCTCTTTTGTTCTGGTCCTTTTTCAATGACTTAGACGTTCAAACAATGGTTTCATTGTTAATGATTTTCTGGTGCTAATCGCACTCCCTTTCTAGACTTATTGGTATTAGAGTTTTGGTACGATAACTTTCAGTTCATAGGTAGTTTCCGCATGATTTAAGTTTTTTAACTAGATAGATTCTGAGTTTATGGGAACTCAGTATTTGTTTCTTGATTAAACCTGTTTCCGCAATCTTTAATTGTTATATCTCATAAGTTTTGTTAGATTGGGATGTCAAAATAGTTTATCCACTGAAGGGTTAATATGGGTGCCAGTCACGACAGGCTAGGGTCATTATAGTAGGACAAGCTCCTAGATCACCCGAAACATAAGAGAAGTTAAAGTAGCAACATGAAAAAAAAGTCATTTTCCACGATGAATGAGGACTCACCAACCTTTGGAGAACAAAGTAACTTTAGCCATTAATAGGATGGTTGTCTGCTCATACATTATGAGACAATGTAGGTAAAATATACGTTTGTACATAGAAGGTACTAAGTATGTGAGATATACATGAACAAGTAAAGGAAAGTGATCAATATGACATAAGATGCATGACCAATCATAATGAGCATGATTTAACTTAAAGCATTTAAAATATAATGTAAACTATGGTCAAGCATCATAAACTTCATAATAAACCTTTCACCGTTGCTTAACTTTGAATGTGGGATAATACCTTTAACCGACATCTTAAGACCATGCGAGTTATAACATGAAATCTGATTAAACTCCCACATCGAGAAGAGAGAGGCTACTTCCAAAGGTAGACTCTATGAGAAACAACTCTAACCTAAATAGTTATATGTAGATCCACTAGCTAGGCCATAAAGGCAACCTACGTGGGCAACTTAGTTTAGAACTTTAGGTTGCTACTAGGATTCCCTTGGGTAACAAACTACATTAACGGACCGAAGACCACCTAGAAGTCCTCTTAGTACTTAGTAAATATCCCAATGGAATTCATTAAAATATGATTAGAAATATTATAGAAAACGATAGTAACTATCTATCAATCCATCTTTATAAAACATAATAAGATTAGCTTATCAACTTTAGTGATTCATAAGAATCCATAAAATTTGGTGAGAATTGTCCTTAACACCATCTTAAACATGATTGTATGAGAATTGTACTTATCATACTATAATATCTATCTTGGATCAAAATTGATCAAGTTCATAATTTCATCATTGAATCCTGCATCTCAACTTCATTCATAAAAGCTTTTCTATGGAAATCATTGAACTTTATAATAATAATTCATATAAACTAATCTTTTGAACTTCAAAATCATAATTGAAATATATTAATGCATGGGCATTCATACATTAACTTGAAATCATGCAATTCAAATAGAAACATGCTTAGAATAATCATTGATAACAATTAAAAACAAAATCTAAACAGCCTAATGCAATTTATCAAAATTAGGGTTAATAGACAATTGCAAAATTTAAGAATTCTTTGAGAAACCTTGGGACTCCATCGGTGAAAGGAACCCATGGATCGATCTCCACATACCTTGGTGAAATCTACTCAAAATTTAAGAACCTTGAAGAACTTGATATCCTAGCATGGAATTTGAAGGAGAGCTTGAAAGGATTTGTGATCTTGCCTTAGAGAAATTTGAAAGAGTGATTTAGAATAGAGGAAATTTTGAAGGGATGGGTATTTATAGGTTTGAACTTAGACATAATAGTGTCTAGATACATTGAAATCAAATTTGGGAAAAGACACGAATACTCTTCATTAAAACTCGGATTTGGATCTACGATTGAGGTTCTACAAGTAATTCTCAAGTCTACGACTCTTAGACTTGATTCTTCATATCAAGCCAGAGGAAGGTCTGATTTTGGGGCCTTTTAAGTTGAGTCTATAACTCATGGTTACGACTCATTGTCAATTCGACTCATCCTACAGGTCTGAAAAGACCCTAATTTTTGGGGTATCTGATCTTTTCTTATGAGTCATGTCTATGACTCATAAACTTCCTTCCGACTCAACAAAGTCTTTTTTCCTGCAGGTCTGATGTTTTGAAATGATTCATCCTTATGTCTCGTCAATAGGACGACGACTCGTCCGATTGAGTCGTAGGAGCTCTTTCAAAGGTTTATCCTGAACAAGTTCAAGGACTCCCTCTAGGAACTTTTAAGAATCATAGAGTAAGTCATAGTCTTGATTCCAGTCCATATTTTGAGTAATTTCTCATTGGTTCCAACTTTTTAACTTGCGGGTCTTACACCTTCACACTTATACATTCAAAGTACTGAACGCATACTTTCTACCAATATTATTTGATAATATAAGTTTTGATGCTCAGTATCTAGCTCGTGTTTAGTACTACCTCTGGTCAATAGTAGCTTGTTAATGAGTCCTCATTTTTTTGGACGACTTCTATCTTACTTTCAATATTTTATTTTCAATTTCAAATAGTTGTAGTTAGCTAAAGGTTTTGTCCAAGCAACTCATATTAGTAGAAGCTTTCATACTATCAGATGTTAGATTTAGCTTATGTTAAATCAGATTTTTGCCTATCTTATTTTAATAAACTATTCTTTCAATTATCTTCGGTTTTTATTTTATGTGAAATGTTAGTATCATGATAGATCATGCGGTAGCTTGTGTAATGAACCTCTGGGTAATTTTTTAAATATAGCATTCATTTCATTGTTTACAGCATTACTGTAGCGAACCCAAGTCATTTATGACATGCTGTCACTGACTATTCAGTCATTTGATCATTCATTTGGGTGTTAGGTCCATTTCTCTAGTTTGAAGCTTTTATAACTTGAAAAAGTCATTACAGTAATTACTTCAGGTAATCGACCTCAGAATGGAATTTTATGGTTTCATCAGCTCCAGAATGGCCAAATTAGGCTAGTAGCATAGTTGCACAAGTATCGAGGCAATCGGTCGGATTTTTGGGTCATTTGACGCTTTAGCCATGAAATTTGGCCTATAGTTAACTTTGGTCAACATTCTTGGAAAACACACTCGGATGAAAATTTTGCCTGCGCAGTTAGTTTTAAAATATCGAGTTTGTTCTAGAACCACCCTTGGTTCACTTTCAAAGACTTCCAGTCTAATCTCAAGGCCCGTTATGGAATTTGACTCAAAATGGCACTGAGCATGGGACCTACTTTTCATTGAGATGACCTCGAATCGAAATTCCAAGTACTCATTTGAGTCAAAAACATCGAATTTAGTAGGGTAGAATAGTTCTTTTACCCACAAAGTTTGGAATAAATCTCGAGCACCCCATCAGAAACTTTAAAATTGATAATAATATGTTGGTGCGCTAGGGCACCCTCTCCTTTAAGACATCCTTTCTCAAAAGTTTTCTTCTAATTTCAAAATTACATATATTGAGTAATTTAAGCCTGAATTTAGTGATTCAAAGGTCTATATAGAATGATTTTTTGTTGAGATCGCCGTGGTATTATTCAAAAAATTTGAAGATTAATCGTTTGAGAAAAATTGAACCATTTTTTTGTTGCCATTGTTGAGTTTTGAGCTAAGGTTTTTGGAGGATTTTGAGACTTGATTTCCTGAGCATTTTAAATTCGAATCTAGTGGTTCAACAAGCTAATCTATGTGGTTTTCCGAGGAGAACGTGTTGCCATGGTTGGAATTCACATTTGAAGTTTCGTTGGAAGTAAGAATCGTGATTTAGCTGCTGCCATAGCTTATTTTCGACTTTTGAGGAGTTTTGGAGGATGATTTCTTGCTCATTTTAGCTCTAAATTTGGTGATTCAAGAGCCTAGACTATGGGTTTTTTCATGTGGATTGTTCTAGTTTGGTCAGTTTCAGCAGTTGGGCCTTCTTTTTCGATAATTTCTTGAATATAATTGTTGTCCTTGTTATCCTTTTTAGCTTGTTTCCTATTTTTATGGCATGTTTGGGTTAGGGCTGTTTTGAACCTTAAAATATGTTTCTTTTTAGAACACAAGTTTGGGGTAGTGTTTATGACCTTTTCACGGAGTCAATTCCATAATTTACGGAACGATTTCAACATTCCTATTTTTGACTCTAAATTTAGTCCATCTCAAAATTTGGTAATTTTGGTGTTAAAACGACCGTATTGGTGTTGTGATTCTATTGTTGATAGTGTGGCGGCGTTCTAAGGCCATTTGGAAGGGAAAACCATAGCTCTTTAAGTTGGAGCATGCAGGTCATCCTACATGTAGGCTACAGGTAGGCCTACAGGTAAGCTAATATGTGTCTGTTTTTTGCTATTTGAGACAGTTTTGTTTTTGTGGTCCATTTTGGGACTTGTACTCATTTTGTGGTAACTTTGTATATGTGACTTCGAGGTTCTAGGAGGAATATTTTGGTTTGTATATATTTTGATTTGCTTCTGCCGTTCATTTTCCTGATCTTTCATTACTGCTTTTAGTTTAAATTATTGGACTTCTACCTTGACATCCCATTACTCACAGTTCTAGGATATGGGTTGGCTTTCCTACTGGGGAGTCATAGTAGGCGCCATCGTGACCTATGAAATTGGTTCATGACAAGTTGGTATCAAATCCCCAAGTTCACCAGTCTCACTTACACAGAGCTACTGTCTAGTAGAGTCCTGCGGATCGGTGCGAAGACTTCATGACTTATCTTTGAAAGGCAATAATATGTATTTAGGAACTTGTCTCTTTTGTATTACTATTGTGCAGTGTGTGGCTTATCATTTTTCGAAAATCTCACTTGCTTCACTCTTTTACAAGATGGATCAAACACGTGATAGTGCCTCAACTAGGGGTAGAGCACGATCCTGAGGTCGTCCCAGGGCTGCATCTCCATCCTAGGACAAGTAGCAAACTCTAGAGTCATAGATGGAGATAAGCTCCAGTACACCATCAGCCGGTGGGGCTGAAACCAGCCCATCCACCGCCCAAACTAGTTGTAGCTCCAAACCTTCAGGTGATGTTTGCCCAGATATTAGCAACTATTAGGGAAATTTAGCAGGCTCTAGTTGTAGCTGCTCCAACACTGCAAGGTCAACCTCCACCACAAGCACCAATAGTTCAGCTACCACCAGCACCTGCCGCTTAGCCTCATGATTTAGAGGGTGTTATGCCATTTTAGGTGCAAAAAATACTTGGGGTGTTCCTTAGACTATCACTACCGAGGTTTTCTAGGGTTATGGGTGAGGATGCCCATGAGTTTGTAATTACTTACCGTGAGAGGCTATAGACTTTAGGTTTAGTGGATTTGAGAGGAGTTAATTTTACTACTTATTAGCTAGACGATCCTTCCCGGCAGTGGTGGCATTCATATTTAGAGACCAGGCGAGCTGGTTCTCCACTAGTGTCGTGGGCTGAGTTTTCAGAGGCCTTATTGGCCCAGTTTATCCCTAGAAGCATTAGAGATCAGCTCTGAGATCAGTTTTTGTATTTGGAGTAGGGTTCCTTTCACGAGCACTCCATACATGCTACCATGATCATACCTATTGAGGAGGAGAGAGTTTGGTGCTTCGTCTGAGGGTTAAGACTCCAGTTATGGATTGAGACTCGGTCTTTAGTCTCAGCGAGCCGCTCATTTCTGGTTGTGATGGACCATGCCCACACACTTGATCAACTCCGTCACAAGGCCCAAGGAGGCAGCAGCAAGAAAGCTACGTAGGAGGATAGTTAGGACAGATCCCATTTTAGGTTTAGGGAGTCATGTGATAGATTCCTCTAGAGATTCCAGTAGGGCCAGTCTAGTCACCAGTTCCAGGGCATACTCCATACCTCAGAAGGTCACGAGCACCATCAAAGTGGCTTTAGAGCCAGTTTGAGTCAAGGCTGATGTGGTATTCAAATAGGTTTTTATCACCGAGGTGGTCAGCCTATCACTATGAGCCGACAGCCATAAGGGTTCTTTGACTATGGGGAGCTAGATCATTGGTCCCGCGACTACCCTAATAGTAGGTCAGTTGCACCATCTCCATAGGCAACTAGACCTGCACCAGCAGCAGCATATCTAGTTAGAGGCGAAGTCCAAAGCCAGGATCATTGAGGTAGTCATTAGGGTGCACGGGAAGTTCTCTAAGTAGGCAAGACAGGGGGCTGAGTTGATGCATGAGGTAGAAGAGCCCATCCCAACTTTTATGCAACTCCAGCTAGAGTAGAGGTTGAGGCCTCAAATGATGTGATCACAGGCTCCATCTCTTCTTATATATCTGTATATATTTCCCATCGACTGAGTATGAGCCTAGAGCCCTTAACTGGGCCATTGCATGTCTCAACCCTGATAGGTGATTCTTTATTAGTATATCAAGTCTTCTAATTTTGTGTGGTGTCTATTCAGGGGCGGAACACTAGAGCTGACCTTATTTTGCTTGATATAGTGGGTTTTAATTTGATTCTGAGCATGGAATGGTTATCCCCTCATTGTGTGGTCATGGATTTCTATGTCAACACTATTACCTTAGCCATGCCTGCTATTCCGCCAGTGGTATGGAAAGGCTTTTATAGTCATACATCGGTTAGGGTGATATCTTTTATTTTGTCTCAGAAGTTAGTGGCTAGCGGATTTTTGGCATATTTAGATTATGTTAGAGATGTTAGTAGGGAGGGAGTCATGGTTAATTCATTGCCTCCAGTCTGAGAGTTTGCAGATGTGTTTCTGGCTGACCTGCCTAGTCTATCTCTAGATCGTGATATTGACTTAGCCATTGATTTAGATCCAAGTAATCATCCTATTTCCATACATCATATTGTATGGCCCCTGCAGAGCTTAGGGAGCTCAATATTCAGCTTCAATATCTCTTAGGTAAGGGATTCATTTGGCCTAGTGTTCTCTTTTGGGTGCCCCAGCCCTATTTGTTAAGAAGAAGGATGGTACTACGCAAATAAGTATTGATTACAAGCATTTGAACAAGGTCACAGTGAAGAACCATCACCCCATTCCTAGAATTGATGACCTATTTGACGAACTTTAGGGTGTCGTGGTATTTTCTAAGTTTTATTTGAGATCCGGCTACCACCAGTTGAGGATTAGGGTAGCGGACATCTCTAAGACCACATTTAGGACTTATTACGGCCATTATGAGTTCCTAGTGATGTCTTTTGGGTTGACTAATGACCCCGCTACATTCATGGACTTGATGATTGAGGTATTCAGGTCGTACTTAGACTCATTTGTTATAGTCTTCATCGATGATATTTTGGTATACTCGCACAGCCAGGATGAGCCTAAGAAGATTTTGAAGGTAGTGCTCCAGACTTTGAGAGATCAAAGTCTTTACGCCAAGTTCTCAAAGTGTGAGTTTTGGCTTGAGTTGGTAGCGTTCTTAGGGCACGTTATGTCTAAGGATGGCATTATGGTGGATTTGGCGAAGATTGAGGCTATTTGTGATTTTTCCAGGCCCACCTTTGTGACTGCGACTCATAGCTTCATCGGATTGGTAGGGTAATATAGGCACTTTGTTAAGGGATTTTCTACTATAGCACCACCTCTAACTTAATTGACTCGCTAGGACATTCTATTTGTGTGGTCGGATGAGTGTGAGATGAGCTTTCTCAGGCTCAAGGAGTTGCTTTCCATCGCTCATATATTGACCCTTCCAGTTGAAGATGAGGTATTCACCATTTATTGTGACACATACGGGGTTTGTTTGGGTTGTTAACTAATGTAGTAGGGCTAGTTTATTGCTTATGTGTCGAGGTAGCTTAAGTATTATGAACAAATCTACCCAACTCATAACTTAGAGTGTGCAGCGGTAGTTTCCTCGCTTAAGATTTAGAGACACTACTTGTACAGGGTTCGATGCCAGATCTACACTGATCATAGGAGCCTTTAGTATATTATGAGTTAGAGGGAACTTAATTTGAGGCAACTCCATTGGATCGGGTTCCTGAAGGACTACGACCTCTTTATTCTCTATTATTCGGGTAAGGCGAATGTAATAGCAGATGTCGTGAGTCAAAAAAAAGTGAATATGGGTAGTCTATCCTTCTTTTCTACTATGGAGCGACCATTAGCTTTGGACAGCTAGTCCTTAGCTAATCGGATTATTCTACTGGAAATCTTTGATTTCCAATGCGTGCAAGCTTATGTGGGAGCTTAGTCATATTTATTAGATCAAATACATACCCATCAATTTGAGGATGAGGATTTAGTTGCACTTTGAGATAGGATTTTGAGTAAGGACATCGGCCTAACTACTCTAGATTCAGATAGGGTATTGAGGTTTGGTGGTCATCTTTGTGTTTCGAGAGTTGGGGGTTTGATCCAATTTATCCTTAGCAAGGCCCATGATTCTACATATTCTATCCATCCTGGCACCGCTAAGATGTATCATGACTTTAGAAAGCATTACTGGTGGAGTGGTATGAGAAGAGATATTGCAGATTATGTGTTGTGTTGTTTGAGTTGTCAGCAGGTTAAGGCCGAGGATTTGAGGATTGGTGGTGAGTTTCATAGAATACCCATTCTTAAGTGGAAGTGGGAGAATATCACCATGGACTTCATTGTGGGTTGCCTCTCACTTCCCGTGGTCTTGATAGTATTTAGGTCATCGTGGATTGATTGACCAAGTTAGGACACTTTCTCCCTATTCATAGTTTATACAGTGCCGAGAGGTTGGCCCGTATCTACATTTGCGAGGAGGTTCGTCTTCATAGTGTGCCTCTTTTTATCATCTCATATCGGTGCTAACAGTTCACATCCAACTTTTGGAGGATTCTTTAAGAAGAGTTAGGTACCCGTGCATAGCTTTTCACCCACAAACAGATGGCCAGTCAGAGAGCACTATTTAGGTTCTTGAGGATTTTGGGGGTAAGTTGGACCAGTGTTTGACCTTGGTGGAGTTTGCGTACAACAATAGATACCACTCCAGTATTTAGATGGCCCTATTTGAGGCCTTATATGGTAGGCATTATCGCTCTCCAATTGGTTGGTTTGAGTCTACATAGCCTAGGATGCGCGGTACAGACTTGATGCAGGATGCCTTAGATCACGTGAGGGTGAATTAGGATAGCTCAGAGTAGACACTAGAGTTATGCAGATCATAGGCATCGATGATTGAGATTTGTCATTAGTGATAGAGTATTCCTCTGTGTATCACCCATGAAGGGCATGATGAGATTTGGGAGGGAAGCCAAGCTTAGCCCTAGATATATTGTCCCTTTTGAGATTTTTTAGGACAGTTGGTGAGGTTGCATATGAGTTAGCTTTGTCTACATCATTTTCATCTATTCATTTGGTTTTCCATATTTCGATGCTACGCCAGTATATCCCACACGAGTCTTGTGTACTCTAGTATAATGCGGTTGAGTTGGATGATCATCTGAGTTATATTGAGGAGATAGTTGTTATTTTGGTCTGATATGTGATAATGATCAATTATACCTCTTGAAAGAGATATAGAAGATCGTTAGCGGTATATTTTACCCAACTAAGAGTCGGGGTCGAACCCACAAGGAATAGGTTGAAACAAGTTTTATTAGCTATCACTATTCAGTTGTAATTACTATTTCCCAAAAATAAACTTGCATAAAGTAAAATGAGGGATTTTGTTGTTTAATTTAGTAACCACTTAATGATCTTTTTAGAAAAGTAACTAACAATTACATTGTGAACAATTGTGGAATTTAGCTAGGATTGTGTTCACCATGACATATAACTTAACAAACAATTTCTATTCATGATATTGTTCAATGTCTTGCATGCAAAATCTAGTGAGTTATGTAACATGTAATTCACCGCCCGGTCTTTCTTAGACGTATCTTATTCATCTCCTCCCAGCATCAGAATGTATGTTTTACTAAGCCTCGTTCTAGATCTTATAGTACTATCTCCTCTTAGTGTCAAGTAACTAAGATAAAGTTTATCCCTTCTTTCGAAGTCAGACTCTTCGATTACTGTTGTGATATTTTTTTCCTAATCACTACCTCTCTCTCGGTAAAGCAATGAATAAGGGAAAGTTCTTACTGCTTGCACTCACTAAGAAAGACTTTTAACTGAAGAAACCACAATACATGTAAAAATAAATCATGAATATCAATCCTATGATTTGCATATTTCCATAACCCTAATTCTGGGTTTAGTTAATCATAATTGTAAGTAAAAGAACAATACTTTGTATATAATTCATGAATCAATACCTATGCGAATGAAGATGTAAACCTTGAATCAAACACATGAATCACAAATAAAGAATGAAAACCGAAATGATATTCCATTAAGAAATCTCCAAAAGTAGTAGAGTGTAGCTTCAATATGTTCACAAAGTACTCAAAAAATGAATAAAATATGAAACCCTAAAAATAAAATAAATTCAGGTATTTATAGAAATACAAAACAAAATCTTAGACCAACTAGAAAAACTTAAGTCAGCATTTTTCATGCCAGGTCATTATGGACGGTACTGAAGTTAACAGTATGTGGTCCTTCTTCCGTGGTATTTAACTTGGCTTCTTCACCTGTGTAAATCTTGACCTCTTCATGGGCAATCATCACGCCCTGTGGTGATGAATATGGTCCATACTGACTTCCGTTGTGATAGCCTTTGCCAATTCTCTAACTTCTTCCCTCAGCCTTTACGATCAGCCAACACGGTCCATAGTGGACTCCACATCCCATGATGGGTTCCGTGGAGTTACACTTGGCCAAAATTGCAGCAACAGCATCTTCACAATATTAGCAGTACGACACCCACCACGGCGCGTGCTAGGCACTACAGTCCGTGGTGGGTTTCGTGGAGTTATACTTCATCATATCCTCCAGCATAGCTTCCTTTTCTCATCATCACTATGCCAACCATCATGGCCAGTACAAGGCACTACGGTCCATGGTGAGGCTCGTATTCCTCAATCAATCGGCCAAATAGTACTCAGACCCACAGAATCATCAAAACTCGTGCGCGACTTAGATTTCATGTAACATAAATAAAATGTACATCATATCTACAAAAGCATGCTTGTAACCATACTAATTCACTATTTTGAGCGTTGAAAATATCGTAAATATGTGACACATCAACACCCTCAACTTAGAACCATTATTTGTCATCAAGCAATAACACAAAACAAAACGACACGACGTGCAAATAAAAATGAATATAGGATAATATATATCAGCCCATCTCATCAACCATGACTCATTCTCAACTATCCAATACGTTGGCAGTCCAATTAACTCACAAGGATCGATTTATGACATAGCACTACTCACAGTCAATCAAAAAAATAGAATGAAAGTGTACAAAGCAATATAGCAACTCAAAAATATAATCATAGTTTCCTCACAACAAAGAAGTCTCTCACACAGTGTAGAAAGGATGAATAAAGACTGAAATAAAACTACTCGCACTCTTAAAAGAAATTCAAATATTGCAAAAGTAAAGACCATAGGCTTTCCCTTATTTTTCAATACTTCATCTCTTGAATAACATTTTTAGGATCACAATAGGACTTTTTAGGCTTGTAACATAGGCTCAGGCTTAGGTAGGGTACATTTAGGATAAAAGTGACTACTTTGCCCTTTAAAATGCTACTTTTGTCTTAGCTACTTGTTTTCAACCCCCCAAATTCTTACTACTCTCTTATTTCCTCATTCTTACTTTTTGAGAGTGGTTTCCGCCTTTGTTCTATCTTATTTTTTCTTTTATAACTCATTTTTGCATTTATTTTCTTATTCATTTGCGGTCACAACCCATATTTTTATTTTCTTCTCATTCCACCATGCTTTTCATACCCTAACTTTATTGTTTTTCCTTATGGTAGCCACCCTCAACTTAGGTTTTTACCTGAGTTGAAGTGCATAATCTCCTAGGAGGGACCAGGGCCAAGATAGAGATTCCCAAGTTGATTCTCCTTATAGTAGCCACTCCCAACTTAGGTTTTTAGCTTGAGTTCAAGTACATATTGTCCTTGAAGGGACTAGGGCCAAAATTTGGATTCACAGATAGAAAGGAAAGGTGAATTTTGGTTAATCAAAGAAAAGGTCTATTCACGCTCAAACTTTTAGTTAAAAGGGAACAATTTCATTTGGTTGGTTAAAAGCTAAGTGGCTCATTATCAACAAAGGCCTATGATCATGTCCTAATCAAGCTATTCTATCATTTTAGTAAGACAAATCAGGCAAGTTCTAGCTTACAGATACATTGTTCGAACTAAGTAGTTAAGCTCACACACACATGGCACATATTTTATACTATTCAGCACTAATCAACCCAGTCATGTCCTAGCTTTTATTTGATCAATAGGCCAATATGAACAATGTCCTATAAAGATCCTAAAAATTTAATTTTAACAAGCCAAATCAATCACATAGTATTTCACAAAAAATTCATTAGGGAGTCATTTTAGTTCATTTCAACTCCTTCCTTTCACAGGCCATTGAATCAGTCTATAGACTCTTGTATTTACATAACAACAATCATAAACATACCAGTTCTACTAGATATATGCTTGAGAGAAAAAAACATGGCAATAAAAACTCCAAGCGTCAGGATGCCCCACCCCCTATCAAAGGAGTGTGCATTGTCCTTAATAGCACATCAAAGAACTCAATAATAATTAAAATAGAAGTGACCATAATTGCGATGCCCTAGGCATTAGTCGGTAGAGGTGTAGGGACACCAATGTCAGTCGGTGCCCTTAATGATGTAGGCTCCCCCTAAGGGTCACCGCCTATAGAAGGAGTAAGTATGCTAGGAAGCACCTCACTTACAGTCTCAACTCGAGCGGGTATAGCAGCAGTATCGGAGCGAGTGACTCTACTAGACAATGCTCCATCTCTCACATCCTCAAGGTGATGCATCTCGAGCTCCTACCTCTCCTAAAATTGTTTTTGGAAATTACTCATAGCCCTACTCTTCTTGCCTTTTCTACCTCATCTGGGGAATCATCTCTCTATCACTACTTCTTACCCTTGCTTTTTTTATCAGAATCGAGTGAAGAAATAGAGCCCCACACTCTATCTATCTATAAAGGTGTGGGCGGTGCCAATAACAGTTGTATCAAGTTATCTATAGCACTAGCAGGAATAGTAGAGGATGCCTTTGCTTCCAATTTACCCACAGCTTCTCCTAAGGCAGTGAGCTCTTTCTATAAGGAAGTAGTCTCCTCATCACCTAGACGACCACTTTGAGTATTAGTGTTGGCCATAAGGCCATCAATGTGGCCCTCTATTAGTGTCACCTCCTATCAGATCTTGGTGTGAATCTGAGTTTCCTCTTCCTATATCTGCGACTTGACCACCTTAAGTAGTCACTCTATATCCTGATTAACCAACACCTATGTCTGCCAGAATCTCTCAAGGAGTGCATAAGAAACAGTGATTGTCATACCTAAAATTGCGAGCATGGACAGGGTAGCCTAGTGTTGCACTTTGGATGCTTTGTCGCCTCCTCCATCAGAGGACATGAAGTCTCAACCTCCAAATATAGAGCAGGAGAAAGTGGACCTGCAAGCATGGTGACTAGCCTAATAGGTCGTCCCAACTTAGTTTTGTACAACGGGTTGTCCAAATCCTTTATCAGTGCCGCATTTGTGAACTTCGGTGCTGGGATGCGCTTGTCAAATTGGTGATTTACCACTATCCTTGCGTACTTACATAACATCGTGATCATACATGGGAATGGAAGTCCAGCCCAGTCATTAAATTTTCGGTCCCAAATTTCGACTGTAATTAACCTATCGTCAGGTAGTCTAAATTGAGCCATAATGCAGGCTCTAGAGATGCCTACGTGGGATGAAGGGTGTTGTCGTCCACAGTCGTTCGGAGATGGGCACAAATAATGGCCCACCAAAACTTAGCTAGAAATATGAGATAAGCCTTAGTAATCAGCTGCTTGGCATTAGTGACCCATGGCACATTTTCTCCCTCAATAGCAATATGTTGTGAAATCCATTCCATAATCATTCATCGAACCACAGGATCACCCATCTTCGCCTAATCACTAACCTCATGGTGTCAGTGCTCATAAAGACCTATTCGAACATCTATCTGGAATTCCGAACCATATAAGAACCTATTGAGTGTAGTCTCTAAGATATACACTACCATTCCACGAACTGTGACTTCATCCAATGGTGGTTTTTTTAATTCTAAGGCCCTCTTTTTCTTTTTCGAGATCTTTTCAGCATAACATTTAGCATTGAGGAAGCATAGTCCGAATAGAATTCCCATACTAGACTTTTACCATAATATCCAGAGCCTTTGGTCATCCATCCAAAATGATGCTTGTAGAAGAGGTCAATAAGCTCAGATAGGGTGAAGAGGTTATTAGGGACCACCCAAACCTTTGGCATAATGGCTTATTTACACAAGCCTTTACACCCTTTATTTAAGCCATTTGCAAAGATGTCATGTTGACCCAGAACAACCCACATGTTTCTTAGAAAAGTAATAACATTTCGGCGCGCAACTGCGTCCTTTTCCTTTCCATGGGGAAATCTCTTTATAGAATTTAGTCTGTCATCCTTATCACCAGCATCACTCTCATTACCTGTAGCACTACCCTCCTCTCCGAATTATGCATCATCCCCGCTTGCCTCAGTGACCAAGCCGGATGCCTCCTCTTCATACTGGGAGGGAGTGGCCTCAGCCTCGGCAGCTAATTTGGATCTAGTCCTGGGAGGAGAATAAAGAGAGATATGGGTGTCCACTTGGAACTCAAACCCACTAGATGCATCACTTTTCGACCCTTGCTCTAACTCATATTCTAATTCATACTCTGATTCTTTGAATGCGGAGTCATAGAGTGTGACATGGGAAGCGTTCTTGGTGCGGGGTTGTGCCATGGTACCTGCAAAACCCTAAATGGTTAGTATTTGAAAAATATATTATAACGAATTAAAATGGGTACTCAGATTCCCCGTGATTAATACAAGCATAATAATAACCCTTAAGAACTGACGTCGCTCAATCTATCATAGGGTGATCGCAAGTGGAAACTGAAATAAAACTATTTTTGTGTTTTTCATATTTTCAGAAAATTATCAAAGTGTATTATTACGGTGGACCATCACGGGCCGTGAAGGCCCTCACGAACCGCGAAGGCTTCTGTATTTCCTTCCAGAATCTAGGTCGCAGGAGGTTCTCTGAAAATTTTCTAAGTGTAGGAACCATGGAACAACACCACGTCCCATGATGAACTTCATGGTTCGTGATGTCTTTCATGATCCTATACTTGGAACCTTTCAATTGAGAGAAAAATGAGCTTACACCATATATCATGAAGTGCAATACGGTCCTTGATGAAAGTCATCATCCCCGATCTCTCAGTTCTGCCATTGATCAAATTACTTCACTCTTCATAACTCAGTATTTACAATCATTAGAAGCAAATTCATCCCATTGCAACATACAAAACAACAAGTATAAATTCATGTTCAAACTATTACAACTATGCACTTGTCTGCAATGTCACATTATCATAGTTCGAATTCAAATCACCATATCAAATGAATAATTACAAAGACATTAAATTTGAACATATCCCAGTCATTAAAACTCTCATTTTGCATCGCCTCATAATCTTAACTACAACACAGCATCAACACAAGGAATTCACAAGAAAAACTTACTGAAGTCATTCAATGTAAGCTCCACACAGTTGATTTCACAGTTCTAAAGACTAGGATATTCGACTACACCCACAAATAACTATTTGCAACTTGAATCCTTTAGCAGGTGGATGGGTTTTCACGGCAAGGAATGGGAGGGGTGTTTGTTGTGTTGATTCATAGTGAGAGAGAATATGAGTGACTCAGATTTTTGGTGGAAAATGGGTAATAAATCAAAATCCTAATTAGTTTGCATCCGGGTCAAAATCGGGTCGACTAAATATCACTTATCCAACTAGGCTTCACGTTCAATGATAGGTGATCATAAAAAGGACCAATGATCGTACTTTCCTTTCATGAAAAAGGAGTTGGACAGAATAGAGGTGGTCTTATCTGGGTTGCAAGAAGGGCATAATGGTCTGTGAAGTGTATCACAAATAGTAATTCCTACCGTACTCATGGACTTAGGAAAATAATGAGGGACCTTACCTGGATTCACGGAAGGCAAAATGGTCTGTGAAGTTGAAAATGGACCATAATCCCTCCCATAATCCTGGAGTTCCAAAAGACACTGCGCATTACACTACTCCACCATGGGATGTGTTTTTCTATATGGTTCATATAGGTGCCCGTGGTGGTGAACCTTGGCCACTTTCTAATGTTTTTCTCCTCCTTTGAGACCCTGCATTCACTGAACACACATGACACTATAAAAACATCAAATAACAGAATTTAACCTATCTAATACTAATATAATCCTTGGGTTGCCTCCCATGCAGCACTTGATTTAACATTGCAGCATAATGCGAGCTACTCTACTACTCGAACTTCGTGAAGATATTCCCCATGAGTTTCCTCCTATGCAGCACCTGATTTAATGTCGCAGCACAATGCAGGTTCCTTGACTACTTAGACTTTATCAAGCTAGAGTTCTTCAACAACTTTCACTTTGTCAGGAGATCCCAAGTATCATTTCACCCATTGTCCATTCACTTTGAACCTATGACCATCTTGATCTTCAAAGTCAACTGCTCTATGAGAAAATACTTGTGTAATGGTGAACGGTCTAGTCCACTTTGACCATAGCTTGCTTGGAAACAACCTCAGCCTAGAATTAAATAGCAACACTTTGTCCCTAATGCTGAATTTGCACTCTTCAATGTGCCTATCATGATATAGTTTCATTTCTCTTTGTAAAGGGAAGCAATCTCATACGCGCGCAAGCGAAACTCATCCATCTTATTGATTTGATCTAGCCTCATATGCACAGCTTTATTCTAATTCAAGTTCAACTTTTTCAAGGCCTATAATGTCTTATATTCCAGCTCTACAAGCAAATGGCACGCCTTTCTAAATACTAACTAGTATAGGGACATACCAATGGGTGTTTTGAAAGTTGTCTGATATAACCATAGAGCATTATCTAGCTTCCTCGCCCAATCAGTCTTGTTGGTATTCATAGACTTGGCTAGAATCTCCTTGATTTCTCGGTGTGACACCTCAGCCTACCCACTAGACTAGGATAATATGGAGTAGCTATCTTGTACTGTTGCACACCATATTTCACCATCAGAATTTGAAAGATATTATTGCAGAAATAGGAGCCCCCATCACTGATGATAGCCCTAGAAGTCCCAAACCTAGAAAAAATGTTTCTCCGTAGAAAACCAGCAACACTGTTGCTCTCATTATCTTGTAAGGAGACAGCTTCCCCCTATTTTGAGACATAATCAACATCCAAAAAAATATATTTCATCCTATATGAGCTCATGAACGGCCCCATAAAATCGATGCCCCATATATCAAATAACTGTACTTCAAGGATTGTGTCATAGGTAGCTCTTGATGCCTAGACATGTTCCCCAGCCTTGGGCACTGGTCATAGCTCTTTACCAAGTCATGTGTATCTTTGTAGATAGTAGACCAGTAGTATCCACATTATACTATATTTTGTGATGTACGGTCCCACTATGGTTTCCACCTACTTGTGAGGAGTGACAGACCTCCACAATGCTTAGCATTTCTGCTTCTAGGATAAACCTCCTGAAGACATTATTAGCATACATCCTGAATAAGTATGGCTCATCCCAGAAGTACCTGTTAATATCATGTAATAACTTTTTTCACTGGTGGAAAGTAAAATCTTCAGCCATAAAATCACTAATAAGATAGTTAGCATAATCAGAAATAAAGGAATAAGATCAAGAGTGGAAGCCAAAATTTATTCATTTGGGAAAGAATCATCAATGTCAAGCTCATCCTTACCTCTATTTTCATCTTTAAGCCTAGACGAGTGGTCAGCTACCTGATTTTCACTCCCTTTACTGTTCACCTCAAAATCAAATTCCTGGAGCAATAGAACCCATCTGATTAACCTTGGCTTAGCATTCTTCTTGATCATCAAATATTGCAAGGCTGCAAGGTGAGTGTGCACTATCACTTTGATACCCAAAAGGTACCCTCAAAGTTTTTTGAATGCATACACTACTGCCAATAGTTCTTGCTTAGTGATAGTGTAATTCTTCTGGGCTGCAATTAGAGATTTTCTAGCATAGTATATGGGATGAAAAATCTTGTTGTGCTTTGGCCCTAGCACAACCTCCAAAGAAACACCGCTAGAATCACACATGACCTCAAATGGGCAGAACAATCAAGATCAACAATTAATGGGGCTGAGATCGACCTCTCCTTTAAGTACTCAAATGCTTTCATGTAGGACTCATCAAAGTAGAACTTTATCTCCTTCTCCAATAACTTGCACAAAGGGTATGCAATTTTAGAGAAATCCATGATAAAAAGGCTATAAAAACCCACATGACCCAGGAAGCTGTGGACACCCTTTACAGAGATAGAAGGAGGCAGTTTCTCAATCACCTCTATCTTCGCCTTGTCTACCACCAACCCTTTGTCAGAAATCTTGTGGTATAGCACAATACCCTCTTTGATCATTAAGTGGCATTTTCCCCAGTTCAAAACTAGGTTGGCCTCTTCACGTCTCTTCAAACCCCTACTAAGATTCAACAAAAAGTCATGTAAAGTATCACCTACTACTAAAATATCATCCATAAATACCTCAATAGTGTCCTCCACCATGTTAAAGAATATAGACATCATGCAGCGCTGGAATGTAGTGGGAGCATTACATAGTCCGAATGGCATGAGCTTGAATGCAAAGGTGATATAAGGACATGTGAGGGTCATCTTCTCCTAGTCCTTTGGTGCTATAGAGATATGGTTCTATGCAGAGTACCCATCCACAAAGTAGTACCAACCACTACCTACCAACCTATCTAACATTTGATCCATAAAGGGCATTGGAAAATGATCCTTCCAAGTCTATTTGTTAAGTTTTTTGTAGTCCATGCAGACTTTCCATCCAATGATTGGCCTAAGGGGGACCAAATCATTCTTATCATTCACGACAACTGTTATACCTCCCTTCTAAGGGACACATTGAACAAGGCTCACCCAGTTGCTGTCGAATATAGGATAGACCATATCTGTATCTAACCACTTAATAATTTCCTTCTTTACCACATCTTGCATAGGTGGGTTTAATCTCCTATAGTGTTTGATATTGGTAATGCACTCCTCCTCTAACTAAATTTTGAGAGTGCAAATACCAAGAGGAATACCTATAATATCAGGAATAATCCAACCAATGGCTTTCTTATAACTCTGCAATACCCCCACCAATGTTGTCACCTGTTCTTTACTCAAATCTATAGTAATAATTACTAGTAAAGTGTTATACTCACCAAGAAATACGTACTTCAAATGGACTAGCAATTCTTTGAGTGCAAGTGCAGGCGGTACCTCTATGGATGGTTTAGCAGGTGGAGTTGGGTTGTTCTTCAAGTCAAGATCAAGATTTTTGGGAGCATAGGTGTATGACCTGACCCCTACAAAGCATTTACAGACTCATCGTACCCCTCAATACCATCACCATCAAAATTCATCATTATAGCTGGTAAAGGGTCAGCAGCAAGCCTTTCCTTAATAGGCACATCAATAATATTCTCTACCTCAATATTGAAAAAAGATATCACAGTCATATCCTTTGGATGCTTCATGGAGCCATATACATTAAACTTAATGTCTTTATTTTTTATACTAAATGTAATTTCTCCATGCTCTACATCTACCAATGTTCTATCAATCGCCAAAAATGGTCTCCCTAGGATAATCGGAACCTCAAAATCAATTTGGCAATCCAGTATGACAAAATCAGCAGGGTAAATATACTTGCTCACTCGCACCAACATATCACAAAAATTTCCTATTAGATGTTTCACAGATCTATCCGTCATCAGTAGCCGCATAGAAGTCTGTTTGGGGGCTTCCAAGCCCAACTGTTTGTAGATGGCTAGTAGCATTGAATTAATGCTAGCTCCCAAATCACATAGAGCCCTTGAAAAATTGAAAGCACCAATGGTGAATGCTCCTGAATCTTCCTTCTTTTCCACCAATGATCTTGTGGAAATGGCGCTACACTGATGTAAATTGTCAGCTGGCACAAAAGAAACTGTCCTCTTCTTTGTAACCAAATCCTTCATGAACTTGGCATAACTTGGCATTTGCTCTAGCGCTTCCACCAATGGAATGTTGACCAATATTTCCTTAAGCATTGAAATAAACTTCAGAAATATGCCATCCTCGGCCTTGTTCTTCAATAAATAGGAAAATGGCGGTGGCGGCTTGTGAATAGGTGGAAAAGGGTAAGGTCCGTCTGCCTCTATTTGCTTTGTACCATTATTCTCCCTTGTATTTTTCCACTCCAATACTAGCTCATCAGCCTCATCATCTTCATTGAACATAACTACCGTATTTGTCTGATGCCTTGCCTGCCCATCAATCTTAGAAAATGTATCTTTAGTTTGCTTAGCGCCTATAATAATAGTGTTAGAAAGTACCTTACCACTCCTCGTTGTCACTGTCATGCATTTCCCATATTTCCTAGGACTTTGCATCATGTCACTAGGTAAAGTACCAGTCTTCCTCTAATTAAATATTGTTGATAATTGGCCCATCTGATGCTCTAATTGCTTGATAAAGGTAGAGTGTGAATCCACCAATTGACTAATATTAGTCATGTATCCTCACATATATCTGACTCCAGAATCAGTCGCCTCAACCTTCTGTACGACCTTTTTTATTATGTCTTCCAACTTAAAGTTTCCACTATTGTTTTCAGCCCGATCTTTGTTCATTGGTGGCACATAAACTCCACTTCTATCATTCTTGAAGTTGTCCTTGTTTTGTTGATTTCCTTGATCATGATTACCTGTCCAGTTATAGTAGTTACCCCATTAAAAGTTCCGAACTTGGTTTCCATTGTTGTATGTCCGAAAATGCCCCTAGCTATTCAGAAACTTGGCTTCCTCCTCCTAATCAAACTCTGATTTATCATATGGACTTCTAGTATCCATAGATTTTACCTTTTCAAGCCCTCCACCAATAAACACTTGGTTTATAGATCCATCTGAGTACTGATATGGGCCATGTCCTAATCACACTCATCTTCCTTTCGCCTTTGCTCCACTAACATATCAAATAGAATGCCAAAACATTTATATCAGTGTCTCTAGTCTATCAGGCTCTGTTATTCTTTGTGAGCTGATCTAGAATTATTGTGGCTTCTTAAAATGTTTTGGCCATGAATGAACCACCACAAGTTGCATCTATGACTAGCTTGGTTACAAAATTGCAAGACCTGTAGAATAATTCCTTTAAGTGCTCATCAGCCAGGTTGTGATTTGGACACTACTTTTGCTTCTTACTGAATCTCTCCCAAGTCTCATGTACTACTTCAGTAGGTAACTGCTTGTGAGAACCAATCTCATCCTTGATTTCCAACTTCTTGGATGGTAGGAAAAACCTCTCCAAAAATGCTTCTTTCAACTCCCTCCAGGTGGTGATTGAATTATGTGGAAGCTTATTTAACCACTTCAATGCCTCCCCAGACAAAGACAACGGAAACAGACGCAGTCATACAGCTAATTGGCTAACCCCAGGGATTTTAGAGGACTTACAGGTGGTAATAATGTTCATCACCTATTGGTTAGCATCGTCACTTGCTGCTCCACTAAATGTTTCTTTTAGGTTTAACATCTGTAGCATGGTACTAGTTATGGTGAACTTTACGCCAGGAGGTAGTGGTGGGGGACTATAGCTCTAGTAGCTCCCGCATCATCCATATCAACATCATCATCAACTAGAGCAAAGTTCACAGGTCTTTGATCTCTTCTTTACAAAGCTCTATTGAGCACATCCTTATTGTCATCACTATTCCTAACTTGATTTTCAGCCAGCTCTCTCAGCCTTAGCGCCTCATGCTCTTGTGCATGCATCTTTCGAATTGAACTTTATAGTTTAGGATCATAGGGAAGTAGTGGTTCACCCTTGCTTCATGTGTTATGCATGCACTATCTGTTCCCTTCAAAAACACAAACAAGAATCAAAAAGTAAAATTAGGAAATAGAACTACAAATAGAATTAGCAACTAATAAAATATTTCAAAGTCGTATTCCTTAAAAATGATGCCATTTTTATAATGCTCAATTATACATCTCGAAAGAGATATAGATGACCATTAGCAGTATATTTTACCAAACTAAGAGTCAGGGTCGAACCCATAGGGAATAGGTTGAAACAAGTTCTATAAGCTGTCAGTATTCAGTGTAATTACTACTACCCAAAAAATAAGTTGCATAAAGTAAAATGGGGGGATATGTTGTTTAATTTAGTAACCACTTAATGATGTTTTAGCAATGTAACTAACAATTATATTGTGAACAATAGTGGAATTTAGCTAGGATTGTGTTTCCCATGACAAGTAACTTAAAAGACAATTTGTATTAATGATATTGTTTAATGTATTGTATGCAAAATCTAGCAATTTATGTAACATCTAATTCACCTCTAGGTTCTTCTTAGACGTATCTCATTCATCTTCTCTCGGTTTCAGAATGTATTCTTTATTATGCCTCACTCTAGATCTCAAAGTACTATCTCTTCCCGGTGTCAAGTAACTTAGACAAAATGTATCCCTTCTTTCGAAGTCAAACTCTTCGAATTATTCTTGTGATATTCTTTTCCTAATCACTACCTCCCTCCCGGGAAAGCAATGAATATGGGAAAGTTCTTAATGCGTGCACTCACTGAGAAGACTTTAACTAAAGAAACCACAATACATGTAAAAACAAATTAGGAATATCAATGTTACATTTTGCCTATTTAATTAAGTTGTCATTGTTCCCAAAACCCTAGTTTTGGGCTTAGCTAATCATAATTGTAAGTAAAAGAACAAGAATTTGTGTAGAATTCATGAATCAATACCTACGCGAATGAAGAAGTAAACCTTGAATCAAACACAAGAACCACAAATCAAGAATGAAAACTGGAATGATATTTTAAGAATCAATCTCCAAAAGTAGTAGAGTGTAGCTTCAATATGTTCACAAAGTACTCAAAAAACTAATAAAATGTGGAACCCTAAAAATAAAATAAATTTAGGTATTTATAGAAATACAAAATCAAATCCAAGACCAACTAGGAAAACTTAAGTCGGCACTTTTCACTCTAGGTCATTACGGACCATAGTGAAGTTAACGGTCCGTGCTGCTGCTTCTATGGTATTTTTCTTGGATTCTTCACCTGTGTAAACTTGATTATTTCACGGGCAATCATCACGCTCTATGGTGATGAATACAGTCCGTACTTACTTCCGTTGTGATAGCCTTTGTGAATTCTCCAACTTCTTCCCTCAATCTTTACGATCAGCCAATATGGTCTTTAGTGGACTCCATGGCCCATGATGGGTTCCATAGAGTTACACTTGGACAAAATTGTAGCAACAACATCTTCACAAGATCAGCAGTACAATATCCACCACAGCCCGTACAAGGCACTATGGTCCGTGGTGGGTTCTATGAAGTTATACTTCATCATATCCTCCAACACAACTTTCTTCTCTCATCATCACTACGCCAACCACCACGGCCCGTACAGGGCACTATAGTCCGTGGTGAGGCTCATATTCCTCAATCCTAATCCAAACAGTACTCATACCCAAAGAATCATCAAAACTCATGCGTGACTTAGATTTTATACAACACAAACAAAATGCATATCATATCTACAAAATATGCTTGCAACACACACTAATTCAGTATTTTGAGCGTCCAAAATATCATAAATACGCGACATATCAAGATGTCAAACAGTCAAAATCAAGAGTCATTCCTGTAGTTAAGGTCCGTTGGCGCATCGTCCAGTCGAGGAGGCTACCTAGGAGACCGAGTAGGAGATGCGGGTGAGTTCCCTGATTATTTGAGCCTTCATGTAGTTCTTGACTCTTAGTAGTGGATGTTGTAAAGACCCTCTGGGTCATTTTTTAAATAAAGCATTTATTTCTTCATTTAGAGTATATCTGTAGTGACCTCAAGTCATATATGACTTGCTGACGCTGACTGTTCAGTCGCCTGGTCGTTCATTTGGGTATTAAGCCCATTTCCTATTTTGGAGTTTTTATTACTTGAAAAAGTGATTTTGGTAATTGCTTCAATTAAATGAACTCAGAATGGAATTTTGATGGTTTTATCAGCTCTTGAATGGTAAAATTAGGCTAGTAACATGATCGACACAAGTATCGAGGTAATCGGTACAAGTTTGCAATCATTTGGTAATTTAGCTTTGGAAATTTGGCATATGGTTGACTTTGGTCAATATTCTTGAAAAATGCGCTCAAATGAAAATTTTGTCAACGCAATTAGTTTTGACATGTCGAATTTGATCTAGGATGAACCCTTCATTCACTTCTCGAGGCTTTCGATCTAATCCCGAGGCCCATTGTAGAATTTGACTAAAAATGGCAATTAGGTGTGGAACCACTTTTTGTTAATATTACCTCAAATGGAAATTTTGAGTACTCTGTTGAGTCTGAAATATTAAATTTGGTGGGGTAGCATAGTTTGTTTGCGCGCACGGGGCTTACAATGAATCTCAAGCACCCCATCGGAGACTTTAAAAAAGAGAATAATCAGGTTGTGCACTGGTGCACCGTATTTGGCGCACCCTCGCCCTATAAGACAACCTTTCTCATAAATTTTCTTCTAATTTCAAATTGTATTTCTTAAAAAATTTAAGCCCGAATTTAGTGATTCAAAGGTCCATCTTGCATGAATTTTTGTGGAGACAATCATGGTATAGTCAAAATTGGTTGAAGATTAATCGTTTGAGTTAAATTGAACCATTTTTCTGCTGCTATTATTGAGTTTTGACCTAAGGTTTTTGGAGAATTTTGAGACTTGATTTCTTAGGCTTGTTAGGCCCGAATCTAGCAGTTCAAGAGGCTAATTTGTGTGGTTTTCCACACAGAATGTGTTGTCATGATTGGCATTCATATTTGAAGTTTTGTTGGAGGTAAGAATCATGATTTAGCTGCTGTCATAGCTCATTTTTTAGCTCACATTTTTGGAGAATTTTGGAAGATAATTTCTTACTTATTTTAGGTCAGAATTTGTGATTCAAGAGCCTAGATTGCGGATTTTCACGAGGATCATTGTTGTGTGGTTGGTTTCATCTACTTCACTTTTGGTAATTTCTTGAATATAGTCGCTGCCCTTGTTGTCCTTTTTTGCTTGTTTTAGATTTTTATTGCATGTTCAGGTTGGGGCTATTTCGAGCCTCGAATTGTGTTCCTTTTTGGAACACAAGTTTGGAGTAACATTTAAGAATTTTTCATGGAGTCAATTCCATAATTTACAGAGCGAGTCCCATATTCTCATTTTTTTACTCCAAAATTTGACCCATCTCGTAATATAGTAATTTTGGTGTTAAAACGACCGTATTGACTTTGTGATTCTATTGTTGATAGCATGGCAGCGTTCTAAGGCTGTTCGAAAAGGAAAAACTATGATTTCTTGAGTTCGAGCACGCACAATCGGCCTACAGGTAGGCTATGATTTCCCCTTCTTTAGAATGAGCATGTTTAGGCATTTGTATACCAATTTTTATCTGTTTAGGGGGTTTTGGGGATTCAAGCATGCTAAATTCCTAAATTTCATGTTGTATTCTCTATTTTTTGGGAATTCAAGCTAGTTGATCATATCTCTTGTCAAGTGTTGATCATCCATACCTTGAGGCGAGTATTGTTTATTTGGTTTATGTCCTTGGAAGCATGTTTGGCCTTAGTCTAGGCTTAGACTAGTGTTGCCTTACACTTGCATAATTTTGGTGCTAGCCGGCCTTGGAACTTCTATGACGTCATTTCGGCTAGCTCAGCTCCATATAGATTAATAGAGAAGACTTGAGTCTGATAGTCTAAGCCTTATCTAGGTAGTTACAAAGGTTTGAAATCTTATCTCCATAATATCCTACCATTATATTAGTTCCGTATCACCTTATTATTGGTTTTGAAAGTCTATTCATCAATCCTGGTTAGATATGGATCGGCAGGAGTGATTTATTAATGGAACTCAGATTAAGGGTACTTCTCATGACACTCGGTTGGCTGTTAATCCTAATTCTGAGCAATTCGCCTTTGTTCATGGTTCAAGTCCCCAATTGATTCCATCGGGCATGGTTCAAGTCCTTGCCTTGGTATTATTGCCTCAGTTCATGTCCCTGGCTTTACTTGGTTGTGGTTTAAGTCTACTGCGTCTATCAAACTTGGTTCAAGTCCATAGCTACTTACAAGTCCTGGTTCAAGTTCATAGCTATTATTACCTAACCTCAAGTCCTTGGTCTCTTTTGCACGTGGTTCAATTCCACGATTATCCACACCTTGTTCAAGTCCTTGGTTACTATCAAATCTTGGTTCAAGTCCCTGATCCTCTTATGATTCTTCGATCCAAGTCCTAAACTATAGTTCAGCTTTGGTTAAAGCTTCAACTTACAGAATGGTTCTGTTCAAGTCCGCGGGAAGTTGTGGCATTGTAGGAACTTCATCAAATTCTTTTATTTTATTTCAACTATATTTGTTTTTACCGGGCTTATGGAAGTCCATACAGGTTGTTACTTTTAGACTTGTGCACGAGTATACCGGCTGAGTTTATGGGAGCCCGGTGGATTTAGCTAGTTTCTCTCCTTCTTCTTGTATGTTGAGTATGCTCGTGTACATACCTACCTTGAGTTCGCATTTCTATTTTTGGTTGTGGTTAGTTCTCGCATTTTAGTTTACTTTTCCTTATCTTGCTCAGTCGGCCTATGATGCCTACTGGGTACCTATTTTTTTGGTACTCATACTACACTCTGCATCTATTTTCGTGATGTAGGTTTGATTACTCACTATTAGCATTGATTTCGAGCTAGCTGCAGTCATGACTGGAGACAAGGGTAAGCATACAGCGTTCTTGATTTACCTGTCTCCCTCTGTATATATATGTGTGTATGTATATATATATATATTTATATATTATCTGTCTTTTGCTCTTTGAGACAGTCTTGTTTCTGTGGTCCACTTTTGGGACTTGTACTCATTTTTTAGTAGCTCTGTATATGTGACTTCTAGGTTATGGGAGAAATCTTTTGGTTTGTGTATATTTTTATTTTCTTTCGCCGTTTATTTGTGTTCCTGTTCATTCATTCTTACTTTTAGTTTATTTGTGTTCCTGTTCATTCATTATTACTTTTAGTTTAATTGTTGGTCTTCTACCCTGACATCACATTACTTATAGTTCCAAGATATGGATCGGCTTGTCTACTGGGGTTATAGTAGGCGCCATCATGACCTGAAAAATCGAGTCGGGACAGCTTGGAGTCACTTGTTAAACTACGCACAGATCATGACTAGGGGATAGTCTTGAACTGTGACACTTGGATAGTGAATTTGAAAGATTATCACAAGATTAAAAATTTCACACTCTGAATCGATATTTTAGAGGTGACTGACACTCAGAACCATTAATGCCTTCAAGCGAATTCTTTGTCTTCCATGCTATGAGATTGAACACTGAAATATGCAAAAGGTGAAAACTAACAATAATGGGTTAAAATGCTTTAAAAAAATAATTTTTACAAGTCAAAAACTAAAAACAATTGGGACAATATCAATACTAAAAACAACTGACTATTATTTTTTAACGAAGCCTCTAGTGTTTGAACTGAATAAGTCCACCAAGACAAGATCCTGATCTGTCTATAAGCTAAACAACTAAGACTGAACTATAAATTGATAAATCATAACTGAAGTCCTAAAGACGAGGAGGACTCACTACAAGCTGAGTGTGAAAATCTACTGAAACGTGTCACTATGGACCTGACTTTGAACGTCAAAAATCAACATCATAAAATAATGTTATGCAAAGGGTGTCATTACATTAAATGTATTGTTATGTAAAATAGTTGAAATGAAATGATACTATGAGTGATAAAGTTGAACAATTGAACATGAATATAATAGACATTAAAATCATGAAATATCTTAATACTAAAATGTATGAAGCATTATGATTATCTAAATTAATTAGTACAACTAAAGAGTTTAAGTGGAACTTCTGAAATTGAGCAACTGATAACTAAACTAAATGTTGGCTAAGTAAATATCTATATGCAATACATTTTATTAAAACTCTTTATAATTGGTGGCCTTATGCTATAAATCATACTTAGATAAAAATATTGAGTTTTTATTAATTTGGAAAGTTTTTTATAAACAGTATACAACAATGTCAGAATATGATAATTAACCTCTGCCTGATTGAGAAATTCAATTATGAATTCATATTGTATCTCTTGGGCTAAAAGAGGGATTACCCAAACCAACAACATAATTCTATTTTATGTTGATTTCACAATTTCAAAAATATGTAATATCTGAATTCATACTCCTTTACTATATTAAATAATTCTCTAAAAATACTATTTGCTCATACAAATAGTTATAATTGATTTGTAAAGCAATTTCATGTTGATGAGCCTTCAACTCAGGAAAAATGTTCTAATCTATTCATGGTAATGAAATTGGTAATCTAAATTATAAAAATATTTAACCTAAGTTTTAAATTAAATTATATCTATTTTCATAATATTCTTCGAAATTAATGAAAGACTTGTGAAAACTCAAGAAATAAGAATATTCTTAAAAAATTCACGTGAACAAGACTATTTTAAAAATGCGTGAAGTAATCATGTAAAAATTCATATGATAGAAATAAATGAAAGAATAAAAATACCTTCATGGAAGATTTCATAAGGGTTCTCAAGTATCAAGGAAACATCAAGAATATCAACAATTGAAAATTCTAACAAGAACCCTAATTTTTTCAGAGGTGTTAGGGATTTAAAATATGGAGGTTGTGGGAAAGAACTATTTTCACACTCAAGGTTAGCCTTGCATACCTTAACTATGGACAAAAGACTAAAATTTTGAGAAGATTTTAAAACCTTGCTCCTCTCTTAACCTTGGAAAGGGTTCTTGTAATGACCTCGAAAGTCATTTTTGGTAATTTTAATGAAATAACTATTTTATCCCTCCCACTAGTTCTCCGAGTCATAGTTGATTGGTATCCAACGTCAGTTTCGTGAAGTTCGTTGAAAAGTTGAGATTTTTGGTAAACTTTGAGTTTTAGGGGTTTAATTGGCTTAAAAGTGATATTTGAGGTCATTGAGAGTTTTGGATCTCGGAAGAGAATTCCATCAATTTTATCAGCTTCGGAATGTTGAAGTTGTTCTAGGAGAGCTGACAAAATTAGATTTGGGATTATATCGTGGATTTGAGGCTTTGAGTTGAAAATGTTTGAGTTTTTGGCCATAAAGTTGAAATTGATCAACATTCGAAGATCGGATGCTCAAAATTAAATTTTGACGACTCTGTTGAATCTGGAGGGTGATTTTAGGCCTTGAAAGAGTTCCTACGTATTTTTCAGAAGCTTCAAGGGTATTTTGGTCTTTTTGAGGTTTCGAATTAGTTTGGTTGTGACTTATCGAATTCTAAGTCAAGAAGACCTCAAATTCAAAATTCAGTGATTCCATTGAGTCCAAAATGATGAATTTAGTAGGGTGACATATATGGTTTATTTTTATGGAATTTCGATCAAATTTTGAGGGTCCAATCGAAGTATTTTTGAAGTTGTGGAATTATTGTGATTTGGGATTGTTGCAGGCCTCGCAAAAATGAGGAGTTTGATCGCAAAAGAAACCTCCGCTAAAGCAAAGGCTCTATCGCGAAAGCAATGCCCGCATTTTGTCCAAGTATCGCGAAAGCGACTCGGGTCACTAAAGTGACATCTGAGAGTGAATTTTTGGGGTTTAGCCCCATTTCTCACATTTTGAGTTTGGAAAATACTTTGGAGGCGATTTTGAAGAGACTTTTTGCGGAAAATCGATTGAGTAAATGTTTTTGACCCTAAAACTTCATTTCTCTATTATCAAATGTGCTTTTAAATCAAAAATTGAGGTTTTGATTGGCAAAATTTGGGAATATCTTCAAGAACTTCATATTTCTTAAAATGGTAATTAAGGTTTGATTTGAACTCCGTTTTTGAAAGGGAAAATGCTTTGAGGACTATTTTCATTCAAAAACCCCCGAATTTAGACATTGTTCTTGAAATCAAATTTTGAGTTATTTTGACCCTTTTTGCCCAAATTTCATGATTGTGGTATCGTTAACTTTGTATCTTGATTGTGAATCATAATTTGGCTAGATTGTGATGAGTTGGAGGCTATTTGGAAGGGGAATTCTCTCGTTGATTGATTGATTTTGATTTTAGCTAAGGCAAGTGGTCTCTTAAAACTCCGTGAATTAATTAGAATCCTGAATTACCCTTTGTATATGTGTTGGAGAGTAATGAGGATGAGGTTACAGGTTGAGTCATGACACAAACTAATGTAAATTGATATATGGGGATAATAAAAGATGATATATATTATTGTACAGATTTGAGAATTATATGATGGGATCTATATATCTATGTGTATTTGATGAAATATTTTGATAGACTGATTATGAATGCGGATTGTTTGACTTGATTTATTCCTCACTACTTGTGTGAGAATGTTGATTGCATTGGTTCTAGAATACTGTGATCAGATGGATATGGTTATGATGTCGAGGTCATTTTCGGTGAGATATTATGATGATGAGGTCATTTTCGGTGAGATTATTATATCGAGGTCATTTTTGGTGAGAATTTTATATCGAGGTCATTCCTGTGAGATTGTTATGTCGAGGTCATTTCCAACAAAAATTTTATGCTGAGTTCATTCTCGGTGAGACTGTTATGGTCGAGGTCATTTACAGCGAGATTGTGAGGCCGAGTTCATTCTCAGTAAGATATTATTATGCCGAGGTCATTATCGGTGAGATTGTGATGCCGAAATCATTTTCGATGAAAAACTATTATAACGAGGTAATTTTTGGTAATATTATTCTGTTGAGGTCATTTATGGTAAAATTAATCGAGGTCACTTCTGGCGAGGTTGTTATGCCGAGATCATTTTCGTTGAAATTGTAAGGCTGAGGTTATTTTCAGTGAGATATTATTATGTCGAGATCATTTTCGCCGAAAGATTATGATGTCGAGGTCATTTTCAGCGAGATTATGATGTCAAGGTCTTTGCCAGCAATTACACACATGCATGATCTTTAAGTGTGCATATTCATTCATGCATATCTGTGTGACCGACTTGATACTTGTATTTGACTTGTGATTACTTGTATACCATGACTTATGATATTGAGCTATGATTTGAGTATTACTTAAACTGTTTAGCATGAGCTGTTAGGCTGGGCTGATTTTCTGTTTAGGTTGTAGTCATGGAGGATCGGTTAGGTTGGAAAGGGAGTTCGTGTATCCCATTAGATTTACTTAGTTTTGTTAGTCGGCTTGCTGGGTACCGTGTTGTTTGGTACTCACCCCTTGCTTCTACACTTGTGTAGGTTCTGAGTCTTGACTCTGATCACCCGTCTTTCTGATCATTTGAGGCTTCTAGTAGTTTGAGAAAGGTAGCTATTGTCATCCAACGTACTCTCTGATTCCTGTATTTTTATGTTTTAATCTATTTAAGAGTCAAAGATATATAAAGACTTGTATTTTCATTTCAGGTCGATTTTAGTGGCTTGCATATGTGACAACCAATCTTTGGGGGTTATTTAAGTTTGAAAGACTTCTGCTTTTGTCTATTACTTGCCTATTTAGACTTTTTTTCACTTTATTTTGCAAAAATTTTGGGTCTTAGGCTGACTTGTCCGGTGTGATAGGACAAGTGTCATCACACTCGAATTCGAGTTTCAACAATTCTTTCTTAAAACCCTTGAGTTCTAAGTTGGAGAAGGTAGAAGGAGGATGTAATGTAATGTTTCTAAGGTTTCTTTCTAGTAGAAAAAGGTATCAAAATGTCTAAGTTGGAAATTCATAAATAGTAGGACAAAATATCCTTAATTGGATGAAGTTTGGCGAATTTTCTATCCGGAAGAAGGTGGTGAGCATCGCACCTCTCAGTGCGCGTGAGGGTTGACTTATCAATCTTTCACCCACCAATACAATGCTTAGTAAAATAGGCACAACTTAGTAAATTTTCTATCCGGAAGAAAATAGGCACAACTTTTTGCTCAAATATCATATTGACAAATGATTTATTGTGTTGGAAACTAGATAGACTCAAGTGCCTTAAATTAGATAGATTGTACTAATATACTTTGTGGTGCAGTGGTGGAACTGCTCCACTTTTAATCAGAGATTTCGGGTTTGATCCCTGAATTTGACGAAAATTCTATTGGGAGCGTCACTCCCAAATGAGCCTTGTAGTGCACAATCCGCATTTCGTCGGGGCTCAACGGGCTCCACATACTTGGTAGGAAATCAAAAAAAATGGAGGTTCCTTATAACTTCAATTCACATCTAATACACTTTCCACTATTAGAAATTAATCTTAACCATTGTAATAGCGTTTAAACTCTACCAATATGCAATTAGGGGCGGCAAAATCAAACCCAACCCGCCCAGCCCAACCCAACCCGTTTAAGTTTGGATTGGTTATTGACCCGCCCATTTATTAGTTCAACCCATTAAAAATCGGCTCATGAGAAATATTATTAAAATATTTTTAAAAAACTTTTTTTTCAATTTGATATGTTATATATAGCCATAATAAAGAAAAAAAATAATTTTATTAGGTACTAAAATAATTTAAAAGAATAAATAAAACAATTAAGCTTAGTAAAAATTGGATTGAGTTGGGTCTTGACCCGTTATATAACTCATTTTGACCCAAATTAATTTGAATTGAATTGAGTCTTGACCCAATTATTATATTAACCAATTATGATCTGATCAAACTTGACCAACCCACCCAATTGTCATCCCAATATGCAATGGCACTATCACAATAGTCGTGATGGAAAATCTTCATTATGAAATCTTCAGCTTGATCTACTAATAATTTGTTGTCTATCTTTTGAAAACAAAAGTAAGCTGCTAGCAGTATTTTTTTCGCTCCTACCTCTTTTGTCTATATCATACTTACTCTGTAATATTTTTTAATTTTTTTACGCTAAAATAAGTTATATCATGATAATCGTAAATCTTATTAAATAGACAATTAAAAAGACAACGTCGATACTTGTACGTGTCATCATCCTGCTTCTTATTTTTATGCGGAAGAAAATAGATTCATCATCTTTCGTAGAGGATTTGTCTACTTATGTGGATTCTTCTAAGTTAAAACATAAGGAACATTGAGAAGGCTGAGGTAGAAAATTATTTTACCTTTTTATCTCTTGAAATAAGCAACGCTAAATCGAAATGACTTATAAAGATCTCCTATTTTGATGTCCGCTAATTTTTAACTGTAGTCATGAACCTTAAAAATTGCTGGTAGAAATACAATTACAATTACAATTGAAAAGTAAATAATATTTTTAGATTGAGGCACAAATATTTCACTCTCTTTTTAAATATTCAAGCCCACTGCAAAATATTCACTGGTCCAACAATAATGCTCTTAACTTTTGTTCTTCAAAATACATATAATTTGAGAACATGGTATGACTTGGACAAAGTTTGGACAAGTTATTGAGTTCAAAACTCCACGAAAAAACACTTTTCTTTAATAAATAAAATTTTCTTTTACTCAACACTAACCTTGCTTTTCGATGTGCTCTACAATATTTTTTCCACTACATAGCAAGGTAGAAAATAACTACTAATATTTTTAAGAGTTGGAATATTTCCGTGAAATAGATTGGAAGATGGGAGGAATTAAGTATATGATATGGGTGTTTGATCGACATTGTTGTAAACAACAAATTTTCGAGCCGAGAAAAATAAATAATCAAGACCGGAAAATTAGAGTAACAAAGTGTAATATTTGATTTCAAAATGTAATGCGGTTACAATCTCTGTAATAATCCTCTGATTCTTCAAATAATATGAAACACGTTGAACTTGAATTTGAATTCGATTTAGAGTCAAGGGCTTGAATAGCTTGATCTTGAATCTTCGTCTTCGAATTTGGATTTGAATTATTCGTCACGAACACTTGTATGGTTATGACGAACACTAAAGATGAACAAGTAACTTGATCTTGATCTTCTTAATGTTCTTCTTCGTTCTTGATCTTGAACTTGAATTTGATTACTTGAACTTTGTAGCTTTGTAGAGAATTTGCGGTCTTTGATCCACGAGCTCTCTTCTTGCTTCTTGTTCTTCCAAAAACCTCTCCTCTCAGAATAATGAGGACCCCTATTTATAGCTATAGGGAGTGGTATGAGGGTGTGATTTGATTGGTTGGTTTGAACTGACCAATCAGATTTCTTTGTTGAAGAGTTTTAATTTGATTGGTCAGAACGTGTCACATAGACACGTGGCATTATTCTAGTGGCTCATTTAATTTGACTTAGATTGCCACATAACTTTGACATGTGGCATGATTTTAGTGGCTTATTTAATTTGACCTGGATTGCCACCTAACTTTGACATGTGGCATGATTTTAGTGGCTTATTTAATTTGACTTGGATTGCCACCTAATTTTGACATGTGACATGATTTTAGTGGCTTATTTAATTTGACTTGGATTGCCACCTAACTTTGACATGTGGTGTGATTTTAGTGGCTCATTTAATTCGACTTGGATTGCCACATCATTTGGACTATTTTCTTGAATTTAATATAGTCTAAATTAATTTACGAATTTAAATCCAATATAATTCTAATGTTTACAATTGTAATCATTATTGATTAGCATGATGAGGTAATAAGTTATGAGAATAAGGGAAAATATGGGTCGATGCTTATGAGAAATAATATATACTTCATTTGTTTCAAATTATTTATCTGATTTTAATTTACATGAATAACAGGAGATATGGCTACTTCCTCCGCTAAACAGCCATGCCAAATAATATAATTCAATATTAACATTATTTTAATGTAAATGTAATCCTTACAGCTCACATTTATAATTGAGCAAAACAAACATAAAAATCAAAGCTCAAACTTTGGCTACTTAAATAGCACTAGAAACATAAGCAGGCGATGGTCGCTCTCAAGTCCACTTATTCATTCTTTTACGAAATCTGAATTAATACCTGCTCTCCATGCAGCCAAGGGACATGCACATTTGACAGTTGACACATAACTTATTACTTTCTTTGTGCCATCTGAAATTAAATGCTTAAGATTGGGACTCATTTATTGCCTTTTGAAAATATAGTACAATACGTATTTATTGATCTTTTGGTTGACAAGATACTTATATTAATTTATTTAATTAATATGCATCAGTACATAAGAAAGGCAGTGTTGGAGACCTACTATCAGCGTTCGGGGGGGGGGGGGGTATTCTGGGGTTGTACAATACGTATAGATATAATGGTTTTACCTTATATATATATTGATCAGATAAATACGTATTTTTTTACTGTTAGTACTTCTTCTGTTCAATTTTATTTGTCCACTATTTCAAAATATTGATTTTCACTTTTATTTGTGTACTTTAAACATATCAAGAAAAGATAATTATATATTTTTTCATATTTTATCCTTAACATTAATTACTTATTTTTCTCAAATCAATTTTGTTGACATGAATATTAAATATCAATTAATAGGAATAGTATAGTAAAATAGTCATATCAGTCATTATTTTTGTTAATGAGAATGTCAAATGCAAATGTAATAAATAATAGTAAATGGAGAGAGTAACATGTAATATCTTATTTTTAAGATCACACATCCAACCATTATTTGTAGTTGGTATATTTTAGATGACATGATGGTGTAAACTTTATTAGTGTATACATTAGTGACTAAAAACTCAATACAATATGGCTTAGTGAATAACATTTCTGGTTGAAAGGAATGAACAGTTCAAAACTATTTTAGCTACTGTTTGAAAGGTGTCTCATTATAGAGTCTATTTATTGTCCTTTGTGCAATAAAAAATGATGGAAATTCTTTGAACCCTACTTGCATCAAGTCATGCAGATCATCATATTTATACATGTAACCTTTTCTTATAAAAAGCCTAATTCATAGCTACATTATTTTGTTTTTTTCTGGCTTACGAGATTCATAATGAAGGCTGTTCTGAAACATCCATTTTGTCCATATCCTTTTCTGTTTTCAAAATCCAATCTCCCCCACTCAACAATTCTATAACTCCATCAAATAGTAGTTACCCATAAATTCATCATAAAATAGTGGACCCCACAACCAACAATGAGTCAAAATTTATGGGTTCATCAACCTCGTCAAATTTGCAACATTAAATTCACAGCATTTTCATTTTTCACTATTATGAGTTCAACATTTAATACATGTTGAAATTTATAACAATATACTACAACAACAACAATCTAGATATTGAAATCTCACAAATGAATTTTAGAAAGATAGAATATATGCAGATTTTATCGTTATCTCCTGAAAGTAAAGAGTCTATTTTTAAAAAACTTTTACCTCAAGCACAATAAATCCAAGTACAAAGGAAAAATATAGTAGAAAAATCATAACAACTAGCAAGGAAAGTAGTGCAAAGCCTATAATATATGTACATATATATTTACACGCATTTTTATTAGTATGAGTTCAAAATATAATACATGTTAAAATTGTTAACAATCTTTCAAATATATATATATATATATATATATATATATATATGTGGTTCACTTAGACCTATTAAAAGTCCCATCCATCTCCGAATGTGATGGTATGGTTGGAATAAACTAATCGTTTGGCATGTGAGATGAAAATATGATTTGAAATCATGATACGAAATTATATGAAATGAAATTGAAGTTTTGTTTGGACTAATTTTTCTCATAAACATAAAAAAAATTATAAGTTATGAAAACTATCAAAATTATCCAATTCTTTATACAATTTTACTAAATAAGGAAATTTTATAACAAAAGTATAATACATTATCACAAATTATTCTAAAATTACACAACATCTATTGAGTTGACCTTAATTCAATAAAAAAGTAAAATTGCACATGAATTTTAGTATTGTAATACTTTTTGTTATAAGCCGTTTGTTGATCCATATCAATAGTAACTATATCATCATGTTCATATTCCGTGAATATTTCTTTACTCCTTCGGTATTCTCACAAAATATTATGTAGATATAAAATTGTGGGTCTTTTTTTACAAAATATAAACTTGTGGGTCAATTTTTATATTTAAAAAATGTAAAATCATGATGTGAAATTTCCAAATCAATCTTTTTGTAAAATTTGAAATTACATCTCATTATTTGAAATCATGAGATGAAATTGTATGTCCAAAGACTGATTTCATCTCATGATTTCAAATCACGAGATAAAATTGCATGTCCAAACAACTACTAAATCTTTCATCCTTAATCAGATGTTTTTGATTCATCATACCTTAAAAACAATTTATTCCTTTTAATTAATGTGAATATCTAAAAAAAATGTTGAGCCTAGAGAGTTATATGTAGTTTTTTTTGGAAGGAGGGATGTAGGTATGATAAAGAGCCTAGAAAGTTGATGTAGCAAATAGCCATGGTGGTCAGTGAGAGGAGGCAGATGTAGTTTTTGTGAGTATTTATTGTTCCATGTACTCTGGCTTGCCAAAACTCCATGCCCTGTTGTTTCTTCTTTTTATCTCAATTGCCTCTTGTTTTATCAAAGATTCCCAAAGAACAATGCACGTGTGTACCTCTTCCCTTTCTTCCTTCCCTCCATTGTGGATTTTTAGTTCAGTATCGTGTTCATATGGTCCTAAAACTACCAAGTTATTGTGAATATATATATTTCTCTAACAATGAAAATATATAATTATGGATCTTTTACAACTTCCCCTAGGGGTTCAGACATATCATAGGATTCATTTGATGATAAGACCTATATATATATACCGAATATATTTACTAAATCAAATTAGACATTTGTTCAACTATAATACTATGAATTAATTAATGATGGTCACATAAAAAGGTGCCGTTTATATTGGATCTCAGCAAAGAATCAACGGCTCATTTGGTCACGTGACATTAAATCATCATATGAAATTATATAAAATAAAGTTGAAATTTTGTTTGAACATACAATTTAAATTTTTTAAGATATATTATTTTTCTCATAAGCATAAAAACTTCATAACTAGTGAAAACAATCAAAATTACCCTAATATATACAACCTTACCAAATAAGCAAAAAATCATAATAAAAGTATAATATACAATCACAAAACTATTCTAAAAAAATACATCACTTATTGATCAAACTTTAGTTCAATAAAAAGTAAAATTGAATATGAGTTGTAGTGTACTATTCTTTAATAAAATTGAACATGACCAATATTATTAGTAATTGTATTATCATGTTCATACTCCGTGAATATTTATCACTCCTTTAGTATTCTCACAAAAAAATATACTATATAGATATGAAATAGTAGTTTTTTCAAAATAAAAATATAAACTTATGAGTTAATTTTTATATTTGAAAAATATGAAATCATAATATGAAATTTTTAAATATAATTAAGTTTTTTGGAGAATTTGAAATTTTCATATCGTTATTTGAAATTATAAGATGAAATCACATATTCAAACATTGATTCTATCTTATTATTTCAAATCATGATATGAAATCCCATGTTCAAACACCTACTAATTATTACTATTTTTTTTTTGAAGTATCAAACGAATTTATGTCAAAACGTTTTACAGTAATTATTTTCAACTTTAACGGCATGTTAGTAGTGAGTACAGTACAAGTTTAAGTAATGATTGCCCCGTTGAGTTGGCAAAGAGTAGCAGAGAGGAGGCAGGCAAACACACGTATGGTTTAACACGTGCGTCAAAACAGAGAGATAGCAGAAAGTGAAATTACTAGTAAACAATAAGTTTGATACATATTTAATAGAGTTTATATTATTTATTATAAAGAAAGAAAGAAAAGTAAAAAAGGAGAAAGCTATGTTAGTGATCATACAAAAATGCAATAATTTTCTTAATTGATATTTCTTTACAATTGTATTACATAAACAAATCAACTAAGGAATATGTTTTATCATATTCCGGTACGCAGTTTAACTTTTAACGTTTGGAAAGAAATTTAGTACGCTCCTTATTTATATATTAATTTATGTGACATAGTTTAAATGAGAAATGTAAATTCTTTTTTGAAAGTCTTAATTTTAAATAGAAAAATATATATTTGAGATATAAAACTTTTAAAAGTTATAATTTTACACCTATCACAAGTTCACAATAGTGTTGTGATTGTTAAAAACTATCATTTGTTCGGTAAAGTCCGTTTTATAATAGTGAGGATAAAAACTTATCATTAACTTAAATTATTTTGAAATAAACTAAAAAAGAAATGTCATCACGTAGAGTGAAAAAAAAGTTGTAATTCCTCATTTGAGATAATATCTCACATGGTCGTTCAATTATTGATAGTTCTCTTGAAAAATCAGTCAACTTTGTTTTATAACCCAAAATTTAATCAATTATTTTAGAAAGTCACTCAACTTTGTTTTATAACCTAAAAGTCAGCCAACTAAGGATAGTTCTCTTAGAACATCATAGTTGAGTGATTTTTTGATTATAAAATAAAGTTGAGTAACTTTCTACAAAAATTACTAATAATTGAGCGACTTTCTAAGAAAATTACTCATAGTTAGTGATCATATGAGATATTATCTCAATACACCAAAATTTACGTTGTGACATCAGCACATGTATCTCTTCTTCACATGTCCAAAACATCTCAGCCTCACTTCCCTCGATTTGTCCACCACGAAGGTCACCACCACATTGTATCAGATATCCTCATTTCAAATCTTATCCTGCCTAGTATGCCAACACATGCATCTCAGTATTCACTATTCAAAAAACAAAGGTCAAAATCAACGAACAAGATCGGTTTATTGGCTCAAACTGACACAGTTGGATTCAAACTGACGAACAAGATTGAATTTTGGTGCCTCTGATTCAAAAAACCGACTGACATGGTCGATTTAAGTTGAAGGAAAACCTAGAGGTTAGTTTATTACTTGGAATCTAACCCATATATTTTCAATAACTTTGGACAATTCTAACACTCGATCACATGTGCTCTCTAATGAAATATTTAATCATTTGTATTTATACTCTTCAACTGTAATTTTGCATTTCAAAAACCGATGAAGTCCCTCAATTTTTGTAAAAAATAATATAAAAGAATCGAGGAATTATGTCGATTTTCTTTTTAAAAAATATTTTTTTTCAAGACCAACAGACATCCGTCAATTTTGTATTATTCTTTTTATAAAAATAAAACATAAAAACCAACACACTTAATCGGTTTCTCTCAATTTTAAAAAATCAATCATGTCTGTTGATTTCCTATCCCTCGACTTTTACATTATTTTCATCAATAATTCTCATTTTCATAACTTACATCTATTTAACATGAAAATTCTTGACGGAATAATACTCTACCCCATTATATTTAACTTTAGTACAATATCAAGTAAAAATAAACAAGGGAGTAGTATTTAAAACAATAAGCTAAAAAAAGAAAGAGAAAGAAAAAGAACGTATGAACAGTAGTAGTTCAAAGGGTAACTGTGGTGTGAAACAGTGACAAGTATAGTGTTAGTGGTTTGATCCAAAGGTTTGTAGGGTCGACACCCCTACCCCCTTAGCTAGCAATGACCATCACTCATTCACTCTCTTTCTACCCGACCACAGCTCTTCAATCAAAGCATTTGCCGCAATGTATTCGAACCTCTCTCGTTCCCAACACCAGTATAATTCATCTTCCTACTTGCTCCGCCATAATATCAAATACCGTTTTCATTTACTTTTATTTATCACATTTAAATTTGATATACTCTAAACCAAAGAAAATTAATATAATTATTTTATCACATTATTTTTATAGTTAATATTTAATAATAGATTTTCGAAAATAATTTGAAAAATAACTAATTAGCATTAAGGGTTAAAAACGTAAAAAAAATAATTATCCTTTTTATATATTAAAAGCAATAAATAAAAGTGAAAATTAATTTTTAAAATAATTGACAAGTAAAAATGAATAGAATGAGAATTATTTGGCTCACGCTGACCAAATATATCGCAAAGATTATTTTTTGATTATATGCATATTTTACTAAATTAATTTTTTTAATTTGGTTATTCTTATTTTATGGAGGTTCTTAGTATTAAGAATAGTATTTAAAAAATTTAATTTACAAAAATAAACAAATAAAATAAAATATTATATTTATTTTTAATACAAAGGTCAAGCAAAATAAAAGGGAGTGAGTAACTACAATGACTCTTTTTGTATGCATGCTATTCCTATATGACATCTCTCTCTCTCTCTCTCTTTCTCCGTTGACAGCAGACAGCAGCCAACCCTAATTTGATGGTCTTGTCTTAACTTCCATTCATTAACTTTGTTTATTCACATATTTATTACAAATATATGTATGTTTCAAAGCTTGTCATAAAGGGCTTTCTATTTATTTTATTTCATTTATATACACGCTATTGTTAGTAAAATTTAATATGTTATATTCTTTTCTTTTTAATTTACGTGTCATTTTTATTTTTTACGATTAATTTAACTAAGTTTTGAAATGAAATAAAATTAGATCCATTTAAATATTATAAAATCATACATTTTTTTATAAATTACATTTTCTCTCTCATATATATATATATATATATATCGTTCAATGTTTATATAGCTTGAATCTTTAAAGTGAAAAATGCACATAAATTAAGATAGAAAAAATATGTATGTAATATTTCTTATTATTAAATTAGGTTATCAATCCCTTATTTATGTGCAATTACTTATAATTATATTTTTAAGATGACTTAATTGTATAAAAAATTATGTTGCAATTCATATTTATATGATTTACTTTTTTTCAGTTACCAACATCAATGACTCATTTATACATTTAGTATAATTTAACTTTAAAATAATTATTTTATTTTTAATAAAATAATTAATAGTAATATGTATTTTAAATTATAAATTTTTTATTTTTTATTTTATTTTTTAAAATATCGTATCAAATCAAATTACGTCACATGAATTAAGATGCCGGAAGGGAGTATATATGTTTGTACAGAAGATAAATTACTCTTTTTTCTTTCTTTTTCCTATCCTTCTTTCAAGTCCCTAGATTTATCTTGCTCTCTCTTCTAGCATTAGATCTTTCTTGTTCTTTATTTAATTTTTACGGGTTTATTTTTCTCTCTTGTTTAGTCACCTCTTTGAAGTGATGTGTCTCCACTAGGGTTTACTTTATTTAACTGCCTCACTCCGCACCTCTCTCTTGCCCTTGCATATGATCTAGCTATGTTTCTTAATTAGTTTTCCTTTTCACTACTTTTTTTCAATTTTGGTGTTCTTGTTCACTATATAAAACTTTTTGTCTTGTGTTGTGTCCCTCCATCTCATCTTTAGTTCTTCTTCTATTTTGCATCAATCATGAGTGATCCTTACACTAATTACTTCCATGGATGGTTCAATAATTTCAACCCTATTTACCATTCTTCCTCATCTTCTACTCCTCCTCCTTTCTCTTCCTATAATAACTATATTTTTCCATCATCAACAAATTTCCAATATTTACAACCACCACCTTCTCCTCCTTTGAAAGAACCTCTTCCTCTCCTTAGTTTGAGCCCAATTCATCAACATCAAGATTATTCATCTACTATGGAAGTTGATAATAATAATTATAATAAGGAAAACAAAGATCAAGAGAGCATCATTTCTAACTTTGTTGATGAAGATAATCAAGATGATGAAAGTGTTAGTGTAGCCTTACAATTAGGGCTTCCTAATCTAAGCCCTGATGTTATCTCAAGGATTAATTCTTCAACCAACAAAGAAGAACAAGAAGAAGAAGGAGAAGAAGAAGTTACTGTGGCTAATATTGGATATTCTTCCACACTTCACAAGGGTCAATATTGGATCCCAACACCAGCTCAAATTTTAATTGGTCCTACACAATTTTCATGTCCTCTTTGCTTCAAAACTTTCAATAGATACAATAACATGCAGGTAAGCTACTACCTAATTGTGTCCCTTTATTTTTATTTATTTAAACCAACTAATTTATAATGATTTATCCTAAAAGCCTACAGGCTAAAGGCTAAAACTTGCCTTTTGTGTTTCCATCATTGCCTTTTTTTTTTGGGTTTTGTAGAAAAAGAGGGAAGAAAAAGAAGTAAATTTTACTTAAATTTCATACTGATTTTTTTAAATTATATTCTATTTTTACTATTTTAAAAATTATTTGAATTTTTTTTTTGGTCACTTATGGATACATATGTATCCGATCGATATATCGCTTAAAGTGATGTATTCAACGTCTTGATATATTACGTAAATGATGTATCTAATCGATACATCGCGTACAGTGATATATCAGAGAATATGAGAGAGTAGGAATGTTTGTAATTTTTTCAAATGATAGAAAATTTTAGAAAATATGATAAAATAAATTATGTATTTAGATAATTTTTTGAAAAAAAATCCATCCCCGTAATTTGTTGCAGCTACACTTCTTTTCTAGCATAATATTAACTTTTTAGTTTTAGGGCTAGTTTGAAGGGAATAAGTTATTTTGAAATTGTTATGTCATTTTTAATGTGGGAGAAAAATAACAATATAATTCCGTGATAAATTATTCTGCGATTTATTTCAATTTAATATGAAATAAACGCATTCTTAAATTTATTTTGAGATTAATTTATTTCTTATAGCTAGTATCAAGGAGCTCTTCATCTTAGCTGGATATTTGATAGGATGAAAGACAGCACTATATGGGTCCTTGTAAGGGTTTGCCTTTTCTTTTCTTTTTCAAAACAAAAGCCACCTAAAAATATATTTCATATTTGTTTTTATATATATATTTTTTCTTTCCCTCCTTTGTTTTTTTTTTTTCTAAATGATTTATGGGGATCTGATAAATCAACCTGGTCCAACTGATCAGAACTTTGGTCAGTGACTCTCTTTATTTGATTGAACAACACACAGCTAAAATGCCTTTTGTCCTTGAAGTTTGTATTACACATAGGCACTTGTGTACTGAGTAATTCCTTATTTTGCCTAATCAGTGGACAGAGGAAAGATAAATGTTACGGTAAAATATTTAAAACTAATTTGAGAAATATTTCCTATTAATAATAGTTTTCCGTTGTGTTTAACTTTTTTTTGGAACCCAAAAATTGGCAGTGCTACCTTTCGTAAAATTCATAGTCAAATACAATGTCAATGTTCAAAATACTTTTTTTCAACTTTAATTTCAGATACTATTTTATTTTTCTGTTTTCAACTTAAAATAACTATTATCCAAAAGCGTACAAAGAAACATGCATGTAAAGTGTAAATCCACATATAGTATATTACTTCCTTTGTGAATCAAGACGCATATGCATATTCAATCAACTATTCTTGTATTTTTCCCTTAGCAAAACGTCAACTTTCACTTTGTTTTACTTTTTTTCCCCATTATATTTAAAATGACTACATGCAAATTATCAGATAGATCACCAATAATTGTGTGTGGTTTCCAACAAAAGTTAAAACTTTTTTCTTTATCAAAGTTAATAGATTGTCAAAAGGATCTCTAATAATATGCAATCTTTAAAGAAAGATTCTTTAGTCTTAGTATAATCACGTACAAGATAAATCTTATCATCCAGCTCCGACCCAAAAATAAATCTACAATATTAAATGAAAATAGTGATTTTGACATGATTGCATATCAAACTCAAAAATTAATTTTTACTCGTGTACGTAGTTAAAATGCATTCAATATATGTGTATAATGGTTCTAAAGGCTACAAGTCTTTATAATGAGTAATGTTTATCAAATGAAATGACCTAATAACTAACATAAAAATTAAATTTGAAGTCATCTCAACTCACACATATATATGACCTAACACCTTATTAATTAATCCCATTGTAACAGTTATTACTGGGAGAATTTGTTGATTTTCTATTGCAAAAAACTTGAAAAGCAAAGTTGTGGACTTGTGGTGTAGTAGCCCTATATTATACAAATTTAACAATATTTAGACAATCAGACACTTAAAATCTACGTAGAACATGACGTAAATCGATTTTGATTTTGTGGTTTTGAACAGATGCACATGTGGGGGCATGGATCTCAATACAGAAAAGGACCAGAATCTCTAAGGGGAACACAACCAACAGCAATGCTTAGGCTTCCGTGTTTCTGTTGTTCACCTGGATGTAGGAACAATATTGATCATCCAAGGGCTAAGCCATTGAAGGATTTCAGAACCCTTCAGACTCATTACAAAAGAAAGCATGGAATCAAACCATTCATGTGTAGGAAATGTGGCAAAGCATTTGCTGTGAGGGGTGATTGGAGAACTCATGAGAAGAATTGTGGTAAGCTTTGGTATTGCACTTGTGGATCAGATTTTAAGCACAAAAGGTCACTTAAAGATCACATTAAGGCATTTGGAAATGGACATGAAGCTTATGGTATTGATTGCTTAGAGGAAGAGGATGAACCTGCTTCAGAAATTGAACAAGACAATGATCATGATCACGACAATTGATGATATGCATATCGCGCCTATGGGGAAATTTTTTATTTTGTCGACTCACACAATTGATATTAGTTGTGTAACACTTAATTTTTTATCTCACATAAAAAGTGTAACCACTCTTTTGTGAGATAAAAACAAGCTTAAAAAAAATAGCGTCAATTGTGTGAGGCACATAATAAAAAATTTCAGGGTATGAGGGAAAGTTCATTTTGAAAACTACATAATTTTCTTTCTCTCTTTGTTTATGTTGCACTAGTAACCTTGTTGTTCTTGATCATTTTCTTCCGTTGCAATTTTTATCTTTCCGTAAAGGGAAATGTTGCACTCATTAGAAGTCGTCAGCTCTCTCTCAGAATATTTATTTAAATGTTTGTTTTACTAACTTTTTTGGCTCTATTTTTCTACATATATTGATTTTCCTCCTTTAATATGACCATGTACGAATTATTAATTAAGAGTAATGCTAATTACATTTACATCTGATCATAATAATCAAGTTTGACTCTACATTTTTGCAAAACAGAACTGGTTTAACCGCCGTGACCAATATCCACACCAATCTCCCTGTGGGCGAATCTTAACTTGGAAGACTAAAACATGCAATATCTAAATCGCTAGACATATTTAAGAAGCATAACACAATAAATAGAAGTCCCCAGCTAAATAAATAAAATATAATTTGAAGTCTAACTATTACATCCCTAGAATTCGAAAGTCATCGTACTGGAACTCTACTTAAAACTGTCTGAATAGCCTGGATGGGAATAACTCACCCTTAGATCTGGATATAAGTGTAATAACCCAGGTAGGGGTGTACATGGACCGGGTTGGTTCGGATTTTTTACAAATCAAACCAAACCATTTGTGTCGGGTTATTAAATCTATAAATCAAACCAAACCAATAAAAGTCGGGTTTTTCGATATCAATTTTCTCGGATTTTTCGGGTTTTTTCGGGTTTCTCGGGTTTTTTGGTTTTTTTCGGATTATTTTGGGTTTCTCATAGTATCTAATAAAAAGCACAGAGCAGTGCTTCTTAAAAAGAGTTCTAGTACAAAATATCAACATATAAGATGAAGGCACAACACTGTTTGAAGTTTTAACTTTATAATATAATTTTATAAGATAAGTTTTTTTTGTATATTATTTAGATGGGCTACTCAAGTCCAAATCTAAATGTAAGAAAGAAAACAAAAATTATGAAAAAATTTTAAAAAATATTTATAAATTACATTTTAATAAATATTTTTATGTATAACATAATTTAAAAGTAGTATATCTATAATCGGGTCGGTTTGGGTTCGGTTTGACTTTTTTAGTTAAAACCAAACCAACCCTATAATGGTCGGGTTTTTTTTTCAAACACCAAACCAAGTCAAACCAAACCACTAGTCGGGTTTTTTTCCCAGGTTGATTCGATTTGTCGGTTTGGTGCGGTTTATCGGTTTGTCCTGTACAGCCCTAATCCCAGGCATGTGAAGGTTAGAATATGATATAATAAGATAATAAATTGTCCTTGGTGGATTTATTGATGGGTCAAGTATGATTTTTATTCAAGGACATTATGGACTTTTTTCCTATTTAGTAGAGAATAAACCTAGATAGTTTTTGGAACTAGATTCCTAACCTATTCAATCCTCAAAGCTCTAAATTCCCCTCACTTCTCACAATTCACCCATCACAAAATTCTCTTTCTACAAAAAGGCTCTCAAGACCTCAATTGAAGACAAAGCAAGGATCCTTCTAATTCTCCATTTATTTTCAAGTTTTCTTCAAAGCTTCTTCCAAATTCTTATTCAAGGTATGTGAGTTTCATCTATGAGTACCTCTCACCCATGGAGTTCAAAGAATTCTTCAATTTTTTCAGGAATTCCAATTATATTCTTGGGTATTCCCAATTTCAAATTCAATTGCATGAACTATGATAAATTTTGTGAATTCTAATCTAGTTTAGCATGAATCGATAAGAAATTGCATGGAATTGATAGATTTTTCATATGTAAACTACTATATTGCTATTTAGGGTGATGAATATTCTTTGAAAACTGCTGAAAATTAGAAATTTGTTGGGGAAAGGCTGGGCGGCGCGCCACCATCGCACTAGAGACATGCCTCAGTAGTTTAGGGGTTGAGGCAGCGCGCCACAATTGCTCCAGGATCAGGCCTTAGTAGTTTTGGGTCTAGAGAGGCGCGTCAACAGTGCGCCACCGCCTAAATTGTTTCCTCCTCTATTCCTTCTACTTATTTGATCTTGACCCCACACCAACTACTCTTTTAAGTGCATGAATTATGTTTGATTTATGATTTAATTTCCCAACTAAGCATGAATTTCTATTAAATTATATGATTTTAACTTGGTTTACAAAGACTAGTGCATGATGTTACTTTCAAGAATGACTATTCAAGTATGTTTAAAAAGGGTTTGATTACGTATGAAGTATAAGATATGATGAGGTTGAACTATGATATTTCATGACGTTTCAAGAAAAGACTTATGGTGTGAAAGGACAATTCTCACACAATCATGTTAAAGGGGTGATAAGTACAATTCTCACACAATCATGTTAAAGGGGTGATAAGTACAATTCTCACAAACTTATGAATTCTTATCAATCAATCATGTAATGAGCTACTCTTATGACTATTTTCATGATGATGCTTGATGATGTATTAATAGTTTAAATGATTTTCATTGGGCTATTGACTAAGCACCGAGAGGACTTTTAGGTGGAGTTCGGTTCGGTAACAAAAGGTTTGCTACCCAAGGGAATCCTAGTAGCAACCTAAAGTTTTAAACTACATTGCCCTCGTAGGTTTCCTTAATGGCCTAGCTAGTAGATCAACATATAGCTTATGATGTTTATGATGTTCTCATGGAGTCTACCTTGGTAAGTAGCCTTTCTTTTCTCAATGTGAGAGTTATATCGGATTCTATGTTATAGTTTGCATGGCCTTAAATGTTGGTTAAAGGTCTTATCCCACACAAGTTATATGAAATGATGTAAGTTTTTACTATGAGGTTTATGATGCATTGACCACATGCTTTCAATACGAACTCAAATGCTTTCAAGTCTTATCCATGCTCTTTTTTTATTACATTGGTTATGCATCCTATATACATATTGTTTACGCATTATCTTATTGTTCATATATTTATCTCACATACTTAGTACATTCAAACGTACTAATACATACTTTATTGCCTAGATTGTATGATAATGTAAGGATTGACAATCCCGTCCATTCTCCACATGGCTAGAGTTGAGTTCTTATACTCTAAATATTGGTGAGTCCTCATCTATTCAAGGACGGGTTTATGAGTTTGTTTCTTTCCTTTTTCTATAAGGACTTTTGTATATTACATTGAGGGTGAGCTAGGAATATGTATTAGCCCCCGCTCATGTTGTCTATATAGAGGTTTATTTGACGTCTTGTGTATTAGATTATGTTGTTGTCTTGACTTGACTATGGTACTTCCAAAATTTCTTCTAGTATATTTGAGTTGATGCTTATTATTCCTTGTATGTATTCATGTATGATAAGTAAGATGGCTTGGTTGGCGTCCTTCGGGATTTCAATCACCGTGTCATGTCTAGGCCCTAGTTTGGGTCGTGACAAACTTGCTATCAAAGCATAAGGTTTTGAAGTATCCTAGAGAGTCCAACATGCAATATCAAGTAGAGTCTTATTTATTGGTGTAAAACGCACCATATTTATGAATAGGAGGCTATGAGGCGTCTTAAGAAAAATCTCACTTCTTTCGTGATCTATGTCGTGCGGTAGAGTGTACTCTAAGTCTCTTCCCTCTAATAATTTTTTTTGTGATTTTCAGAAAATGCCTCCACAAAGATACCCCATCCAAAGGAATGTTTTTGAAGAGGAGCAACAAACTCCGAATGACCACCTTTGAATGATCAATTGACCAATGTCGAGTTCTGAGTGGCTTTCAAAGTACTTGCTCAAGCTATGATGGTACAAGTGAACCGTGAGGTGGTAGCTCCTGTGAACCAAATATGGGTACAGTTGCAACAAGGATTTGTGACTTTTTGAGGATGAATCCTCCGGAGTTTTGGGGTTCCAAAGTGGATGAGGATCCATAAGAATTTGTTGAAAGAATTCATAAGATTGTGGAGATAATGGGGGTTATCTCGGTTGAGAGGGAGGAGTTAGCTACTTATCAATTGAAGAGTGTTGCTCGAATATGCTTTGATGAATGGAAGAGTGAGATGCCTATAGAGGTGGGTCCCATGACCTGGCCTTGATTATTTTTTTCCATTAGAGTTGAGGGAGGCAAAAATACAAGAGTTCATTAACCTCAAGAAAGGAAATATGAGTGTGAGGGAGTATGCCCTTAAGTTCACTCAATTTTCAAAGTATGCTCTATTTATGGTTACCGACCCAAGAGCTCATGTGAGCAATTTTGTTTTAGGTGTCTCCAATTTGGTGTCTAAGAAGTTTAAGACCGCTATGTTGATTAGGGAAATGGATATTTCTAGACTCACGACCCATGCAGAGCAAATAGAGGATGAGAAACTAAGGATAAAAGCTAGAGAGTCCAAAAGGGCAAGGACCAATGGTAGTGATTCCTCTCATGCTAGGTTCGAAAATGGTGGGCTTCCTTAATTTTATCAAAGGTACTCTAGTGAAGGTTCTTTAAATGGTCGTACTCAAAGGTTTGACAAAAATACGGTGCCCAACCCTAAGCCTCAGGGAGAAGCCCCAGATGGCCAAGTTATTTCCGCATGCAAGAAGTATGGAAGGAATCACAAGAAGAGTGTCTAGCGGGATTGAATATGTGCTACAGGTGTGGCAATATGGGTCATCATTATAAGGAGTATATTGTTAGAGATAGTCATCCTCAAGGCCAAGTTTCTCATAGAGGACAAGTGCAACAAGGTGACCTAGCTCAACCAAAGGGTGGTTAACGCAACAATCAGTTTATGCTCTTCATTTTATGTAAGACGTGGATGAGACCTCCGATGTTATTACGAGTATGTTACGAGTCTTTCACTATGATGTTTATGCCTTAATTGATCCATGTGCAAATTTATCCTTTGTTACTCCTTATGTGGCTACGAGATTCGATGTTAGCCCCGAAATATTATTAGAGCCTTTTTCCATTTATACTCCCGTAGGTGAGTCGGTTATGGCTAGAAGAGTCTATAAAAATTATCTAATTTTGTTTTTTCATAAAGTTATTTCATGTGATCTAGTTGAACTTAATATGATCAATTTCGATGTTATCCTTGGAATAGATTGGCTATATGCATGTTATTCTTCTATTAATTGTAGAACTCGTGTGGTTAAGTTTTAATTTCCGAATGAGTTGATCCTAGAATGAAAGGGTAGTAACTTTGTGTTTAAGGGTCAATTCATCTCGTGCCTTATAGGTCAAAAAATGATTTCCAAAGGTTGCATCTACCATCTTGTGCGGGTTTGGAATACTAATTCTGAAGCCCCTACTCTAGAGTCGATCCCTATTGTTAATGAGTTTCTGGATGTATTTTCCGATGATCTACCCGGTGTTCCTCCCAAAAGAAAAATGACTTTGGCATAGACCTTCTTCCAGACACCCAACCTATCTCTTGTCACGACCCAAGCCTAAGTCTTAGACATGACACGGTAAATAAGGAACCCAAAGGTACCTCAAAAAAACCTCTTAGCATTCATTTAGCCTTTTATAGGTAATGAAAATTAATAACAAGCGGAAACAAAGGGAAAAGAGGGACTATGAGAATCATCATAAATAAGAGCAATAATAGCCAAGATTCATCATACATATATCCAAAAATACTTCTAATCTTAGACTTGGAGGGGGCTAAGACATGTCCCTAACTCACCCTCAAATAGAGTGACAATAAGTACCATAATAGATGTCTCAATGTATCAACATAGAATAAGCTAGAAAAGGGAAAGGGTATTGTTCATGAAACATGAGAACTCACCAAAAGTATTCTTTAAGTGGTCTAAACTATCCATGTGTAGGAGGATGAAGAGGAGCATCGGTCCCTACATGGTGATATCATGTAGGCAAAAGAGTATACATTGGTACTTTGAATGTACTAACTATGTAGGCATGCAATATAATGAAAAACATTAAGACATTCATAAGGTAAAGTGCATAAATGAGTACATGGTTGAGTAATCAAGTAGATAGTATTTAAATTATACATATGTGGGAAGATGACTATAACCGACTATAAGACCATGTGAGCTATAACATAAAATCCAACGTAACTCCCACATTGGAAAATAGGAGACTACTTGCCAAGGTAGAACTCCGTCAATCTTCATTTCTTTAACATTTAATGGCCATTTGTGGATCCACTAGCAAGCCTACAAGGGCTCCTATGGTAACACATAGTTAATAAAATAGGAGTTTGCTACTAGGATTCCCTTACCGAACCCCACCTCAAGCCCCATTCGGTGCTAAGTCAAATCTCATGGAATATTATATAATAGAAACATAAACGTACATAAAGTTTGAGACATCAACTCATCATTCAGTAGAATAGCTCCTTAAAACCTTTGGTGATTCAAATATGCAAGAATTGTCCTTATCGCATAGAGAATCCATTAGCTTATGTGATAAAACATTCCACCAACATTCATTCTTTCATTGAAAAGACTCTCATAATCATAGTCATTAGCTTTCATAAACATGAAATTGGAGTCTATCACTTTCAAATCATACTTTAATGAAAATAGAGTAAAATTAGGTAAGTGCAAATCACTTCAACTTTCAAACATGTATGTAAATGAAATTTTGCATAAACACTATGAAATTCATCACTTAAAATCATGCTTTAAACAACCCACCATGAATTTCAAAAACCTTTAAGGAACTAAGTAGAGAAAATACTTGCTAACCTTGAATCTATTCATTTGAAATCATTTTGTATCAAAATAGACCAATAATCAATGGTTAAATCATGATTCATGCTATTAAGTAGAATTTAGAACAACCCATGAGAAATTCTTACTCGAAATCAAGGATTTAGTTGAAAGGATGTTGGGCTCCATGGGTGGAAGAACCCATGGATAAAGACCCACATAACTTAGAGTGAAGCTTGAAGAATCATTGAAGAGATCTTGAGAAGCTTGAGGAAATCTTAATGCTTGATCTTCAATGGGGAGCCTTGAAACCCTTTTGGTTTGAGAGGAATTTGTTGGAGATGATTTGGGAATGAGGGAGGGTGAAATTTAGGGTTTTAGATAGTAAAAGGGATGGAAAAGAACCCTAAATTTCATCCAAACCCGCTTATACATGTTTAGGGAATTGTCTAAGTTGCCCTTACTTAAAACTAAAAAATTTTGCAAAACTTTGAACTATATAGAAACAAGTCTGTGACACGGAGGCGTTCCCCCATATTTCAGTTTTCAAAGTTTAATTTTTTCTAGATTTGAGCTCAACTTGAGCTCGGACAAATTTACACTAACAGGGAACAGATCCGTGACATGCCTTGATCGCGGAGTCTTCTATTTTGGGCATTCCTGGAAAAATTTATGTTATAAAATACGAGTTCGAAAAATCATCTGAAGCCATTTTCCTCTATTTTACCTTATAATAACACATTCCAACCTTTAAAACATGCGGGACCTCACATCTCTATTCCTCCTTACCGAATGGATCCGGCAAAACTAAAAGAGTTAAGAGATCAATTGAAAGACTTATTGGATAAGGGTTTTATTAGACCAAGTATATCCCTATGGGATGCTCCCATGTTGTTTTTTAGAAAGAAGGTTGGGTTACTTCGTATGTGTATAGACTAACAACAATTGAATAAGGTCACCATAAAGAATAAGTATCCCATTCCAAGAATAGATAATTTGTTTGATCAACTCTAAGGTGCAAGTCACTTCTCCAAAATTGACCTCTGGTGCAGTTATCACCAATTAAGAGTAAGGGAATGTTACATTTCTAAGATGGTGTTTAGAATAAGATATGGCCATTTTGAGTTTTTGGTTATGTCATTTGTGTTGACTGTTGCTCCCACTATTTTTATGGACTTGATGAATTGGATTTTCAAACCGTACTTAGATAGGTTTGTGGCAGTTTTTATTGATGATATTAATTTCAAAGAAAGTTGGAATGAGCATCTACCATTGATTGAATTTGCCTACAACAATAGTTATCACTCAAGCATTGAGATGGCTCCTTTTGAAGCCTTATATGGGAAAAGGTGTAGGTCCCCTGTGGGATAGTTTAAAGTAGGTGAAATGCCTTTGGTAAGGCCTGATTAAGTATTTGATGCTATGGAGAAGGTAAGACTTATAAGAGAAAGGCTAAAGGCTGCCCAAAGTAGCCAAAAGTCCTTTTTAGACATAAGGTGAAGAGAACTTGAGTTTAACGTTAATGATTGGGTCTACTTGAAGATCTTGCCCATGAAGGGTGTAATGCATTTTGTTAAGAAGAAAAAATTGAGCCCTAGGTATGTAAGGCCCTATAAGATCTTAAAGCGGGTTGGCAAAGTAGCATATGAGCTAGATTTTCTATTGGACTTGGCTATGGTTCATCCGGTGTTTCATGTATCAATGTTAAAGAAGTTTGTGGGTGATCCAAATTCTATTGTGCCAATGGAAAGTGTGAGTCTTGAAGAAAATTTGACCTATGAAGAGGTTTCGGTGGAAATCCTAGACTGGCAAGTGAAGAGGTTGAGAAACAAGGAAGTTGTATCCATTAAAGTCTTGTGGAGGAATCAAGAAGCTGAGAGCGCTACATGTGAAGAGGAAGCGTACATGATGAAATGATATACTTACCTCTTTCCTTCTGATCCATCCTACTCAAATCCTTCAAGCTCCTATGATTCGACTTCTCCGTGTCATGACATATGCATGCATACCATAAAAATAATTATTAAATGATGATAATTAGAAGTAACATTGTCGCATTCATGTTGGGCTGTTACATACTCACTCTACTCAAGCTAGCTTCCATTTCATTCGAGGACGAGTGTTTCCAAGAGAGAGATATTTTAATATCCTGAGCATGTGAAGGTTAGCATATGATATAATAAGATAATTAAGTCTCCTTGGAGGATTTATTGATGGGTCAAGTATAATGTTTATTCAAGGACATTATGGACTTTTCCTGTATTTAGTAGAGAATGACCTAGACAGTTTTTGGAACTAGCTTCCTAACCTATTTAATCTCAAAGCTCTAAATTTCCCTCACTTCTCACAATTCACCCATCAAAAAATTCTCTCTCTACAAAAAGTCTCTCAAGACCTCCATTGAAGATCAAGCAGGGATCCTTCCAATTCTCCATTTATTTTCAAGTTTTCTTCAAAGCTTCTTCCAAATTCTTATTCAAGGTATATGAGTTTCATCCATGGGTACCTTTCTCCCATAGAGATCAAAGAATTGCTCAAAATTTTAATGAATTCCAATTATATCCTTGGGTATTTTCCAATTTCAAATTCAATTGCATGAACTATGATATATTTTTTGAACTCTAATCTCTTTCAGCATGGATTGATAAGAAATTACATGGAATTGGTAGATAATCCATATGTAAACTACTATATTGCTATTTAGGGCATAGGACTTCATTATGGGTAATGAATACTCTTTGAAAACTGCTGACAATCTGGAAATTTATCAGGAAAAGGCTGGGGCGGTGCGCCACCATCGCGCTAGAGACATGCCTCAGTAGTTTAGGGACTAGGTGGCGCACCACCACCGAACCAAGATCAGGTCTTTGTAATTTTGGTTCTGGGGCGGCACACCAATAGTGCACCACTGTAAGATCTCAAAAGTTGAAAATTCAGAAAATGAGATTCAAAAGAGGAAATTTCTGAAAACTCTGCTTTTGGCACTAGGTGATGACCACGAAGGCCATCACATTCTGTGTTACTCACCATGGTTTGTGGTGTACTGCTATGGAGGAGATTTAATAACTCAAACCCTACAGGGAAAGGTTCCATAGCAGTGACCACGGTCCATGGTGGCACCAGGAGCCGCGGTGGACACCCTCCATAAGACTCCTGTTCAGTCCTCCACCATGCACGACCACCAATGGCAGTATTGACCATCACAGGCCGTGGTGGGTCTCGTAGTGGGAGCCCATAGAAAGGCTCTTATTCGTAAGTTAAGTCTACCACTATGGATGATCACCACTGGCTATAGTGACCATAATGGACCGTGGTGTATCTCGTGGTGGGCACCTCCCATTTCTTAGAAGTTTAAGTCACTCACCGCGGAGGGTACCATGGACCGTATTATCCATAACTGTCCGTGGTGATGATCGGTCCTGAGTTCCGAATTTAGTTTTAAGTTGGGGTTATTTTAGTCATTTCCCCATACTTCTTTAATGAATGTGGATGGTTTTTGGGATTAAATTATTATCTATTAACTAACTTATGTACCCTTAACCCTCTCATTTTCATATAATTCCCTGAAATCCAAAAGTTTTCTCTCCTAAGTTTCCTCCCAAGAGTCTTTTTCTTCCTCAAGCAATTGAAAGGATCTCTTCAAGGTCAAGTTTCTACTTTCTTCAATTTAGGGCTCATAAAGGTAAAGGTATGTGGGACTTCATCCATGGGTACCTTTCACCCATGGAATTCTAAATATTTCTTCTCAAAGTATCTTATAATATCTTCAATTTAAATCCCTAATATAAGACCATAAAATTTGGAAAGTTGGAAAACGAGGATCAAAGCATGAAATTTCTAAAACTTGTAAATTTTGGGACCAGGTGATGACCATGGAAGGACATCACGGGCCGTGGTCAACACCACATCTCTTGGTGAGCCACCGTGGTGGTAACCCTGAGGCTCAGACCTGTAGAAAAAGACCACGAACCATGGTGAACACTACAAGCCATGATGCCCTCCATGGTGACCCCTCCCCTGAGACCTCAAAAAGTGACTCCAAGGTAAGGACCACACCTCACCACCATGGGCCGTGTAGCCCTTCACGGACTATGGTGGGGTCCATGGTGGTCACTCCTGCAAATTACCTTGCAGGGCCTGCACCACGACCATGGTCCACAGATCATGACGCACTTTATGGACCATGAAGGGTTCCATGGAGAAAGTTCTGAAACTCTTCTCTGCAACTCCTCAAAATTCAAAATTAAGTCAATCATCATGGATACCACCATGGTCCGTGACGAGCATCATGGACTATGATGCTTCCTCCATGGTGAGTCCCAGTCCCTGTTAAATGAGGGATAATTTAGTTATTTCCTATTATTTCATTAATGTATGTGGACATTTTTGGGAATAGATTCATTAAAAAATTGTCCTAAATATTCTTAAACCTATTCTCTTTCCTTCATTAATGGTCAAATAACTTTAAGACTTCTATGTCAAGGTTTTTTCAAGAGTTTATCCTCTTCATAAAGTCTTGTAAGGGTTTATTCAAGAACAAGTCTCATTTTTCAATTCCAAGCTCAAATTCAATTAAGGTATGTAGGGATTGATCTATGGGTGTATTTCACCCTTGGAGTCCTAAGGTTTTCATTCAAAAATCTCATGAATTTCAATTGGGTTTGAACCCTAGTTTGAGGAATTGGATTGGGCTAATTTAATTATGTTTTATTTTGTTATTAACTATCTTTATAAGTATGTTTCTACATGAATTACATGATTTCAAGTTGAATTATGATTGCCCATACATGAAGTTATTTTCAATGATGATTTTATGAAGTATGATTATGAATTCAATGATTTCTAGGTATTATCATAATTTTTATTCAAATTGACTATGTATATAAGTTTTACTCTAAATTTAAGTATGGATTATGATAATGGATTACAATTATGTTCAAGTTATGAATTACATACAAGCTATGAATAAAGGTGACTTAGGGACCTATGTGGTGACCTAGGAACCTTATAAAATGAATTATGCAAGTATGATATTATAATGTTGAAAGGCTAATACTCACATTGCAAGTATGGGATGAAAATTAGCTACTCTATGAATTATGAATCTTATGTACAAGTTTATGATATATGTTAAGTATGATTATTATGTTATGTATTCCATAGGATTTGACTTAGCACCGATTTGACTTAAGGTGGGGGCCCTACCAAAAGACTTAGTAGAAGCCTCAATTTTCTGAAACTACGTGCCACCATAGGTTGCTTTCATGGCTTAGCTAGTGGATCTCCATATAACATATGTGCATGGTCACCTAACGGGATAGATCTACCTTGGCAAGTAGATTCTCCTTTCTTCCATTGTATGGGGAGACATCGGGATTCAATGTTATAACTCGCATAATCTTATTGTCGGTTATGGTTCCTATCCCACATATGTATATTCCCATTATGTTAATTTATGACTTTCAAATATGTCCCTTAAATGCTTTGATCATTATGGTTTTCTCATGGCTTTACTTACCCTTTTTATTATGTATGTTCTTTGATCATTGCATCTTATGATTTATATTGCATTTCATGCCCTCATACTTAGTATATTCAAACCTACTAACTTATATTTGTTGTATACATTTTCTCATGATATAGGGAGTGAGGTTGAGTATCATATCCATATACGTGGCTAGTTGAGCTTTCTCATCGACGGAGTTGTAGTGAGTCCTCATCTATCGAGGACTAGTTATGAGATATTGGTTTCTTACTTCAAAAAACTTTGTTATGACTGAGGTTGAGTATCATATCCATATACGTGGCTAGTTGAGCTTTCTCATCGACGGAGTTGTAGTGAGTCCTCATCTATCGAGGACTAGTTATGAGATATTGGTTTCTTACTTCAAAAACTTTGTTATGACTTTCTTTACATTTTGGTTGAGGGTGAGCTAGGGACATGTATTAGCCCCCGCCCTTTTTATGTAGTAGAGGTAATTGTTGGACCTACGTTATGGAGTCTTTGTAGATAAGTTTACCTTTCTTTTATGTTCATGTTAGACTCTACGTATGTTACTTCCACATTACTTTACCTTATGTATGCTTATGATATGTCAAGAGTCTTGGTTGAAGCCCTTCAGAGTTTTGATTATCGTGTTAGAATGAGAACCTAGGTTGGGTCATGACAAATTTGGTATTAGAGCACAAGGTTTAAGATGTCCTAGAGAGTCTAACATTCCGCATTAAGTAGAGTCTTATTCATAGTTGTGAAGCGCGCCACAACTATGAATAGGAGGCTATAAGGCATTTTATGAAATTCTCACTTCTTTCATGATCTATGTCATGATATAGAGTTTACCCTAGCACTTCTTTTCCCTAACGATTGTTCTTTGTGATTTTCAGAAAATACCTCTAAGAAGACAAGTTTCTTAGGACAATGGTCCCCTACCCGACCAAGTGATACATTCGGAGTTCCAGACTGCTTTTTCTTTGCTAGCCCAAGTTATGGCCAACCAAGGGATTGCAACTCCTCCTAATAGACCCTTGTGGTTCAGGACCTTCCCCGGACCCCACACATAGTGGGAGCTCTAGTACACCAGGCTGCCTTTTTTTTCCAGACTAATGAATGCCCCTGCATCATTTATGGATTTTATGAACAAGGTGTTCAAGAAGTATTTGGATATATTTGTGATCGTCTTTATTGGTGATATTTTGATTTACTCGCAGAGTGAGGAAGAGAATGCCAATCATTTGAGGATTGTATTGCAAATTCTCAAGGACCATTAGTTGTATGCAAAGTTTAGCAAATGTGATATTTGTCTATGGTCAGTTGCTTTCCTTGGTCATATTATTTTCGGAGAAGGAATTATGGTCAATCCAAAGAAGACCGAGGCAGTTAAGAATTTTCCTAGACCTTTGAGTCCTTATGATATTCAAAGTTTCTTGGGCTTATTCAATTATTATAAATGGTTTATGGAAGGTTTCTCTTCCATTGCATCTACCTTGACCACTTTGACTAAAAAGAAGGTTAAGTTCCATGGTCCAAAGCATGTGATAAAAGCTTTCAAGAGTTGAAGGATAGGCTGCTCTGGTATTGAATTTACCAAATGGGTTCGGTGGGTTTGTTGTGTATTATGATGCTTCACGGGTTGGTGTTGGGTGTGTCTTAATGTAAAATGGCAAAGTGATAGCTTATGCTTCAAGTCAACTCAAGGCGCATGAGAAGAATTATCCAACTCATGACTTAGAATTGGTGGTGGTGGTATTTGCTTTAAAGTTGTGGAGACACTATCTCTATAGTGTCCATATGGATGTTTTCACCGATCATAAGAGTTTGCAGTATGTGTTTACTCAAAAGGACTTGAATCTTTGACAAAGGATTTGGCTTGAACTATTGAAGGATTATGACATAGTGTGTTATACCATCCGGGTAAGCCAAATGTGGTTGTCGATGCTCTTAGTAGATTATCCATGAACAATGTTTCTCATATTGAGGATGAAAAGAAAGAGCTAGTTCGGGATGTGCATAGATTAGCCCATTTGGGTGTTCGATTGGTTGATTCTAAGGATGGTGGTATTATTGTGCAAAATGGTTCTGAATCATCTCTTGTGGTGGATGTAAAGACAAAGCAAGATGATGATTCCGATTTGGTTGAATTGATGAAAATGGTTGCCAAAAATTCCATTGAGACTTTTTCCCAAGGGGGAGATGGTGTTTTGAGATATCAAGGCCGATTGTGTGTTTTGAATATTGATGGCTTGAAGGATACGATATTGTCTGAATCTTGTAGTTCACGGTATTCCATTCATCTAGGATCCACAAAGATATATTGAGATTTAGGAGGAGTATATTGGTGAAATGCATGAAAAGAGATATTATGGAATTCATGGCTAAATATCGTAATTGTCAACAAGTAAAAATTAAGCATAAAACATTGGGAGGTTTAGCTCAAGACATTGAGATTCCTACTTGGAAGTGGGAAGCCTTGAATGTGGACTTCATTAAAGGTTTTCCTCGTACTCATAGGCAACTTGATTTTATTTGGGTATTTGTTGACCAAATGACTAAGTTGGCTCATTTTTTCCCAGTTAAGACCTCATATTCAGCCGAAGACTATGCTAGATTGTATATCCAAGAGTTGGTCAAACTTCATGGTGTTCCATTGTCCATTATTTTAGATCGAGGTACTCAATTTACATCTCAGTTTTGGAGATCTTTCCAAAAGGGTGTTGGCACCCAGTGAAGCTTAGTACAACTTTTCACCCACAAATGAATGGTTAGGCCGAACATACTATTCAGACATTAGAGGATAAGTTGAGAGCTTGTATGATTGATTTTAAAGGAAATTGGGATGGGCATTTGCCATTAATAGGTTTGTTTATCACTCTAGCATTGAGATGGCTTCATTTAAAGCTTTGAATAGCAGGCGGTGTTGATCCCTTATTGGTTGGTTTGAGGTAGGTGAAGTTTCTTTAATAGGAACCGAGATGGTATTTGAGGTTATGGAGAAAGTTCAACTCATTAGAAAAAGATTGAGAACAACCCAAAGCCAATAAAAGTCCTATTCAGATGTGAGGAGAAAGGAACTTGAATTTGAAGTTAATGATTGGGTTTACTTGAAAATTTCACCCATAAAGGGTGTGATGCATTTTGGCAAAAAAGGGAAGCTAACTCCTCTCTATGTTGGCTCATATCAGATTATGAGGCGAATTGATAAAGTGGCTTATGAGTTAGATTTACCTTCTAATTTGGCATCGGTGCATCCGGTGTTTCATGTGTTATTATTAAGGAAGTTTGTTGGTGATACTATCTCTATTGTGCCATTAGATAGTATTGAGGTTAAGGAGAGTCTTTCTTATGATGAGGTTTTAGTTGAGATTTTGGATCAGCAAGTTAGAAAGTAGAGAAAAAAAAGAAAATAGCTTCAGTTAAAGTGTTATGGAGAAATCAAGAAGTTGAGGGTGCTACATGGGAGGCCGAAGCTGATATGATGTCCCAATATCCTCATCTCTTTTCTTATATGCCTAGTTGAGGTATTTTGCTCTTTTATAATCCAACTAGCCTAAATCATGCGTTTTAGTTGTTTTCATTGTTTCATATGCGTTCATGTTCATGAAATGAGTTTTAAAGTTATGTTTTTGCTTCAGATTAAAGATTTCATGTTTTATACATTATCGAGATGTTTTGCATTTTATGTTGGGCTATTATGTTCCTTATGTATTCCATTCATGCTAGCTTTAGTCCTATTCGAGGAAGAATGTTCCCAAGGGAGAAATATTGTAAGACCTCTGATTTTGGAAAGTCAGAAAATAAGGATCAAAACATGAAATTTCTGAAACATGCAAATTTTGGGACCAGGTGATAACCACGAAAGGCCATCACAGGTCGTGGTCAGCACCACTACCCGTGGTGATAAACCTGAGGTTCAGACCTGTAGGGAGGGACCGCGACAAGGGAACATAGACCTTGGTGAGAACCATAGGCTATGCTTTCCTCCGTGGTGACCCCTCCCCTAAGACCTCAGAAAGTGACTCCAAGGCAAGGACCATACCTCACCACCATGGGCCGTGTAGCCCTTCACGGATCGTGATGCCTTCCATGGTGGTCACTCCTGCAGATCACCCTTTAGGGGATGCACCACGACCATGGTCCATGGATCGTGATGCACTCCACAGACCGTGAAGGGTTCCGTATAGGAGGTTCTGAAACTCTTCTCTGCAACTCCTCAGAATTCAAGTTTAAGTCATCATCACGGACACCACAACGGGCCATGCTGAGCATCACGAACTATGATGGGTCCTCTATGGTGAGTCCTAGTCCTAATTAAATAAGGGTAATCTTATCATTTTCCTATTTTTTCATTAATGTATGTACACGTTTTTTGGGACAAGATTCATTATGAAATTATCCTAAATACTCTTAAACCAATTCTTTTTTCCTCATTAAATCTCAAACAACTTTAAGACTTCTCTCTCACGGTTTCTTTATGAGTTCATATTCTTTATCATGTTTGGTTGGGTTTTTTCAAGAACAAGTCTCCTTTTTCAATTCCAAGCTCAAATTTAATTAAGGTATGTAGGGATTGATCCATGGGTCTCTTTCACCTATGGATCACTAAGGTTTTCCTTCAAAGTCTAATGAATTTCAACTGGGTTTATAATACTAGTTTGATGGATTGCATTGGGCTAATTTAATTATGTTTTTTTTTTGGTTATTAACCATCTATATAAGTATGTTTCTACATGAATTACTTGATTTCAAGTTGAATTATGATTGCCCATGCATGAAGCTATTTTCAATGATGATATTATGAATTCAATGATTTCAAGGTATTATCATATTTTTCATTCAAATTAACTATATATATGAGTTTACTCTAAATTTAAGTATGAATTATAATCATGGATTATAATTATGTTCAAGTCATGAATTACATGCAATCTATGAAGAAAGGTGACTTAGGGCCTTATGTGGTGACCTAGGAACCTCATGAAATGAATTATGCAAGTATGATATTGTAATGTTGAAAGGCTAATACTCACATTGCAAGTATGACATGAAAATGAGCAACTCTATGAATTATGAATCTTATGTACAAGTTTATGATATATGCTAAGTATGGTTATTATGTTATGTATTCCATGGGATTTGACTTAGCACCGAGAAGACTAGAGGTGGGGACCTACCAAAAGTCCTAGTAGCAGCCTCAAGTTCCTTAAACTACGAGCCACTATAGGTTGCCTTCATAGATTAGCTAGTGGATCCACATATAGCATATGTACATGACCCATTTAGCGGGGTAGATTCTACCTTGGTAAGTAGATTACTCTTTTTTCCATTGTATGAGGAGACATCGAGACTCCATATTATAGCTCACATGTTCTTATTATCAGTATGATTGCTATCCTACATATGTATATGCTCATTATGTTACTTTATAACATTCAACTATGTCCCTTAAGATCATTATGGCTTTCTCATTGCTTTACTTACCCTCATTATTATGTACATTCTTTGATCATTGCATCTTATGATTTATATTGCATGTCATGCCCTCATAATTAGGACATTCAAACATACTAATGCATAGTTGTTGCCTACATTGCCTTATAATATAGGGGTTGAGGTTGAAGATCATATCCATACAAGTTGCTAGTTGAACTTTCTCATCAACGGAGTTGTGGTGAGTACTCATCTATCGAGGACTAGTTATGAGATGTTGTTTCTTACTTCAAAAGACTTTTGTTATGACTTTCTTTACATTTTGGTTGAGGGTGAGCTAGGGACATATTTTAGTCCCCGCCCTTCTCATGTAGTAAAGGCAATTGTTGGACCTACATTATGGAGTCTTTGTAGACAAGTTTACCTTTCTTTTATGTTCATGTTAGACTCTTTGTATGTTACTTCCACATTACTTTACTTTATGCATGCTAATGATATGTCAAGAGGCTTATTTATAGCCCATCCAGGTTTCGATCGTTGTGTTACGACTAGGCCTAGGCCTAGTCATGACACCTAATTTCACGATCTTCATTGGGTCCTCTCAATTATGTTATGTATCAATGCCTTTAGCATAATTATGCATAGTTCACATTATATTATATAATTTTAAGTTGAATTTCAATGACCCATGCTATATGCTAGTTTCAAGCATGATTTATGAAATATGATCATGATTATAAATTTATTTCAATAAAAGCTTTATGAATGAGTTTAAAGATGCTTTATGTAAAGAAGTTTATTAATGATGATTCTATGATATTTCAAGCAAGTTAATAATGGGCAAGTTAAGCCTCTAAAGATGTTTTATGAATAAATTTATGTGATGATGGAATACCTATACCCACATTACATGAGTTACATGATAGATGAGCTATTCTTTTGTTATTTTATAAAGATGGATTGATATCTATTATTATATTCCTATGATGTTTATGATCATATTTTATAAGAGTTTCATCGGGATAATGACTAAGCACCGAGAGGAATTTTAGGTGGAGTTTGGTCCGGTATGCTCCTGAAGATAACCAAGGGAATCCTAGTAGCAACCTTTCATTCCCAAACTACGTTGCCCACGTAGGTTTACAGATGCCAATATGGCGAAGCTAGTGGATCCACATAGAAAATTAGATGAGTTACTAATGGAGTATGCCCTAATAAGGTAGCCTCTCCCATCTCGATGTGGGAGTACTCAGATTCTATGTAATAGCTCGCATGGTCTTATATGTCGGTTAAAAGTCCTATCCCACACCAGTTTAAGTTAAGTTATGAGTTCTTATGATTATGAGATTTGATGCATTGATCAATGAGATAATTGTTTTAAATGTTTTCATGAATTTATTTATGTTTTAAAGATATTGGTCTTGTATCCCATGATTGGTATTGATTATGTCCTATGTTTATTGTTTATGCAGCTTCACACATACTTAGTGCATTGCATGTACTAATACATACTTTTTGTCTATATTATATCATAATATAGTATCCAACAATCACGCTCATCCTCCTCTCACTTGTGGCTAGTGCTTAATTGTAGCTTATTGTTGGTGAGTCCTCACAATTCGAGGACATGACCCTTATTTCATATTTGTTAGTTGCTATTTCATTACTCTTGTGTTGTTTATTTAGGTGAGTTAGGAGCTTGTATTATGCCCCCATCAAGCTATTAGAGGCATGTTAGATAGTAAGAGTCTATGTTGTCACTTTCTCATTTTGAGACTTATGCTTATACTAAGTTTATGTTTCCGTATCCTTTGATCTTGTTATTTTCGTATTTACCTTATGTATACTCATGAATGATATGCTAAGAGGCTTGGTTGGGGTCCTTCGGGATTCTAATTGCTATGTTATAGCTAGATTCTAGGTCGGTCGTGACAAACTTGGTATCAGAGCATAAGGGTCAGGTGTCCTAGGAAGTCTAACCTGCCGCATCGAGTAGAGTCTTTTTTATCGATATGAAGTATGCCACATATATGAATAGGAATATATAAAGCATCATGGGAAACACTTCACTTCTTTCATGATCTCATCATGATATAGAGTTGAACTATAAGGTTTCCTCCTCTAACGCTTTCTCTTTGTGATTACAAAATTATGCGTCCAAGAAGAGCTCCCATGCAAAGGAATGTTAAATAGGAGCCACAAGATCTGAATGCCTTATTAAATGAACAGTTGACTATTGTGGAGTTTCGAGCCACTTTTCATATGCTAGCCCAAGCTGAGACTACTCAAGTGAACCAAGTAGTAGTTGTTCCTCCTAATATGTCTACCCCTTCTTCAAGTGTTAGAGACTTCATGAGGATGAACCCTCCCGAGTTTCATGGATCCAAGGTTGATGAGGATCCCCAAGACTTTGTTGATGAATTATACAAGATTGTTAAAATTATGGGTGTCTTTAGAGGAAAAGGAGGTATTGGCAGCCTACTAACTAAAAGGTGTCGCTCAAGTGTGGTACAACCAATGGAAATCCAAAAGGGTTGAAGAGGGTCCCATAGGTTGGAAAAATTTCAAAGTTGCATTTCTCAACCACTTTTTCCCACTTGAGTTAAGTGAGGAGAAGGTGTTCAAATTTATCAACCTTAAGCAATTATACATGAGTGTAAGGGAATATGTCCTTAAATTCACAAAGTTGTCAAATTATGCTCCTTCTTTGGTAGCCGACTCTCATGCCTGAATTGTCATGACTCAACCCCGTAGGCCGTGACTGGGGTCCGACCTGGACCCCCATATACCTAGCTATCAACTGTGGTCAAATTGAACTGTAAATAAAACAATATCATGTAACAGAGCCCCACTAGGAGATAACATTTTCATAAACCTGTAGCCCTTTTCGTTTGTATCACAACATGACAGGGCACGCAAACCGACAAGGCTATCTTACCATAATAACATATATCATATATCATGTAGACCCAGCTGAATCAAACTTACATACACAACCCATATATACATGTTTGTAGACCTCTAAAAATATTAACGACAACATATGGCGGGACAGGGGCCCCGCCGTACCCCTGAATAGACAACAATTTTACACATCAGTGGTCCATGTAAATAACTAGGCTTCGATATAATAGAGCCTCTTCCAACTGAGCTGAATGGAATCCTAAGCTAATGAACTCCCAAAACCTGTACCTATACCTACGGGCATGAAACGTAGCCCCCCAAAGAAAGGGGGGTCAGTACGACATATGTACTGAGTATGTAAAACATAACATAATGCCACTGGAAGCATATCTGAAGTAGAGAAGCAGGGGCTAAAATATCCAAATTGGAAACCTGTACCTGTACTCTGTGAATCATGAAAGCATGCATGCTCAATTTATACAATATAGCCGGCCCTTTTAGGGATCCGAGGAATCACATCTGTAGGACCATCATAGGCCCGATGCCATCACCACCTTATTACAACACATCATCATATATATATACATACGTACCTGGACCTCTAGTGAGGGGCTCAGTGGACAATGCAGTAAGTTGTGCATGATAACATGCCCGGACCGAGACTCGGTGAAAGAAGGGTTACAGTATACACGAGTAGAGTAGTGAGTAATTATATGCAATTTAAATTATTATCAGAGTCTCAACAAAATAAGAAAGTTAATCTTTTGTTTGAGGACCTGAGTAACGGTGTAGTCATCTCGAGTTTCCTCTAAATGCCATTATGGGCTGTCTCAAAAGTAATCTTGGGGACCCTAGACATGTATTAACATAGGGCCAAATCATTTATGGAATCAAAACACTTAGTATTGTATAGTCTTTAAGACTTGGAGCCTGTACATTTGGTGCCTCTTTAACATATAGAAGTTTCCAGGGAAATAGTTTAACTACTATCAGAGTTTGATATTCAAAAGTAAATAGGAGATGTTAAGAATGGAGTTACTCCGGAGCTCACATCATATTTAACTTACAACTAAGACATGCCAGAAAGAAAGAGAGTAAACTCTATCTAGTCTGTACTTTCCTTCAGGTGGTCATTATATACATATCTCGTACCTGGCCCATCCTGGGGCTCGGTGAACAAATATGGCATCATAATCTCATTTTCATACCAAGTACATATCAAGAGAAAGGAAAGATAGTTTCCCATACACTACTCTTTAGCACGTAGAAGCCTTAACAAGCAATGCTCAATTCTTGTAGGGGTGTCAACACCTAACTGTAGTTAGGGATAATGAGGCATACTTGGAGTTCTGGGAATTGAATTATCCCCATATTCCACATACAATTCACTTAAGGCTAAGACTTTCCAAAAGAAAAGAAAGATAGCTGCACGTACTTATACCTAAACATGCCAAGAGAAAGCTTTACATACCTCTTGTGATTTACTCCTTATCCCGTTCACCTCGTCGTCCTTTGAACCTATTCAATATGAAAGTAATACGAATATCAACCACTCTTAACTTTCCAGCATCTTAGTTTGTACCTTAGTATTCACGGAATCTATTTCCTTGTTCGTCTCCTCGGCTAGTTCTTTAATTGGTTAAGGCGTTAATAAAAATTGGGCAGCATCTCCCCTATAATGCGCCCTATTCAAATTTACAATTAGATACCTAAATACTAAAGCCAACCAAAAACAATAATCTACAACATACGTTTAAGCCATTCACACCAACAATATACAACATAACCTCCAAACGACTCGCTCGAAATTATGATATCAAAATGGAGTTTCTAGTTTCCATTATGTAAAACCTTTACCCGTACGAAGAGGGGGGGTCGTGTGGATGAAACCAGAAGCTCCCCCAACTCATTTAGAACATATTTTTACCCTGAAACACGCACCACACAACCAGCATCATCCTCCACACACACAACGCCTCATTTCGACTACAATTTAATTACGACGACTTCAATTTCGATTGTTTCTACCGTCGAGCATTTACATGATTTTTTTAAACTTCCAGAAGCCTAAGATTGTGTAATACACCCTATAATAACACCATAAAGTCCAAATTTAAAGGAGAATCCTTACCTTACCCGAAATTGGCCAAAACTAGCCAAAATTGTGCCTCGGAACTTTTTCTAGCGCTACTTGAATGCCGTGGCTGTTTGCTGTCCGATTTTTGCTGCACCAAGCCATGATTTTATACTAATAATACCTCCATATCATAGTGGTATACTCTATATAATTACTTTATGGAACGAAATTGGGACTTACCTTATTTTTTCCTCCAAGCCGTCACTATTTTCTCTCAACTTTAGGGTTTGGTTTCTTTTGCTTGCTGCTGCAGTTTTGTGAGTATAAACTGAAGATAAGTCATGATATACATGTATATTGGTGGTTCTAGGAGGTGACATGTGTCATCCCCTAAGGGGGACACGTGTCCAGCCCCTATTGGGCCACCGTATCTATGCAAGCAAGGAGTGGCTGCCAAATGGCAGTGTGGCCCACCTCCCCCAAGCAGGTGGGTCACCTGCTTGCTTGAGGTGATTCCACGTGTCACTCCTCCATTGTATACCATGTGTCACTCCTCCATTGGCTACCACGTGTCATCTTTTCCCCCTTCCTTGCGGGTTCGTAATCTCATCTTATTTTAAGTGCCTATGTAATCCATGCTACGCAAGTTTGGTATGTACTCCAATAGCTTAAGTATGCAGGACTTCCAAGTTAGTAGTTTATGTAGGTAAATCGAGTCCAACGACTCATTACTTAGCTTCCAATTCCTTCCGGATTCTTATGACTCCATTTCCAACCTTCTCTACTATGGGGTATCACATTCTCCCTTCCTTAGAGTCGTTTGATAGTGTCGTAGCGTATCCGGCTCACATGATAATGTCTAAGGAACTTATGAGACATTTCGAGTTGAAAAGTGTGGGGTGTAACATCCTTCCCCCCTTTAGAACATTCGTCTTCGAATGTTAGACAAAACTTCTCTTAGCATCTTATACAAATCGTAGGGAGATTCTTTATTGTTTCCATAACACCTACTTCTATCCGAGTACTTAATATATGAATTTCAGGAGTTGGGGTTACCTGCTGACATCGGGAATAAGTGCGAATACCTGTGTTTCATGTTCTCTTCAGTTTCTCCGATCATTCTCTTTCTGGTTTTGGTTTTTCCACCGTATCTTGACGGAAGGCACGTCTTTAGTCTATAATCTTCTAGTTTTCCGGTCTAAGATGGCGATAGGTTTTTTTTCTCACAGGATTCCATCTCCTGGACATCATCTATGGAATATACCCTGGGTGACTCGTCAGTACCCTTGCAAAACATTCCTATCTGATGGACTGGGCGCATAGTTTCTAAATAAGGTGGTAAGCTCAACTTACCAGCCATATTTCCCACCTTATGAGCAACTTGACACAGTCTAATATATTTTGGGTTAAGTTCTCTTTTCTGGGTGACTCCGTTATGAATATCCAATCATCTATTTAAACTCTGAATATTGATGTCGATTATCTGTATATCATTTTTGCCGATGGGTTGTTAGTCAATAGTTTGCTTAATCCTGTTTGGCCTACCAACTTAGTCTTTTCCCCAACAGGTGGACTTATACACTCTGCCTTACAACATCTTGTAGGGGGTCATCTGGATACTGGAATGGTAGCCCTTCTTATAGGCAAACTCAATAAGTGGTGGACGATTATCTCAGTTACTCTTAAAGCCAACCATATAAGCTCGCAATATATCTTCTAACGTCTGATAGTATGCTCAGTCTGTTCAGCAGCTCAAGGGACAAACTGAGTTACTAAGATCTACCTGTGTTCCCGATATCTTCTTGGATTGATGCCAAATGTTAATCATTTTTGAAGTCCTTCTATCTAAGATATTAGCTGGGGAAACTTCACGAAACCTTACTATCTCCATGTTCTATAACTCCACCTAATTTCAGCTGCATAGGTGCTCTTGATTGGAAGCAAATGGGCTGATAACTTAGCCTACTCACAATGTGCGGGGCACTCAACTTAGCTCCAGATTTACCTTAGCATTGTCTCACGAGTCTTTATGTTTTGCCTTGTTCTTTACTCTATTATCTTGCAACCAGTATCGGCGTAGACCTTTAGCTCCACTATGACCATGTGCCCCCTTTTTTTTAGTCATTTTGATTTAACTTCTCCTATTGTATTCCCCCCTTTCTGTACGCACCCATTCATTAAGGAGAGCTACTGAGTAGCGCTAAAGTTAGTTCATATAGTGACCTTTGGAGCCGCTTTGAGTTTTGTCTATTATTAGCTGGCATAGCTTTAAAGGAATTTGACATATAAGCTCCCCTATCCTCTATTCACTTTGCCTTTCTAACTTGTTTCAGCAAGATATCTTATTGAAGTTTAGACGTCTATCTCAAATATATTGTCATATTAATTGCCTCCTCCTACTTTTGCCATTTTCTCATTAACTTCCCTCCCTTTAGAGGGTACTCGTACTTTCATCTGCTTGTACCTTTCTCTATGTCTCTTTGTCTAGTCTTAATTTCGCCCAATCTCTTCCTCCAATCTACTTGGTACTGCATCATGTCTTCGTCTATCTGCATATTTTATAATTGGACTATCCGTGTACGGAGCTTTGGCTAAATTACGAAGCGACGAGAACCTTTCCATATTTAATGTGATGTCTTATCTACTAATTGGTACTTGAATAATGTGACCTAAGGAACAACTCATCCAAGGCCACCTTCTACTTTTTCTTTTCCCAGAATTACTTTGGACCTGTAGTCGTTCCAACTCAAATTAGGCAGTGCTAGTATTCTGACGATAACTATTTAAGGTTTTCTTGAAGTAGTAGCTTTATCCCAACCTATATCCTTTGCTTTTTGGGGCGAATAGAAGTTGCGCCATTTGTTCCTTAAGTTTTCCATCCTCGTTCCTTAAGGGTTCCACTATTTCTGGGGCGACATTGTGTATACGCGTTATTTTTTTGTATCTTAAGCCCCGTGCTCTTACTGCGTTCTCAACGCAGGCCTTTAACTTAGTCAACGCGTACTAAGTGCATCTTACTAGTGGTTCCACTTTATCCCTGCATACTCGTATCACACTGTTCAATTCATACTTACATATCCCCCTTTTAATTCATATTCGTGTTCAGTTCCTGATATCTCTTTGTGGTGCTTCTGTTAGAAGTTCTTTTCCCAATTAGTCGGTGGAGAACTATAAACTGTTATCGTAAATCATTTTTCAATTATTGTTGGAAGAAAGCAGAACCTCTTAAACATCACAGTACTTTCCTTTTAATACTTGCCCGACCTGGTCTCCTTCCAAGTTTATCCTCAAGTTATAAACAACTCGTCTAATTTACGATAGGAATTGAGGGCTTGGGACTTTCAAAAAGAGTGAAGCTCAATTACTAGACACCTTACCCTTTAACCTGAGCTTTTTTTTTCTACAACACAATTATAGTTGGAGATACTGCGGTCTGAACTGTACTGCTTAGACAGACTCTTGTTTCTTCAAAATAGATTTCCCCAAGTAAAGAGGGTGTCCTTTATCGATGACATGACGAGTATCTCTTACAACTTTAATTTAGCATCCTATAGGTACCCAGTATCAATTTCCAAGATATTTTATAAACTATGTTTTATTCCCTTCTTCTTGTATTGGGAAAATTTCGGTAGAGTTTCCTCTACACTTCTTACTATCCCAAAACCTACAAGTAGAAAATACCAACAATGCCTCACAGGGCCAACAATACATATCATATCACAGCCGCATAGGGCTTTCAATGTCATCTCATATCACAGCCACACAGGGCTTTCAACGTCAACAATAATATAAAAATACTGGACTTACCTCATATGTCCAACTTCAAACTGCATCTGTTGCACTTCCTGTTTGCTTTTCTTTCAGGTTTCAACTTTATATTTCAATAGTACTTCAATACCTTACCCGACGGATATCTTCCGTGGCTTTACTTTACTTACATGCATGCTTTGTAACTTTCCATGTCATCAATTACTTCCTTCTATTGGTGTCGTCCTTCTGTTAAGATCCAAGGTTAGTATAAGGAATTTTCCTATGACTCGTATCTAAAGCACGATCTCAGATGTGAAAGAAAGGTAACATCCTAAATGTCGTGTAGCTTCCTATTTATGGATGTGGCGTGCAACACATCAATAATCAAGACTCTACTAGACACGGTCTGCAGACAATCTAAGGATGAATTACTCTGATACCACTTCTGTCATGACTCAACTCCGTAGGTCGTGAATAGGGTCTGACCTGGACCCCCCATATACCTAGCTATCAACTATGGTCAAATTGAACTGTAAATAAAACAATATCATTTAACAGAGCCCCACTGGGCGATAACATTTTCATAAAACTGTAGCTTTTTTCATTTGTATCACAACATGATAGGGCACACAAGCCGACAAGCCTGCCATACCATAATAACATATATCATTTATCATGTAGACCCAGCTGAATCAAACTGACATACACAACCCACATATACATGTTTGCAGACCTCTAAAAATATTAACGAAAACATATGGCGAGACAGGGCCCCCGCCATACCCCTGAATAGACACAACAATTTTACACATCAATGGTCCATATAAATAACTAGGCTTTGATACAATGGATCCTCTTCCAACTGAGCTGAATGGAATCCTAAGATAACGAACTCCCAAAACCTGTACCTGAATGGAATCCTAAGCTGAATGGATTCCCCACCTGAATGGAATCCTAAGCTGAATGGATCCCCCACCTGAATGGAATCCTAAGATGAATGGAATCCTAAGCTGAATGGATCCCCTACCTCATTTAGAACATATTTATACCCTGCAACACGCACCACACAACTAGAAGCAGCCTCCACACACACAATGCCTCATTTTGACTATAATTTAATTACGACGACTTCAATTTCGATTGTTTCTACCGTTGAGCATTTCCATGATTTTTTCAAACTTCCAAAAGCCTAAGATATTTGTAATACACACTATAATAAAATCATAAAGTCCAAATTTAAAGGAGACGCCTTACCTTACTCGAAATTGGCCAAAAATAGCCAAAATTGTGCCTCGGAACTTTTTCTAGTGCGACTTGAACGCCGTGGCTGCTTGCTGTCCAATTTTTGCTGCACCAAGCCATGATTTTATACTACTAATACCTACATATCATCGTGGTATACTCTAGATAATTACTTTACAGAACGAAATCGGGACTTACCTTATTTTTTCCTCCGAGCCGTCACTATTTTCTCTCAACTTTAGGGTTTGCTTTCTTTTGTTTGCTGCTGTAGTTTTGTGAGTATAAACTAAAGATAAGTCATGATATACATGTATATTGGTGGTCCTAGGAGGTGACACGTGTTAGCCCCTAAGGGGGACATGTGTCCAGCCCCTATTGGGCCACCGTATCTATACAAGAAAGGAGAGGCTGCCATGTGGTAGTGGGGCCCACCTCTCCCAAGCAGGTAGGTCACCTACTTGACCCCAAGCAGGTGGGTCACCTGCTTGCTTGAGGTGCTGCCATGTGTCACTCCTCTATTGGCTGCCACGTGTCATCTTTTCCCCCTTCCTCGCTGGTTTGTAATTTCATCTTATTTTAAGAGCCTATGTAATCCATGCTATGCAAGCTTGGTACATACTCCAATAGATTAAGTATGTAGGACTTCCAAGTTAGTAGCTTACATAGGTAAATCAAGTCCAACGACTCATTACTTAGCCTCCAATTTCTTCCGGATTCTTATGACTCCATTTCCACCCTTCTCTACTATGGGGTATCACATTCTTCCTTTCTTAGAGTCATTTGATAGTGTCGTAGCGTATTCAGCTCACATGATAATGTCTAAGGAACTTATGAGACATTTTGAGTTTAAAAGTGTGGGGTGTAACATGAATGAGTAGGTTTATTTTGGGGGTGTCAAACTTGGTTATGAAAGAATGCCAAACTGCAATGCTCATCAAAGACATGGATATCTCTAGGATCATGACTTATGCCGAGAAATGTAATAGATTCCAAGAGGGCTCGGTATGAAGGTGGGTTCTCTCACAACAAACCCGGTGGTGGTAATGGCCATTTTTGACAGGGTCAAAAGTTTCCAGGCCAAGGTTTTTCAAACACTCTAGTTCTAAAAAAATTTAAAGGACAAAGTGCCAATTCCTAAGGCACAAGGAGGAGCTCCGGGTGGTCAAGTCATCCTTTCATGTAAGAACTATGGGAGAAATCATAGGGGAGAGTACTTAGTGGGATTGGATGTTTGCTACAAGTGTGGAAAGCGGGGTCATCCTGCATACAAATGTAGGAGTGGGGCTATACCCTAGGTTTAGACTCAGGCTACCAGTCATTCGGATCAATGTGCTATTACTTCGGGTGTTAGTCAGTGCCAAAATAAATTTTATGCCCTTCAAACTCATCAGAAGTTAGAGAATTCCCCTGATGTTGTGACTGGTATGTTAAAGGTCTTTGACTTTGATATTTATGCATTATTAGATTCGGGTGCTACTCTATCATTTGTTACTCCTTATCTTCCTGTGAGATTTATTGTTAGTCCTAAGATCTTGATCGAACCTATTTCAGTCTATACTCCAATTGGTGATTTAGTTGTCACTAAAAGGGTTTATAGAAATTGGCCAGTTTCAGTTGATCTTGTAGAACTTGATATGACCAATTTTGATGTTATCATTGGCATGGATTGGCTTCATGCATGTTATGCCTCTATATATTGTAGAACTCGTGTGGTTAAGTTTTAGTTTCCTAATGATCCAATACTAGAATGGAAAGGTAGTAATTTCGTATTTAAAGGTCAATTCATCTCAGGCTTAAAAGCTCGGAAAATAATTTCCAAAGGTTGCATCTATCATCTAGTTTGGGTTAGAGATGCTAATTCCGAAACTCCTACTCTTGAGTCAGTGTGAGTTGTTAATGAGTTTCTAAATTTTTTTTCAATGAACTCCCGGGCATTCCTCCCAAAAGGAATATAGACTTTGGTATCAATATCCTTCCCGATACTCAACCTATATCTATTCCTCATTACCAAATGGACCCAACAGAACTGAGAGAGTTAAAGGATCAATTGAAGGAATTGTTAGATAAAGGTTTCATTAGATTGAGTATCTCTCCATGGGGTGCTCCGGTTCTCTTTGTCAGAAAGAAGGATGGTTCTCTTCGTATGTGTATTAATTACCGATAGTTGAACAAGGTCACAATTAAGAATAAGTATCACATCCCAAGGATTGATGTCTTGTTCGATCAATTTCAAGGAGCAAGCTACTTTTCAAAGATTGACCTTCGATTGGGTTATCATCAACTCCTAGTAAGGGAGTGTGACATTTTGAAAATGGCTTTTAGAACTTGGTATGGTCACTTTGAATTCTTGCTTATGTCTTTTGACTAAAAAATACCCCTGCAACATTTATGGATTTGATGAACAGGGTGTTCAAAAGATACTTTGATATGTTTGTTATTGTGTCCATCGATGATATTTTGATCTACTCTAGAAGTGAGAAAGTGTATGCCGATCATTTGAGGATTGTGTTGTAAATTATCAAGGAACGTTAGTTGTATGCAAAGTTTAGTAAATGTGAATTTTGGTTAAGTTCAGTTACTTCCCTGGTCCACATCGTCTCCGATGAAGGAATTATGATTGATCCATAGAAGACTGATGTGGTTAAGAATTGGCCTAGATCATTGACTTATTTCAATATTTAGAGTTTCTTGGGCCTAGTCCATTATTATAGATGGTTCGTAGAAGGTTTCTCTTTCATTGCATAGCCCTTGACTACTTTGATTCAAAAGAAGGTAAAGTTCCAATGGTCCAAGGCATATGAGAAAAACATCCAACAGTTGAAGAATAGGCTTATCTCTGCTCTAGTGTTGACTTTAAATAAAGGTTTTGATGGGTTTTTGTGTATTGTCATGCTTAATGAGTTGGTCTTGGTTGTGTTCTAATGAAAATTGGTAAAGTGACAGCTTATACTTCAAGAAAACTCAAGGAACATGAGAAGAATTACCCAACTCACGATTTGGAGTTAGCGGTAGTGGTATTTTCTTTAAAGTTATGGAGACACTTTCTATATGGTGTCCATGTGGATGTTTTCACTGACCACAAGAGTTTGCAATATATGTTATTCAAAAGGACCTGAACCTTCGACAAAGAAGATGGCTTGAATTGTTGAAAAATTATGATGTGAGTGTGTTACCGGGTAAGGCAAATATGGTTACTGACGCTCTTAGTAGACTGTCCATAAATAGTGTTGCCCATATTGAGGATGAGAAGAAAGAGCTAGTTTGGGATGTACATAGATTAGCCCATTTGAGAGTCCAATTTTTTAATTCTGAGGATGGTGGTGTTATTATGCAAAATAGTTCTGAATCATCTCTTGTGGAGGATGTTAGGGAAAACCAAGATAGTGATCCCTTTTTGGTTGAATTGAACAAATTGGTTGCCAAAAAAACCATTGAGGCTTTCTCCCAAGGGGGAGATGATGTTTTGAGATATTAAGGCCGATTGTGTGTTTCAAATGTTGATGGCTTAAAAGATATGATATTGTCCAAAGTTCATAGTTCGCGGTACTCTATACATCTCATTTCCATAAAGATGTATCGATATTTGAGGGAAATGTATTGGTGGAATGGAATGTAAAGGGATATTGCAGAATTCATGGCAAAGTGTCTTAACTTTCAACAAGGGAAGGTTGAGCATAAAAAATTAGGAGGTTTGACTTAAGACATTGAGATTCCTACTTAGAAGTGGGAAGCCTTGAATATGGACTTCATTATTGGTTTGCCTCATACTCATAGGCAACATGAATTTATTTGGATAGGTGTTGACTGAATGACTAAGTCGGCTCATTTTCTTCCTGTTAAGACTTCATATTCAACTGATGACTATGCTAAAGTTGTACATCTGAGAGTTGGTTAAGCTTCATGATTTTCCTTTATCTATCATCTCATATTGAGGTACTCAGTTTACATTTCAGTTTTGGAGTTCTTTCCAAAAGGGTCTAGATAATCAAGTCAAGCTTAGTATAACTTTTCACCCAGTACAACTTTTCACCATCAAACGAATGGACAGGCCGAGCATACCATTTAGACTCTAAAGTATATGTTGAGAGCATATGTTATTAATGTTACAGGAAATTGAGATGATCATTTTCCATTGATTGATTTTTCCTATAATAATAGTTATCACTCTAACATTAAGATGGCTTCATTTGAGGCCTTATATAGTAGGAGGTGTAGGTCTCCTATCGGTTGGTTAGAAGTTGGTGAAGTTGTCTTGATAGGACCCGAGTTGGTATTTGTGGATATGGAGAAAGCGAGGTTGATTAGTTACAGATTGAAAATAGCCTAAAGCTGGCAAAAGTCCTATTCATATGTGAGAAGAAGAGAACTTAAATTTGAGGTTAATGATGGGGTTTACATGAAAACTTCACCCATGAAGGGCGTGATGTATTTTGGTAAAAAAGGGAAGCTAAGTCCCCACTATATTGGGCCATATCAGATTTTGAAGTGGATTGGTAAGATGGCTTATGAGTTATATTTTCCTTCCTAGTTGGCATCGATGCATCCTGTGTTCTATATGTCTTTGTTGAGGAAGTTTGTTGGTGATCCTAGATCTATTGTGCCCATGGAAAAAATTGAGGTTAAAGAGTATCTTTCATATGAGGAGGTTGTGGTTGAAATCTTGGACCGATAAGTTAGAAAGTTGAGGAACAAGGAAATAGTTTTAGCTAAGGTTTTATGGAGGAACCAAGAGGTTGAGGGTGATACATGGGAAGTCAAAGTCGATATGATATTATTATATCCTTATCTCTTTCCTTCCATGCCTAGTTGAGGTATTTTGTTCCTTCATAATCCAATCAGCCCAAATTATGTGTTTCAGTTTTTCTAATGGTTTCATATGCATTATGTTCATGAAATGAGTTTTAAAGTCATGTTTCATCTTGAGATTAAATATTTCATGTTATATGTATTTTTGAGATGTTTTGCATTAATGTTGGGTTACTTTGTTCCTTTTCTATTTATTTATGGTAGTTTGAGTCCCATTCGAGGGTGAATATTCCCAAGGGGGAGATATTGTAAGATGCCAGAAGTTGAAAAGTCCAAAAAATGAGGTTCAGAAGAGAAAATTTTTGAAAACTCAGCTTTCGGTAGTAGGTGATGACCACAAATGCCATCACAAGCCCTGTTCCTTATCACGGTTTGTGGTGTGCTGCTGTGATGAAGATTCAGCAACACAGACCCTATAGGGTAAGGGTCCACAACAGTGACCATAGTCTATGGTGGGCACCATGAGCCATGGTTCCCTTCGTGGTGGACACCCTCATCAAGACCCATGTTCAGTCCCTTACCACGCATGACCACCACGGGCCTTGGTGGGTCTCGTGGTGGGAGCCCATGGAAAGTCACTTATCCAAAAGTTAAGTATACCACCACAGACAACCACTATAGGACGTAGTAACCATAACGGACTGTGGTGTGTCTCATGGTGGGCACCCCCCTATTTCTTAGAACTTTAAATCCCTCACCTCGGAGGGGACCACAGACCGTATTGTCCATAAAAATACATGGTGATGATAAGTCCTGAGTTTCAGATTCAGTTTTAAGTAGGGGTTATTTTTGTTATTTCCCTATATTTCCTTAATGAATGTGAATAATTTTTGGGACTATATTCTTATCTATTAAATAACCTAAGTACCCTTAACCTTCTCATTCTCACATAATTCCCCAAAATTCAAAAGTCTTCTCTCCCAAATTTCCTCTCAAGAGTCTTCTTCTCCCTCAAGTAATTCAATGGATCACTTCAAGGCCAAGCTTCCGTTCTCTTCAATTTCGGACTCATAAAGGTCAAGGTATTTGGGACTTCATACATGGGTACCTTTCACCCATGGAATTTCAAATATTTCTTCTCAAATTCTCTTATGATTTTTTCAATTAAAAGCCCTAATTTCATGATCTTTGTTGGATCTTCTCAATTATGTTATGTATCATTTCTATTAGCCTAATTATGCATAATTCACATCATATTGCATGATTTCAAGTTGAATTTCAATTGTCAGTGTTATATGCTACTTTCAAGTATAATTTATGAGATATGATCATGATTTTCAAGTTATATAAATGAAAGCTTTATGAATGAGTTTAAAGATACTTTATGCGAAGAAGTTTATGAATGATGATTCTATGACGTTTCAAGCAAGTTAATGATAAAGCTAGTTAAGTCCCTAAAGATGTTTTACGAATAAAGATATGTAATGAGCTATTCTTATGTTATTTATAAATGTGAACTGATATCTATTATTATCTTTCATATGATGTTCATGATTATGTTTTATGAGAGTTCCGTTAGGAAAATAAATAAGTAGCGAGAGGAATTTTAGGTGGGGTTCAATTCGGTATGCTATGGAAACTACCCAAGGGAATCCTAGTAGCAACCTTTTAGTTTCAAACTACTTGCCTGCATAGGTTTATAGATGCCAATATGGAGAAACTAATGGATCCACATAGCGAAGTTAAATGTGTTACTAATGGAGTATTCTATGGCATGGTAGCATCCCCCATCTCAATGTGGGAGTCATCAGATTCCATATAATAGCTCACATGATCTTTTATGGTTGTTAAAAGTCCTATCCCACACCGTTTTAGTTAAGTTATATGTTTTTATGATTATGAGATTTGATGCATTGACCAATTCGATAAATCTTTTAAATGTTTTCATAACTTTATTCATATTTTCAATATACTGGTCTTGCATCCCATGATTCATATTGATTATGTCCTATGTTTATGGTTCATGCATATTCTCACATACTTAGTATATTTCGTGTACTAACACATACTTTTTGCCTACATTGTATCATAATGTAGGGTCCGTTGATCACACTCATCCTCTCCCACTTGTGGCTAGTGCATGCTAGTAACTTATTATTGGTGAGTTCTCACAGTTCGAGGAATGAAACTTATTTCATATTTGATAGTTGCTAATTCATTACTCTTATGTTGTCTATCTGGGTGAGCTAGAAGCTTGTATTATGCCCCCATCAAGTTAGTAGAGGCATATTAAATAGTAAGAGTCTATGTTGTCATTTTCTCATTTTGAGACTTTTGCTTATATTGAGTTTATGCTTCTGTATACTTTGATATGGTTATTTTCTCATTTACCTTATGTATTCTCATGAATGTTATGCTAAGAGTCTTGGTTGGGGTCCTTTGGGATTCTAATCACCGTGTTACGGCTAGGACCTAGGTTGGATCATAACAGCCACCGCCCAGATTTTTCCTTCCTATATTCTTTCTACTTATTTGATCTTGACGACACGATAACTACTCTTTCAAGTGCATGAATTACGTTTTATTTATGATATAATCTCTCAACTAAGCATGAATTTCTACTAAATTGCATGATTTTAACTTGGTTTACAAAGACTCGTGCATGATGTTACTTTCAAGTATGACTATTCAAGTATGGTTAAAAAGGGCTTGATTATGTATGAGGTATAAGATATGATGAGGTTGAACTATAATATTTCATGATGTTTCAAGAAAAGACTTATGGTGTGAAAGGACAATTCTCACACAATCATGTTAAAGAGGTGATATGTAAAATTCTCACCAACTTATAGATTCTTATGAATCAATCATGTAATGAGCTACTCTTATGACTATTTTTATGATGATGCTATTGATGATGTATTAATGCTTTAAATAATTTCCATTGGGATATTGATTAAGCACCGGAAGGACTTTTAGGTGGGATTCGATCCGATAACCAAAGGTTTGTTACCCAAGGGAATCCTAGTAGAAACTAAAGTGCCAAACTATGTTGTCTTCCATAGGTTGCCTTAATGCTTTAGCTAGTGGATCCACATATAGCTTATGATGTTTTCACGGAGTGTACCTTGGCAAGAAGCCTCTCGCTTCTTGATATGGGAGTTACATCGGATTCCATATTATAGCTCGCACGATCTTATATGTCAGTTAAAGGTCTTATCCCACACAAGTTATATGAAATAATGTAAGTTTTTACTATGAGGTTTATGAGGCGTTGACCACATACTTTCAATATGAATTCAAATGCTTTTAAGTCTTATCCATGCTCTATTTTTTTAATTACATTGGTTACACATCCTATATACATATTCTTATGCGTTATTTCATTATTCATGCATTTATCTCACATACTTAGTACATTCAAACATACTAATGCATACTTTATTGACTACATTGTATCATAATATAGTAGTTAACGACCCCGTCCATTCTCCACATGGCTAGAGTTGAGTTCTTATACTCCAAAGATTGGTGAGTCCCCATCTATTCGAGGGCGAGTTTATTAGTTCGTGTCTTTAATTTTTCTTTAAGGAATTTACTATATTACATTGAGGGTGATCTAGGTACATGTCTTATCCTTCACTCATATTATCTATGTAGAGGTTTGTTGGACGTCTTGTATATTAGCATATGTTGTCATCTTGACTTGACTATGTTACTTCAAAAATTTCTTCTAGTATATTTGAATTGATGCTTATTATTCCTTGTATTTTCTCATATATGATACATAAGATGGCTTGGTTGGCGTCCTTCAGGCCTTAGTTTTGGTCGTGACAGTAAGCAAATTCTAAATGCAGGTTTGCATGGACTTCTTTGGATCACAGTCTTTACTTAAAAGAAAGTACAGGAGTAGCATCAGCACAAACACTATGTACTATTGAGCATCATAAGCCGACTAGATTAGTAACAAGTATATAGTTATAGTCATAGAACAAGCAAACAGGTTCACTAAAAATAGTCAAATAATTATCTCATAAGTCTTGAAATCATCATCAATCACAACCATAATCATATATATATATATATATATATATATATATATATATAAAAATGTATATTTGTAACTCTTTCTACCATATCTCAGTCATCTACCATTAAACAGACAAGTGTACCTGTAGCGAATCAACACTCTATTGATACATATAAATATATATGTATAACTCTTTCTAGTGTATCTCAGTCATTCATCATTAAATATAAGTATGTATCCTTCTCTAGCATATTCCCTCTATCAATACTTTAATTTTAACTAGCATGCCATATATAATTATCAAGCACTGAACTAGCAATCACCAAAAAATACAATAATCAACAACATACTTGTCAAATACAAACAAGTTGAATAGAATCATAGAAATCATATTCACCCTATCCTTGCAACTATATAAATCCTGCATCTTGTCAAACATCTTTAACACTCACTCAATAAATTGCAAGTTTATCTCTCATTCATACATACAACTAAAGGGTCTTTAATCTTTCCTATTTAGTCATGAATTATAAGGGATCCTAGGTATCCATGTGTTGTATCGGCGTGGTATCCGATCTAACCATATGCACAATCGCTCGTCCGTAAGCTCACATTGGACTTGAGCCACTCATCATCACAATAGTAAAGATATCCTTACCGTATCCACATATCTCAATATGATCACAACTATTGTTATCTCTATAGACACCAAATTAAGGATAACTATTTACAAGTTCACAATTAGAAACATCAGTACTCAAATTGATATTTCAACAGTTCACATGCTTATTCATATAAACATTCATCAACTCAACCATGACAACACATATGCTATATCCGTAGACTAATCAACATGCTACACAACTCATATTACATACAAGAAACTAATCAAAGTCTAACTCTAAATATAAACTGTAATCTACCTCAAGCGAAGAATTGATAACAAGTAAGCAAAATCATTGTATCCTTCCCTTTTCTCACTGCCTCGGAATGCTCAAAGTCCAACACAAGTAAAAAATAATAATATTTAATCATTTATCCTCCAAATGAATGCCTTGGATATTTAAAATAGCCTAATTCTACTTTTTACCAAAATCTAATCATTTACTCAAAGGTTATTTAGCCATACTAAAAAATTTCAATCTCATTCATGGAGTTTCACCCCCATTAACCACTCTTGAGCAGTTTTTATGCTCAAAAAAACTGTTTTTGTGGAATTTCTAGAATTCCTAATATAATAAGCAGTAATTTGATCCGTAATTTTATCCTAATAAGTAGAACTAAACAACTTAATTAGAATCAAAATACATGCATAAATGTATCTTCAAAACCCATCATTTCCCATGAAGTTCATACCTTTCAATTATAAGAGGAATTCGAATTAAAGTTTGAAAAGATTGATGAAAGGATACTTACCTTTAGAAAATAAAAAATCTCTACACCTTGAAAATGTCACGTCTAGGGTTCTTTATTTTAATTATTTTAAGTTTCGATAAAAAATTTGGTAGAAAATATCATGATCTAAATCATTGTGAGAGACACCCATACTAATCCCCCAGTGGGAGAACCAATTACCCAAGCTAACTCAAACCAAATAATATTTTTAAAACAATAGATTCTATAATTAAGACAAGATCTATCACTATTATCTTTATCAAAAAATATTGCAGAAATAAAACCCCTAGAATATGAAAATCATGTACCAAAGCATCTAACATAGTCTAAAATATGGAGATGTAATACCAAAATATAATGAAATATTTCTATCATTATGGATAAATCAATGGGGGAGGAATTTGGGTCATAAAACGTCGATGTAATGATTTGGAAACTTTGAGTCTAGGCCAGACTTGGACGAAATCTGAGTCAAGTGAGATCTAGAGAAATCTTGTAATTGATGGGAGATTTAATTATGAGTTAAATCATTTGAATTGATATCTAAGATTATAAGGAGCATGTATGGCTTTACGGAATCGAATTCAAGCAAGTAAAACTCCTGTAATTGATTTTGGTGTGAAGGGTTCAATTTAGAATGTCATGGGTTGATGGTGTGTTGCCAAATGAGAGCTTGAGAATCAAATCCCGACTTTTTTTCTCTATGAAACCCGCCATAGCGGGATTAATCCGGCCAGGGCAAATCTGCTTGGTGGGATGGGCCCGCTGTAGCAGTCCAGCTGCGATAAAAAATGAGAAAAGTTCCAAAAATGTTATTTTCTACAAAACTTTGTTCTTGAGAGCTAACGGGTGACCTAGGGAAGTTTATCATCACTTTTCCATGAATTCTCGTGCCAAAGGTAAATTAATTACTTACTAAATCCATATTTTGATTCTTAGACCTTAGAATCATAGTTGATTATCCTTGGGGTAAGGGTTTTTGCTTGAAATTAATGGTGGGAAAAGCCCTAGTTTGGAATTAGGATCATGATTTTTGCAAAGAGTTGGTATTTTGTTATAATCCGAGAAAATTAGGTCATTTTATTGATCATTTGCACATGTGTAATTATTTTTAGACTAAGAACAAGCCGAAAGACTTCGGAAAGGGAAAACTGCAGCTGTGTAGAGTTTTGAAGACTTAATTTTAAGGTAGGTGATGGTTTGTTTTCTCGTCTGTTTCATAATGTCTGTTAACTATTTCATTATATGCATGTATGCAAGTGAATAGAAAAAGATGAAATGAACCAAATGAAATGACTGTTTATGATCAACCGCATATAATGAACCTGTTACTTGATGATTGTACCTATGTGAGATTATTCATTGTGATTGTGATTATGATTGTGTTATATTTTATTAGATCGAGTGTCACGTTATGATACACTATCGTATCGGGTGTCACGTTCTGACACATATTTAGATTTGGTATCACATTCGACCCAACATTGGACTGGTGTCATGTTTCGACATACTAACAGTTTGAGTGTAGGTTCTATGAGAAAATCATTCTTTGACTGTTGAATTGGATTTATATGTATATATATATATATTGTTTATTATATGATAAGTCATAAAGTATTCTATATATGTGTGCTTACTGTATTGTGGTTACCTGTTTATATTTAACTTAATGGAATAACTGTGTGATCTTACAAGTACACCATTATTTTTTCATACTGATATTGTACTTGCTCTTTCTTTATTGAGTACATGGGAATCTTTAGGATGTTATTGAGAGACCTCAAATAGGAGATCGTTGATTTTAGAGTTCAAGGGTGATCCATTTCTTTTATGCTTTCATGAATTTTCTCAGTCTTGGTCCCTGCTTTCAGGACTTAGTCTTTTCAAACACTTGTTTATTTTTATGAATTTTTTGGGGTTGTATCCCATTTTCTTTAGAATTGTTGTTTAGTAAGAGTTTTTGTACAATGACTTTCAGATTCTAGGAGTTAATTTCCGCATGTCTTGTTTGTTTGGTTAAACTTTCTGAATTTATGGTAACTCAACACTTATTTCATCATTTAAATATACTTTTATATTTTTAAATTTTTTTGTCTCTTTAAGTCTATTAAGTTTTGGGTGAAGTAGTGGTTCTCCCAAGAGAGGGTTAAAATAGATGTCAATCACGATGGGTCAGGGTCGTGACAAAGTTGGTGTCATATCCCTAGATTTGTTGATCTTATTATAACAAAGTGAGTCTAGTAGAGTCTTGCGGAACTGTACGAAGACGTTTGTACTTTTCTTCGAGAGGCTACAAGACTGTAGGAAATTTTCTCTATTTTTTCTCCTTTCGTGCTATAACTTGATTCCAATTGGTACCTGGTGATCCAAATTGGTATCTATCCTATTTCACTCTCTTTTCCATAGATGATTAATATGCTCTGCAATGGTGTCAGACCCGTACCTCTCATCGAGCCATAAGAGAAGCTATATGTGAGAGGACGTGGCCGAGGCAGGGGCAGGAGAAAAGGATACGGTAGAGGATAAGGAACGACAACACTTTCTAGAGGTGAATCCAAAGCTGAGGATGTACCTAGAGAAAAAGTCCCCTCCCACACCCCAGGTTGAGTAAGAAGAGGATGTAGAAGCAAAGGTCGAGGAGGATGCTGAGTTGGTGGGGAATGCACAGGCTGGGGCTGCAGGTCTTCCCCCTCTGGATCGAGCTATTGCTCAGCAGATCATGACCTTTTTGAGTGGGTTGGCCAAAACTAGAGCCATTCCCATAGTACTCGTAGCCCAAGCTCTAGTTGCTCTCCTATCTACTGCTGCAATTCCTTGGATGGATAGAGTGTTTGACATTAATGCCATTTTTTGTCCACTTATGGGCCTAGGGCTGACTGGCACAAAGCATGAGATACTAACTAAGTTCTTGAAGCTGAAGCCTCCAGTATTACAAGGTTCTGAGATTGAGGATGCCTATGAGTTTATTCTGGACTTTTATGAGAGGTTGCACAAGTTGGGCATAGTCCACCAGCATAGATTTGAGTTTGTGACATTCTATCTTCAAGATAAAGCCAAGCAGTGGTGGAGGGCCTCTATGGAATGTTGATCACCAGGTTTTCCTCTACTCACTTGGGTTTAATTCCATGCTTTATTCTTAGAGATGTATGTACCCTGGACCTTGAGGAATTGTAATAAGGATGAGTTCATGGCTTTTAAGCAGGGTGGTCTGATAGTAGCCATTTATGGGGTTAGGTTCCATTCCTTGTCTAGGTATGCTACTCAGTTGGTTACTATAGAGGAAGAGAGGATCTGGTTATTCGTGAAGGGATTGAATACCGAATTATAGATATTTTCTGTCCATATGACCTCTGCATGTAAATGTTTTAATGAAGATAGTAGAAAGAGTTTGATGGGATGAGCAGGCTAAGGCTTTGGCTAAGAAGCCCAAAAATACAAGTAACTTTCATGGCTCTTATTCTAGAGGCTTCAAAGAGCCTTTGCATAGTTTATGAATTCTGCTTAGTAGGGTTCAACTAAGCCGATAATTACAGCCCTACCAATTCAGTTAGCTATGTCCATATCCATAGGTGGTTACTCGGGAAATCCACAACAGAATCCTACCCAAGAGGGTCAAGGACCTTCATTCATGCCAAGTAGTAAGTCATCCCTTTACCGTAGCTATTTTAATTATGGAGAGCCAGGGCATATAAGGAGAGAATGTCCACACCCTCACATGACTGATCCTATATTGCAGCAGATCAGAGCAGTGGTACCAATGGATAGAGGCAATAATGGCATAGGACGTCCACAAGGTGGGTAAGGTAACTTTCATGGCTCTTATTCTAGAGGTTCAGCTAGGCCGACAATTGCAGCCCGACTAATTCAGTTAGCTATGTCCATTTCCATAGGTGGTAAATTGGGGACTCCATAATAGAATCCTACCTAAGAGGGTCAGGGACCTTCATTCACGCCAAGCAGTAAGTCATCCCTTGACCGCAACTATTTTAATTATAGAGAGCCAGGGCATATAAACAGAGAATATCCATACCCTCACATGACTGATCCCGTATCGTAGAAGACTAGAGCAGTGGTACTGATGGGTGGAGGTAATAATAGCATAGGACGTCTACAAGGTAGGTAAGGAGGAAACTAGAAAGGCCGTGGAGGCTAGCGAAATGGTAATACAGGAAAAGGAACAGTGCAGCGAGGCAGAGAGGTTTCCCATCACGATGACAGGGCTTAGTTTTATGCCTTTTCGAGCAAGAAAAAAGCTGAGGTATGTGATGCAATGATCACAGGTAATATTTTTATCTATTATCGGATGGGTACTATTTTGTTTGATTCAGGTTCTACTTATTCATATGGGTCAGTATAATTTGCCTTAAGATTTGATGTGATTTATGTTGCGCTTGATATTAACTTGTGTCAGTATAGTTTGCCTTAGAATTTGATGTGATTTGTGATATGTTGGATGCCCCTATCCATGCTTCTACTCTAGTTGGAGAGTTTGTTATAGTCACTTATGTCTATCGTGCTTGTCATGTTTTGTTTATGGGTTTCTAAACTATAGATGACTTGGTAATTTTAGATCTGACTAATTTTAATGTGATCTTAGACATGTCTTGGTTGTCCCTCTATTATGATGTGCTAACTGTAATACTAAGACTGTGACTCTAGAGATACCGAGTAGGGAAGTGTTAGAGTGGGAAGGGGTTTACAAGCCTAAGCCAGCTAAGATCATATCTTTTCTTTGGTCTAGAAAAATAGTGGGTCAGGGTTGTTTGGCATATTTAGCTCATATTTGGGATGTTGATGCAGAGTCTCCTTCTATTGAGTCTATCCTTGTAGTGTTTGAGTTTAAGGAAATGTTTCCTACTAATTTTCCTGTTATGCCCACTAATAGAAATATAGATTTCTTCATTGACTTGGAGTTGGTCACTCTCCCAATCTCTATTCCTCCGTTTCATATGGATCCGACAGAATTGAGAGAGATTAAGGCTCAAATACAAGAACTTATTGATAAAGGTTTTATTCTTCCTATTGCTTCGCCATGGGGGTTCTCCGATCTTATTTGTTAATAAAAAGGAATGAACGAGGATGTGTATAAATTATTGAAAGCTGAATAAGGTCACCATCTGGAATAAGTACCCGTTGCCTCGTATAGATGATCTTTTCAACCAGTTGTAGGGTGCATCAGTATTTTCCAAAATTTATCTAAGGTCTAGGTATTATCAACTGAAGATTATACCTGAGGTTGTGCCCAAAATGACATTTAGAGCTTGCTATGGGCACTATGATTTTATGGTAATGTCATTTGGGCTGACCAATACACTTGCAGCCTCAATGAGTTTGATGAATGGGGTGTTCAATCCATTCTTGGATTCCTTTGTAATTGTGCTTATAGATAATATTCTAGTCTATTTAAAGAGTAAGAAAGAACATGCGGACCATCTTCGTATTATTTTGGGTATCCTAGGAAAACAAAAACTGTATGCAAAATTTTCTAAGTGTTAATTATGGCTCTATTTAGTTGCCTTTGGGGGGAATGTGATTTCAAAAGAAGGGATAATGGTAGGTCCCAAAAGATTAAAGTAGTCAAGAACTGGGTTCGACCTAGCTCTGTGACTGAAGTTAGAAGTTTTGTAGGACTTACCAGCTACTATCGTCAGTTCGTGAGGAATTTTGCTTTTATCGTGACCCATTTGATAAGCTAACTCAGAGGAGGTACCGATTGAGTGGACTGATGAATGTTAAGAGAGATTCCAAAATATCAAGATTATTCTGACCACGAAACCTATTCTGACCCTGCTAGTTGAAGGTAAAGATTTCATTGGTTATTGTGATGCTTCACATTTAGGCTTAGGTATTGTGTTGATTACAATAAGAATGTTATAGCCTATGAATCGCGATAATTGAAGGTTTATGAGAGGAACTATTCGACGCATGATTTGGAGTGGCATCGGTAGTTTTTACTCTAAATATTTGGCACCATTACCTTTATGGTGTCAAATGTACAGTGTTTATTGACATCGCAACCTACAACATGTGTTCACTCAGAAAGACTTGAACCTGAGATAGCGGAGTTGGATGGAGTTACTCAAGGATTATGATGTCACCATCCAGTATCATTTAGGTAAGGTTAATGTAAAGGAAGACGCATTAATATGAAAGCCAATTAGTATGGGCCATCTAACCTATTTAGGTTCTTGTAAGTGACCCCTGGCTAGAGAGATTCAAACCTTGGAGGCTAAATTTATGAGGCTAGGCATCTGAGAGAAGGGTGGGGTGCTGGATAGTGTTGAGGTAAGGCCTACTTTTGTTGAGGAAATCAAGGCCAAGCTGTTTGAGGATGAAAACTTAAATGAGATCAGAGAGAAGACTTTATTAGGGAAGGCCCAGGATGCAACCCTTGATAGAAGTGGGGTGCTCAATTTTAGAGGGAGGATTTGTGTTCCTCGAGTAGGTGGCTTGATTCAGAAAGTGTTGTCCAATTTTTATGGTTTACGTCTATTTATCCAGGTGTGACCAAGATGTATTAAGACTTGAAGTGACTTTATTAGTGGCTTGACATGAAGAAAGACATAGCTAAGTTTGTGGCCAAGTCTTAGAACTGTCAATAAGTGAAGTATGAGCACCAAAGGCCTCCAAGTTTAACTCAAAGAATGCCCATTCCTTAATGAAAATGGGAAAGAATAGCCATGTATTTTGTCATGGGTCTTCTTAAGACCTTGGAAAAGTATGACTCTATTTGGGTAGTGGTTGATAGATTAACGAAGACAGCCCACTTCATTCCAGTTAGAGTAGACTATAATGCGCAGAAGTTGGTGAAGATTTTATGAAGGAGATAATAAGGCTTCACGAGGTGCCCCTTTTTATCATCTTAAACCATGGTACGCATTTTATATCCAAGTTTTGGGGGAAATTGAATGAGAATTTAGGCACTCAACTTACTTTCAGCACAACTTTTCATCCACAGACTGATGGATAGTTAGAGAGAACCATTCAAGTATTAGAAGACATGTTGAGGGAATGTGTAATTGACTTTAGAGGGTATTGGAATAAATCTCTACCTTTTTGTGTGAGTTCTCTTACAATAACAACTATCACTCCAATATTGACATGGCAACATTTGAAGCGTTCTATGGGAGGGGATGTAGATCGGCTTGGTAAAAGATGCTTAGGATAAGGTAAGAGGCATCCAAGCCAAGATTTTAGCAGCACAAAGTCGACAAAAAGACTATGCTAATTATAATATAAGAGGCATGACATTTTAGGTTGGTGAGAAAGTTCTTCTGAAATGTCACCCATAAAGAGGGTAATGAGGTTCGGCAAGAAGGACAAGCTCAGTCCTCGATGTATTGGACCCTTTGAGATCTTTGATTGTGTAGGACTAGTGGCTTATGGGTTGGATTTACCACGCAGTATATGTGGATTCCATCCTGTGTTCGATGTGTCCATGTTGAAGAAGTATCATGGGGATAGAGATTGTATCATCAATTGGGACTCAGTCTTGTTAGACAAAGATCTTCAGTATGAGGAATAACTAGTTGCAATTCTAGATCATGATGTCCAAAAGTTGAGGACTAAAGATACTAAATTAGTGGAAGTTCATGGGAAGCATCATCCGGTAGAGGAAGATACTTGGGCAACAGAGAAGGACATACGAGACAAATATCCCCAATTATTTGATAATTCAGGTACTACTCTATTCTTACATTAGCCCAGCATATCCTTATTTTGTTACTTAAGGACGGGTGATGGGTAAATGGTATGTATTGTATTGACATATTATCTTCATTATGGATAAAACAATGGGAGAGGAATTTAGGCCAGAAAACCTTTGAGTAGTGACTTAGGAATTTTGAGCCTAGGCCAGACTTGCATGAATTATATGTCAGGTGAGGTCTATGTTAATCTGGTAATGTACGGGGGATTTAATTCTGATTTTGATCATTGGAATTGATAGCTAAGACGATAAGGAGCATGTACAGCTTTGTGGAATCAAATTCGGGCGAGTAGAATTCCCATAATTGATCTTGGCGTGAAGGGTTGAGTTTAGAACGTCATGAGTTAAGGGTGTATTTCAAAATAGGAGCTTGGTCTCAAATCCTGACTTTCTATCTCCGTGCAAACCACCAGAACAGGATTAGTCCCGCCAAAGTAGGGTCGTTATGGTAGGATGGGCCCGTTGTAGCGGGCTAGTCGCGATTAAAAATGGAAAAAGTCCTAAAAACATTATTTTATGCAAAACTTCATTCTTGAAGCTGACAGACGACCTAGGGTATTATTCATCATTTCCCACAAATTCTCACACTAAAGATAAGTTAATTACTCCCCTAATCTATATTTTGATTCGTAGAACTTAGAATCATGATTGATTATCCTTGGGGGAGGATTTTGGCTTGAAATTAATGATGGAAAATACCCTGGTTGGGCATTGAGATCATGAGTTTGGCCAAGGGTTTGTATTTTTTTTATAATAATGGTAAATTAGGCCTTTTTATTGATCTTTTGCATATGTGTAGTTGTTTTTAGACCAAGAATAAGCCAAAAGACTTCGGAAAGGGAAAGCTCTAGTTGTGTAGAGTTTTCAAGGCTTGGTTTCGTGATAGGTGATGGTTTGTTTTATCATATCTAACATATATGCCTGTTATATGTTTCATTGTATGCATGTATGTATGTGAATAGGGAAAGATGAAATAAACTAAATGAAATGATTGTTTATCAATCGCATGCAGTGAACTTATTACTTGATGGTTGTAACTGTGTGAGACTATTCATTGTGATTGTGATTGTGATTGTGTTGTGTTTGATTGGAAAGGGTGTCATGTTTCGACACATAATTTGATTGGGTGTTACATTCCAACACATATTTGGATTGGGTATTATGCTCCTATATAATATTAGACCGGGTGTTATGTTTCGACATTCTAACAGTTTCAGCGTGGGTTCCATGAGAGAACCATTCTTTGACGGCTACATTGAATTTGAAACTGCTAACTTGTGTATATGTATATGTACTGTTCATGAGATGATAAGTGGTAAAGTATTCTATATATGTGTGCTTACTGTGTTGTGGCCACCTGTTTATATTTCACTTACTGGAATAGACGTGTGATCCTACTAGTACACCATTATTTTGTGTACTGATACTGCACTTGCTCTTTCTTTGTTGAGTATAGAGCATCTTCAGGCGGCTGTTGAGAGACCTTAAATAGGAGATCGCTGATTTTAGAGTTCAAGGGTGAATCAGTTCTTTTAGGCTTTCATGAATTCTTCTCAGTCTTGGTCCTTCCTTTCTGGACTTAGACTTTTCAGATGCTTGTTTATTTGTATGATTTTTGAGTTTTCATCCCCTTTTCTTTAGACTTGTTGTTTAGTAATAATTTTTGTACAATGACTTTTGGATTCTAGGGGTTAAGTTCCGCACGTCTTGTTTGTTTGGTTAAACTTTCTTAGTTTATGGGAACTGAACACTTATTTCTTCATTTAAACATATTTTCGTATATTTAAATGTTTTATCTCTTTAAGTATATTAAGTTTTGGGTATAGTAGTGGTTCTTCCACTGGAGGGTTATAATGGGTACCAATCATGGCGGATCAGGGTTGTGATACAAAATAAAAGAAATCTTAGTATGAAAATAGACTAGAGAAACAATAGATGAATCGATTGCATCCTAGAAGAAGAAACTTACCCTTAGATTTAGAATACTATGGACCAAAATTTAGGTCACGGAGTAACAACCATAATATGTTTTGACTCACCAAAAAGAAGAGCAAGCGCAACATCAGCATACATAAATAATAGTATACTAGTAGGATCATCGGCCAACTCTAAATATACAAATATGAACATATAACTATAACTTAGTAAAATAGGACAAGACATTTATAACCCAAGTTAGTAAATGTAAACAAGACTCTCCGTTATCAACTTGACTTAACAACTACATTAGACATGTCCAACATCACAACAACAATGACATATACAATTTTACACACCTTTTAAGTAGCCCAAACCAACCAAGGATCCCTAAGACCTCATCTATGGTGTTTAAAATACAATCTCGATCTGCAAAGGAAACACTCCATTATTCAAACAAAGTAATCCGGTAACTAATGGACCAACTCATAAAAGCACAGCCAAGTATATATCAGGCATTGTACCCGAGCCAATCATAAATGAATCTATACCAAACATGATATCTGTGTTAACTAATAAATATTATATACTAGGTGTAATTCCTGAGAAAATCATTAATTTGTATCATACGTGGTACCCATGTAAATCGAGAATCACAGATACCACACAGTCACAACCACACTTGTTAGACCACAAGTAATTAAGCAAGTTCATTGCATGAGATTGACAATAAGATATCATTTCATATTCATTCCTTTATTCCCTATATACGTATTGTACAAGTAATATTAATGAAATAATTAACATGCACATATAACATAAATTGAGAAATAATTCAATCATCACCTACCTCGAATCAAGCTCAAATGCTATAATGTATCTGAGTCTTCCTCTTTTGTGAAGCTTTATCTTGTTGTTGATCTAAAAATAAAACCACAAAATAAAATCAACCCCAAATGACCTAAATATCTTTGGAATATATCTTAATTTCAAATTCCAGACCAATCTCATGATCTTTCTATAAAATCTAGAGTTTTTCCACCGATAATTCATTTAGGACGAAAATAGAAATGCAAAATATTTTATTTTTCTAGTTAGAATGGATTGGTCATAACTATCCAATCCATGACTATTTATGATTGAATTGCTACCTATTTTATGGTTACACTAGTGAATTACCATAATACAATCATGAAGAAATAGTTTATGAATAAAATCGAAGGTTTGTACACCCAACAATCACTATTACACCAAAGTTTCCTTCCTAGGTCAAGCCAAACCCTCCCCAAGTCCCATAACTATTGATGCTAAAGTTTAGAATCAAAGTGCTAGATTAGGAAAACAATTTACTTACTTTTTAAAAGAAACTTAGTGGAAAATCGATGGAAAATTTTCCAAGTCGCCTCTGCCCTTCCCCAAAATGAAACTGAGAAAAATAGACATTTTTAGGAAGATTTATGCATAAACAATGACTTACCTCGCTATGGAGGCCTAATTACACTATAGCAACGACGTCGTAGCGGAAGCCACCCGTTATAGTGGGGTGACCACCCTTGACTTTCGCTATGGTGGGAATTTCTCTGCTATAGCGATCGTTGTTGTAGTAAAGAGTCACCCTCTATGGCAGTTGACACAGGATAAAAACTCGATAATCCTCACAGTTTTACATATTTTGCAATACACCTTCAAACCTTGATATTCTAGACAAATCTCTTCACGTCAAGTTTGATATCGGGAGTTTTACTCACCCGAATTCAATTTCAAAAAGTCCTACGGACTCCTTAATGTCTTAGCTAATAGAAAATAAGCTCAAATTTAGTTATTTTACCCAATACTTTTTAGATTATCCTGGACTCACCCCACTCAGATTTTATCTGAATCCAGCCTATCCTGAAATTTTCAAATCCCCAATCCAGAAGCTTTCTCGCCCAAATTCTTTTATCATTAGCTCACTCATAATCCTGAGACATGAAAATATCTAAGTGTTGAGGGTTCCTAAAATATTGTTTAGAAGTCTAAATTAGTTTGAAAATATATGATTAAATAATTTATGAAGAAGAATGTTAAATAAGATAGAAAAACATATTTTTCATAAAATCCTAGTTGCTTTACAAATCATGAAATGAGAATCTGAGGTTTCTTTGGGACTTAACGGATGAAAGGATACCCATTTATGAAATCATGCATACCTGGAATGGAAGCCCTTTCTTGAATTCTTGGACCGAAGCTTGAAGCTATGGAATCCTAGTTCTTGCTTGAGAGGAAACTTGAAAGAGAAGAATCCGATTTTTGTGTCCTTGTGCATGAAAGGGAGGGTTTAGATGGATTAATTCCTTATTAATCCACTAAGATTAGTCCAAATAATATTTTTATAGGGATTAGAAGAGTGGAAAAAAATCAAAATTCCCCTTATTGAAAACTAATATCGACAGCTTCTTTGAGGGCATCCACGGTCGGTAGTTCCATCTACGAGCTGTAGATACCTGTTCATACAAATTAGAGATAATTACTAAGTTTTTGAAGTTTATTCATGATATTCTTTACGATCTTTAGTTATTTCTAGGAGTCATAGATATGGTCCGCGAGAATCAAGCTAGAAATTTTGCTTAAGGTATTTTTTGCTAGCCCAATCTACAGTCCATAAATGTATTTACGATTTGTAGACTTAGCATGTTCTGTTTAGATGAAAGTCCATGTCTCTGAAGTTGATTTATGACTCAAGTCTACAACCCATAAAATATTTTACAAATCGTAAACTCAACTAGTAAAATTCAACCAACTTTTCATGTTTCTGAAGTTTCATCTACTATCCTTGGTTCTACCTACGACACATATATGGTGTCTGTTAATCCCAATATTTCACAGACTTGGAATTGTTAGAACTTCTTCTGATATGATCTGATCTAAGAAACTTTCGAGGTGTTACAGACTATTAAGCTAGATTATCCTTAAAACAAAGTATAAACATGGACAAATCACAACTAACAAGAATGTAAGTTCGCTAGTTATCAATGACTAAATGGGTTGCCACGTAGAGTGAGTCACAAAATTCTTGTATCAAAAATTTCAACTATGGGAGACGAAATTTATATTTTTCCTTTTTTATTTTATCTACCACCTATTTACTGAAAAATCAGGTTTTTCAAACACTAAATAAGAAGTCAATTGAGGAATGTAAATAAAACAAAAAAAAATATTATGAAAAATTTATTGCTCAAGAGAGTTAAAAGTTATGATATATCTCCATAGAATTTACCTCCAAAGTTCACTAAACTCAAGTAGTTTTCTGGTTACCACACTATAACTAAAGGAACTTTAGTAACTTTCACCTATACAATCTATTCAATTGTAGCAACTCCTTTCAATACTACACTCTCCTCTCCAATAAAGTAAATTTGAAAACTTCAACACTTATAATAGGTGATCAAACTGTAAATGTTTTTTTTATATACATATATAATATCTTATTTTAACCCAAAAACAACTTCAACACTTTGATATATCACCTAATATAAGTATTCTATAAAATAATATAAGATATAATAAAAGTCTCTAGCCTAATCAACTCATGAACTATAACAACAGTGTCACGAACCAAGCTAGACCCTAGATGTAAAATATCGCCTAGGATTGCGAGAGACCCTAAACAAGACTCTTAGAATAATCAAAAATAAACTTTGAATGTGGAAGATAGTCTCAAAGCATAGGAATCTCAATAAAAGATAATTCAATACATGACATTCGAAATGAATAAAACATACTCATCTAGCTTTACTTACCAGTTATCTATCGATGTGACAATGCCTCTACTAATATAAATGGGGGCATACTAAAAACTCTAACTTACCGAAAATATATGAAAGTTAAATAATTTGAAAATGAAGAAACAACATAGCGGTTGCATCCTCAAATCATGAGGATTTACCAAAAGTAGCAACTCTAAGTTGAACATGTGCTAGCCACGTGAATGGACAGGAGCGTTGTGACCTATATTATGAAACAGTATAGGCAAAAGTATGTGTTAGTACCTGGAAAATACTAAGTATGTGAAAAATATGCAAAACATAAACAAATAGTATAAACAAATAGTATCAACCATCCAAACCACAACAATTAAATGCGTAGTAAACTTCACACATTACTCAATGAATATCAATCACTATTAAGAGTCTATTTATGATATAGAATAAAAACCATAACCTACCTCAACCGAAGAACCGAATCCAAGCAAGCTAATTCACGAATGTCTTTTCTTCCTTCAAAGCCTCACATTTTCAATCTATCAATTATACAATATTCGTAAGCAACTGAGTCCATAGACACTCATGTTACTATGTGTCTAGCTTAGACCTAAAACTCACCCAAATCTATAATCAAATCCTAGTTATCAAGTCTAAGGTTAGGTCTCAATTCCTTCAATAACATAAATCTAATTATATTTGTATAATACAATACCCTATTAATTAATTACTTATATCAATATATCAAAACTTAAATCATAATTAAATAGTCAAAACAATAAATAAATAAATAATAAAAAAAATCGTGCAAGCAGGTTGCTTTCTCACTTTCACATTTAACAACTATGATAATGGCCCAATATGAAGTATATCATATATATACAATTCAGAAAACGTTTTTGGTGGCTTACCTGAGGCTAGTTTGTCTCCTCTTTTTTTTCCTTGTACGTGCTGCCTTCTCTTCGTCGTCTGCGAAGGTAAGTTCCTCGTCCTTTCTTGCTTCTTTTTCTTTTCTAAAAATTCTTATGTATTGAAGTGATAAAACCTATTAACTTATTTTAATGAATATAGAATAAGTGGTATAGGATATTAAATATATTACCACTTTAGCCCATTAACTAAATAAGTTATCTAAATTCATCCCTCAATTAAATAACCATAGTTATCAATAAGTCCAAAGTACCCATTAAAAATTTACGGGGTGAGTCTTTTATGAAATAAAAAGCCCTAGTATTCAAAACGACCTAATGGGTCGTTACAACAGATACCAATTTACCCATCGTTCGTCCCCGAATGGTCAAAAGAAGAGCGAGGGTTGAAAAAGGTACCTAAATCGACAAAAAGATGTGGATATCTTCCATGCATATCAGCCTCAATCTCCCAAGTGGACTCCTCAACTGGACGATTCTTCCATTGAATTTTTACAGATGTAATTTTCCTTGATCTCAACTTGCGAACCTCCTTATTAAGAATAGCCAAAGGCTCCTCCTCATAAGATAAATTCTCATCAAGCAAAACCGAATCCCAGCGAATAATATAGTTGCCATCACCATGATATTTCTTTAACATAAACACTTGAAACACTGGGTGTACTCCGTACAAACCCGAAGGTAAAGTCAACTCATAGACCACCTCTCCAATACGCTTAAGAACTTCAAACGGCCTAATATACCTCGGAATGAGCTTCCCTCGCTTACCGAATCTCACCACACCCTTCATGGGTCTCTATAAACACCATGTCCCTGACCTTTCAGTCTGCATACTCCTTCTGCCTGCTCTGAACGGCTAGAAGCTTCTCCTGAATGAATTTCACCCTCTCTAATGATTCCCTCAAAATATTAGTTCCCCAAGGTCTTACCTCAAACGCATCAAACCAACCAATAGGAGACCTACATATCCTCCCATACAATGCCTCAAATGGAGTCATATCAATACTCGAGTGATAACTATTATTATACAAAAACTCTGCCAAGGGTAGGAACTGATCCCAATGACCACCAAAATCTATTACGCACGCATGAAGCATATCCTCCAGAACTTGAATTGTCCTCTCAGACTTTCCATCGGTCTGAGGGTGAAATGCAGTGCTAAGATCTAATCTAGTACCTAACTCAGTATGCAAGGTCCTCCAAAAGTTAGAAGTAAATTGCGTACCTCTATCTGATATGATAGAAACCGGAACTCTATATAATCGAACAATCTCGCGGATATAGAGTTTGGCTAACTTCTCAGCATCATAAGTCACCTTGACTGGAATGAAATAAGCAGACTTAGTTAACCTATCAACAATCACCCATATCGAATCAAACTTACCCAATATCTTTGGAAGGCCGACCACAAAATCCATTGCAATCCTTTCCCACTTCCATTCAAGAATGGGCATTCTTTGAAGTGTCCCTCCAGGCCTTTGGTGCTCATATTTTACCTGCTTTTCTTTAATCTTGTCAAGGAAAGAAGATCTTGCCTCCACACAGGCTAAGAATCCTCCCTTTTCAGTTACCTCCAGCCTCATAAAGTCATTAGCCAGAGCTTGAAATTTTCTAGCCAATGGACGTCTGGAAACTGCAAATGAGCTAAACTTTCCATGCTCCCTTCTTTTCTGCTCAAGGCATCGGCCACTACATTAGCTTTTGCCGAGTGATAAAGAATAGTGATATCATAGTCCTTTAACAATTCCATCCACCTCCTTTGCCTCAAATTCAAGTCTCTCTGAGTGAACACATGTTGTAAACTGTGATGATCTGTATACCCTTCACACTTTACCTCATATAGATAATGTCTCCACTACTTTAATACAAATACAACCGCAGCCAACTCTAAATTGTGAGTAGGGTAATTACGTTCATGCACCTTCAATTGCCTTAAAGCATAGGCAATTACATTCTTCTCCTGCATTAACACTGCACCTAAACCAGAATATGATGCATCACAATAAACAATGAAATTCTTACCTTCTACTGGCAAGGTAAGAATTGGTGCAGTAGTCAATAAGGTCTTGAGTTTCAGAAAACTCTCTTCACACTCGTCCGACCACACAAATGGAACTTTCTGCTTGGTCAGATTGGTCAGCTGGGAAGCAATGGAAGCAAATCCCTTGACGAACCGGCGGTAGTAGCTAGCCAAACCAATAAAGCTCTTTACCTCTGAGACATTAGTGGGTCTTTCCCAACTCTTCACTACTTCAATCTTCTGGGGATCCACCATCACTCCATCCTTGGAAACCATGTGCCCTAAGAAAGACACTGAATCAAGCCAGAACTCACACTTGGAGAATTTGGCAAATAACCTTTTATCCCTTAATAATCCCAGAACAATCCTCAGATGCTCTTCATGTTCTTTTCTGCTCTTTGAGTAGATCAATATATCATCGATAAAAACAATAACAAAGAGATCCAAATATGGCTTAAAGATTCCATTCATCAGACCCATGAAAGCAGCAGGTGTATTTGTAAGTCCAAAAGACATTACTAAGAATTCATAGTGCCCATACCTGGTTTGAAAAGCAGTCTTTGGTACATCTACTACCTGTATTTTCAGTTGATGGTAACCGGACCTCAAATCAATTTTTGAGAAAACACAAGCACCCTCCAACTGATCAAATAAGTCATCAATGCGAGAAAGGGGATACGTATTTTTAATAGTCACCTTGTTCAGCTGCCTGTAGTCTATGCACATACGAAGGCTACCATCCTTCTTCTTCACAAATAAAACTAGAGAACCCCAAGGAGAGGCACTCGGTCTAATAAAACATTTACCCAACAACTCCTGAAGTTGGGCCTTTAACTCTTTAAACTCAGCCGAAGCCATTCTATAAGGTTGAATGAAAATAGGGCGGGTGCCGGGCTTTAGGTCGATACAAAAATCTATGAGCCCGTTTTGATTGGCTTTAAGTTGGTCAAAACCAACTTAAAGCCCCTTTTTAGCTTTTGGACGTGTTTGTCTAATGCTGACTTTAAGCCATAAAGTTCTTAAAGTCAGTAAAAAATGAAAAGTTAGGATTCCTAACTTTTTTTTCCAAAGTGCTTAAAGTCATTTTCTTTGACCATGGAAATTACTTTTATATCCCTTATATTTTAACTAAATTCTCAAACTACCTTTTTTTATTCTTTTAATTCTAAAATTCACATCATAAGCACTTTTATCCAAACACTCAACTGCTTATTTATAAAAATAACTTTCAGCACTTCAAAGTTCTAAAAGCACTTCATACATAAAAGTTACTTTTTTTAAGCCCATCCAAACGGGCTCTATATCTCTATCAGGGGCATACCAGGTAAATCTGCGGAAAAAAATATCCATAAACTCACGCACTATCGAAATAGACTCAATCGATGGCACTCCAGAACTATCATCCCTAAGATGTTCTAAGAAGGCTAAACAACCCTTACTTACCAACCTCTTAGCACGAAGAAAAGAGATAATCCATCCTAGAACGGGAAGATAGTCACCCTCCCATACCAATTGATCCATCCTTGGCTTGGGTAATGTCACATTCTTAGCATTGAAATCTTAGATAGAAAAATTTGGAGAGAGCCAAGTCATACCCAAGATTACATCAAAGTCAACCATCTCCAGAATAATCAAATCTACATAAGTTCTGCTCTCCACAAAAGTCACAAGGCAAGACCTATACACTTTCTGAACTAGCACAGACTTACCAATAGTAGTAGAAACACGAATAGACATGTTAAGTAAGTCACAATGTAAATCGAGTCCATCATCAAATGCGGAAGATACATAAGAAAATATGGATCCAGGATCAAACAATACGAAAGCCAAGTTATCACAGACCAGAAGAGTACATGTGATAATAGCATCGACTGTCTCTACCTCTGACCTCCCAGGGAAAGCATAACAATGGGCTCTGTTGCGAAGCTATCTGGCTTCACCCCCTCCACCTCTATCACAAAATCAACCACTTCCAAAGGTCTAACCCAATTTTATTTGCACGTTCTTACTAAAATCTTCGATTGCCTTTACCCAAGTTTACTTGTTGGGTCTTCCTGTACCCATAATTCTGTCGTTCCTATATCGATCCACTTTCTTAGAGCTTACAATAAAGTCACTGATCCTTATTTGGAATATTTGAAATATACTCAACAATCTAAACGCATTAATCGTATCTAAGATATACCCCTAGAACACATTATACCTATCAAGAAGACCGTACCCCAAATGACCCGCACCTTCCTACCCATTGAATAACTATAAAACATTACCAAATTCAACCCATTTTGTCTCTATCCCAAGCGATATACATATTTTCGTAGGTCAGGTCGCTAGCAGAAGTAACACAATCCATAATCTAACCAAGTAAGCATCGATATCATTATAGTAGTCATATTCTGACCCTCTTTAATATACACTCAATCTATGAAACTGCAGTAGAGATTCTGACCACAATCCTTTCACAAAGTGGCAAAATCTGCTCTTCTGGACTGAAGCAAAGTTGCATATTTGGACAAGGCACGAAACCTGGTCTCATAGGCTACAACGAATATCTTTCCTTGCTCTATATTTTGGAACTCATCTCCCCTCTTGTCCCTCTAGGTCCAGGGGATATACATTTCTATGAAGAAATCAGAAGACGTTGCCTAGCTGCCTGATCTCTTCCCCTAGTGGGCTTTCTCCTGCGACCTCTACCATGATCTCTCATCACTAACCCCCTCTACCTACAACCCTAATGACTGGCTCAGGTGATGCTATTGTTTTAGTTCTGAACATTTGCGAAAATGGAGTGAAGAAGGTCAGATACCAATTTGTATCACCTAGAAACCAATTGGATTCAAGTAATAGCACGAAAGAAAGAAGGAATAGAGTTTTCCTAAAGTCCAGTAGCCTCTTGAAGAAAAGTAATGGCGTCCCCATACCGTTCCGCAAGACTCTACTAGACCTGTCCTTGTGTGATAAGATCACCGAACCTAAAGCTCTGATACCAAGTTTGTCACGACCCAAAATGAGCCATGAGTGGCACTCACACTTAACCTCCTGGATGGGAGAACCAACAATACAAACCCCAACTAATAACAATAACGCAGAAGCTCAAATAAATAGGTTTTCCCCAAAATCTGAAAGTCATCACATGAAGGACATCTAAATTCTAAAACTAAGTCTTGAATTATCAAACACCAAATAAATAACATAACGTATCCAAAAACTAAGAAAACCATGCCATGACAAGAGATCCCATCGCCAGCTAGAAGGATAGCTCACCCTGAAATCTTATGAACTGGAGATTGACTAGAGTTGAGGTCTAGTCGAAGTCGGTGGAACACTCGCTGCACCCCACAAAATAAAACAAGTAAAGATACAAGTAGGGGTCAGTACAGGACAACATGTACTGAGTAGGTATCATCGACCGACTCAAAATAGGAATCAATATGCAATAAGTAATAGTGGAAAATAAACCGTGGCAACCAACAAGATCAAGATCAAGTGACAACACAATGAACGATTTCATAACGAATCAACAATATTAAGATCACACATGAGGACTCAAGCCTCCATATCACACCCTTTTGGAAAATGAGTTATTGGAGATTGGGTAGTATTAAGTCATTTTAATTTATTTTCCTTTAATATTACCGTGTCGGAATGTGACACCCGATCCAAATATACCATGTCGGAGCGTGACACCCGATCCAAATATATCGTGTCAGAACGTGACACCCGATCCAAATATACCTTGTCGGAACATGACACCCGATCCAAATATACCATATCGGAACGTGACACCCGATCTAAATATACCGTGTCAGAACGTGACACCCGATCCAAATATAATTAATTTATCATTCTTCATGATTACATTCCACTTCATTAACAATATTTCATCAAGCCTTCTTTATTCAAGGCACCATTTTTGATAGGGCAAGTTCAAGATTATGGATTTCATGGCCTCGGGATTTCAGACCAATCACAACAACATATCAACCATCCAAACCACAACAATTAAATGCGTAGTAAACTTCACACATTACTCAATGAATATCAATCACTATTAAGAGTCTATCTATGATATAGAATAAAAACCATAACCTACCTCAACCGAAGAACCGAATCCAAGCAAGCTAATTCACGAATGTCTTTTCTTCCTTCAAAGCCTCACGTTTTCAATCTATCAATTGTACAATATTCGTAAGCAACTGAGTCCATAGACACTCATGTTACTATGTGTCTAGCTTAGACCTAAAACTCACCCAAATCTATAATCAAATCCTAATTATCAAGTCTAAGGTTAGGTCTCAATTCCTCCAATAACATAAATCTAATTATATTTGTATAATACAATACCCTATTAATTAATTACTTATATCAATATATCAAAACTTAAATCATAATTAAATAACCAAAACAATAAATAAATAAATAAATAAATAAAAATCGTGCAAGCAGGTTGCTTTCTCACTTTCACATTTAACAACTATGATAATGGCCCAATATGAAGTATATCATATATATACAATTCAGAAAACATTTTTGGTGGCTTACCTGAGGCTAGTTTGTCTCCTCTTTTTTTTTCCTTGTACATGCTGCCTTCTCTTCGTCGTCTGCGAAGGTAAGTTCCTCGTCCTTTCTTGCTTCTTTTTCTTTTCTAAAAATTCTTATGTATTGAAGTGATAAAACCTATTAACTTATTTTAATGAATATAGAATAAGTGGTATAGGATATTAAATATATTACCACTTTAGCCCATTAACTAAATAAGTTATCTAAATTCATCCCTCAATTAAATAACCTTAGTTATCAATTAGTTCAAAGTACCCATTAAAAATTTATGGGGTGAGTCTTTTATGAAATAAAAAGCCCTAGTATTCAAAACGACCTAATGGGTCGTTACAGATATTAATCGTAACCGACAATAAGACCATGTCAGCTATATTATAAAATTCGGTGTCACTCCTATACCGTAAAGTAGAGGCTACTCTTCAAGGTAGACTACGTATCATTTTATCATGAGCTATTTGTGGATCCACTAGCTAAATCATTTAAGACAACCTATGGGGGCATGTATTTTAGGACTAGAGGTTGCTTCTAGAGACTCCCTTACCAAGTCTCCACCTCAAGCCCTTTCGGTGCTAAGTCAATGTCACGACCCAAGCCTAGGGCCTAAATGTGACACGATGAATGAGAAATACGAGGATATCTAAAATAAGCCTCTTAGCATTCATTTAACCTTTTCATCGGTAATGACATTAACAACGGAATAAAAGGGGAAAGAGGTAATATGGGAGATCATCATAACAGGAACCATAATAACCAAGGTTCATCATACATATGTCCAACAATACCTCTACATTTAGACTTGGCAGAAGCTAAGCCATGTCCCTAGCTCACCCTTAAATATAATAACAAAGTACCAAAATAGATATATTAATATCTCAACATAACATAGGCTAGAAAGGGGAGGAGTATTGTTCCCAAAATATGGGAACTCACCTAAAGTAGTCTTCAAACGATCCAAACTAACCTCATAGAGGAGGAGGAGGAACACCAGTCCCTACATGGTGATATTTTATAGGCAAAAGTATGCGTTAGTACTTTGAATGTACTAAGTATGTGAGCATGCAATGCAATATATCATGATACAATAAGGTGATGCAATGGACCATGCTAGAACCTTGCAATCATTTGAAATACCATTTGGATTTATGAAGCTTAGTCAATGAAATATAGAAACCATCATGAATCATGAAAGAAACTTAAACATTATAGAGGTAATCATGAGTCATTATAAGAAACCATATACTTGTAAAGTACCATGAATCATAAATAAGTATACCATAAACCTTTTGAAAGAAATCTTTAACTTTGGGAGATCACATACTTTACTTTGTGATAGATATACTAGACATCATATGAAATATATTAAACATTAAGAGAGGGACCTTGTACCTTTGCAAGAGAGACCGTTAACCGACATAAGTCATATGATCTATAACATAGAGTCACGATGTTACTCCTACAACAAAAAAGGGGGACACTACTTGCCAAGGTAGACTCCGTCATCCCTAAGTGGATAAACTAAGAGGTTGTGTGAACCGGATACTCACCCCTAGTTCTTAGACTCGGATACTCACCTCTAAGCATTAATATTTTAGGTACTCACCTCTCAAAGATTTGGATATTCGCCTTTAATCCTTTTATACCTATAATAGCACGTAGTTCTGGGACATGGGTATTCACCCCTAGTCCAACTCGGTTCTAGGTAAGCTCTCAATGGAATACACTAGTCATAAAACGTAAAGTCAACATCATGTGGGAGGAGCCATATCTACTACCCGTCCACTATTTATAGAAACATAATCATAGAATAGCTCCTTAATCATTAATTAGGTGAGAGATCCTCCACCAACATTCTTACTTAACTCGAATTTCATCATTCTTTTATTCCATAAGACTCCCTTTTTTATTATAGACATTTCTTTCATAAACATTCATTTAGAGTAAAAAGCTTTCAAGTCAAACTTCATTGAAAACATAGTAGAACTAGGTGGGTTCTATTCAATTCATCTTTCAAACATGCTTTTAAAAAAAAACCATGCATGAACATTATCAATTGAGTCAATTCAAAACATACTTCAAATAACCCACCATTCATTTCAAAGATCCATAATAGCTTGAGATAGGAAATTACTTAAAATCCAACAATTTATGCAATTGAGTAGTAATATAAGATTATTTGAACATATTATGAATAATTTGAACCATAATCTAGAAATTTGAGAAGGATTGAACAATACCCATTTGAACATTCATAAACCCAAGATAGAAAATTAGGACATTCATAGGTAGTAATCAATTTCATGCAATTTGAGTCAATAACCATAATTTCAATCATGCTTCATGCTAATAAGAAGAAATTAGAAGTACCCATAAATAATTTATACTTGAATTCAAAGGAATTAGTTGGAGAGGATTTTGGGACTCTTGGAAGAACCCATAGATGAAGAAACCCACATACCTTAGAGTAAGACTTGAAGAAAATCTTGATGCTTGATCTTCAGTGAGGAGCTTGGAATACCTTAAGTTTGAGAGAAATTTTGTAGGGGATGTGATTTGGAAGGTATGGGGATGAAGTTTAGGGTTTTAGGTAGTCAAAAGAGTGGAAAATGACCCCATAATACGTCCAAGTCCATCTATATATATTTAGAGAATTATCCAAGTTGCCCTTACTTAAAACTGGAAATTTTCGCTAAATTTTGAACTAACTAGGAACAAGTCCGCGATGTGGATGTGCTTCCCTACATTAATTTTTTTCTAAATTAAAGTGTGAACCAAGATTGACCAAGTCTGCGATGCGGACTTGGCGCGCATCCTTCTGGTTAGGAGAATATAACCTTTTACTTCAAACTCCAAATAATGCAATCTTGGTGGCATTGGAAAGAAGACTCAAAGTCTTTTAATTTGATAGGTCATGGGCCATTTAATTCATTATATTCTAAGAGATATGGTAATTTAAAGTTGACCCTTATACCGACTCATACGAAAACATAGCCAATAGAAATTCTTTGGACTCGACTTGGTGTTAGAAATCCCTTATGACCCTACACCACATCTAACACTTTTTAAATACTTAGTAATCGATCCTAACTCATATATACAATTAGAAGTCATCGATTTCGATCCAATACACATATGAAGAATGGTTCTGATCTTGGCATAAAAATAAGTTTTGGGTGTTACAGTCAAATACCAATGGAATAAATAAATTCAATTACCAAAATATAACATTAGGAAAGATAATAATCATATATCAATCCACATTATAAAATGGAAGGGTTTGGATAGTTATAGGACGTCCAAAATAGTCCAAAATAACATAGTTTAAGAGTTAAATGAAAGGGAATTGTCCTAAATAAACTTGATTTAAAACTACAAGAGTGACCTAAGACTGGGACCTACTGCTAGTAGGTCTTTAGACGAGCCATCAATAGGGTTCATAGAACCCATGTCCAAGAACTGACCCAACTCCTACAACCCTTGTCCTATGGATAGTAAGTTGTTCTATGAGTGGTAGGACACTCCTGTAGAAACCGTACACCCAAAATAGTAGCTACTGGAATTGCACCTTATCCCTATGACACATGTCTATGGGTTGTAAACATCTTTATGGATCGTCAAAGTTGTTCATAGAATCAAACATAAAATCCAGGTCTCTAAAGTTGCCCTACGACCATTTCCTATGGGTTGTAGGTTGGTCTACGGTTCGTAGACACCATTCATCCTATTGCACATAGAAACTAAGTCTCTGATCATCTACCTATGATCCTTCCTACGACTCGTATGTAAGTCTATGGCCCGTCATGAGGTCTTGTTCATTTTTTTTGAAATATCACCAAGTGCCTGGGCTACCTATGACTGCCTTCCTATGACTCGTAGATTTTCCTATGGTCCGTAGTTCAGCTTGTAGAGGCCTACACCAGTTCAAATTCTATAATTTTTCCTTTCATTTGAGTTTTCAACTTTCGGGGTCTTACAAATAGATTCCTATGGAATGTGATTGTTTCATTTATTAGATGAATCTTTCACAATTGCTAATTGTGAAAAATAATCTTTGAGTTTGTGTGAATTAACATGAGCCTAAAGGGAATCAACGTAGTACTTTGTATAAGAGTAGTGGTGGTCGGATTTTCGTTGTTTCTTCCTCCAAATTCAATCAGAATTTGGTTAAGAAATCCAATCCTATTTGAACTTAATTTTGTTATCTATTTTGATCTCCACACGATTTATCTTAATTCTAAATTTCTTTTCTTTTGTACAAATATAACAATATTTTTATACTTAGTTTGTGTTTCTTGATCTACAAGACTATCACATAAATTAATTCTTCAAGAATTACTATTTGCACTTAAAAATTTGGTTCTTTTGAAATTATTTGTCAATAATCAAAACTATTTTTAGTTTAGCTCAACTTAACAAAATTTCTCTTTTTGATGATGAAAAATTCATGACAACAACACAAATTCATGTGCATCTTCTGCATAAGAATCAACATGATTAGTAGCATTGAATTTGCAAAATGTCAAGTCTCACATAAGTTTAGGGACTAACTTCCACTCAATGGAACCTTTATTGATGGTTAGAAAATTTTTATTTTATTCGCTACTTCAAACTCTTTATTCATAAACTCGATTTAGGAGCTAGAGACCTAAATTTCAGGTAATTAATGACATTCTTCTCGATTTGACTTAGGATTAAGATTCTAACCCTTATGTTGATATTTTTTAAACCATTCTGTCATTTATTTAGCATTTTATCAATAAATGAGTAATAAAAATGAAAATTTGACTAGAAGCTTTAAATGAGTAAATCTTTGATTTGGGGTTCGATTTGTGCATAAATTTGAATGATTTTTGATACTTAGGATGGGATTTGGATAAATTATTTTGCAATAAAATTTTAATTTCCACCTCAGGGACATAACATTGACATTTTGATCGCAAATTTTATACATCAATATGAATGTCTACATACTCTATACTTATGTAGATTACATATTTAAATAGATTAGGAATATTAAGAGGTTTCGAGGAAAAGTAAGACCATTTTGTGAGTGTTTGAGCTTCAGATCTAAGGCAAGCTAAAATTTTCTTGACTCCACTAAATTATTTTATTGATAATTAACTAATTAATAATGGAAGAGGGTAATGGGAGTATTGTACTTGTGAAAAATGACAAGCATTTGTATGTGTACCGATATCATATCATGGAGATATTTTTAATTATATGACTGGTTGATGAAATCTATGAATCCTAAAACATGTATTGTCTTATTCTAAAGATAAAGATCAAAATTTTACTATATATGTGTTCATACCTAATTTTGGAGACCTCATATACATATTATAAATGAGCTGATTGTAACGCCCTAGAAATTTTCTAAGTTCAGATCAACCGTAAAAGTATAACTCAAAGTAGCATCAGTACATGAAATGTAAGGTATGTAATAAAGTTAAGGAAATAATTAACTAAACTGAGTACTCATGCTGAAAATAACTTCACTGAAAGAAAAGCATGAATGTAATAAAAACATGCAAAACATCACAAATGAGCTATGGAATGATATCAAATACTAAAATAATATAATTTTACTTTACTTGGGGAGTTTCTCTAATCGACAACCACCATTATGAGCTTCGTGATGATACAACGTCTTTGCCACGTTACTAGAGCCATTCCGTACATTACCAGGATGTAGGACAATCTCTCACTTATGGATCCATCTTATGAGCCTTCTCATAGGAAATGAGGAGTCACCCGACTTTCGGTACGATCCTATCCTATGTTGGCTATGTAGTTTATGGTACTAGAGTTATTTGACTCTCACCCAACTCAGCACCGCAGCTCTATGTATGGTTTTGAATTCGAGCCTTTTCAGTAATGGGGCCTAGGGACATATATGATGATTGGTTTAGGTAGGGAGGCCGGCCTAATGCTCATACTATACCGTGAGTAAAAACACAAAATACTTCCTTTAAATTTTTTATATCTTCAACTCATTCTTTTCAAAGTTCTTTCTCAAACTCATGTTCAAAATACTGTTTATGCTCAATACTTTAACTCATTTAGACTTGATCGGAATCATGCTTAAAATCAGTGAAACAAAGACTTCACAATTCAAGTACTAAATTATGCTTAAAACTTCTTGCTCAATTAAGACATGAAATATATCATTCTTTTAAACGCAAAACAATGAATAAAACTTAATAATGCAACTTTTTCAATTAGGATTCATGTGAATGTAGACATGAAAGACAGTTCAACAACTCAAATCATGAGAATTATCATAATATACTTTTATATATACAAAGAACTCAATGAGGAATTACATAGATGACTCAAGAACTCAATTTAACGGGAGTGAAACTCAAACTCAAAACTCAACTTGACTGAATGATGATGTAGGCACGAGGAAGAACTTAGTCCAGCATTGTGATTTGCATTACCTAACTTAAAAGCTCCAGCAATCTTGATGAATAATCCTAACTTGAAGAAGAACAATCAAGAGACCTTTTCTTGAAATTCTTGGATTTATTTTCTTGGAAATTCTATGGTTAAGATTTAAGATTTCTCTTAGCGATTCATGCATAGACGAAGAAATTTTGGTTGAAAAGCTTGAAATTTATGAAGAAGAACTTACCTTGATGAAGAAACTTGAAAGAGAACCCTAACTTGATGTGTTTTGGAAAATTCTTGAGGTTCAAGTTTAGGAGTGAATGAGAGTATTTTTTATTATGAAAAATTGATTTTCTACACGTTTAAGGATATTAAAATAACTCCTCAAAGGCTTATAGGAAAAAAATACCCTCAAAAAAGATAAAAGAGATGTCATTCAACTTAGGCAGTGAGGTATGTAGTCTCTGTGCGTCGCGGAGCCATTGTAGACCTCTGTCAGGTTGAAGCGTCTCTGGTAAAATAGTCATAACTTTTTACTCCAAACTCTAATTTTTTTTTTATTTTTTTTTTGGGGGAACATACCCTACACGAGGCTCCCACCTCTCGTGCATAGTCAGGGGTTGAACAGCACCCCCAAACCTTAACATAAATAAATAAAGTAAAAATACACGGAGGGGGACATAAACCTTACCTCCGATCCTATGTTGGTTCATAAGTCGGCTAACCTACTAAGGTCGGCTAACTCATTCCCGTTACAAAAAAAAAGGCTAACTAAAACTAGAAAGCATTAAACCTATGGTAGGACTCCTCCAGGTACAAGTCGACTAAGTAAGCATAAATGAGGGAGACTCTCCCCTTCCATGAGAAAAAAACAAGAAAGTAACCTACACTAGTCCTCTTCAACTACGCGACGAATCACATAGTTAAATTGAAGCAGAACAAGTATACGAAACTTCTATCTCACATGGGATGAGAAAGTTCTATTCATCTTGCCCTTTTTAGTCTTGTCATACCAAGTAAGTCCAAATGGAGAGATGCATCAACTTCAATATCATGATTATAGCAGCTATGGAGGATGAAAAATGGAAGGAAGTGTATCAGTCAGCCGCTTTGGAGCTGCATTAGTCAGTAGGTACTCCAAACTCTAATTGATGCAATCTTGGTGGCGTTGTAAAGAAGACTCGTAGAAATTCAATTTGATATATCATGATCTACCTAAATCCTTATATATTGAGAGATACAGTCGTTTGAAGTTGACCCTCATATAGACTCATGCGTAAACTTAGCCGATAGAAATTATTTGGACTTAGCTTAGTGTTAGATATCCTTTATGACCCTAATCCACATCTAACATACTTTAAGTACTTAGGAATTAATCCTAACACATATATACAATTATAAGTCATCGAGTTTGGACCTATATGCATATGAAATATGGCTCGGGTCTTAGCTTAAAAAATATCATCGAGGTGTTATAATATCTACCCCATGGAATCATTCATCCTCGAATGATGACTAAGCTAGGAAAGCACACAAGACACGAGTACAATGCCAAAACTAAAATATTTTAGCACACGAATAGACACTGAATTTGAAATGAGAGGAGGACTATTATTTCAAACGCTTTCATCGAAATGTATCATAACTTCAGGAAAGAGAATTATGAGCTTGATATAAGAATAGGACCACTATGTATTAAGTGCTATGACTTATATCGTTCGAGCTTAGCAACTTTTCTCAACTATGCTCTTCTTCTTGAATACTACACTTCATAAACTGAAACTTATATCTCCCACCAAAGTCTAATTCGAACTGCATATTCTTACCATGTTCAATCCTAACTCTTAGTCACAAGGTCTTACCATAAGATGATCATACATGTACAAATTTAACCCGCGGGGGGTTCATGTTCTATACCATTGTAGGTTCTTTCATTTAGAGGATGCTACTTCTTCTTACCTCTCTAACATCCTTATCTGAAGCTCTTAACAAGAGTCACTAACAACATAATCTAATTAACCACACCTAAAACACAACATTCAAGCCTATCATTCTTATCACTTTATGGCTTCTTGTAGTCGGCATCGTCTAAGAATTCTCATGTCTTCCCTAGAACCTCTACAGTCGCAATTTCATCAACATCTACTATGAGGCACATCAAATAATTTTACATACATATTATACATAACAAAACCCCATCTCGCTCTTCCTCTACATTTATAATCTTAGATAGAATAAGCACACCATAACTATGATAATAAGGAACATCCACTCTCTCTCATCCGCCATAGCTCCTCTACTACCATTACAATCGCTATTAAAGTTGAAAAGAAAGAATTACTGGAAGGGCTTAGAGAGAAAGGTCATAAGCACGATTCATTAAAAAAATCTGATTTGAGAACGTACATGACTTAACATGATTTCACTAATCTTTTAAGGCTTATCACGAGTTCATGGAACAGAGTATATTGTGAAACATGAGCAGATATATCTCTATTCATATGGCATAGAGCTGAAAATTCTTAGGTTCATGGGATAAGATCAGGATCGCTAAATGAAGTTACCACTTCTCATTCTTGGAATTGAGCATTAATGTGAATCAACATGATGTACATGAATCTGGGATATTAGTATGGTACTGATCACCTCGATTGAAGTACAAGGAATATACTAAAATGAAACAAAATTGATGTCTCATCCTGGTCAACTTACCACTACTAGAAGCTCAAAACCTACTTTGGTTCATTACCTCATCATCTCCCTCTTAACTCGAATGTCACCTCCCTAAGCTATAAGCACAACACTTTGTATGGTCGGGGCATCACTATATAAAAGAATACTTATATTCTCTTGTTATACTATATTTGTAGATGCAAAATCGCTACTAGGACTTCATTTTGAGATACTTCTCTTAGCTTCCTTCTATCTTTATAGGCATCTTTCTATACTTGTTGCTCTTATTGGCATATGCAGCCGCTTTCTATAACTCCTATGACCTAACCTCTTCTTTTTAGCCTTCTAACCCTCATCTTCTATGTTCACATACATCGGGAGGAAATTTGAACTATAATTGGAGACTCATCACCATGTATATATAATCCCTTTGATCCAATTCTTGTGAATATTATATAAAAATATAATGCTTACTTCAACCTTCTCCCCATTAACGACTGAAGGATACTAACTAGGCACACATAGTAAATCATAAACTTAGAGCTTCATACAACTTTATCTTATCTTGGATACACATCTTAAGCCTCTTCTTACCTAATGACTTAGCCCCAAAATTTACTATTTTCATCTAAGGATCACACACCACACTTGTAGCATCACACTTCTTTCCAGTGGCGGAGCCACCTTGTGGTTAGGGGGTTCATCTGAACCCCCTTCGGTAGAAAATTATATTATTTATACATGGTTAAATTATTTTTTTATGTATATATAGTAGATGTCGAACCCCATTCGATTAGTTCGTGTGACTGCCTCTTCGAATTTTGAACCCCCTTAATCAAAATCCTGGCTCCGTCACTGCTTCTTGCAAGTCAATGTCTTAATTTTTCACATACGTTATGTCAAGCCTACTGGAGCAAACCTCAAAACTAACAATGTCTATTCTATCCTTTTTTTCACAATGATCTTCTAAAATTCAAGCGTAGTGTCTAGTACTAAACATGTACATCAAGATACTCCTTGCACACTATACTAACTTACAACTAATAGATAAAATCAAAAAACATTAGACCACTAAAACCTCGTGGTAAGTAATCGGTCTTTATCTCACAGTCTATATAATTATAGTTAGGGCTGGGCGTTCCGTATTCGATTTGGTATTTTTAAAATTCAGGTTCGGTAATCGGTAATTCAAAGTATATACCAAATACTGAACTTTCAAATTTTGATTGGGTAATTCGATAATCGATAAATCAAACTTTGGTTCGGTACGGTATTTGGTAATACCATATTCTTTTAATAGTTAATGTACAATAAAAATTTATCCACATTTAATATTTACATTAACCTAAAAAATACATATCTTAACTTATATTTTTATTACTACACCATAATTAAGTAATATATGCATTTTAACTTACCGAATATCGAAATCGAAATTGCTCTGAAGCCACATTCTACGGAGGAGAAATGATACATCGTAAACAAAGAAAAAATAATTTAAGAATAGATAAAGAATAAAAAAAATATTACCATGTAATAGAAATGATGAAAAAGAGTGAAAACAAAAATCTCTAATATATCACACATAATTTTTATACATATGTTTTTCTTTGAATTATCCAAAAACTCTACATCACTGCACTAATTATTAATTAGTTCCTGTAAAGATATGAAAGAGTTGGAATTTTTCGTTTTCAATGTAACTACCAAACAGTTTATGTAGATAACTAACGTGGTGAATCATGCAAACTGAAATTAGAATTTATAATTTTTACATGTACATGAATTTAAATTTTAGTAGTTATCCATAATGTACGTGTTTGAAAGTGTGCATATAGTATGTTGTAAACATGGGAAAGTTAAAATGGAAATGGTAAGGGAAATAAAAAAAATGGGACAGTTTCCTCTTACCAAACTCTTCTCTTTTTGGTAATATTTCTTTTTTTTTTCCAGTTTTTTTGTATTAATAAAAAAATAAATTGGTATTCGATATTTTTCGAATACCGAAACCGAAATACTGAATTTTATATTTCAGTACCGAATACCAATCGAATTACCGAATTATCGAATATCAAAATACCGAAATAGCCGTTTCGGTTCGATAATTTGGTTTTTGATATTTTATGCCCAGCCCTAATTATAGTCCATCATCACATTCCCTAGCTTTCAAAAGCTAAGTGCTATTTACCCATTCATTATACCTCCTTGCGTAGTTAAGTTCATATCTCTCTGATTAACATGAGGCTCTCCCTTCAAAATAAATCACAATGTATAGCCTAAATCTGTTGACTCCCGTCTACTCAATCCTTCCTTCAAAATCTATATCTGGTCTTTACTAATGCAATGACACATTATCATAAACTCATTTATTGGTTCAAGTGTACTCTAACTCATTCTAACCAACAACTCTTTTTCTACATTCTATCACGAAAGCCAAACGATCCTTACTACTCTTTAGTCAAAACCAAAGGGACTTGATTATCACCCTATTACTTACCTAATAGATACATATCTTTAGTTAATCACACGTCTCTGTGGGACGTTATTAAGTATTCCTATCACTTTATTACTTGTACTATTACTTATAAATATTTGCATGTACATTTGGGAACAACAAATTTTTGGCACCCTCTCTTTACAAGTGTTTTTGTTTTGCAGGAATTCATTAGTGTGTTGGTCAATATGGTTCCCATGCTATTATTACTAAGGTTGGAAGCGAAATCGGGACTTATCAGTATCGGTCCGGGTCTGGTAAGTTCCGATAGGAGTAGGGGCATGGGAGGACCGATAGGGGTAACGGAACGGGTGGGTGGTGGTTTATCGATCCGGTCCGATCCGAAATTTTCTGCCTGAAAATTATAATTTTTTTTTTTTAAATCTACCTGTTATATAGCCATTGGGAGGGCCCACCCCAACAGCGACATCACCAAATCGCTCCCTAAACACCCCCCTATCCCCCAATTTTTTATAATACCCTAAAATTTATAAAAAATACAATTAGGTCTTAATTTTTAACTATAAAAATCCCCCACCCCTTTACAATTTATTCACACTACTTTCTACTCTCTCAATTCTCAACTCTTTCAAGTTTCATTAATTCTAAAATATTTTATTAGGTGTTCTTAAATTATATTAGTTAGAAAATTTTGGTGGATTATTTTGGAGCATCTTCAGGCTTCAAGTTCATCAATTTTTGGCTTTTACGTCTGCTACAATTTTTATCTATTTATTCTTTATTAGTTTACTTAATTATTTGTTTGTGTTTAATTTACGTAATATATTTAATTTGCATATTTGTAAAATTTTAATAGTTCACTTATTTAGTCTTCACTAGTTTACTTATTTATTTATTTGTGTTTAATTTTTGTATTATATTTAATTTGCATATTTGTAAAATTTTAATATGAATTTCGGAGACAAAAATATTTCAAGAAAATGTAAAAAATCAATTTTGGGTAGTGTTGCTAATGTTTTAATCTGAAAAATCAAATTTGGTGGTAGTTCTTCTAAATTTAAGACTAGACAACCATCATTACGTATTGACACGGATGATTATATGCATGTAAATGATACTTGCTTTGATATTGATAGTAATGCTCAATTATACCCCGACTATTTAGATAGAAGATATAGTAGTTTTGATGAATCACTAGATGATGATCATGATGATATTGATACTTTTGATGATGATGAAACTGAGCCACCTACGGCTACTAGTCATTTTCATGCTCCCGCTCCCGCTCCCTCTCCCACTCCCCCTGTACATCATAGTAGAGCTAAGCCTAAGTCTGAACGTAAAAAAAATCGGTTGTTTGGTAATTTATGACTCAAAGTGAAGATAAAAATAAAGCAATTTGTAATAAATGTAAGCATGTCATGAACCATAAAACCGCGAAAAAGGCTGGTGGTATAGGGCATTTACGAAATCATTTGATGGATTGTTGTAAAAGAGAAATTTTGGAAGCTAACACGATAGCGGATGCAATAAAAAATGGCACGCCCCTTCCTGATGCATCTGTGGAAGTAAGGGGCTCTAACATAATACAATCGACATTAAACCCTTCTAATTCTTCTGGCCCTAGTATACAACGTTCATATAGTAGAGAAAGAGATTTAAAAGAATTGGCTAAAATGATTGTTGTTACTAAATTGCCTTTTAGTTTTGGTGAAAATCCTGATTTTATTCATTATATTAGATTAGTGTATAATCCTTCGTTTAATGTTTTTTTCAAGAAATACTATTAAAAAAATTATTTTTGATTATCAAGGTCAACATTTTCATTATCTTTATTGTTTATTTAATTATAATACTTATAGAATAACTATAATTTCTGATATAAATCGTAGTGTAAATGATAATGATTATTTCTAAAGATTTTAATAAAGCTTATCGTTGTTGCTGAATTATGACTGAAGTCTCACTAAAGACATTTGTGAATATGGTAGTATAAAGTTAAAGATTTGAGGGAAATAAAGTTCCAGTCTGTTAAACCTTCAGTATCTGAGGATGTGATGGGAGCAGTATTTCCTGTCTTGTCTTCAAGATCATAACTCCATCCAATTATCATCTTTAAAATGCAGAAAATTGCTAGATGTTAGGGGAATTATTTAGTTGAATTGACATTATTAAATCCAAGGAACTTTTTGTGATGTTTTAATACAAGCGTATCTTTCAGCCAAAAAAAAAAAAAGAGAACAATTTTAAGTCAATAGGTGACATGTGATATATAGTTTATTTAATAAGTTTGCATAATAGGTTCTGGGATGTGTTGTATAAATTTACCTAGTAACGTGCACTCCTTTTGTATAAATTTGCCTAAGATATAACATGCATCAAAAGATTTTGTAGTTATAAATCGCTTAAAATACAATATGCATTTTTTCTTTCAAAAGCTTGTTAATTTTAAAAAAGTGTTGACTTTTTTATTTAACCCGCCTTCCACCGTGGACACATTTTTAGCCCAAAAGTGTGTTGCATACGTTAGTTCCCAGTGGTACTTATATAGTCCAGGACCTTCCCCTCCTTTTCAGAAGTGGAGCTCTAGGCAAGATGTGGGTTTACTTGTCTTCGACGTAAATGAAAATGAGCAATCGATAAATATTAAAGTAATAATGTGATTACATCAAATCTGTTGTTATAAGTATTCTTTCATCGTTATTTAATGATAGCTTAAAATGATACAATACAATAAAATTTAAGAAACAAACAAAATAATTTTATTTTAAACTTTTAACTAATTACAATTTTACAGTTTTACTACATATTTCTAAATATTGAGGTAAGTCAATTTTTGTTTTCTTGACTCTACATATATAAATAGATTATTAAGGGACCCGTAGTGTTAGCCAGAATACAACATTAAAACACGAGTAATTAGTGACCAAAGGATACCACGACCGGGAGATATTTGGTTTTTGTTTTGATTGAACACATAATTTAAGAAACAAATGAAGACTTTTTAATTTTGTAATTTTAAATTAAAGATAAATATAATTTTTAAAATTTTATTCCATGTCATGAACTTGTCATTTAGAATGTTCACATTGGAAAAATTACTAAAAATAAAAAACAACACTTTTCTTGAATTATATTTAAAAATAAGACATTTAAATTAAGACGGAGATGGTAACTAATATTCGTTATCCCAATTTATATGATTCACTTTCCTTTTTAGTCAATTTGGAAATGACACATTCAATTTTAGAATATTCATTTTATCCTTAGTGAAATACTCTCTCAATCCCTTAGTAGATGACCATCTTATTAAAAATAGTCGTCTCATATTACTAATCACTTATTAAATCAAAATAATATTAATTTAAATTTTCTAATTTTATCATACAATTAATATGACTTTTTCAATGTGAACAATTTTCAATATTAGCTATTCGTACACTCAGTGTATTTTTTCTAAATTATTTTTATATGCATTGATATAAAAAAAAAGGGCAAAATAGTAAAGTTGATTAATCTACTAACGATTTCTTAATTATCGTGTAAAATAAAAAATAATCATCTAATATGAGACGGAGAAAATAGTGTATAGCCATATAAATATCTATAATTTATTTTATATTATAAATTTTAAAAGTCTTTCAAAATTTATTTTGTAAGATTCATATCAAATTAAATTATATCATATAAATTAAAATAAAAATCAAACTACATTATATAAATTAAAACAGAGAAAATATATATATAATAGGGTTGGCATTAGAGTTGTTGAAAGATGTGACTGTGAGTACTGTTTGAAACATTGCATATATCATGATGATGAGTCTAAGAGCAGCCAGACGGGTCAAAGGGAGTTTTCATGAAACGTCAAGTCGGAAGAGGGGATTTTCAGGGTATATCTACTGTACACCTCTATTGGAGTTACTATCAAACACCCACAATTATCTATTTTTCACTGTCTCAATAAAAATTAAAAATTTATTCACTTGTTACTTTCAAATATATACTTTTCATTCTTCTGTCGTTTTTTTATTCATTTTTCTTATAACAAGCTGTAACAAGGTGCGTGGTAATAAATATTTTATCGTACTTTGGTTTTGATATTTCAAAAGAAACAATGAAATCTGATAAATAGACGAGAAGTACAGAAAAACAAGACAATAAAACTACAGTAACTGCATTAATGAATCATATGCATTGACCTGTCACAGCTCACAGCACCACAGTTTTTGTCTTTTATTTTTTGGGAAAACGATTGCTTTTAGTTTTCATCAATTTATTTTCTGTTTGTACTGCAAAAACGTTTCTACTTTCTACTGAACCTTTGGATCCTATAGCGTCCGGGTAAATCTAGGTTTAAGTATCACATATTCACATGTAATGTTAAGGTATTCATCCACCTAACATACTTTTGGAACTCTTGTGTGATTAATATTTAATGGTGGTTTGATTATGAATATTTTGTTTTTCTAAAGTTGAATTATGTATGACAATAAAATCTTCTTTTTTTTTTCTTCTCTAAATCACTTGCATTTTCAAATGACTTCAAGTCAACAATGGCTATCTAAAATTGTCCGCATATTTTACTTGAACTCGCCAGTTAAGATCTATACCTATTGAACACCTCTAACATTCAAAACATATACCTATTAAATATTTTTTGATGACATGGCATTAGAACTGGCTTGATGCCTTTAAAAATAAGGCATCCGCCTTATACCCCCAAATTTGAGGGTTCTCATTTTTTAATAATAATAAAATTATTATACTGGTTTTTTCAAAAAAAACTAAAATAAAATTACTACATCATTTTAATTTATTTGTCTTACTTTTTCTAGTTATTTCAAAAAGAATGTTACTTTGTTTTTTGTCAAAGCTTTTTAATTTTAACTTTTCACATTATATATTTATGATCAGAAGATTAAATAACATTTTGGTGTTTTATACATATCTTTAATTTAGGACTATAAGATTTGAAAATCTTCTTTACTTTTTCTAAATTTCGTGTTAAGTCAAAATCCGTCAAATAATTAAAACAAATGGAGTTCTATTTAAAGAAAAAAGTAAACAATTTTATTAAAAAGAAAGAAATATGGTATCTCAAAATAATTTCCAATATATTAACAATTTTTCTCTTAAAAAGTTAGAAGAATATATTTTAATTAATTTATTTTGAAAAATAAAAATTTAAGACCTCCAATTTATTTTTGATTTTAGGTCCCTGAGATGCTTGAGCCGCCCTGCATGGCATCATAAATGTAATACACATTTTAAAAGCGTGTGAAGTCAAAAAAAAATTACAAATCAAAAAATGACATGTCAATATTAGAAAAGTCAAAATTTCAACATAAAAAAAAATCCCCAACATCCTGCGTCTTCCCCAATTTCCAGCAACCTGTGTAGGGCTGGGCGTTCGATATTCAATTTGGTATTTTTAAAGTTTGGATTCGGTAATTCAGTAATTCGGTAATTCAAAATATATATCAAATATCGAATTTTCAAATTTCGGTTCGATAATTCAGTAATCGGTAAATCAAACTTCGGTTCGGTACGGTATTCGATAATATCATATTTTTTTAATAGTTAATTTACAATAAAAAATTATCCGCATTTAATATTTATATTAACCTAAAGAATACATATCTTAACTTATATTTTTATTACTACACCATAATTAAGTAATATATGCATTTTAACTTATCGAATACCGAAATTGAAATTTCTCTGAAATCACATTCAACGGAGGAGAAATGATACATCGTAAACAAAGAGAAAATAATTTATGAATAGATACAGAATAAAAAAAATATTATCATGTAATAAAAATAATGATAAAGAGTGAAAACAAAAATCTCTAATATATCACACATAATTTTTATACATATGTTTTTCTTTGAATTATCCAAAAACTCTACATCACTGCACTAATTATTAATTAGTTCCTGCAAAGATATGAAAGAGTTGCATAAATCATGCAAAGTGAAATTAGAATTCTTAATCAGTTGCATAAATTTAAAATTAGAATTTATAATTTTTACATGTACATGAATTTAAATTTTAACAGTTATCTATAATGTACGTGTTTGAAAATGTGCATATAATATGCTGTAAACGTAAGAAAGTTGAAATGAAAATGGTAAGGAAAATTAAAAAAATGGGATAATTTCCTCTTACTAAACTGTTCTCTTTTTGGTAATTTTTCTTCTTTTTTCTCAATTTTTTGTATTAATAAAATAAAAAAAATCGATATTCGGTATTTCTCGAATACCGGAAATACCGAATATCGAAATAGAAATACTAAATTTTATATTTCAGTATCGAATACCGAACCAAATTATCGAATATCAAAATATTAAAATAACTGATTCGGTTCGATAATTCACTTTTCGGTATTTTATGCCAGCCCTAAACCTGTGTCTTCCCCAATTCCATACCATCCAAATACTTTGCGTTTCCTGGCCGGCGAATTCCTTTTCGTCGTCCCTCGCTACAACCCTATTCTACATTCTTCTTCAATTTTTCTTTCTATCATTATTCCGACACTATCAATGTTGTCGTCGCTGTTGTGATCTTCGCTGCCGCAGAAGCACCAAGTTAATAAATAACCAGTCAAAATAGAAAAAATCAAAAGAGTTGATTGACAAAGATTTCATTTAGGTTGTAGAACATAATTTTATCAAAAATATAAAAATTAAATTGGGTCAAAAGAATCCGGCGATACTACATTTTTTTCGGGCAAAAATCTAAATTTTTTTCGTTTGAAATTGTTAAAGAAATCAATCTAAAGGACCCATAGCAAAAAAACAAAAAAGAAAAAGAAGAAAATATCAATAAATTTGAATTGATGTTAGAGGAAAAGAGTGAATCGGAGAAATGACAGTAGTGTATTGAGGATGGGAATAAAGCGGGAGTGGGGAGTGGGGAGGGGGAGGTATTAAGTAATGGAATTAATTTTTTCTTTCTTTTTAATGTTTTATTTTTTAATTTCAATCCAAATGTCAAATGCCATCATTTAATTTGTCACCTTGCCATGTCACCGTGAGTGAATTACACACATTTTATATTTTTAGCTGATTATCAAAAAAAATATTTAAATGGTTCAAATTTAAAATAGAAAAGATGTTCAATAGGTACAATTCTTGATTAAAATATTCAAGTAAAATATACGTATAATTTTAAGTATCCCCGAATGACTTAAGCCTTTTCAAATATTATTTTTCGCATAAAAGTACATGTAGTCATGTAGATATTCTTGACACCTGGTAGTTAATAAAGCGCATGTGTATATAAACATTAGAAATTACATAAATGTTACGAGAAACAAGATTTATACACCTTCTATAAATTAAGGAGTCATTTAGCAAGTGGATATTTCAATTAATGAGGAAGAATAAGGAGAATTTTTTGGTTTCTATTTTTCACCTTGACGATAAAAAAAAAATCATCAAATTTTATTTAATCTGCTTCATGATTATTTATCGAAGAATAACTTTAATTCTTAAATGATTGAACAATCAAAAGTTCTATGCCTCTAAATTAAATTCAAATCTAAAATAATGAACCTTCAATTTCAAATTTCTCTTTGAACAACAATTTATTGTTATTGATACATTTGAATTATTACTGAACTAAAATAGCTTCCGCAATATCAATACTTGCTTATTGGATTATTCACATAACGCAAGAAAAGGTGAGTAACCATGTATTCAAAAATTGAAATAAATTAAAGAATTATTTTATCTCATACGTATTTGATATAATTTTTTATTTTGAGATAAATAATCATGAAATTGTTTATATTATTTTCTTGTGGTATTATATTTATACTACACTCTATGAGAAACAATCTCTATATTATTAATCTTGAAATAAAAAAATAAAATAATATATTTGTCCTTTTTCAAAACTGTTCTTCCAAAGTAATTTAAGAAAAACAAGGTTAAACTTGTTTGGTTTGTGTAAAAGTTATACCAATATTATAATGACGATATTACAATATGAGATTAATGTAAGTCCCCATAACTCTATTCTTAGAATCCGAATCTTCCGTCGTAACTATATAAGCTTGAACCGAGTGGTGTCTTACTTGTTCTTATGTGTTAAGGTTCATTTCTGTTTGCTGGAAGTGTATTTGAAGTGGTTTAGGGTCATAGTGACCTCTAGTACGTAGTCAAGTTCAGAACCTTCCTACCGGCTAAGTTTTTTCCATTAGTTCATATAAGGGTCAACTTATATAATCATATCTCTCAGCATATATAGAATTAGGTGGCCTATGACCTATCAAATTAAAATTCTATGAGTCTTCTTTCCAACGCCACCGAGTTTACTTCATTTCGAGTTTGAAGTAAATAGTTATGATCAATTTTCCAAGGACTACCAAAATAGAATTTTCAGGGTCAGTATCTACGAACCGGACCTACGAGTCATAAATTGAGGTACGACCCGTACGACCAAGTTCTACGGATGGCTTCTACTGCCGTAGAAGCTTCTACGGACCGTAGATGACCCAATAGACGACTTCGGCATTATTTTAAGAGGGGTTATTTTAGTCTTTTTCCGCTCCTTCAAAACCTAAATTCTGATGGTTTTACACCTAATTAAGATCCTAAGTATTACTATTTGACCTCATACTCTAAAAAAATTTCCCAAGGCTTAGAGAAAGGGTTCAAAAGGAGAAAGCTAGGGTTCCAAGTCTTATAAGAAAGTTCTTCCTTCAAATGTAAATCTCTCAGGTATGTAAGGCTTCAATAAGAGTATCTCTTCACTCTTATGCCTAAAATTATTTTAAATCTTCAGAAAACATTGATATATTGATAGAATCAAAGCTAGGGTTCCTTATGAAGTTATGATTTTTCTCCAATAAGATATGTTTTCATTGTTCACTTTGATTTTAAACCTCATGGTACTGATTTAACATGAATTTATTTATGGTTATTCAAACTCTATATGTCATTTTGATTATGAGAATAAGTGTGATATGATTTACAACTTTATGTATGTTATTTTAAGATATGACTTTTGAGCTTAGACTCAGATATGATTCAAATTATAAGTATTTTTCATACCTATGAGCACTATATGCATATGTTTTTTTGGGAGGACTATAGTACCGAGAGGACGCATATTTTAGAAAAACCTAAGTCCCAAAATTACGCGCCAATATAGGACTTGAGTGTACCACTTTGTCAGGCAACTCCATATGGCCCTAAGAGGCACATACTAGTGGATACATCTAGGTATGATATGTTCCTATAACTCGACAAGGTATAGGGTATCCCACCCAACTGGGTTAATTAGCTGTTGGACATCATGAGCTCACATGGTGTATGTCGGTTATAAGAACCTCCCTTTAATTATGCATTCTTACGATATGTTTTCATACGTTATGATTATTTTAACATACTCTCTTATGTATACGCATATGCAAGGTTTATGAAACAAACTCAACTACATGTCTATGAGAAATTTGAAAAGAGATTTTTATGATAGTTATTTTGGACTCCACTATTTACTATTCCGTTCTTCTATTATGCATATGTTTTTGAAAGCCTTATTTCACTGTCCATATATATGTACTATTTTAAATGATTATATATGTACTCCTTACTTAATCTGTACTTTTTCAAGTATAGACGTCATTCGACGCTGCATCATTTTATGAAGCAAATTTAGGTACTTACGATCGTAGGCACTTTTGTAAGATCGCTTTCCATCTGAAGTTGGTGAGAGCTCCTTGCTTTTGGAGGGATCCAACTTAGTTAGTTCAATTTATTTGTGTCATGATTCAAAAACCGGGATCATGATGACACATACCCCAACCCCAACATGGTGTGTAGGCCTAATAGCAAAACTCATAGAGACTCCCTAAGGAGAAAGTCAAGCCACAAAATAAACGAAAAGGAAACGAATAAAAATTCTAAAACCTAGTGTCATAGGTGTAAAGAGAATCTAATACAAAAGTCGAATATGAATTACATCATAAGTCATTGAGTAATAATCAAGACTAAAAATAAATGATAGAACTAGTGGCGAGATAGATTCCAGGATCTCACCACTAATCTGAAGATGTGATATCTGCTAGAGAGATCAACTACCGCACGGGATACCCTTACTAGGATCTGCATCAAAAAGGAATACAGAAGTAGGGATGAGTATAATCCACATGTATGCAGTAGATTTGGCCGATCGAGTATAAGGAATTAATCAAGGTTATGTAATAAACTAAGAAATGCTTCTACCTACATACAGGAAAGCCCCATTCGACATCGGTGCCGCCAATTTCTATAGAACGATGCGAGTAAAGTAAATAGATAGGGATAGTTCAATATCACAAATAATAAGATTAGTCATGTAGTCCAAAGAGCAATGCAATGCATTGTAATGAGATAAAACAATAATGTAATAGTATGGTGGAATCAAGGATGTCGCACAACCTGTCATTTACACCTATCAAGCTAAGACTTCCAGACAAGGACCCATGGGGTACTCACAGTCCATATACCAAATCACAATCTCAATATCTCATCAACTTGCCACCTAACTCGTGGTCAAGGATATAAAATGTGTTATTTTTTCTTTTTCAAAGAATTTCCACAGTTTTTAACTTCCCAAGATCAATGATATGTTGAATGAGGATGAATGCATCACAACACATATATCATAGAGGAAATATTCAACTCAACATGTAAAATAAGGTTCAAAGTTCTCAAAACTTAACCTAAACATGATATACACCCTCAATAGATAGTAATGGGAAGGACATACATTGAAATAAGTCTTCACCATTTTTGAAAATGTTTCAGTAATCAGGTATGCTCAAAAACCCCCAACTCAACCCCTCAGGCTGGCATTAAAAGTCAAATAGTATCCACAAGACTCTCTCCCAGGCAAATGATGAATCACATGCTTTCAAAGAAAATAGAATAGCAAATAAGGCCCTAGCATGAGCAACATAGTACAAATAAGCCCTCACATGGGCATCACAATACAAATAAGCACCTACATGGGAATCACAATAAAAATAAGCCCCTATATGGGCATCACACTGAAATTAATTGTCAAAAATCATACTATGACCCCATCCCAAAGTCTATAACATGCGAATGACTAATTATCCAATTTCAGTCTCAAAGAAGGATAGCCAAACCTACCTCGAAGGCCTAAAATTCACACGATAACTCTACCTAGAGATCAACTCGCGAACACCAACTATGAAATGATTACCCACTAGAGTTTATCAAAATAAGTCTAATGATACCCATATTGCAAGGCTTTAGAACTGAGGTCAAAATCATTCAAAAACCACTTCAAAAACCACTTCAAAAACTAAAAGGAGAAATCTAGGATTTTCTTTGAAAATCATGTTTTACATATCAAGGGGAGTTTGTAGTTGAACAAACCATAAAAATTGACAAAGAATCGAATTAGAAACCAACAAATCCTTAAATTTGAAAGTGGGAAGAAAACCCTCCAAACCCCATTTCAAATCTTAATTTTGGGGAAGAGTTCTTGAAAGTAAAATTGATAGAAATTGATAATGATGGATTAAATACACTTAGCTAATGATTTTATATGAAAATATCTCTTCCAAATCGCCTTCCTAAGCTTCAAGCTGAGAAAAAATAGTGGAATGTGAAAATAGGACTGATTCCCAAGCTAGACACTGTTCAGGCACATTTAGCGCTTCACGATTATGATCTGCTAGCTCTCGTGATCACGGAGTACAAGGGGTAAAATTATTGTGATCACGGGCACCCACCTTGCGATCGAGAATAGCACTGGACAGGAAGACCTATCGCGATCACGGAGCCCACCCTAGCGATCGCGAAGCACTATGATCTAACACATTATGATCGCTTGACGTTTGGTCGCGTTCGCAATGAGTAAATCATGTTGCACCAAAAACAAAAAAACAACAATTAAACCAACAAAAAATGCTTTTGATTGGACCCTCTGAAATCATTCGGGGTCCTACAAAAATAAATCGGATATGCTACTACACTGAATTTGATATTTCAAACTCAATGAAATTATCAAATTTCTAAAAAAAGGTTGTTATAACAAAATTACCCTCTTAGATCCCTTTAGGCCTAATACTCAACTTTAAGCCTAATATCCCACAACGAAAACTAAGGTCCTAGGGCTCTAAGTCAACACTCAACCAGATCAAACTCGATGTTTCGGACACAATGTAACTAACAGAATCCCCATATGATGCTCGAATCTCAATATTTTGACCAAAATTAACTATTCCAATAGAACTTTTAACTCAAGGCCTCAAATTGCCAAAATCATGCCAGATCGCATCGGGAACTGTGCCAACGATCTCCATATCACAAACAAAGTTTGAAAATACTATTGGAAAGGAAAAATGGTCATTTCTTATAGAAAATTAATTTCTCAAGAATTGGGATATTACATCATCCACCACTAAAACACGTTCGTCCCCATACGAAAAACAAAGTAAAGTACCTATTGGGGAGAAAATCTTAGGATATCTACGACGCTTGGTGTAGTCCACATAGCCTCCTCAACAGGCTGGTGCCTTCACTGCACCTTCACTGAATCAATTGCTTTGATCTCAATTGTCTATTCTGCTTATCCAAGATAGCAAAAGGTTCCTCCTCAAATGACAAGTCATAATCCAAAGAAATCGAGTCCCACTGAATCACATGAGAGTCATCATGCTGGTATCACTTAAGAATTGATACATGAAAGGCATCATGAACAACTGAAAGGTTAGAGGGAAAGACCAATTTATAGGCCACCTCCCCATACTTCTCTAACACCTCAAAATAGGCAATAAACTTCAAACTGAGCATTTCTTTTCTCCTAAACCTTATCACACCCTTCGTAGGTGACACCTTGAGCAACACTAGCTCACTAATAGGAAATGACACATCATGAACACTCCTATAAACATAACTCTTCTAACTACTTTGGACACTCACAAGGCATTGCTGAATCAACTTCACCCTATCCATGACATTTATCAACAAATCAGTATCCCAAGGTCGTACCCCAAAAAAATCAAATCATCCTACGAGAGATCTTCATTTTCTCCATATAAAGCCTCAAACGATGTTATCTGAATGTTGGAATGATAACTGTTGTTATATGCAAACTCCACAAAAGGAAGAGACTGATCCTAATGACCACAAAGTCCATGACATAAGCTCGGAGCATGTCATCAAGTACCTAAATATTCCGCTCTAACTGACCATCTATCTAAGGATGAAAAGTTGTGCTCAACTCACGCTTGGTACCCATCTGCTCCTGCATAGAACTACAAAAATAAGAGGTGAACTGTGTACCCTTATCAGACACAATAGAAATGGGCACTCCATGAAGTCGAACAATCTTACAGATGTAGATCCTACCCAAATGCTCTGCATTATAACTAGTCTTCATCGAAATAAATTGAGTTGATTTGGTCGATCAATCTACAATCACCCAAACTGAATCATGCTTACCCAAAGTCAAGGGTAAGCCCATCATGAAGTCCATGGTAATGAACTCATACTTTCATTCGATAATGTGAATCCTTTGCATAGGAACACCCGATTTCTGAGTCTTATACTTCACTTTTTGGTAATTTAAACACTTAGCCACAAAATCAACAATGTATCTCTTCATGCCAAACCACTAATAGTTTTGTTTCAAATCATTAAACATTTTTGTCGCTCTCGAGTGAATAAAAACTTAGAACAATGAGCCTCCTCCAATATCATACGTACCCAATCACCAATCTTGGACACACAAATATGATCGCTAATCCTCAAAACTCCATTGGGATAAGGAGAAACTGATTTAGCTTCACCTGTTAGACCCTATACTTTGGTACCTTGGAACGCTTCTTAAGCTTCTTAAGTTTTTGGGAAGGCTCTTAAGTTTCTTAGAAGTCATTATGTGAATCAGATAGTCTATAACGCTATCAAACAACTCTAAGGAGGGAAGAATGAGATACCCCAATAATAGGGAAGATTGGAAATAGGGTTATAAAAATTCAAAAGGAGTTGGAGGCCGAGAAATGAGTCGTAGGACTCGATTAACTCGCGTAAGCTACCAACTGGGAGGTCTTACATACTTAAGCTACTCGAGTGCATGTTGAGATTAAATAGCAAGGAATACATAGGCTCTTAAAGTGTGACGAGATTACAAACCCATAGAAGAGAAATAAGAAGACGACGCACCTACTTGAAGTAAGTAGGTGACTCACCTACTTGATATATGGCAGCACGTGATAGGTACATGTGGCAGCACATGAAAATGACACATGGCAGCAGGTGACACACCCTGGGGTGGACCCCACCTGCCATGTGGCAACTATGGATTGGTTGCATGATTGAGGTAGCTGCCTAAGGGTGCGACACATGTCACCCTTAGGGGCTGACATGTGTCACTCTCCAAAAAGATATATATCTATGTATGGATGACTAAGAACCTCATTGTTCATCCTTTTCTTGACTTAGAAGTTGAGAGAAAAATTAATAGGGAGAAGAAGGAGGGCTACAGGTTTGCTTCAAGAAAATGGTAAAGCCTGATTTCATTCCGTGAATTAATTATTTAAGGTATCCTACGGTAATATGATGGTTTTTAACAACAAAAAATTTATCGTTAGGGCAAAGAGGAGGTTTTTGTTCTTGTTAACAGACCCATTTTTGAATGGTACTGCGGTTAGTAATACGAGTATAACTCCTTGTGTAAGGCTTCATTTCAAGTGATTCAAGATGTTTTTGAAAGCTATTTCATAGGGATATAACTTTCATTTAGCCTCTAAAATCAATTTTGCTTTTCTATGCTCGAAAAAAGGTGATGAAGTATGGGGGAGGTGCTGCCTAGATTTTGTTTTGGAAATCCTACACGGACTGCTGTTGGTAATTTAGGCATATCTTTTTGTAAAAAATTACTGTAGGGGCAATTTGAAATTTTATGCGACCCTAAGACACATGTATATAACTTTAATTGAGGCTACAAATCCTTTTTCCCTCAATTACCCCTTTGAAACTAAGCGACAATACAAGACAGTAGGCTGTCCAGAATTCACGTTTTGATAGTTTTGGCGAGTTTTGGCCAATTTCGGGTAAGGTAAGGTCTTTAATTTCAATTTGGAGGTTATGGTGTTGGTATAAAGTGTATTATATATTGTGTAAGTGTCTATAAATGTGAAAATATCATAGAAATTCTTGACGTTGGAAACAATCAAAAATGGAAGTCGTTATAGTTAAATTGTAGTCGAAATGAGGCGTTGTGCGTGTGGGGTGCTGCTGCAGGTGTGTGGTGGTGTATTTAAGGGACTAAAAGTATTCTAAAAGATGTTTGGTAGATGATGGTTTCATCCACACGACCCTCTGCTTCGTACGGTTAAAGGTTTTACAAATAGAGACTAGAAACCCTATTTTGGATATCGTAATTTTGAGCGAGTCGTTTGGAGTTTGTATTGTGTAATGTTGATGTGAATTACTTGTATATATGCTGCAGGGTGTTGTTGTTGGTTGACTGTAGTGATTAGGGATGTGATTAGAAATTCGGATAGGGTATGTTATAGAGGAGATGCTGCCCGAATTCCGTTAACTTCTTAACTAACTAATAGACTAGTCGAGACTAGTCGAGGAAGGCAAATAAAGAATTGGTTCCTATGGATAGTTGGTGATAGAATTAAAAGCTTGAAAGTCAAAGATTATTGATACTAGTATTACCTTCGTGTTAATTAGGTTCAGAGGTCGAGACAAGCCGGGTTCAAAGCAATCGATAAGAGGTATGTGAAGCTTTCTCTTGACATGTTTTTGGCATAAGTATGTAAGGTTATTCTTCTTTCTTTTGGCATGTCTTAGATATAAGTTATAAATGGTTTATATATGAAATATGGGGATATTTTCATTCGTAAAGCTTTGAGTATAGTTCGTAGTTCTCATCCACTTTGTGATGGTAGAACTCTTAAAATAGTTGAGTTATTGCCCTTTTAGGTTTCTACATGATAAAAGGTAATATATGTAGAATCTATTGCTTCTTTCTTTTGGGATGTCTTAACTATAAATGAAATGAGATATGATATGAGTGTAGAGGTAGTTCCAATTGTAAGTTACGAGTATAACTCATGACTCGAGTTCACTCCTAAATGCTAAGGCTCTTAAGGTAGTTGAGCTATCACCCTCGAACCTGCTATACGTGAGATAGTAATTGGACACACAGGAAACAGGAACTATAACTCTTATTCACTTCTTGATACTGAAGCTCCTATTCCCAAGTTCTGAATATGTTATATGTCTCCTATTCACTCGTTGGCAAGAAAACTCTTATCATAGTTGAGCTACCTTCCCTGAACCGTCTATATGTCGATTAGTAGTAGGGATATAAGCTCCCATTCCTAGGGAATCTATGATGAAAGATGTCCCTAATTTCCTTAAGCGGTTGGTATTACCCTAAAATATGTCTACAACTCCTGAGACTTCACTTAATGTAGCCCTAAGGGCACTCAAAGGGCACCTGAGATAATTATTATCCTGATCCACGAATGATAGTCTGTATGACTACCTTATTAAGTTTCAGATAATGATACACCTGTGCATGGTTGATAATGACATCGAGTCCCATAAAGGGCTGGATACAATATATGATAATGACACCGAGTCCTATAAAGGGCCGGGTACAGTATATGATAATGACACCGAGTCCCATAAAGGGCTGGGTACGGTATATAATGATTATGACATGGAGTCCTCTAGTGAGCCGGGTATGATATATGATGATATGATTATAACAGTGAGACCCATAATGGTCTAAGTATGATATGATAAGATATGATGGTATGAGAGGGTAACGGTATAATATGGATGTGCACTACTCCCTTCACCGAGTCCCTCACTAAAGGGCCGGATATAATAGACAAGCATACACATGAAAACATAGTAATGTACTGGTGAGGTATAAAACGATGTCGTATACGATGGTATGATGCCGTATACATTGGTATGGTAACACCGAGTCCCATGGTAGGTCGGGAGTGATATGTGAGGATGATATACATGCCCTCTTTTCATAGGATGTAGGTATAGTGAACTCTTAACTATCATACTTATTTCCTGCATCCCTATTTCAGTTGTTATCTCAGTTATGTATTGTTATGCTTTATATACTCAGTACATGTATCATACTGACCCCCTTTCTTCGGGGGACTATGTTTCATGCCCGCATGTACAAGTACACGTATTGGAGATTTGTTAACTTAGGGTTTCTACTCAGTTATGTTATAAGTGCTCCACCATTTCGGAGCCTAGCTTTTGGTGCTGATCTTTTAAAGTACATATTAGTTTATTCAGGGGTACGACGGGGGATCTGTCCCGCCATATGATACCGTTACTATTCTTAGAGGTTTGTAGACATATGTAAGTGGGTTGTTTATGAGTTTATTTTGGTTGTGCCTATATGGTATATTATAAATATTTTTACATTATGGTAGCCTTATCGGCTTGCGTACCCTTTCATGGTACGATACGAATGAAAGAGGCTACATGTACATAAAAAAGTTTTAACTCAGTGGGGTTTTTATGAGTAGTATCTCTTGTTCATAGTTTGATTTGACTATAATTTATAGGTATGCATATGAGGTCTAGGTCGGACCCCAGTTGTGGCCCATGGGGTTGGGTCATGACATCACCTCTCAACACTTTCTCCTGAATAGTCCTCAACATGTCTACATCAAACTGATATGCACAAATCTGAATCATCAAGGTAGACCTAGCCTCTACAAAGGCAAAAATTCTAAAAGGTATAAAAATATCAAGTCGGATCAACTGTTTAGCTAATGACAGAACCTCCAAAGACAAAGGCCTCTCCTCTACATTAAGAAAGGCTAAACTACCTATGTTAGGTACTTTTCGAGCCTCGTTAGACTCAGCTAAAGTATAAGGTGTAAGTGAGGAAAATAGAAGAGATGAAGTCTGTCCCTTAGCCTAGTCTATATCCACAGCTGATGTAATTCCATACCGATACCTCACTACTACTTTTATTTTTCAATTAATTAATGGCTAAGCAATTTCATAACCTGAGCTTTCCTTAACCAGCTAACGTTACTTCGTAACCTTAGCCTCCCTTTCTTTAGAGTTTTCTAGTTCGACTAAGTGACTTCATAACCTCAACCTGATTTTTTGCTTACTGTAACATAGGACTTCGCCACTTCAAATGAAAGATATTCCCTTTTTTTTGAATTCAAAAGAGCAGGGTCTTAGTTATTCAGGGGGATGAAAGATAAATAATAGGATCACGGGGATTTATGATCAGAGAAAGAGAAGGGGCGTGGTTGGTGTGTCACTGGGTCGGTGGAGGAACCCATAGGAAAGGGGGATGACTCGCCGAATTCACATCAGAAATTGCCATCATGAACACAAATGAAATCTTGAATGGTGTATAAAAATAAAATGAACCACTTCAATGCTCGGAGCTGAGGTATATGAAGAATGGCTTTTTGGTCCTTTTCGTCCAGTGGTTAGGACATCGTTTTTTCATGCCAAAGACACAGGATCGATTCCCATAAGGGATAGGTACTCATTCCTAGCCGCTTTCAGTTAGTGTTCATTGCTGAGTGATCGCTCGCTATCTGGCTGGAAAAGATAGTTCGGAAGCTTCCTCTCTCCCAACAAGCAAGACGAGATCACCACTTCTCTCAGTAATGGACTTACTTTATTTCATAACCTTAGCCTTAGATGTCCTTTCATAGATTCTCAAACCTCCGACAGACAGAATCTCCATGCATGCATTTTTTCTCTCTACCCCTGTTACACTCCATACTTTTATACCTTGGAACGCGTTCTTAAGTCTCTTTATAGGCTCTTAAGTTTAATGGAAGGATTGTAAGCCTCTTAAGTTTTTTAAGGTTTCTTAAAGTTTCTTCAAGCTTCCAAAAGCTTCTTAAGACTTCTTAAGAACTCTTAAACTTCTTAAGAGTTGCCATGTGAGTCGGATAATATATAACTCTATCAAACAACTCTAAGGAAAGGAGAATGCGATACCCCATAGTAGAGAAGATTGGAAATAGAGTTATAAAAATTTGGAAGAAGTTGGAGACCGAATGATGAGTCGTAGGATATGACTTATTTACATAAGCTACCAACTTAGAAATCTTACATACTTAAGCTACTAGAGTACATACCAAGCTTATGTAGCAAGGATTACATAGGTTCATAAAGTAAGAAGAGATTACGAACCCTCGAGGGGGAGAAGAGAGTGCCACGTGGCAGTATGAGAGAGTGCCATATGGTAGCATGAGAGAGTTCTATGTGTCAGAAGCTGGAGAAAGGGTGGTGGACCCCCCCACATGCCACATGGAAGCCTGTGATTAGAGGAAAGGGGTGTGTTGGCCCAATGAGGGCTTGACACGTGTCACCACTTAGGGCTTGACATATGTCACCACTTAAGGGTTGACACGTGTCACCCCCTTAGGTGGACTATATATATTTCTTATGACTTATTAAAGTTCTATACTTATCTAGAAAATTCAAGAACAAGAAAGAAGAAAAGAGAAGAAATTAGAGAGGGAGAGAGCCACATTTTTCCAAGAAAAGAAAGGTGAGTTCTTCGATTTCACTCTATGAATTAATTATATAGGGTGTATCACAATGTTATGAAGGTGTTATTAATTAAAATTTATGGTTTGGAGTAGCCCAAAACGTTAGCAAACAGCCACGAAGTTTTAGGCGTGCTAAAGGAACTTCCGAGGCAAGTTTTAATGAGTTTAACGAGTTTCAGGCAAGGTAAGGGATTCACTTTAAAATTGGAGTTTTTGATGTTGTTAGTAGGTATATTAAATGTCTTAAATAATGTTGGAAGTGTAAAAATTGCATAAGGATGATGGACGTTAGAAACAAACTAAATTGAAGTGGTTAAAGCTAAATCGAAGTCGAGTAGTGGGTTGTCGTTGTGGTGATGCAGGTGAAGATGGTTAGGTTGAATGTTGCAGGGATTTAAAGTGTTTTAAAAAGGGTGTGGGTTCTTCTGGTTGCATCCACATGACCCTCCGCTTGGTATGGTTAAAGATTTTATGAAATAAAGATTAAAAACTCTATTTTCGTATCGTAGTTTTGAGCTAGTTGTTTGGAGTTGTATTGTGTAATGTTGAGGTGGTTTACTTGTATATATGTTGATGGTTGTTTTTGTATGTATGGTTTTTGAAACTGTGGCCGATTTGAAATCTCGGGGATGTGTAAGTTACAGGGAAAATGCTGCCCGATTTTTGGTAGCATTGGAACTAGTAACAAACTAGTCGAGGGTAATGGATAAGGAAATGACTCCTATTAATACTTGGTTGTAGAGTGAGATATTGGAAAGTTAAAGGCTATTAATCTTAGTATTAATTTTATGTCAAATAGGTTAAGGCAGTATCAAGGCAAGCCGGATTTCAATTAATCCCGAAAAAGGTATGTGAAGCTATCCTTCTTTTCTTTTGGCATGTCTTAGCCTTAAGTGATTGATATACGAAATGTGGGGATAATTCCATTCATAAAACCTCAAGTATGACTCATATGTCTTATTCACTTCTCGATGGTAGAATTCCTATACTAGTTGAGTTATTTCCTCTCAAGGCTTCTATGATGGAGAGTACTAAGTATGTGAAGTTATCTCCTTTCTCTTGGCATATTTTGGCATAAGTATGTTGAGCTACCCTTATTTCCTCTTGATATGTCTTTGACATAAGTATGGTGATATGATGGTAAGGTAATGCAATAATAAGGTTATGATACCGAGCCCACGCCGAGCCGGGTACGATATATGTAAATGATGACTCCTCGAGAAAAAGTAGAGGCTAGGTAAATCTTATTCTTTCTCTTCCTTTGGCATGTCCTAATTGAAAGTAAAATGTGATACGAGATCTGGGGTAACTCCACTTTTAAGTCCTATATGTAATCCGTATCTCTTATTCACTTTTGAATGTCAAACTCTTGTAGTAAGTTGAACTACTTTCCTTGAACTCCATAGGTTGAGAAGTACTGGATGCACAAGCTCCTAGTCCTAAGGACTATGTGACGATGGGTATCCCTGATTCTATGAACTGTTAGTATTACTTTAGTACATGTCTAGGTTCCCCGAGGTCCTAAGTGATATAGGACTCAATGGCATTTAGAAGGCACTCAAGATGGCTACACTACTATTCTGGTCCTTGGACGATAGCTTAATCTTCTTACATTGTCGAGTCTCTGATAATGATTTAGATTGTATATGGTTACTCACTTCTTTATTCGTGTATACTGTAATACATATTTCCCCGAGTCCCAGGCCGGCTATAATATAATAATTATTATATGGTATATGGATCATGCCGAACGTTCTTCGACATTATTATATAATATGTGGATCAGACCGAACGTTCCTCGCCATTATTATATGATATGTGGATCAGACCAAATGTTCCTCAATATTATTATATGATATGTGGATCGGACCGAACATTCCTTAGCATTACTATATGATATGTGGATCGAGCCATCATTCCTCAGCATTATTATATGATGTGCAGATCGGGCCGTACGTTCCTCGACATGTACTTACTATATACATGGATCAGGTTATACGTTCCACAACGCTAATAATATATATGTGCTTATGATGATAGTATGATATAGATGGTACACCGAGTCTCCTAATGGGCCGGGTACAGTACGTGATGGTAATATGTATAACTTTCTTTTATACGACGCGACTACGATAAATGGTTAAATGTTATACTTGCCCCCAGCATCCTTATGCCAACTATAATTTCCTTATGATGTCTATGCTTTACATACTCAGTACATATGTCATACTGACCCCCCTTTCTCGGAGGGGTTGCGTTCATTCCTGTAGGTACAGATACATACCTTTGGGATCCGTCAGCATAAGAGTTCCACTCAGCAGTTCAAAAGCGCTCTATTGTGCCGGAGCCTAGTTTTGGTATTAACCCTTGATGTAGATATTTATTTATTCACGGATACGGTGGGGGCCCTGTCCCGCCTTATTTTACTGTTCTTACTCTTAGAGGTCTGTGGACATATATGTGGATTGTGTATGGGTTGTATATGCATGTAGGTATAGTGGTGCCTATGATAAGCCTCGCCGTCTTATATGTTATCCTGCCCGTTGAAGTGCTATAACTTAAACAGGGGACAGATTTACTTACAGATAGTAAGGATATACACGAGTGCCCAGTTTGGGCACCCGTCATGGACTACAGGGTTGTGTCGTGATAAAAGTGGTATCAGAGCGGTCTTTACTTGGAATGTCTACAGACTGTGTTTAGTAGAGTCTTTTTTATCGGTGTGTTGTGCACCACATCTATAAACAGGAGGCTACAAGACATTTAGGATGTTATCTTCCTTTCTTGTCTTAGATAATGCGATAGAGCCTAGCCATAGCACATGAAATTCCTTTTTCTAACCTTTGGTTTTAGCTGAAGAACGATATCGACAGAAGAAAATAATGGATGATATTGGAAGCTACCCAGTATACAGGTAAGTAATGGTGTGAAGGAGGTATGTTGGATAAGGTAAGATTATTGAAATATGATTGAAATGTAAAATTGAAGATTGAAGGGAAAAGTAGATAGGAAAGTGTAACGGGTGCAATTCGAGTTGGACATGCGAGGTAAGTCCATTATTTTATACTGTTGTTGGTATTGGGCGCCTTGTGTGGTGGTGATATGGATATATATATGTTGTCCCTGTGAGGCATTGTTGGTATTTCCTGAGTGCAGATTTGGGATAGTAAGAAATATAGAGGAAACTCTGCCGTTGTTTTTTTTAAAGATAGAAAGAGAATGAGATATACGATTGTAACATATGTTGAGAGATCGTATCACGGTAACCATAAGGATGAAATAACATAAAATAGAGAAGGGTATTGTGTATATGTACCTCCACTTTGGAAAATAGTGGGATCCTTTAATGATAGCGAATAGAAATTGCAAAACAACTGAAGCATTGTGAAATTATCAAAAGAACAAGTGGTATCCATTAGGAAAAAAATATGATAAACAAAATGTGAGATACGTGTCATCAGAGTATAAGTTCCCCGAAAGGAGAATCGGACATGATTATAAGCACTAGTGACGTACTGATTGGGATGAATGAAATGTGGCTTCGGCTAAACTACTACATTAGTTATATGACTCGAGTACCAGTACTTGGACTAGATTGGGTACTAGTTATTGAGAATTCTGATCACCCCATGGTTATATTAAGGTTTCTTATAAGGGTGAATATGATAAGAGAGTAGGACTGAGCAAACTAAGGGCTGCGAAAAGGGTAGTAGGGTCGTGTTTGAGTAAAGATTAAGATATGGCAACAGTGTCATTGGTCGCTGATATCGGGACGTACAACTAGCAAGGAGAATAGAAAATCTCCTAGGTAGGAAATGAGGAGACTAAGGAGTACATAAAGGAAGAAAAGAAAAAAGTAGGACAAAATAGCATTAGCACGAGCAAGTTCTAGTGTGAAGTCGATATGTAAAGCAAGATGGGTCGGGAGACAAAAAAACTACATTTACCTCATACCAGTGCCATAAGAGTAGTTGTGCAACCTACGAATAGTTATATAGAGCATAATACCAAGAGGAGGAGTACATGAAGAAAAGGGGGTTATGATATTTTGGATATGTTATAGACAAGTACAAAAAGAAGTTCCACCAAATTACAAAAAGTACATGGCCATGGCTGAACTAAAGAGTTACCCCGATACCGGTTGTAAGATAAAACAGGAGAGGGCAAGGCAAAACATGAAGACTAGCGAGATAATGCTAAGGTAAATCTTGGGCTAGGTTGAGTACCGTCGCACATTATTGCAAGTATTGCAATGTAATGGGTGACAGAAGGGGTAGCATGGAAGAATCCGAATTAACGATGAAGCAATGCCACGAGAGTACGTACCTAGAGTGTTATAAGTTGGGTTAAGAGAGTTGTAAAAGGGCTCGAGCAAAACGAGCTGGATTAGCTAAGTACCAACGGATGATGCACTTGTATGCCATAATTCTTTAATATAATACCAGCTAGTGACAAGCAAAATACAGAACGATTATGGGGGTCATTGTGTGTGGGAACTTCGACACCGCTTGATAGTAGAACAAAACCCAAAAAGGTAAGGGTATGTTATATCCCGTACTTCTGTACCTTGAGACGTGTTCGTAAGCTTCTTGAAAATCGCCATGTGATCCCTATTATCTATCACATTACCAAATAACTCTAAGGAAGGGAGGATGTGATGCCCCGTGAGAGTAAAGGTTGGAAATAGAGTTATAAGTATTTGAAAGGAGTTGGAGGCCAACTAACAAATCGTGGAACTCGACTTGCTTGTATAAGCTACTAACTTAGAAATCCTACACACTTAAGCTACTTGAGTATACATCGAGCTTAAGTAGCAAGGAGTGCATAGACTCTTAAAATGAGACGAGATAACGAACCTACGAAAGGGAGCAAAAATTAGTTTCCGAACTTACAAAAGTAAAGCAAGTAGGTAAAAAGCAAGCAGGTGACAAGAAAGCTGGTGACAAGCAAGCAGGTGACTCACCTACTTGGGATAGGCCCCACGCTGCCATGTGGCAGCTTTGGATTGGAAGCTTGGACGAGGTGGCACCCTAAGAGGCTGCCACGTGTCACGCCTAGGGGGATGCCATGTGTCACCTCCTAAGGAGGTGTATATATACATGTTGTCTAACTCTTAATTCATTTTCCATCCAAAAACATAAGCCAAAAATAGAGAGAAAACGTGAGAGAAGAGAAGGAGGCAGCCATGGCTTGAAAGAGTTCAAGGTAAGTTTTCCAACGTTTTCCTCCATGAATTAATTATCTACGGTGTTCCTCAAGCATGTGGAGATATAGATATGTATGTTATGTGATGTATAACTTCAGTTTCTATCCAAAAATATCAGTCAAGGAGAGGAAAAAACGTGAGGAAGATAAGAGAGGCAGTTTTGGAGAAACTAAGGTAAGTTCTCCAATTTTTCTCCGCGAATTAATTATCTATGATGTTTCTCAACCCTGTGGGGTGTATATATGTATCTTACAATATCTACAGAATTAATTCTTCAGCTGGAAACTTGAGAGAAAGTTGAAAGAACAAAGAGGGAAAAAGTTAAAAACTAGTTGACAAACCTGTTTTTGAAAGGGACAGTTGTTAGTAATATTGGTATAACTTCTTGTGTACAGCTTCGCTTTGGGTGGTTCAATATTGTTTGGAAAGGTATTTAATAGGTCTATAACTTTCATTTATACTTTAAAATACATTTTTTCTTTTAGCTTCTCGAAAAAGGGTGATGAAGTGTAGAGGAGGCACTTCCCAGATTTTGGTTTTGGAAATCTTACACAGACTGCTGTTGGTATTTTTGGCATATCTTTTTGTACAGAATTGATGTAGGGGTGATTCGAAATTTTATGCTACCCTAAGACACATGTCTGTAAATTTAATGAAGGACGTAAATCCTGTTTCCCTCAATTACCCCTTCGAAATGAAGTGACAAGGTAAAACAGTAAGCTGTCCAGAATTCACGTTTTGATAGTTTTGAGTGAGTTGTTTGGGGTTTGTATTGTGTAAGGTTAGTGTGAATTGATTGTATATATGTTGCAGGTTGTTGTTGTTGGTTGGCTGTAGTAATTAAGGATGTAATTGGAAATTTGGATAGGGCACTTTATAGGGGAGGTGCTGCCCAATTTTCGTTAACGCCTTAACTAATTAAAGAACTAGTTGAAGAGACGAATAAGGAAATAGGTTCCTTGAATGCTAAGGTGAAAATGAGGGCACTGAAAAATTAAGGTTGTTGATACTCACATTTCTTCCATGTTAAATAGGGTCGGAGGATGACGACGTGAACGTGATTAAGAGAAGTCCATATGAGGTATGTAAAGCTATTCTTATCTTTTTTGGTATGTCTTAGACGTAAGTAATGAATGATATGTATATGAGCTTTGGGTAATTCTATTCATAAATTCCAAGCATGAACCATGAGTTTCATTAATTTCGTGATATTAGAACTCCTGTAGTAATTGAGTTGTTGCCTTTTAGGGCTTCTATATAACGAAAGGTGGTATGTGTAAAGCCTGTCTCTTCTTCCATTGGGAATGTCATAAATGTAAGTGAATTGAGGTATGATATGAGTGTAAAGGCAGTTCCAGTTGTAAGTCCTGAGTATAACTTATGACTTGAGTTCACTCCTAAATGCTAAGGGTCTTGAAGTAGTTAAAGTACGACCCTCGAGCCTTCTATAGGCTAAATAGTGATTAGGTTTGTAAATTCCTAAATTTGGGGTTTCTTAGGCATATTTATGATAATGGTTGGGGGATGTCTGAGGTGTTACCAAGTCTTATATGCACGTATATGCATTGTTGTATGATATGTGGATCGGACCGTCATTCCTCGGCATTATTATATAATATGCATGTACACAGATCGGGCCGTCGTTCCTCGGCACTAATATATGAGATACGGATCGGGCCATCGTACCTCGGCATTATTATATGATATGTGTATGAAGATTGGGGTAACTCTATTCATGAGCTCTGAACATGGTTCATGATTCATAATTCGTGTTCACAGTTGAATGTTAAGATTCTTAAAGTAGTTAAGCTTCCATTCCTCAAGTATTCTATATACTGAGAAGTAGTGTATGTAAAGTTATTCTTCCTCTCCTTTGGCATGACTTAGATGTAAGTATTGTGTATATGAAATTTGAAGTTATTCCACTCTTAAAACTCTGAGGGTGAGTTAAGACTCTTGTTCACTTCCTACTGATTAGAACTCCTGTGACAAGTTGAGTCATTACTTTTCAAGTCTTCCATGTGATAGGAAGTGGTGCATGTAAAGCTTGTCTTTTTCTGCTTCGAGAAAGACTAAACTAAAGGTTCTATAGGACATGGATTTGGATATATCCCCATTTATAGATTCTGGTTATAAATTATGACTTGTACCCACTTTTGAATGATAAGGGCCTTGAAGTAGTTGAACTACGACCCTTGAGACTTCTATAGGTTGAATTGTATTGGGATGTGTAAGATCTTATACCTAGGGGCTCTTGAACATGCTTTATGATGATATCTAGGAGATGTTTGATATGTTACATAGTTTCGCGTGCACGTATATGCATTATGATATATATATGGATCGGGTCGGACGTACCTCGGCACATTTTGGTATGTAAGGATTGGGTCGTATATTCCATGACAGATTATGCATTATATGGATCGGGCCATCGTACCTCGACATCATCATATAATATACAAATCAGGCCATCGTACCTTGGTATTATTATGCATTATACGGATCGGGTCGTCGTACCTCGGCATCATCATGTGACATATGGATCGGGCCGTCATTCCTCGGCATGTGCTTTCTATATACATGAATCGGGTTGTACGTCCCACAATTCTAATAATATGCATATGCCTATAATGATAGATGATGTGTTTGTAACACCGAGTCCCCGAGTGGGACGAATACGGTACGTGATAATAGTATACAGGACTTTATTTTGTGAGGTGCAGGTACAGTACCCTATTAAATGTTATACTTGGTTTCCTGCATCCCTATTTTAGTTGTTATCTCAGTTACGTTATGCTTATATACTCAGTATATGTATCGTACTGACCCCCCTTACTTTGGGGGGCTGCGTTTTATGCCTGTAGGTACAGACGTTCATTTCAGAGATCCGCTAGCTCAGGATTTCTGCTCACCTATGATTGGAGATGCTCCACTATTCCATAGCCTAGTTTTTTTGTACTGGTCCTCCGGTGTATATATGTATTTTTTTATTCAGGGGTACGGTGGGGGTCCTGTACCGCCATATGTTACCATACTATTCTTAGAGGTCTGTAGACATGTATGTGTGGGTTGTTCATGAGTTTATTTCGGCTGTGCCTATATGGCACGTTGTAAATTGTTTTATGTTATGGCAGCCTTGTCGGCTTGCATTCTCTTCCATGATACGATACGAATGAAGGAAGCTACATGAACATGAAAAAGTTTTAACCCATTGGGGTTTTGGGGGGTTGTATCACATTACCCATAGTTCAATTTGGTTATATTAGAAAGTTACATATACGGGGGTCCAAGTTGGACCCCAGTCACAGCCGATGGGGTTGGGTCATGACAGAAGTGGTATTAGAGCAGTTCATTCTTGGGTTGTCTACAGACCGTGTTTAGTAGAGTCTTATTTATCGGTATGTTGTGCGCCACATATATAAACAGGAGCCTACAGGACATTTAGGATGTTACTCTTCTTTCATATCTAAAGATCGTGCAATAGAGCCGAGTCATAGGAAGTGAAATTCCTTATACTAACCTCTGATTTCAGCAGAAGGACAGCATTGATAGAAGAAAGTAATTGATGATATTGGAAGTTACCAAGCATGCAGGTAAGCCAAGGCACAAAATATATGTACTAGGTAAGGTATTGAATTATGATTGAAATATGAAGTTGAAAACTGAAAGGAAAGTAGACAGAGAAGTGTAACAGATGCAGTTCAAAATTGGACATACGAGGTAAGTCTATTATTTTTATACTATTATTGATATTGAAAGCTCTCTGTGGCTGCGATATGAGGTGATATTGAAAGCCCTGTGTGGTTATGATATGAGATGAATATATATGTTGGTCCTGTGAGGCATTGTTGGTATTTCCTGCATGCAGGATTTGGGGATAGTTACGAAATATAGAGGAAACTCTGCCAAAATTCTCCCAGAATAGGAAAAGGAAATAATAAGATTCGGCAAGAAAAGGAAACTTAGCCCAAACTATATTATAACTTATCAAGTTGCTCGTAAGATAGACAAGGTTACTTGTAAATTGAACTTGCCACCTGATTTGGAAACCATACGCCCAGTCTATCAGATATGGATGCTTCACAAATGTACTGGTGATCCACCCAGAGTATGTCCCATAAATGAAGTCCATGAAATGGAAGAGTTATACTACAAGGAGAAACTTATCGCCATCTTGGATTGGCAAAGTAAAAGGTTATGAATTGAGGACGTGACTTCCGTCAAAGAAGTGTGGCAAAACAAAAACAAAGAGAGGGGATGAACTGAGAAGTTGAAAAAGAGATCGAGGAAAGATACTCGTACTTGTTCCCTATATCTAAGGGTAATTTGAACTCCTAAATAGAGCGGATGGTGATTGTTATAGAGAACGCCCAAAATCTCCCTGAAACCCGATAAGACAAGTTAACATTCGAGGATGAATGTTCTCAAGGGGGGAATGATGTTATATCCCGTACTTGTGTACCTTGAGACGTGTTCGTAAGCTTCTTAAATATTGCCATGTGATCCCTATTATCTATCACGTTACCAAATAACTCTAAGGAAGGGAGGATGTGATGCCCCGTGAGATTAAAGGTTGGAAATAGAGTTATAAGTATTTGAAAGGAGTTAGAGGCCAACTAACAAATCGTGGAACTCGACTTGCTTGCTTAAGCTACTAACTTAGAAGTCCTACACACTTAAGCTACTTAAGTATACATCGAGCTTAAGTAGAAAGGAGTGCATAGACTCTTAAAATAAGACGAGATGACGAACCTACGAAAGGGAGCAAAAATTAGTTTCCGAACTTATGAAAGTAAAGCAAGTAGGTGATAAGAAAGAAGGTGATAAGAAAGCTGGTGAAAAGCAAGCAGGTGACTCACCTACTTGGGATGGGCCCCACGCTACCACGTGGCAGCTTTGGATTGGAAGCTTGGATGAGGTGGCAACCTAGGAGGCTGCCACGTGTCATCCCTAGGGGGCTTCCATATGTCACCTCGTAAGGAGGTATATATATACATGTTGGCTGACTCTTAATTCATTTTCCATCCAAAAACATAAGCCAAAAATAGAGAGAAAACGTGAGAGAAGAGAAGGAGGCAGCCATGGCTTGAAAGAGTTCAAGGTAAGTTTTCCAACATTTTCCTCCGTGAATTAATTATCTACGGTGTTTCTCAAGCATGTGTAGATATATATATGTGTGTTATGTGATGTATAACTTTAGTTTCTATCCAAAAATATCAGCCAAGGAGAGGAAAAATCGTGAGGAAGATAAGAGAGGCAGTTTTGGAGAAACTAAGGTAACTTCTCCAATTTTTCTCCGCGCATTAATTATCTATGATGTTGCCCAACCCCGTGGGGTGTATATATATATATATCTTACGATATCTACGGAATTAATTCTTCAGCTTGGAACTTGAGAGAAAGTTGAAAGAACAAAGAGGGAAAACATTAAAAACTAGTTAACAAACCCGTTTTTGGAAGGGACAGTTGTTAGTAATATTGGTATAACTTCTTGTGTACAGCTTCGCTTTGGGTGGTTCAATATTTTTTGGAAAGGTATTTAATAGGTATATAACTTTCATTTAGACTTTAAAATACAGTTTTGCTTTTAGCTTCTCGAAAAATGGTGATGAAGTGTAGAGGAGGCATTGCCAGATTTTGGTTTTGGAAATCTTACATGGACTGCTGTTGTTGTTTTGGGCATATCGTTTTGTACAGACATGATGTAGGGGTGATTCAAACATTTATGCGACCCTAAGACACATATCTATAAATTTCATGAAGAACGTAAATCCTGTTTCCCTCAATTACCCCTTCAAAACGAAGCGACAAGGTAAAATAGTAAGCTGTCCAGAATTCACATTTTGATAGTTTTGAGTGAGTTGTTTAGGGTTTTTATTGTCTAAGGTTGGTGTGAATTGCTTGTATATATATTACATGTTATTGTTGTTGGTTGGCTGTAGTAATTGGGGATGTAATTGGAAATTTAGATAGGGCACTTTATTGGGGAGGTGCTGCCCAATTTTCGTTAATGCCTTAACTAATTAAAGAACTAGTCGAGGAGACGAATAAGGAAATAGGTTCCATGAATGCTAAGGTGCAACTGAGGGCACTGAAAAGTAAAGGTTGTTGATACTCGCATTTCTTCCATGTTAAATAGGGTCGGAGGATGACGACGTGAACGTGATTAAGAGAAGTCCATACGAGGTATGTAAAGCTATTCTTCTCTTTTTTGGCATGTCTAAGACGTAAGTAATAAATGATATGTATATGAGCTTGGGGTAATTCCATTCATAAATTCCAAGCATGAACCATGAGTTTTATTAACTTTGTGATATTAGAACTCCTGTAGTAATTGAGTTGTTGCCTTTTAGGGCTTTTATATGACGAAAGGTGGTATGTGTAAAGCCTGTCTCTTCTTCTATTTGGAATGTCTTAAATGTAAGTGAATTGAGGTATGATATGAGTGTAAAGGAAGTTCCGGTTGTAATTCCTGAGTATAACTTATGACTTGAGTTCACTCCTAAATGCTAAGGGTCTTAAAGTAGTTAAAGTACGAACCTTGAGCCTTATATAGGCTGAATAGTGATTGGGTGTGTAAATTCCTAAATCTGGGGTTTCTTAGGCATATTTATGATAATGGTTGGGGGATGTCTGATGTGTTACCAAGTCTTACATGCACATATATGCATTGTTATATGATATGTGGATCGGGCCGTCATTCCTCGGCATTATTATATAATATGCATGTACACAGATCGGGCTGTCGTTCCTCGGTACTAATATATGAGATACGGATTGGGCCATCGTACCTCGGCATTATTGTACGATATGTGTATGAAGATTGGGGTAACTCTATTCATGAGCTCTGAACATGGTTCATGATTCATAATTCGTGTTCATAGTTGAATGTTAAGACTCTTAAAGTAGTTAAGCTTCCATTCCTCAAGTATTCTATATACTGAGAAGTAGTGTATGTAAAGTTATTCTTCCTCTCCTTTGGCACGACTTAGATGTAAGTATTGTGTATATGAAATTTGAAGTTATTCCACTCTTAAAACTCTGAGGGTGAGTTAAGACTCTTGTTCACTTCCTACTGATTAGAACTCCTGTGACAAGTTGAGTCATTACTTTTCAAGTCTTCCATGTGATAGGAAGTGGTGCATGTAAAGCTTGTCTTTTCCTGCTTCGAGAAAGACTAAACTAAAGGTTCTATAGGAAATGGATTTGGATATATCCCCATTTATAGATTCTGATTGTAAATTATGACTTGTACCCACTTTTGAATGATAAGGGCCTTGAAGTAGTTGAACTACGACCCTTGAGCCTTCTATAGGTTAAATTGTATTGGGATATGTAAGATCCTATACCTAAGGGCTCTTGAACATGCTTTTTGATGATATCTAGGGGGTGTTTCATATGTTACATAGTTTTGCGTGCACGTATATGCATTATGATATATATATGGATCGGGCTGGATGTACCTCGGCACATTTTGCTATGTAAAGATTGGGTCGTACGTTCCACAATAGATTAGTCATTATATGGATCGAGCCATCGTACCTCGGCATCATTATGTAATATATAGATTGGGCCATCGTACCTCATCATTATTATGCATTATATGGATCGGGCCATCGTACCTCGGCATCATCATGTGACATATGGATCGGGCTGTCATTCCTCGGCATGTGCTTGCTATATACATGAATCGGGTTGTATGTCCTATAGTGCTAATAATATGCATATGCCTATCATGATAGATGATGTGTTTATAACACCGAGTCCCTGAACGGGCCAGATACAGTACGTGATAATAATATACAGGACTTTATTTTGTGAGGTGCAGGTACAGTACCCTATTAAATGTTATACTTGGTTTCCTGCATCCCTGTTTCAGTTGTTATCTCAGTTACGTTATGCTTATATACTCAGTACATGTATCGTACTGACCCCCATTTCTTTAGGGGGCTGCGTTTTATGCCCGTAGGTACAGACGTTCATTTTAGAGATCCGTCAGCTTAGGATTTTCGCTCACCTATGATTAGAGATGCTCCACTATTTCGGAGCCTAGTTTTTTTATACTGGTCCTCCGGTGTATATATATATTTGTTTATTCAGGGGTACGGCGGGGGACCTGTCCCACCATATGTTACCGTACTATTCTTAGAGGTATGTAGACATATATGTATGGGTTGTTCATGAGTTTATTTTGGTTGTGCCTATGGCACGTTGTAAATGTTTTTACGTTATGGCAGCCTTATCGGCTTGCATTCTCTTCCATGATACGATATGAATGAAGAAGGCTACATGAACATAAAAAAGTTTTAACCCATTGGGGTTTTGGGGGGTTGTATCACATTACCCATAGTTCAATTTGGTTATATTTGAAAGTTATGTATATGGGGGTCCAGGTTGGACCCCAATTGTGGCCCACGAGGTTGGGTCGTGATGGGGTACCAGTTGATGTCATCTAATAGAGGAAAGAAATAATACACGAGGTCGAAGATTCCACAATACAACCTTGGCTACAAGACTCACTTCTCACTCCATGGACAAATGATTCTATATGAAATGTTATCCGCAGATTAACAATATCAACCCATGTTCCTTCAATCAAGGACTACCTATTCAGCCTAGATGATGTGAATTTATAGGTCGAGAGGGTGGTGATACTTTACGGAGTTCTCATAATTGGTGTCTCGAATGAAAGAGCCCAATTTACAGCTTACTACTAAAGATCAGTCCACGAAGAGATTGGGAAGACAAATAGGTCTTCGTACACCATTGTACCTTCAGATCGAGGGACAAATTACGCTTACTAGCTAAACGCTAGAGGATATATTGCGGACCTATACGGTTGACTTCAAAGGTATCTAGGACAATTGCCTACTATCTGTCAAGATTACTTATGATACTAACTGTCATTCTAGTATCCAAATGACCCCTTACGAGACTTTGTAGGGCAGACAGTGTAGGTCGCCAATTGGTTAGTTGATATTGGTAAAACACGACTAATGGGCTCAGACATGGTCTAATAAGTTGTATAAAAGGAAGCTCATGCAGGAGAGGTTATTAACCACCCAAAAATCAACAAAAGTCATACATAGGTAATCGACGTCGACTTCTAGAGTTTCAAGTTAATGATCGGGCATTTACGAAGGTACCATCCACAGAGAAAGTAATAAGATCCAGCAGGAAAGAGGACCTTAGTCCTAGATACATTGGCCATATCAGATCCTCTGCCGAATATGCAAGATTTCTTATGAGCTGGACTTACCATCGAATCTGAAAGCAGTACATCCAGTCTTCCATGTATCAATGCTTTGAGAGTGTGTTGGTAATCTAACTCGAGTATATCCCATAAAGGATATCTAGGTCATAGAGGAGTTATCCTACGAGAAGGAACCTATCGCCATCCTGGATTGGCGGAGTAGAAGATTGTGAACTAAGGATGTAGCTTCCATCAAGGTGTTGTGGCAAAAAAAATCGCGAAGAAATGACCTGGGAAGCTGAAGAGGAAATGAAATACAGGTATCCGTACCTACCCTTTACACTACAGGTAATCCCAAACTTTGGGACTCTGATAGTGATGGCTCGATGAAAGTATATGTTATTATAATGGAACAGAGAAACTCTCCATATAGTCTGTATAAGATCTTGAGGAAGGTTTTGGTGCATATTCGAGGACAAATATTCTAAAGGGGGAAGGATGTTACACTCCGTACTTTTGTACCTTGGACGCGTTCTTAAGTATCTTGAAAGGCTCTTAAGTTTCATGGAAGGATCGTAAGTCTCTTAAGTTTCTTAAAGTTTCCTAAAGCTTCTTAAAGCTTCCGAAAACTTCTTAAGACTTCTTTATCCAGTTTAATTTTACAGAGTGGATTCTAAAGAGGATAGAATGGACACAAATCTTATATCTAACTTAGAAATAGAGAGGTTGTTTTCTTATAGAAATAACAAACTAAGTACAAAATAACGGTGAATTATCTTATTTACAGAATCTTTCAAAGCGCAATATATATTTCCTTAATATAGTGCAAAATAAAATTTAAAAAAGCCATAAATCTTTTCAAATTAGTACCTGAGCTTGTAGACAAGAAATACAAGAATTAGAAATAAGAAGTCTAATTAATTAATCATCTGAACCACATAAGAAGTTGATAACTATTTTGTTGAACTTGGCCCCATGCTCGAGTTGGGGTACATGAGAAGCATTTTTAATGATCTATAAAGCTATCAAAAAATTCTAAGGAAAGGAGAATGCGATAAAGGAGAATGTGATATCCTATAGTAGAGAAGATTGGAAATAGAGTTATAAAAATTCGGAAGAAGTTGGAGACCGAATGATGAGTCATAGGACATGACTTATTTACGTAAGCTACCAACTTGGAAATCTTACATTCTTAAACTACTGGAGTACATACCAAACTTACGTAGCAAGGATTACATAGGTTCGTAAAGTAAGATGAGATTACGAACTCTCGAGGGGGAGAAGAGAGTGCCATGTGGCAGCATGAGAGAGTGACATATGGCAGCATGAGAGAGTTCCATGTGGAAGAGATTGAGAAAGGGTGGTGGACCCCCCCACATGCCACGTGGCAGCCTGTGATTGGAGGAAAGGGGTGTGTTGGCCCAATGAGGGCTTGACACGTGTCACCACTTAGGGGTTGACATATGTCACCACTTAGGGGTTGACACATATCACCCTCTTAGGTGGCCTATATATATATGTCTTATGAATTATTAAATTTCCATACTTATCTAGAAAATTCAAGAACAAGAAAGAAGACAAGAGAAGAAACTAGAGAGGGAGAGAGCCACAGTTTTGCAAGGAAAAAAAAGGTAAGTTCTTCGATTTCACTCAGTGAATTAATTATATAGGGTGTATCAAGATGTTATGAAGGTGTTATTAATTAAAAATTATGGTTTGGAGTAGCCCAAAACGTTATCAAACAGCCACAAATATTTAAGCGCGCTAAAGGAACTTCCAAGGCAAGTTTCGATGAGTTTAACGAGTTTCAGGCAAGGTAAGGGATTCACTTTCAAATTGGAGTTTATGATGTTGTTAGGAGTTATATTACATGTATTAAATAAGGTTGGAAGTGGAAAAATTACATAAGGATGCTTGACGTTAGAAACAAATTAAATTGAAGTGGTTGTAGCTAAATCAAAGTCGAGTAGTGGGTTGTCGTTGTGGTGCTGCAGGTGAAGCTAGTTGGGTTGCATGTTTCAGGGCTTTAAAGTTTTTTAAAAAGGGTGTGGGTGCTTCTTGTTGCAGCCACATGACCCTCCGCTTGGTATGTTTAAAGATTTTGTGAAATAAAGATTAAAAACTCTATTTTCGTATCGTAGTTTTGAGCTAGTTGTTTGGAGTTGTATTGTGTAATGTTGAGGTGGTTTACTTGTATATATGCTGCTGGTAGTTGTTGTTGGTATGGTTGTTGACACTGTGGCTGAGTTGAAATCTCGGGGATGTTGAAGTTACAGGGGAAATGCTTCCCAATTTTCGGTAGCATCGGAACTAGTAACAAACTAGTCGAGGGTAATGGATAAGGAAATGAATCCTATTAGTACCTGGTTGTAGAGTGGGATATTGGAAAGTGAAAGGCTATTAATCTTAGTATTACTTTCATATCAAATAGGTTAAGGAGGTATCAAGGCAATTCGGATTTCAATTAATCCTAAAAAAGGTATGTGAAGCTTTCTCTTGGCATGTCTTTGGCATAAGTATGTGAAACTATCCTTCTTTTCTTTTGGCATGTCTTAGTCTTAAGTGATTGATATACAAAATGTGGAGATAATTCCATTCATAATACCTCAAGTATGACTCATAAGTCTTATTCACTTCTCGATGGTAGAATTCCTATACTAGTTGAGTTATTGCCTCTCCAAGCTTCTATATGATGGAGAGTAGTAAGTATGTGAAGTTATCTCCTTTCTCTTGGCATGTTTTAGCATGAGTACGTAGAGCTACCCTTCTTTCCTCTTGATATGTCTTTAACATAAGTGTGGTGCTATGATGGTAGAGTAATGCAATAATAAGGTTATGATACGGAACCCATGACGGGTCGGGTAAGATATATGTAAATGATGACTTCTTGAGGAAAAGTAGAGGCTAGGTAAAGCTTATTCTTTCTCTTCCTTTGGCATATCCTAATTGTAAGTAAAATGTGATACGAGCTCTAGTTTAACTCCACTTTTATGTCCTAAATGTAATCCGTATCTCTTATTCACTTTTGAATGTCATACTCTTGTAGTAAGCTGAACTAGTTTCCTTGAACTCCATAGGTTGAGAAATACTGGATGCACAAGCTCCTAGTCCTAAGGACTATGTGACAATGGGTATCCCTGATTCTATGAACTGTTAGTATTACTTTAGTACATGTCTAGGGTCCCCAAGGTCCTAAGTGATATAGGCCTCAATGGCATTTAGAAGGCACTCGAGATGCCTACACTACTATTTTGGTCCTCGGACGATAGCTTAATCTTCTTACATTGTCGAGTCTCTAATGATGATTTAGATTGTATATGGTTACTCACTACCTTATTCGTGTATACTGTAATAAATATTTCACCGAGTCCCAGTCCGGCTATAATATAATAATTATTATATGGTATATGGATCGTGCCGAACATTCCTCGGAATTACTATATGATATGTGGATCGGACCGAGCATTTCTCGGCATTATTATATGATATGTGGATCGGACCGAATGTTTCTCAACATTATTATATGATATGTATATCGGACCAAACATTCCTCGGCATTACTATATGATATGTGGATCGGGTCGTCGTTCCTCGATATTATTATACTATATGCGAATCGGGCCGTACATTCCTCGGCATGTACTTACTATATACATGGATCGGGCTGTACGTTCTACATCGCTAATAATATATATGTACTTATGATGACAGAATTATGTAGATGGTACACCGAGTCCCCTAATGGGCCGAGCACAATACTAGATGGTAATATGTATGACTTTTTTTTATACGATGCGAGTACGGTAAATGGTTAAATATTATACTTGCCCCCTGCATCCCTACACCAACTTTAATTTCCTTATGATGTCTATGCTTTACATAATCAGTACATATGTCGTACTGACCCCCCTTTCTTCGGAGGAGAGGGGGCTGCGTTCATGCTCGCAGGTACAGATACACATCATAGGGATCCGTCAGCGTAGGAGTTCCACTCAGCAGTTTAAAAATGCTTCATTGTGCTAGAGCCTAGTTTTGGTATTAACCCTTGATGTAGATATTTATTTATTCACGGGTACGGTGGGGGCCCTGTCCCGCCTTATTTTACTGTTCTTACTCTTAGAGGTCTGTAGACATATATGTGGGTTGTGTATGGGTTGTATATGCATGTAGGTACATTGGTGCCTATGATAAGCCTCGCCGGCTTATATGTTATCCTGCCTGTTGATGTGCTATAACTTAAATAGGGGACAAATTTACTTACAGATAGTAGGGAAATACGCGAGTGCCTAATTCGGGCACCTATCACGGCCTATAGGGTTGGATCATGACATCTCCTCAGCCATATATCCCTTTTTTGCTTTTGGGCTTTTTTGTTAGGCATTGAACCCCACCCTACGGAGCAGTGCTGAGTGGTATCCTCCCCTCCCTAATACCTAAAATGAGTTTCGGCTATGGAGCCTAAAGCTTAAACCATGGTAGTATATAGTAAGTTGTCCTAGTCTCTCACCCAGCCTTCGTCTTCTTCAGTGGCCAAGTTGAAGCGTTCAACGTCGGCCTACCACCTTTTATTTCAAGGTTGTCCTTTTTCAATTGAAGCCAATGCTATGCTGCCCTTCCATTGTTTAAGAGAAAGCGAGGACTTTCTTTTAGCTACCGGCCTAAACAAAAGAGATTAGCCTCTTGATCGATCGATTGATTGGATAGAAGTACGAAGGGGTTGATTGAAGTCTGAGATCAGCCCAATACTAAGGACGAGCAACTAGCTACTGCAGGATTGGATGTCTTTCTATCTCACCACGCTCCCCTACTCTTATAAAGGCCGACGGAAGGAATGCTCTGCTCATCTTTCTTATGGCTCGTTACCACAATACTCGTTCACCCCTTCTACTTCTTCCATTCAAAAAAGGGCAGTCTTTCCTTGGTAAATAGCATATTGAAGTGAAGACAAGGCATTATTGAAGAAAAGAAATGGCGGGTCAGTCAATTGCATTAGGTAGGAGATGTATGACCTGTCTTAACCGCAAGTGCATTCGCTATTCGATTCCATCCTAAATCCCACCAATTCCAAAGTGTGTATCTCTTCTTTACTTTTAAGTGACAAGGGGGTAACAAAGGGTATACTTTCTTCCCTATGTATCCATCTCATCAATGAGTGTAGATTAATAGCCAAGCCTACCCCTTTGTGCTTGTTAATCTGTATCCCATTCTTCAGTTATATTTTTCTTTGATAACAGATCGACATATGATCCATCCTTTCTCCCCCTTTCGTCATAACGCGTGGTCTGATTCTGAGAAAAGAAATTCCTATGTTTATGTCCTTACTAAGCAGAATTCGTAAACTATGCAAAGGCTCTTTGAATACTTTTTCCAAAGTTTTTAGCAAAAAAAGCAAAAATAATTCTCAACGCCCTTACGAGGTAGTGATGAGTTAAACTACTCGTGTTGGCATGGAAGTCAACTTGTTAAAATGATTCCATTATGCTACTAGGGTTCCAAACCTTCCCCTGAGCTTACGTGCATCTGAATAGTCATCGGTTTGAATAGTCATCTCTTTGAAAGAGAGTAAAACGCTCAAAGATAACGTGTAGAGCAGATCGCTCACCAATAATAGGAGCCATTATTTTCTTACCCAGATAAGCGTCCATCATTAAATTGGATTTACTAGGGATCCTATAATAGGGAACTTTCATTCCCAGTAGAAGTCCTCGAGCAATTTTAATAATACTAATAAATAAGGGGAAGGCCCAACATTTTCTATTAGTATAAGGAAGGCACTATCTAGCACCCAACCTATACAAGGGCTTTCCACCTCCATTTGGTCGTACTGCTATGATGTAACATAAAGTCATCCCAAGGTAGCAAGATGTATGGTATAGGGCCCTCTATTTTATCTCCCTTAAAGTCATTTATGGATTTTGAGTCGGGAATAGAGCTGTGGCTTATTCGGCGCTATATCATAATTCATTCTCGGGCATAGCTGTTCATGAAAGGTGGCATAGGACATCTATCAGTGGCGGGAGTCTTACATCCAAGCAAGAGGTCAGACCAATCCCATTCATCCTGGTCTGATCCAAATAGATCTTGTTGAATTAATTGATCCATTGTTGTATGCCCTACTTCTTAGTCAATTTATTACTACTCGGACCCACCGTACTTCCTTTAAATACTCCTGAGATATAGTGGAAAGATTTTTTATAGTGGAGAGTGGGGAGTGAAAAGACCAATGCAGCAGAGAAGGACTGCATGAATCGAAATCCACTGATTAAGACAGACGACTGAGAAAGAAAGGCTCCTCGTTTGAACATTGCTTGATCTTAGCTTAGCGTGCTAGCCGATGCTTCATTTCGTATAGTAATAATACTTTCTCTTTCTTATTGCTCTACCCCTCTTGTATAGTAAGGGCTACTTTGGTTGCACGGCTTTCTCTTATAGGGTGACTTGACTCAACATGACCTACTTAACTTAGCGGTTAGAGTATCGCTTTCATATGGCGAGAGTAATTGGTTCAAATCTAATAGTAGGTAAAACCAATCGAAACCCCTACTTTTGCCAGTATGACAGAAAGAACGGACTGGCAGCAAGCAGTCAATTGAATGATCAAGGAATCGGTTACTTCCACCTATGAACTTCTTCGACTGCCTCGACACCTTAATATCAAGGAACCCCTCCTATTCCATAAGTAGGTAGAGACCTGGAGTGTCGAAAACCCCAATGGGAAACCTTTCACCGCGCCACACGATTCTTTCACGAAGTGCTCTTTCTACTCCAGCCCTTGCAAGCAAAGAGGTTTCAAGATAGCTGGCGACCAAAAAGCTCCAAGCAAATCTTCTAGAGAGCGTACCCTTAGTTTCTACTTTTTATCTATTCTAAAACGAAAAATAGTAAAAAGAAAAAAAAGCCAATTTTTTTTCTATGGACCCCTTCCACCAGATTACTTTACTGACTGTAATTCATTCAAAAAGAGTAATGGAAATGCTTTCACAAAAGGGCTCTCAAAAATGATCTGATACCTTCTTCCCCTGGTCTGGTAGGTAGGTTATGTAGGCGACAACTGTTCATAGGTTGATCGATTAGGACAAATATTCATGCCTGGCCACAAGTTTTATCATTATTTTAGCTCGGTACAGAGAAAAGAGAGAGCAACTTAACCCACCCAGTCCTGCCTTTAGGAAAGAATGCAGGAAAGGAAAGCAATTGGAAGAGGCCAGACTTTGCCTTTAGGAAGAAAGTCCGACTTTGAAGCTCATCTTAGCCCAGGACTTGGGAATAGAGCAAAGGAAAGGCGCCCTGGATATCTCGATCTAGAACTACTAGGAAGGGAGGGAGAACCTTATCTCATTACTCACTTTAGTGATGGAGGGCAGGCAAAGAAAACTCACTTGAAGAGCTACCAGGGAAGGGAAGGTAGTCAGCTTATTAATTGGAACATCCATTGGGCATGTGAGCTGCCTAAATCCAAGTCCGGGGGGGGAGGGCTTTTTCAAAGACATAATTTTAAAGACCGAACGTTAAGAGAGAACAACGTATGAGAACTAGCATCTGCAGCGTCCGGAGATAATAATAGAGGCATTCAAACCGATGTTGGGGGATAAAATATAGAGGATAAGACTTCTAATGATCCTTTTAAGATACATAGATTATCCTAAATGCCCATAGCTATAGGAGCTAATAGAAAGAAAGGGATACTCGCCTCTTTTTTAAGAAAGCCATGGGAGTCCATGTTTGCGTGGGTCTGGGTACCATACATATATGGTGAAATCTGACTTGCCTTTTCATGGTCGAGCTTCTTTTCTTTCTTCAGAGTTGGGATCTTGCTAACCTTCCTTTTGTGAAACTCACTTTGTTGGATTGTTGGAAGCAGATAAGCCCGTGCAAGCATCAGAACATGCATTCTCACGATCTATAGAGTCCTTATGGCTTGCTACTAAAAAGAATAATCAAGGAACCTTCTTCTTTAGAACAAACATTCCATTCTTTGCTTTCCCAGCACTGACCTCTCTAGTCGAATATTAGAGTCGGCTCTACTTCAACTAGTAGTCTTTAAGTCAGAAATCGCTTTCACATCTCATATGACATCTGTACCAACAGACTTCTTCGAACACCAGTAAGGTAAGTAGATACTCCAACCGATCTAACTCTAGAGGATCCAACTTATTTGTTGGATAGGTTAGCCCCTTCTCCTTCAGGAGATGCAGCAAGACTACGTTCTCATCTGAGTTCCACTTCTTCCTTAATCCACTCTAAGAAAAAGACAAGTACAACTACTCTACTTTAGAGTAGATCCAGCCTCCCTCCTGGTCTCAATTAGGGTATGTGGTTCTATCCTAAAAGAAAGATCCTATCTTGCCTCCCTAAAACAAAGGGTTTTAACTACCTCTGAAGAGGCCTCCCTTTCCGTACCTACTCCGCAAGGTCTCGCTCCTTTCACTTCCTCTTCAACAAGATATGACTCTTTTAGTGGCTATACTGGCATACTTAGGTAATGAAATTCTCGACCAAACCTATCCCCTAACCCTCGAAGTCTCCATCCTCTTTTTCTCCTTCTGGAGCCTCCCCCATCGTCCATGCATCGGACTAGACCAATTCCGATAAGGAGGTTTTTTATTCTCCCCAGTCCCCATCAAGTACCATATTAGTCTTGTGCGGATGATAAAGAATGGTGATGTCGTAGTCTTTCATTAGCTCTAACTACCTATGATGCCTCATGTTCAGATTTGGCTTAGAAAAGATGTACTTAATACTGCGGTGATCAGTAAAGATCTCACAATACACACTAAAGAGATAGTGCCTCCACAACTTCAAAACAAACACTACCGCCGCTAACTCTAAGTTATGAGTCGGGTAGTTTTTCTCATGTACATTTTGTTGTCAAGAACCATAGGCTATAACTATCCCCTTCTACATCAATACACCACCCAAGCTGACACCCGAAGCATTAAAAAATACAATAAAAGCCACACTCTCCTCGGGTAATACTAGAATAGGTGCTGAAGTTAATAAATCCTTGAGCTTTTGAAAGCTCGCCTCACACTCATCAGTCAACTGAAATGCCATGCTCTTTTGAGTTAGCCTAGTGAATGGGGCTATAATAGAAGAGAAACTTTGAACAAACTGATGATTATAGCCTGCTAACCCAATAAAGCTCCAAATCTCTATAACTGAAGTAGGCCTAACCCATTCACGAACTGCGATAACCTTGGTCATATCGACCATAATACCATCATTGGTCACCATATTACCCAAGAATGCCACATACTTGGGACAAACCTCACATTTGAAGAATTTTCCATGCAACTTCTCCTCTCTCAATCTCTATAGTACAATCCTCAAGTGACTAACATGGTTGGCTTCATTCTTGGAATAAACAAAGATGTCATCGATAAACACAATTATAAAAGAGTCCAAATAAGGTTGAAATACTCGATTAATCAACTCTATAAAAGCAGCAAGGTCATTAGTCAACCTAAAGAACATGACCACAAACTCATAATGCCCATAATAAGTCCTGAAAGTAGTCTACGTGTTATCAGATTCCTGAACTCTCAATTGATGGTAACCTGACCTCAAGTCTATCTTAGAGATCACTGAGGCATCCTGAAGTTGATCAAATAAATCATCAATATAAGGAAGAGGATACTTGATGACTTTGTTCAACTGTCGATAGTCAATACACATCTCATAGTACCATCATTCTTCTTCACAAATAATATCGATGCACCCCAAGGCGATACACTAGGATGAATAAACCGTTCTTTAATAAATCCTCTAATTGTTCCTTTAGCTCTTTTAATTCTGCCGGAGCCATTCGATAAGGAGAAATAGAGATGGCTTGGTTTCTAACTCCAAGTCAATCACAAAATCGATACCACGGTCTGGAGGAAAACCTAACAAGTCTGTAGGAAACACATCCATAAATTCTCTCACCACTCTTGTAGTCTCTAAATAAGAGGACTCCTTAGCAAGATCACATATATGAGACAAATACGACAAACAACCTTTATCCATCAAGAGCATGATTATAAGATATCATACCCTTTGGATACGAACTCAAATTACCCTTCCACACTAAGCAAGGAAAATCAGGATAAGCTAAGGTTGCGGTCTTGGCATAACAATCTAGAATGACATAATAGGGAGATGAATAATCCATACCCAATATCACATCAAAATCAAGAATATCTAATAAAATCAAGTCCTCTTGGGTCTCTCTACCTAAATTTTACCACACACTCCTGGTATAGCCAATCTACCACTAAAGATTTAACTACCGGGGTAGAACCAGTAATAGGCACAGTAAAAGTCTCACACACATAATCGATACCTATATCAAAAATAAGTTGACACATAAGAGAATGTAGAACCTGGATAAAATAATACTGAAGTAGAACAATGGAAAATTGGAACAATACCTATAATAACTGTCTCAGAGGCCTCCGACTCATATCTACCCGGTATAGCATAGCATAATCAACAGTCACCCTTATCCTGTGAACCATCATGAGAACCACCTCGAGCTTTAACCATGGCACCTCGAGTGCCATCTCTCGCACTTTATGAAGCACCTCTAATAGTTAAGGCGGGTGTATAATGAACAGCCGGTGCCCCGGGCTGAATAGTTGAAGAAGCACTTCTAGAGAAATCCTTTGCCTTATGCCCAAACTCATCACACACAAAGTAATCTCGATGAGACAAACCCCATAGAGGATAACCAGAAGTGTCAACATGCCTTTTGGAGCCCGAATAACCACTATAACTAGCTTGAACTAATCCGGATCTACCTGTACTATCTGTGCCCTGAATCACCAATTGTACTGGCCTATCTTGGTAACCCTAGGTGCCTAGACTCACATACTCCTTGCCTCTAGATGAATGATCACTAAACTTACCCCGTCAACGGAACCACTTGGCCTCTCCCTACCTAGCATGTCAGATACTCTCAATCATCCTAGTATGATCAACAATACTCTGAAATGTACCACCCAATAACACAAGAGAGGCTATAGCCTCCTAAAGATAACCGGAGAACCTCTTCACCAACTTATAGATCCGCTCAAACTCTGTAGGAATAATTGATATAGCATAAAAAGATAACTCATGAAAACGGACGTCTTACTCAGATATTGATAGAGATCCCTACTCCAACCTATCAAACTTATCCATGTGCTGATCACAGAGGCTATAAGGCATAAATCTCTTAAGGAATACCTTAATAAACTACTCCCATTTCATCATAGGAGAAGAAATATATCTACGAATAAAAACTGACCTCTACCACTCTTTAGCCACCCTCGCAAACTGGCGTGAAGGGTAAGCTTGTCTATGTGCCTCTAGAGTAGGTGCTTCTTCTTTCGCTTGGCCTCGACCAATAACTCTACCACATCCTCTACCTTGCCCGTAGACTGGGGCTCAGGCAGCAAGTGCAGCCTCACCCTTGGCGACTCTGGCTCTAGTCCTCACCATATGCATAGAAAGAATAGATTAAAGGTATCCAACACTTGATAGGAATAAATCACACAAAAGCAATCAAAAGAAGGTATTTCTCCTATTAAGAATCTTGTAGCTTCTCGAAGATAAGTACAGATGACTATGTACCAATCCGAAAGACTCTACAAGACATCCTACTCTTTACCTTATGAGACCAGTAACCTAGCGCTATGATACCAATTTTTTATAACCCAAAAATTGAGGTCCTAATGACACACACTCCAACTCCAACCTGGTGTGTAAGCCTAATAGGAAAATTTATACGAGACTCCCAAATGGGGAAGTCAGGCCACAAAATAAATGAAAAAAGGACATAAATAAAATATCTCAAAACTGGTGTCATAAATGTAAAGCTCATCGAATACCAAAGTTAAATCTGAATTACATCATAAGACTTTGAGTAATAATAAAGATTGAAAATAAATGATAGAACTAGTGGCAATCCAGATTTCAACATCTCACCACTAATCTGAAGATGTGATATCTACTAGAGAAATCAACTGTTGTATCTTGACTAGGATCTACATCAAAAAGGGATATAAATGTAGAGGTGAGTAATCCACATGTACTCAGTAGGTTTGACCGACTGAATATAAGGAATTTATCAGGCTTATGGAGTAAAATAAGGAAAACTTCCACCTGCATATAGAAATGTTCCATTTCAGCATTGGTGCCGTCAATTTATATAGAATGACGCGAGTAAAGTAAACACATAGAGACTGTTCAATATCACAAATAATCAGATATGTGAAGTAGTCCAAAGAGCAATGCAATAAAATGAGATGAGATAATGCAATGATGTGGTGGCATGGTAGAATCAAGACCGTGGAACAACCTATCGTATACATATGTTGAGCTAAGGCTTTTAGACAAGGAACCATGAGAGACTCGCAGTCCATATACCAAATCACAATCTCAATATCTCATGAACTTGCCACCTAGATCATGGTCAAGGATATAAACTAGTGTCATTTTGTTTTCTTTCTCAAAAATAATTTCCACAGTTCTCAACTTCCCAATATCAATGATATACCGAATGGGGTTGAATATGTCACAACACATGTAGCATGGAGGCAATATTTAATTCAACATGTAAAAGAAATTTCAAAGTTCTCAAAACTCAACCTAGACATGTATACACCCTCAATAAACAATAATGGGAAGGAAATACATTGAAATAAGTCTTCACCCTTTTGAAAACATTTCAGTACTCAAGTATACACAAAACCTCCCAACTCAATCCCTCAGGAGGACATTATAAGTCAACTAGTATCCACAAGCCTCTCTCACGGGAAAATCATGAATCTCACGCTATGAAAGCAAATAGGATAGCGAATAAGGCCCCCGCACGAGCTACATAGTACAAAATAAGCCCCCCCACATGGGTATCACAATACAAATAAGCCCCAAAATGGGCATCACAATAGAAATGAGTCCCTACACAGGCAACACAATGAAATTAATAGTCCCAAATCAGATTACGACCTCAACCCAAAGTCTATAACATACGAATGACTAATTATTCAATTCCAGTCTCAAAGAAGGATAACCAAACCTACCATGAAGGCTGAAAGTTCATACAATCACTCTAACCAGAGTTCAATAATGGAAAATGTTCATCAAAAGGAGTCTAATAATGTCGATATTGCAAGGTTTTAGAATCGGGGTCAAAATCATCCAAACACCACTTTGAAAATGAAAAGGGAAAATATGAAATTTTATTTGAAAATGATGTTCTACATATCAACAGAAGTTTGTGGTTGAAAAATCCATTAAAATTGACCAAGAATCAAGTTAGAAACCAACAAATCTTTAAATTTGAAATTTGGAAGAAAACCCCCTAAACCCCATTTGACAACATGATTTTGGGATGAGTTCTTAAATGTAAAATCAATAGAAATTGATAAGGATGAATTAAATACGCTTACCCAATAATTTTATCCAATAAATTATCTTCCAAATCACCTTCCTTAGCTTCAAACCGAGCAAAAATGGTGGAATGTGAAATATGGGTAAAAGGGACTGATTCCCCAGCTAAACATTGTTTAGTCACATTTAGTGCCGCGCAATCGTGAGCCACTAAATCTCGCGATCGTGAAATACAAAAGGGTACTCCATCGCTATTGCGGGTACCCACCTTGTGATTGCGAACAACACTAGATAGGAAGAACCATCATGATTGTGAAATACTGTGATCTAATACATAATGATGGCGTGATCTTAGGTCGTGATCGCGATGAGTAAGACATGCTGCAGCAGAAACAAGAAACATCAGTCAAACCAACACTATAAATGCTTTTGGTTGGACTTTTGAAAATTGTTCGGGGTCCAAAAAAATAAACCGGATATGCCACTACACTGAATTCAACATTTCACACTCAATAAAATCATTGTCTTTTCAAAAAAAGGTTTTTATGAGAAAATTACCACCTCGGACACCTTTTTGGCCTAAAACTCAACTTTTAGCCTAATTTTCTAAAAAAAACTAAGTTCTCGGGGCTCTAAGTCAATACTCAACTAGACCAAACTCAATGTTCCAGATACAACAAAACTGATGGAATTCCCATCCGATGCTCATATTTCAATATGCTGACCAAAGTTAACTATTTCAGTAGAACTTCCCACTCAAGGGCTCAAATCGCCAAACTCACACCCGATAGCATTAGGAACTGTGCCAACCATCCCCATATCACAAACTGAGTATGAAAGTAATATAAGAAAGGGTAAAATAGTCGTTTCTCACAGAAAAGTATTTTCTCAAGAATTGGAATATTACAATTTGATTTTTGTTAGATAGCCGTGAGTAGTCTCATCGCCTATCTCAATTTAGTAGAGTCTTCATAGATAGTCAAAGTCAGTGAGTCATTTCAGCCTTTTGTATTTACAAATTTTAAACATTAATATTATTATTATTGTTATTATTATTATTATTATTATTATTATTATTATTATTATTATTATTATTATCGACCAAATTAAACATATAGTCCGTTTGATCAAAGATCTCTCCGGCATTTGACTGTGCTGTCACTATTTTTGCATTTCAGTTTCCTTACAGCTGGATCTCCGTCTCCGGCGAACTTCTCCATCTCCATCTTTGGTGAAATCATACTTGCGGCAACTCATTTACACTGGCATCTCACAATTTTGGGCAACTTTGAGATCCACTAAATTGATACCAAGCCACTATAATTTTTCTAAAGCTTCTGCTTTGGTTTCTGAGCATCTCACAATTTTTGGGCCTTTCAGTTTGGAGCCAGTCAAGCATTTCAGATCTCATAGTCATCGTTGCTATAGTCGCAGTGACTTGGGGTTGACTGATCACTAGGGGAATCAAATGATTTAAGTGAGTAATTCAGACTCATAATCTCGCTTAGATCTGCTATCCACACAACCCGAAGGTCGTTGTGAACAACACCTTAGAAAGCCGACATGGATAATAAATTCGACGTGCACAGTAACTCCGAAGTGAACAGAGTTTTCTGACGGCAACCAGGTTCATTTCAACTGGAGTTGGTACCTTCGGTTTCCATATCTTTCCCTATCTATTCCTTGCTCATACAATTGTAGTTACATTTTGCTGACTTTAGACCTTTGAATAATTTATTAGTTCATAAGGGTTTTCATGGCTTTGGATAGTAATGGTAGACTAGGGTCATGTTCTCTCTTGAGGACGGGGACGGGGACTAGGGTTAGGAGGGGTAAGTGGGTTAAAGGAACATCTAGACTGAGAGTAGGTTCTTGGAACATTGGGACATTGAAGGAAAAATCCATAGAGCTAGTTAAAATTCTAAAGAAAAGGAAGATTAATATAGCTTGTGTATAAGAGACCAAATGGGTAGGTTCTAAAGCTAAGGAGATAGATGGGTATAAGTTGTGGCTCTCTGGTAGATCAAAGTATAGGAATGGGGTAGGTATTTTAGTAGATAGTAATTTAAGGGATCAGGTGGCGGAGGTTAGGAGAGTCACTGATAGGATGATGTCAATTAAGGTGGTCGTTTATGGAATCACATTGAACATTATTAGTGCTTATGCATCGCAAGCGGGCTTAATCGAGGAGGATAAGAGGTGCTTTTGGGAGGATTTGGATGAGTTAGTAGGAGGCATACCGCCTACTAAGAATCTTTTCTTGGGAGAGGATTTCAATGGGCACATCAGGTCTATTTCGAAAGGATATGATGATGTTTATGGAGGATTTGGCTTCAGGGACAGAAATGGAGGAGGAGTCTCACTCTTGGATTTCCTAAGAGCTTTTTGGTTGGTAATAGCCAATTCGAGTTTCCCAAAAAAGGAGGACCACTTGATAACCGTTCGAAGTGCGGTGGCTAAGACTCAGATAGATTTTTTACTCCTTAGGAAGGATGATAAAGGTCTGTGCAAAGAATGTAAGGTCATCTCGATCAACAACCTTACGACCCGATATAAGCTCCTGGTGATGGATTTAGAGATCAAGATGATGAGGAGGAAGAGGGTCGGGGATGACCGACTTAGGATCAGATGGGGGAGTTTGACCACGACTAGTTCCCTGGAGATGGGAGAGAAATTGAAGGATATGGGGACTGGGATAGTAGTGGGGAAGTGAACACTATATGGGATAGGATGGCTAGTTGTATTAGGGTTGTCAGGAAGTGTTTGGAGTCTTGATAGATAGCCGAGGCCGGCATCGAAGGGACTAGTCCTGGAATGAAGAAGTGCAAGGGAAGGTGGAAGCAAAGAAGATAACGTATGCAAAGCTAATAGAAAGGAAGGATAAGGTGGAGAAGTGGACAAATAGGTAACTTTATAAAATAGCGAGGAAGGAGGCAAAGTCGGCCATTTTGATGGCAAAAACGACAGCTTTTGAATGCCTTTATGCTGAACTAGAAGAGAAATGCGGGGATAGGAAATTGTTCAAGCTAGCTAGAATGTGGGAAAGAAGGGCACGCGATGTGGATCAGGTGAAGTGCATTAAGGATGAGCATGGAAAAATATTGGTAGAGGAGACCCTCATTAAATAGAGATGACAGTCGTACTTCCATAAACTCTTGAACGAAGAAGGGGACAAAGAGATTGTGTTGGGAGATTTGGTAAATATAGGGAGACTTCACGAGTTTGGGTGTTGCAGGAGTATTTCGGTCGAACAGGTTAAGGGTGTTGTGCGTAGGATGCGCTGGAGAAGAGCGACCGGACCTGACGAGATTTTTGGGGAATTTTGGAAGAGCGCGAGCTCGGTAGGTTTGGAGTGGCTGATTAGGTTATTTAATGTCATCTTTAGGACAACAACGATGACCGAAGAATGAAGGTAGAGCATAATGATCCCTCTATACAAAAACAAGGGTGATATTCAGAGCTGCAACAACTATAGAGGTATCAAGCTTCTAAGCCATACTATGAAAGTGTGGGAAAGAGTGGTGGAGATGAGGGTTAGGAGAGGCGTGTCTATTTCAGAGAATCAGTTCGGATTTATGTCTGGACGCTCAACTACAGAAGCCATCCATTTTATGAGGAGACTGGTGGAGCAGTATAGGGAGAGGAAGAGGGATTTGCATATGGTATTCATCGATCTAGAAAAGTCTTACGATAAAGTTCCATGAGAGATACTATGGAGATGTTTGGAGGCTAAAGGTGTACATGTGACATACATTAGGGTGATTAAGGATATGTATGAGTGTGCCGAAACTAGGGTAAGGACAGTAGAAGAGGACTCAGAGCACTTCCCAGTTGTGATGGAGTTGTATCAAGGATCAACCCTTAGTCCATTTTTATTTTCCTTGGTGTTGGACGGATTGACGCGCCAAATTCAAGGTGAGGTGTCATGGTGTATGCTTTTTGTGGATGACATAGTCCTGATCGATGAGAATCGTAGCGGAGTTAACGCTAAGTTGGAGGATTGGAGACATACCTTGGAGTCTAAAGGTTTTAAGCTGAGTAGGACCAAGACAGAGTACCTAGAATGCAAGTTCAGTGAGAAACCTCAGGAGGTTGGCGTGGAAGTTAGGCTTGGTGACCAGGCCATCCAAAAGAAAAGTAGTTTCAAGTACCTTGGATCTACCATGCAAGGCAGAGGAGAGATTGACGATGATGTCACACATCGTATTGGGGCAGGGTGGATGAAATGGAGGCAAGCTTCCGGTATGCTATGTGACAAGAAGGTGCCACCACAACTTAAGGGCAAGTTCTACAAAGTGGTGGTTAGACTGGCTATGTTATATGGGGTGGAGTGTTGGCTAGTGAAGGTCTCCCACGTTCAAAAGATGAAAGTAGTTGAGATGAGAATGTTGAGATGGATGTGTGGGCATACCAGGAGCGACAGGATTAGAAATGAGGCTATTCGGGACAAGGTATTAGTGACCTCGATGGATTACAAGATGCGGGAAATGCGACTAAGATGGTTTGGGCATCTGAAGAGGAGAGACACAGATGCCCCAGTGAGGAGGTGTGAGAGGTTGGCCATGAATGGTCTCAGAAGAGGTAGGGATAGGCCGAAGAAATATTGGGGAGAGATGATTAGACAGGACATGGCGCAGTTACAACTTACCGAGGACATGACCTTAGATAGGAGGGTGTGGAGGACCCACATTAGAGTAGAAGGCTAGTACATAGTCTCGTTATTTCCCTATTAGTAGGCGCATTAACGCACTATAATTTCTTTTGTGGAGGACTCAAATTAGGATAAAGGGCTAGGTGACTTATCCTTACACCATAGTAGTTATAGTTCTGCTCATTGTTTATTATCAGTTGATTTCTGCATTGTATTGCTATTTATAAGTGTGGGGCCGTTGTACGTTGATTATCTTATTTATTTATATTAGTTAATGCCTCTTTCTTTTCGTACTATTCTATCATGACTTTTTCCACTTTTGCTATTCCTTGTTTTCGATATGTTTGTCCCTATTTGACCTTTTATCTTGTTTTCCTTTATTGAGCCAAGGGTCTTTCGGAAATAGCCGCACCTTCCAAGGTGAGGGTTAGGTCTACATACACTCTACCCTCACAGACCCACATGGTGGGATTATACTGGTTTGTTGTTGTTGTTGTTGTATTATTATTATTATTATTACTATTATTACATTTATTACTATTATTATTATTACTATTTTTAAAATATAATTATTATTATTACAATTATTATTATTACTATTATTATTATTACTATTACTATTACTATTACTATTACTATTACTATTACTATTATTATCATTACTATTACTACTATTACTATTACTATTACTATTACTATTATTAATATTATTACTATTACTACTATTATTACTATTACTATTACTATTATTATTATTACTAGTATTAGTATTATTACTACTATTACTATTACTATTACTATTAGTATTACTATTACTATTACTATTATTACTATTACTATTATGATTATTATTATTACTATTACTACTATTACTATTAGTATTATTACCATTACTATTACTATTATTACTATTATTAGTATTACTATTATTATTAGTAGTATTATTATATTATTATTACTATTATTATTATTACTATTATTATTATCAGTATTATTATTATTACTATTATTATTATCAGTATTATTATTATTATTATTATTATTATTATTATTATTATTATTATTATTATTATTATTATTATTATTATTACTACTATTATTTTATTATTATTACTATTATTGCTATTACTATTATTACTATTAGTACTATTACTATTATAACTATTGCTATTACTATTACTACTATTACTATTACTATTATTATTACTATTACTATTAGTATTATTACCATTACTATTACTATTATTACTATTACTATTAATACTATTATTAGTATTAATATTATTAGTAGTAGTAGTATTATATTATTTTACTATTATTATTATTACTATTATTATTAGTAGTATTATTACTATTTTTATTATTATTATTACTATTATTACTATTACTACTATTATTATTACTATTATTATTATTACTATTATTATTATTACTATTATTATTACTATTATTAGTATTAGTATTATTATATTATTATTACTATTATTATTAGTAGTATTATTACTATTACTATTATTATTATTACTATTATTATTATTATTACTATTATTACTATTACTATTATTATTCTTATTATTACTATTATTACTATTACTATTATTACTATTATTCTTACTATTACTACTATCATTGCTATTATTATTATTATTATTATTACTATTATTATTATTACTATTATTATTACTATTATTAGTATTAGTATTATTATATTATTATTACTATTATTAGTATTAGTATTATTATATTATTATTACTATTATTATTATTAGTATTATTACTATTACTATTATTATTATTACTATTATTATTATTATTACTATTATTACTATTACTATTATTATTATTATTATTACTATTATTACTATTACTATTATTACTATTATTCTTACTATTACTACTATCATTGCTATTATTATTATTATTATTATTATTATTATTATTATTATTATTACTATAATTATTACTATTATTATTATTACTATTATTATTATTATAAATATTATTATTACTATCATTATTACTGTTACTATTATTAGTATTACTATTACTATTACTATTACTATTACTATTATTATTATTATTATTACTATTATTATTGTTATTATTATTATTACTACTACTACTATTATTACTATTATTATTATTATTATTATTATTATTATTATTATTATTATTATTATTATTACTATTACTATTATTATTATTGTTACACCCGGTACTTTTGTACCTTGAAACGCTTCTTAAGTTTCTGGGAAGGCTCTTAAGTTTCTTAGAAGTCGTCGTGTGAATCGGATAATCTATAACGCTATCAAATAATTCTAAGGAAAGGAGAAGGAGATACTCCATAATAGAGAAGATTGAAAATAGGGTTATAAGAATCAGAAAGAAGTTGGAGGTGAAGTAGTGAGTCATAGGATTCGACTTACTTGTGAAAGCTATTACTTGGGACATTTTACATACTAAGATACTTTAGTACACGTCGATCTTGAGTAGTGAGGAATACATAGTCTCATAAAGTAAGACGAGATTACGAATCCACAAAAGGGAAATAAGGAGACGACGCGCCTACGTGAAATAAGTAGGTGATGCACCTACTTGGACTAAGTAGGTGATGCACCAACTTGGACCAAGTAGGTGACTCACCTGCTTGGGGTGGACCCCAAGCTGCCAAGTGGCGGCATGTGAGTGGGCACATGAATGAGGTGGCGCTTTAGAAGGGCTGCCACGTATCACCCCTAGGGGGGCTACCACGTGTCCCCCTAGGGGTGACTCACCTGCTTGGGGTGGACCCCAAGCTGCCAAGTGGCGGCATGGATGAGGTGGCGCCCTAGGAGGGCTTCTACGTATCACCCCTAGGGGTGCTGCCACATGTCCCCTCTTAAGGACAAATATATATACATGTTGTGATGATTATTAAGTCATTTTCATCCAAAAATTAGCAATAAAGAAGAGAAAAAAATGTGAGAAAGGAGAAAAGGTAGCCACGGAGTTTTCCAATTTGAGGTAAGCCTCCGATTTTTATTCCGTGAATTAATTATTTAAGGTATCCCACTGCTACATGACGGTGTTTAAAAACGTAAAATTACTATTTGGGGCAGGAAAGAAGGGACGCGAACAACCCATCAATTTTCAGCATGTTAAGAGAACTTTCAAGGCAAGTTTTAGCGAGTTCTAGCAAGGTATGGCTTGGATCTATTCTCCCACATTTTGGTAAGGGTTTGAACATGTTATGAAGGTATAAATATGGATTGGAAACATAAAAATAAACATATTACAACTAAAGAACGTTGCAGGTCATGTAGGGGCTGATTTGACCCGATTTTAACGGGTTAAAGTTTGGCTAGAGTCGTTATTATTGGGTGTTGTGTTGGGAGTTGTTTTGTAGTATTGAAGGGATTGAACATGACTTAAAATGACTATATATTCTTCTGGTTGCAGCCACATGACACCCCGGTTCGTGTGGTTAAAGATTTTACAAAATAGAGATTAAAAACCCTATTTTGGTATCGTAGTTTTAAGTGAGTTGTTTGGAGTTTGTGTTGTGTAATGTTGAAGGGGTTTACTTGTATATATGCTGATGATTGTTGTTTTTGGTTGGTTTCTAAGGTTTGGAGGTTAAAACGGAAGTTTGGATAGGGCAAGTTATAGGGGAGATGCTGCCCGATTTCCGCTAACTTCGGAACTAGTAATGAACTAGTCTAAGGAAATGTATAAGGGATTGGTTGCTATAGGTAATTGGTGGTAGAATTACAAGCTAGAAAGTCGAAGTTCACTAACCTTAGAATTACTTTTATGTTAAATAGGTTCAAGAGACGACGAGGCGAACGTGTTAAGAGTAATCCGTAAGAGGTATGTAAAGCTAACGTTTCCTTCTTTTGGCATATTTTTGGCATAAGTATGTAAAGCTTATTCTTTCTTTTGGCATGGTCATTATGAAACAAATATATGATTTTTTTACGATTTCAAGGAAGTTCCTATTCCTAGAGCCACTAGGATGGCCAATTTCTTGATTTTCAAAGGATATTTTATTACGCTTTGATACGAGTATATAGTTCCAGAAGTTCTATTTTGATGTAATCCATAGTGACTTTCAAAAGGTTCTTGATATGACTCTTGTCTTGATTTTGAACAATTGCTTATTTTAATTATTCCATTGAGCCCCATAATATATTTTGAAATATGGAAAATATTTCAGAAAGACTATTTTGACATGGACCATCGTGATATCTGAAAGACATGCACTATGATTATCACTCAATTTCTCTTATATACCTTGGCATCAGAGTTACGCTATCGAGTCTGTGGAAATATTTTATATTTTATATTATATTTAGTTTCTCACTACTCCACTCATGGATTCCTCAATGCTTTTTTTACTAAGCCCGGACCAGAATTTGTTATCATGCGTACTTCTTTACATTGTTCGTCGTGCCCTAAAGTGAGTGGGCCGGTACGACCTGCACATGGGATTTTTGGAGTTATGATGTGCCATGTACATATATGATATGATATGATATGATATGATATGATATGATCTATTACAGAGATATTCCCTAATCTAGAGTTATAATATGTTGTGGCACCAGTGATGGGGCGGCAACCATGATTTGTTCACCAAGTCCCATAATGGGGCTAGATATGGCATATGTTTTCTGCATACATTATCTGTGGTTACAAAAAATATTTTTGTATTCTGGTTATTTTGCTCATTTTTGTACCTTCTGTTCTGGTAATGACTTTACTTATTACAGTCCATGCTTTATATACTCGGTACATTATCTTTATTGACCCCCTTTCTTCGGGGGATGCGTTATATGCCCGCAGGTACAGACGCTCGATTTGCTGATCCGCTCGCCTAGGACATCCACCCTGTTGGTTGGTAGTGCTTCTTTTTTCGGAGCCTTATTTTGGTACTAAATTTTCAATTGTACATTTGTACATGTTGGTTAAGGGTACGATAGGGCCCTGTCTCATCATATAACTAGGCTATCGTTCTGTAGAGGTCTGTAGACTTATGATGTGGGTTATTTATATATGTTTTGGGCTTTGTGATACGTGATGGACTTAACGACCCTCTTGTGCTATATCTGTTCTCATGCGCTCTTTAACGACCCTTTTTTGACTCCTTCTTTTATCTATTCTGCTAACATGCTAAGTGGGGATAAAGGTACGTATGGGTGCCCAACTCGGGCACCAGTCACGGCCTATGGAGTTGGGTCGTGACAAAAGTGGTATCAAAGCAGTTTGTCCTTGGAGTGTCTACAGACCGTGTCTAGTAGAGTCTTGTTTATTGGTGTGTTGTGCACCATATCTATACACAAGAGGCTACAGGTAATTTAGGATGTTACCTTTCTTTCATATCTAAGATCGTACAATAGAGCTGAGTCATAGGGAATAAAATTCCTCATACTAACTTGTGATTTCAGTAGAAAGACAACATCGACAGAAGAAAGTAACTGACGATATTGGAGGATAGAGGGCATGCAGGTAAGCAAAGGCACGAAGGAGATATGTCAAGTGAGGTATGGAAATACGATTGACATGTAAGGTTGAAAGGTGAAAGGAAAGTAGACAGGAAAGTGTAATAAATGCAGTTTGAGTTGGACACATGAGGTACGTCCATTATTTTCATACGGTTATTGATATTAAAAGCCCTGTGTGGCTGTGATATGAATAAATATATGTTGTCCATGTGAGGCATTATTGGTATTTCATGAGTGCAGATTTGGGATAGTAAAGAATATAGAGGAAACTCTGCCAAATTTTGTTTTTTTGGAGATAGAAAGAGAATGATATATATGGTTGTAACATATCTTGAGAGATTGTATACACGGTAACCATAAGGATGAAATCTCATGAAGCAGAAAGGGGTATTGTGTATATATACCTCCACCTTGGAAAATAGTGGGATCCCTCGAGGATAGAGAATAGAAATTGCAAAACAACTGAAGCATTGTGAAGTTATCAAAGGAACAAGTGGTATCCTTTGGAGAAAAAAAGGGTGATAACAAAACGTGAAACACATGGCATCAAAGTATAAGTGCCCCCGAATGGAGAATCAGACACGATTATAAGCACTAGTGACATACTGATTGGGATAATGAAATATGGGTTCGGCTAAACTACTACATTAAGTTATATGACTCGAGTACCAGTACTTGGACTAAATTATGTACTATCTATCGAGAATACTAAGCACCCTATGGTGGTACTAGGGTTTTTTCTAGGGGCAACTTAAAGTATGGATGATCTAACAGAGGGTGTGGACATGGTGCAGCATGTTAAATATGTTGCAATAAAATCATTTGCGCATGAATAGTTAAAAATAAACAGAGGATGACATGGGTACACCCTAAAAAAGGGGAAATGGATAAGAGAAGTACAAGCGTAAGAGAAAATCAGCTGACGCTATCATATGTAAATGGGAACGCTTAAACTTCAAACGAGATCCCATAAGGAATGGATGGATCTCAGGGCCAGCAATAAATAGTTAGAAGCCGCACTATCTGAGATCGTGTGAGGAACCATTGGTGGAGACCTTAAGGGATGGATGCGATCATACCAGCACTAACGCACTGAATTCCATCAGAACTCCGAAGTTAAGCGTGCTTGGGCGAGAGTAGTACTAGGATGGGTGACCCCCTGGGAAATAAAAGAGGAAATGAAACACAAGTATCCGTACCTATTCCCTACGTCTACAAGTAATCCTAACCTTTGGAACTCTGATATTGATTGCTCGATGAAAGTATATGTTATGGCAATGGAATAGAGAAACTCTCCATATAGTCCATATAAGATCCGGAGGAAGGCTTTGGTTCACATTCGAGGACGAATGTTCTAAAGGGGGGAAGGATGTTACACCCCGTACTTTAGTACCATGGAACGCTTCTTAAGCTTCTTAAGTTTCTGGGAAGGCTCTTAAGTTTCTTAGAAGTCATCATGTGAGTCGGATAATCTATAACACTATCAAATAACCCTAAGGAAAGGAGAAGGAGATACTCCATAATAGAGAAGATTAGAAATAGGGTTATAAGAATCCAGAAGAAGTTGGAGGTCAATTAGTGAGTCATAGGACTCGACTTACATGTGAAAGCTATTACTTGGGACATTTTACATACTAAGATACTTTAGTACACGTCGATCTTGAGTAGTGAGGAATACATAGGCTCATAAAGTAAGACGAGATTATAAACCCACAGAAGGGAAAAAGGAGACGACGCGCCTACATGAAACAAGTAGGTGATGCACCTACTTGGACCAAGTAGGTGACTCACCTTCTTGGGGTGGACCCCATACTGCCACATGGCAGCATGTGAGTGGGCGCATGGATTAGGTGGCGCCCTAAGGGGCTTCCACATGTCACCCCTAGGGGCTTCCATGTGTCCCCTCTTAAGGAAACATATATATACATGTTGTGACAACTATTAAGACATTTTCATCCAAAAATCAGCAACAAAGAAGAGAAAAAAACATGAGAAAGGAGAGAAGGCAGCCACAGAGTTGGCCAATTTGAGGTAAGCCTCCGGCTTTCGTTCCGTGAATTAATTATTTAAGGTATACCATGGCTACATTTACGCGTTACTGGTTCCCGGAAGAGTTAATATCTCCATTAGCTAAAACATGATGCTTTTTAACAGTGTAAAATTACTATTTGGGGCAGCAAAGAAGGGACGCGAACATCCCATCAATTTTCAGCATGTTAAGAGAACTTTCGAGGCAAGTTTTAGTGAGTTCTAGCAAGGTATGGCTTGGATCTCTTCTCCCATATTTTTGTAAGGGTTTGGACATGTCATGAAGGTATAAATATGGATTGGAAACATAAAAATATACATATTACAACTAAAGAACGTTGCAGGTTATGTATGGGTTGGTTTGACGCAATTTTAACGGATTAAAGTTTGGCTAGAGTCGTTGTTATTATGGTGTTGTGTTGGGAGTTGTTTTGTAGTATTGTAGGGATTTAACATGACTAAAAATGACTGTATATTCTACTGGTTTCAGCCATATGAAACACCGGTTTGTGTGGTTAAATGATTTACAAAATAGAGATTAAAAACCCTATTTTGGTATCGTAATTCTAAGCGAGTTGTTTGGAGTTTGTGTTGGATAATGTTGAAGGGGTTTACTTGTATATATGCTGCTTATTGTTGTTTTTGGTTGTCTTCTAAGGTTTGGAGGTTAAAATAAAAGTTTGGATAGGGCAAGTTATAGGGGAGATGCTGCCCGATTTCCGCTAACTTCGAAACTAGTAATGAACTAGTCTAAGGAAATGTATAAGGGATTGGTTTCTATGTGTAATTGGTGGTAGAATTACAAGATGGAAATTCGAAGGTCACTAACCTTAGAATTAATTTCATGTTAAATAGGTTCAAGAGACGACGAGGCGAACGTGTTAAGAGTAATCCTTAAGAGGTATGTAAAGCTAACGTTTCCTTCTTTTGGTATGTTTTTGGCATAAGAATGTAAAGCTTATTCTTTCTTTTGGCATGGTCGTTATGAAACAAATATATGAATTTTTATGATTCCAAGGAAGTTCTTATTCCTAGATCCACTAGGATGGCCAATTTCTTGATTTCCAAAGGACATATTATTACGCTTTGTTATGAGTATATAGTTCTAGAAGTTCCATTTTGATATAATCCATAGTGACTTTCAAAGGGTACTTGATATGACTCTTGTCTTGATTTTGAACGATAGCTTATTTTGAAATGAAGCTATCTCTAATGAATAAAGTAAAGTTGAAATGAAGTCTGACTCTATTGAATGTTATGAAGTATATGCTTATGAAGGGGAGTCTTTATGAAATGATTGATTGATGAAAGGGCTTCTTGGCCAACGTAAGATTTCAATGTGAAAGGATAATCCTCACATTAAATCAAATAAAATGTTTAAGGTTATGATATGACATGTATGACATCTCTATATGCCATTAATGCTTTTGAACATTTTTCCAAAAGATAAGTCCGATTAGCATGGTACCCGAAATACCATCACTGATTGTAGACCTAATTTTCTTATAAATTAAGGTTCATTAGTAGGATGGTAAATAGGGCATGACAGTCATGATGATATTATAAACCAAAGGTTTTAATGAGCTATTCTACCGAATGTGATGTTTGAATACTCAAGCTATATGATATAACTATTTTAAAGTATAATACTATAAGTTTGATGATAACTCTTATTTTATGATTTCTCCATTAGTCCCTCTTTCCTTTTGTTTCTTCCGCTTGATATTGATTGTCATTACCGATGAAAGTCTAAATGAATTCTAAGAGGTTTGGGTGAGGTACCTTTGGGTTCCTTATTCACTGTGTCACTTCTATGCCCTAATCTTGGGTCATGATAAATTTGGTATCAGAGCACGATGTTTTGAAATGGTCCTCGGAGTCCAACATACCGCGTCAAATAGGTTTTATTCATGGTTGTGGAGTGCGCCACTATTATTAATAGGAGAATATGAGGTGTTTAGGAAAGTTTTTCCCTTCATTCATGATTCACATCATGCCTTAGAGTTGTCCTTAGACTTACCTTATCTAATAAATTATTTCGTGTTCTCTAGATAATACCTCGAAGAAGAGTACCTTCACCTAGAATAATGGATTTTATCTAGGACCAAGTTACTTCGGTTTTGGAGGCTCCAGTTCAAGGAGGGCTTGATGCTAGTGAGGAACAAATCCCTAATGATCCTTTAGCCAAACAAGTGACTAATGCAGAATTTTGTGATGCCAACATACTGTTGGCTCGAGCTGTGATGGCTCAGTTGAATCAAGAAATGGTGACTCCAGTGAACACGAATGTTAAGAAAAGGAAATGGTTTAATAAAATGAGTAATGTTGGAGGTCATGACTTTAACCTTCAGAAGATATCAAAAGGCCTTCCTCTCATGTGGCTAGTGCATAAAAACCATCTAGGAGAGTGTTTGTATGGCACAAGGAGTTGTTTTAGTTGTGGAAAAAGTGGACATAAGAAGGAGGACTATCTAGTGGCATATAGAAAAGAGAGGCAATCCAAGAATGCTCGAGGTGAAGGTAGGACTTCTCAATCCAAGCCTGATAGCAGTTTTAGTGCATCTACTATGTCCAAATTTTCCAAGTATGGGAAAAACCATAGGGGAGAGTGCTTAGTGGGGTAGGATGCTTGCTATAATTATGGAAAGTCGGGTTATTATGCAAGTGAGTGTAGGGGTGGAACTAGACCTCAAGCTCTGTCCCAGACTGCAGGTCGTCTGAATCAGAGTGCTACTACATTGGATGGCGATCAGCGCCAAGACAGATTGTATGCCTTTTAGATTCATCAGGAGTTAGAGGATTCTCCCGACGATGGGACTGGTAAGTTAAAGGTTTTTGATTTTAAAGTCCATGCATTGTTACATTTACGCCAATTTGTGGTTTGTTGCTTCATTTCTTTCTAATAGGTTTGATGTATATCCCAAAATATTATTGGAACCCTATTTGGTGTCTACCCCATTGGTGAGTTAGTTGTTGTTGGAAAAAAAGAGGGTTGTCCCATGTTTACCTTGCACAAAGTTGTTCCCTGTGATCTCATTGAGCTTGACATGGTAGATTTTGATGTTATTCTTGAATGGAAGGGTCATGATTTGGTAGTAAAGGGTAAGTTCATTTCATTTCTTAAGGCCCGAAAATTGATTTCTAAAGGTTGCATTTATCATATTGTGAGAGTTAGGGATGTAAACTCTGAAAGTCCTTCTCTTGAGTCAGCTCCAGTGGCTAATGCATTTTATTACATGAGTGTGCATTCTCATCCGGGTAAGGCAAAATATGTGGCTGGTGCAGTTAGTAGGGTGTTTATGGGGAGTGCAACTCATGTTGATGAATTGAAGAGGGAGTTGTAAGGGATGTTTATCGATTGGCTAGATTGGGGGTGAGGTTGACTGGTTACGATTATGGTGGTGCAAATTAGGTCCAAATCATCCTTGGTATTAGATGTTAAGTCAAAAAAGACCTTGATCCATCATTGGTAAAGTTAAAGGAATTGGTGGGTGATAAGAAAGTAGAAGTCTTTTCCCAAGGGGGAGATAGAGTACCTAGTTATCAAGGTCGGTTATATGTTCCAAGGTTGATGATATTAGACGAGTCATGATAGATAGAGAAGAGTGGGTGTTCCGTATTGTGATGATTGAAATGTGCTTATTCCATTTAAGGTTGTAGACATGGAGAAAAGGCTAGATAGATCTTGTTGTGTACAATATATGGGTAAGAGTATATTGGTGTGTCTGTTTGTAGGAGTTAATGCAAATGTAGATGTAGAGATGCTAAAATAGACATTAAAATTCTTAAGTGATGATGACTTCAAGAGAGACATAAAGTGGTTAGAATAGGTTTGAATGTGTGTTTGTACATATGTGAGTGATTGTAGTAGGCTATTGATGACTTTTTGTTAAGGGTTTTAAGTGGGTGTAATAGAGTGGTTATAGAACTAGGCTTGAATATGCTGTTGATGGCGTGCAGGTGAGTGTGCGGTGTATTGGGTGTTTTTTGATTAGGCCTCAAGGTTTGATTAAATGGGGTGGTTAGGAGTAGTACTCTTGGGATAAAATTTTCCTATAGAGGTGTAGGATCCTAAGGTATATTGATAAGGTGGCCTATGAACTTGATTTGTCATTAGAGTTTGCCTGGGTTCATTCGATGTTCCATGTGTCTATGTTGAGAAAATGTGTGGGTGATCCTAGTTCCATTGTTCCTTTGGAAGTAGTGAATGTTGAAGAAAACTTGACTTATGAAGAAGTATCGGTTGAAATTTTGGACCGGCAAGTTAAGTGATTGAGGAACAAAGAAATTGCACCTATTAAAGTCCTTTAGGAATCAACAAGTTGAAGGTGCTACATAGGAAGCGAAAACGGATCGGATGAAATGTTACTCTCATATTTTTTATTCTACTCAAGTCTAAGGTACTAAGTTACTCATGCTCAATGTTTATCACTATGTTTCAATTTTCTTACGTCCTCATATGCATGAATGTTCATGAAGTTAAATTTTAAAGTAATGTTTTACGCTAAGTTTAAATATCTTATGTTTTATGTATTGCATGTGTTGTTTTATTCATGTTGAGTTGCTAGTCCTATTTTTGGGTCCTTCCTAAGATAAGTTAATCTCATTCGAGGATGAATGTTTCCAATGGGGAGATATTGCAAGACCCCAGAGACCGGAAAGTTGGAACCAAAGAGAAAAGTCTCAAAACTTAAAACCCATCCATGTGAACGAGCCCCTATACAATCGTAGGTCCTTAGATAGCTCGTAAGGTTGGGTCGTAGAGCAACCCTTTAAGAATAAAATTTAGAGTACCCCTCAGGAGAGGTTCTATGACCTTTTAGGATGAGTCATCCTCCGAAAGAAGGGTCATAGAAACCCCTTGTAGGCTTAGTTAAGAGGCCAAGTCTAAAGGACCTCCCAGGGCCAAGTCTATGAGCCAAAGAAATGGGTTCTTTACTTGAGGAAGGGTCATCTACACGTGTTATTCATAAACTTCAGAGACTATATTTTAGTCTCTATAAAATGAGCCTTGAAAACAGACCAATCTTGGGAGGATGGGTCGTATACAATGGTCATTCATAAACTTTATAGGCTTGAATTTTGCAGGTTTTGGGGACCTGCAGGACGAGCCAAGGACATGACTCGTTTCCTTGAGAATGGGTCATTTACAAGAGTCATTCCCAACCTTCAGAGACTATGTTTTAGGACCTTTTCTCAAGCCTGCAAGATGGGTAGTTTGCACGACTTGTTGTTACGACGACGACTCGTATTAGGGTCCCATAGGGCCAATTTTCCAGATTTAATAAAGGGAAATGGTGTCCTCTCTAAAGTTTGATTCAATGAAATTAGACACTTTTATGGCCAAGTTCAAAGTCTGAAAACACCATTCTCTTCAAGACCCCCCCTCCCTATTCAATTCATTCTCTCAAAAACTTCTCCTAGTGAATTCAAGCAAGGTATGTGGGTTTTCATTCATGGGTCCTTCCACCCATGGAGCCCAAATATTTTCTCAACCTAGTATTTTCAATCCAAAATGATGAAATCTTATGGGGTTTTACATGATGGTTTCAAATGCATAGATTATGGAATATTTGAAGTTTATTTGTCTATATTGAATTATGTTGATTCTTCTTTACATGAAATGGATGATTTATCAAAGTTCTTATATGAAGGCTTGGAAGTAGTTTTAAATTATATTGGTGGATTGTTTTAAGATGTTTAAATGATGAATTCCTTCACTCTCATGCATGCTAATATTGATTTAAATGACTTGAAAGTTGATTGATATGAACTCACCTAGGTTTCTATGATAAAGTAAAGTTGAAATAAAGTCTGACTCCAATGAATGCTATGAAGTACATGCTTGTGAACGGGAGTCTTTATGAAATGATTGATTGATGAAAGGGCTTCTTGGCCAAAGTAAGGTTTCAATGTGAAAGGACAATCCTCACATTGAATCAAATGAAATGTTTAAGGTTATAATATGACATGTATGACATCCCTATATGCCGTCAACACTTTTGAACATTTTCCCAAAAGATAGGTCCAATTAGCATGATACCCGGAATACCATCACTGATTGTAGACCTAATTTTCTTATAAATCAAGGTTCATTAGTAGGATGGTAAATAGGGCATGGCAACTATGATCATATTATAAACCAAAGGTTTTAATGAGCTATTCTACCGAATGTGATGTTTGAATTCTCAAGGTATATGATATGATTATTTTGAAGTATTATACTATTATGTGGGATTTGACTTAGCACCGAATGTAGCATGTATATGGGGAATTGACCGAAGGGGTCCTTAAGTAAAGTCTCATGTTGCATTAACTATGTGCCACCATAGGAGCCCCTGTCGGCTAGGCCTTTATAGCCATCAAATATTAAAGTTAAAATTTAATAATGTTTAAAGTTGATCGGAGTTCTACCTGGAAAGTAGTCTCCTTGTGACTATATAGGGGGTTATGTTGGTTTCCATGTAGTATCTTGCATGGTCTTAAATGTCGGTTATAGTAATCTTCCAATGCTATCTACTTGATCACTCATGTATACATTCACTCATGTATTTTACCTTATGAATGTCTTAATGTTTTTATCATATTTCATGCCTACATACTTAGTACATTCAAATTACTAACACACACTCTTTTGCCTACATGATATCACCATGTAGGGACCAGTGTTACTCCTTCTCTATGTGGTTAGTTTGGATTGTTTGAAGGCCACTTTTGGTGATTTCCCATTATTTCCGGGACAATACTCCTTCCCTTTGTAGCGTATGTTATGTTGAGGCATTAAGACACCTATTTTGGTACTTTATTGTTAGTTTATTTGAGGGTGAGCTAGGAACATGTCTTATTCCTCGCCAAGTCTAAATGTAGAAGGTATGTTTGGACATAAATGCATGATGATCAAAGTTTAATGATGACTCTTATTTTCTGATGTTCTCCCTTAGATTCTCTTTTCCTTTATTTCTTCCGCTTGATATCAATTGTCATTACCGATGAAAGGCTAAATGAATGCAAAGAGGCTTGGGTGAGGTTCCTTCGGGTTTCTCATTCGTTATGTCACATCTATGCCCTAGGCTTGGATCATAATAGTTTCTTAAGAGAGTGGAGGTTTTATTGCTTTTATTGAGGCTCGCTCTTTATTAGTAGAGCACATTCGGGAGCGACGAATTGGTGATGTGAAGTTATGTCTCATTCAAGACAAGGTGTTGCGGGGTAAAGCCAAGATGGTTTTTTGAGGATCGAGGGCAGGATTTATGTGCCCAAGGTGGGTGACTTTATCAAATTGAATCTAGATAAGGATCATTGTTCTAGGTATTCTATTCACTCGGGTGCGGCGAAGATGTATCATGACCTTAGCCAACACCACTGGTGGTTTAGGATGTAGTGGGACATCATAGAGTTTGTGTCCACGTGTTTGCAATGCCAACAGGTCAAGTGTGAGCACTAGTGGCATGAAGGTGTGACTTAAAGGATGCCCATTCCTACTTGTTGTGGGTTTGCCTACCACTATGGGTGGTTATAACTCCATTTAAGTATTGTTGATAGACTAACCAAGTCTTCCCACTTCATCCCAGTACGAGTAAAGTATACGACGGAGAAGCTAGCTCAGTTTTTCATCTATCAAATGTTTAGTTTCATAGGTGTACCTATATCCATTATCTCCGATCAGACTTTTTTGTTTACATTGCACTTCTGGAGGGCATTACAACATAGTTTGCATACTAGACTTGGTATGAGTACAATCTTTCACCACAGAGCGATAGACAGTCCGAGCTGACGATTCAGGTGTTGGAGGATATGCTTCTTGCCTGTCTTAATGATTTTGGTGCTAGGTAAGATCAATATTTGCCTTTAGTGGAGTTTTCCTATAATAAAAGTTATCACTCCAGTATTCATATGGCCCCATTCGAGGAATTGTATGGTAGGCGGTGTCTATCTTCCATTAGTTAGTTTAATTCAGCTGAGATGGACTCTTTAGATATGGACTTGATTAAAGATGCCATGGACTAGGTTTGTATGATTTAGGGTAGTTTTTTGATAGCCCAGGGTAGGCAAAAGAGCTATGCAGACAAAAGAGTTTGACCATTGGAGTTCATGGAGGGTGATCATATTTGGCTCCGAGTGTCTCCTAGGAAGAGAATGATACAGTTTGGGAAGAAGGGCAAGCTTAGGCCTCGGTTCATTGGACCATTTGAAATTTTGGGGCGAGTGAGAGAGGTGGCTTATAGATTGGCCCAGCCACCTAATTTATTAGCAGTGCATCCTATTTTCTATATTTCCATGCTCCGAAAGTATATTCTGGATGAGTCCCATGTGATCTCTTTTGATTTGGTAGAGTTAGGCCCAGACTTATCATTTGAGGAGGAGCGCATATCCATTCTGGATAGGCAGGCCCATAAGCTTAGAATCAAGGAGATTACTTCAATAAAGGTGCAATGGAGGCACTATTCAGTCAGAGAGGCGACTTGAGAGTCAGAGGATGACATGCGTGCCCGATATCCCCAACTTTTCGAGGTTCTAGGTACTTTATTTTACTTTATATTTGAGAACGGACATGGTTTTTAGTGGTGGATAAGGTCACTTTTGGTAATTTTTACAAAATATCCATTTTACCCCTCATGATAGTTGCCTCGAGTCATGTTTGAACAATATTCGAAGTTAATTTTGTGAAATTCCTTGAAAATCTAAGGTTTTTGGAAAGAGTTAGTTTTGAAGGCTTAAGTTGTCAAATAGTGGTATTCAGTGTCATTTCGATTTTTGAGTCTCGAAATGAAATTTCATCTATTACATAAGCTCTGAAATGTGGAATTGGATCTAGAAGAGTTGACATAATCATATCCGGAGTAATATCATGGATATTGAGGTTCTAAGTTAGAAATTACTGAGTTTTTTGTTAAGAGTTGACATTGGTAAACATTCTGAGTTTGAATATTCGGATTAGAATTTCGATGACTCTGTTGAATTTGGGAAATGATTTTAAGCCTAAGTGTGGGCTTGTTTGAATTTTTAAAGGTCCCGAACATGATTTGGTATTTTGAGGCTTAAAGTTAGTTTCATTATGACTTATTGGGTTTCGGATCAAGAAGATCTCAAATTCAATTTTTGATGATTCCATTGAGTATAAAGTGTCAAATTTAGCATGGTAGCATATAAATTTTTTATGCACAGAATTCCTAACAAATCCTGAGGGTATATTTGGAAGTTTAAGAATTGGAGGATTTTTTAGTGCTGTGATCTGGTGTAGGTATCACGATTGCGCTGCGGGGATTGATTTCGCGACTATCATTTCTCTTTCATGAAGGCATATCTTTTTCGGGCATCACGATAACGACAGGTGTCGCAAAAGCCACTGTCACTTTAGCGACACTGTGCCACTTAAGCGATACCTGAGAGGCCTTAGACGAGAATTTGGTCTTTTTCCTCCATTTTTGACTTTAGGATCTTGTGGGTGGTGAATCCAAAAAGGATTTTTGTGGAAAGTAGATTAGGTAAGCTAATTTAACCCATAATCTTCATAATCCATTTATTATAACTCGTTTTAACATCAAAATCAATGTTTTTGGATTCTAAAATTGGGGGTTTTTGTTCAAGAACTTGGGTTTGATAAATTGATGATTATGAGTTGAATACAACTGCAACTTTAAAATACTTTTTTTCAATGAGTTCCAATTTCTTCAAAGAATATTTCTATCAAAAATTTCTAGATTTAAATCCTATTTTTGAAATCAAATTTTTGAGCAGGTTTGACCCTTTTACCCGAATTGTGTTTTTGATGTCGTTAGATTCAACTTTTGATTGTGAGTCATTATTTTATTAGATTTTGGTGATTTGGAGGCTATTTATAAGGGAAATGCTCAAATGTTTGATTGATCGGTTATTGACTAAGGCAAGTGAACTTCTAAAATCTCATAAATCTAGTAGAAAATTTAAACATGCTTTTGTATGTGTTTTGGGGAGTAATGGGAACAAGGTTTGGGATGTTAATCATGTAAATTGTGCTTAATGAAAGGTTAGGTTAATAAAATACTAAGTGTGCTATGGTTATAATTGGAAACGTGAATTCTTTGACTTGAACTTGATGTGAACTCGATGAAATACTATGAAAGCTTAATCTGATCATGAATTTAATGAAAATGTCTTTTCTCATTTATTATGGAAATAGACTTGAAATAATTTCTCACCGATTGATCCTAATTGTGATTTAGGGGTAATGAAATGAAGGCTTGATGACTTATAATGATGTGAATAAAGTAAATATTGATGTTGACATGTTGTTGATAGTGTGACATGAATTGTGTAGTGACTGTGAACATTATCATTTTCTCATTATTTTTGTGAACATGCTTACCTTTATTGGTTCTGGAACACTATGATGAGATCCTATTGACATTTACGTCGATGGGAAATAATTTCAGCGATTGATACTTATGTCAATGAAAAATGATTCCGGCGATTGATACTTATGTAGATGGAAAATAGTTCCAGTGTTATTGAAGGGAAATAGTTCCAATAATCGATGATTATGCCGATGGAAAATGGTTTGAGCTAATACATGGACCTTGTGCGTCCCCCATGGGTTTTGGGCTGAGATTCATCGGATGTATATCATTAGGAGAGAGATGCATCTATTTACTTGATATCACATTGCATTGCATTGCATTGTATCTTATCTGTCATCGTGAAGTTGGTACATGCCCTTTGTGCTTCTGTGATTGATATATTTGATACTGATGTGACTTATTCGGTGATGGTGATGAGTTGCTGATTTATGTTCTATATGAACTGTGTAGTCTACATTGGGCTGATTTCTATGTAGGTTGTAATTGAGGAGGTTCAGTTGGGATAAAAAGAGTTCTAGTATCTATCAAATTTACTTCATTTTGTTAGTTGGTTTGCTGAGTACCGTATTTTTGATATTCACTCCTTGCTATCTACACTTATGTAGGTTCCGAGCTCAGATAGTGCTTCAGTTTTCATTCCTTCATCCGAGGCTTTGTAAAGAGACTTAAGAGGTAGTTGTTCGATGCCGACGATTTCCCTCGTCCCTTTTAATTACGCTTTGTTCTATTAGAGTGATAAAGATATTGAGACTTATATTATTTTTATGTCCATTATATTAGAGACTTGTACATGTGACAACCAGTCTTTGGGGGTTATTGTAGTTGATTAAAACTTTTGTTTTATATCTATATCTATTCTATTTAAATTGCTTTCGTATTATCTTTCCGTAATTATTGAATTTTAGGTTGACAAGTCCGGTGTGAACGAATAAGTGCCATCATACCTGGATTCGGGTCGTGATAAGAATACTTATCATGACTTAGTAGGGTTAGAGAGAGTTTTGGGGGCTGTTGGGGTTGACGAAAGGGTGAAAAGTGAGAAAAGAAACTTAAAATAATGTTTTTATGAAATCTGAAAATTTTAATATACATCTAATATACATGATATACAGTTAATATACATGATATACATTTTCTTTTACGACCTGTAATATAATTCTCATCTCGTGGATCGATTCCGTGAAACTTAGGCAAGAATTTCAACTTTGTGAACCCATTCCATGAGCCCAATCTACGATGATATTTCTACCGCCCATAGCTTGGACCCGTAAAACTCAGGTTTTGAAATTTCTGATGGAGTGTCTCTGGTAAAACGGTTATAACATTTTACTCTAAAGTCGAAGTGAGGCAAACTTTTGGATTTGGAAAGAGAATTCATAGACATTTAACTTGATAAGTCATAAGCCACCTAATTCTTTATATGCTGAGATATATGATTGTTTGAAGTTGACTCAAGTAAAATCTTATATCGAAACTCAGTAAGTAGGGAATCTTTCAAATCAATTTTGTGCTACAGGATTCTTGTGACCTTAATTCATCTCCAAATCTATTCCCACACTAAAGAATTGATCTTAACACCAATTCACAATTATGAATCACCCGATACGACCCTCTACGCATATGAATAATAGTTCGAGTCTTAGCTTAAAAATTTTCAGGGTGTTACAGTTACGCTTCTATACCAATTTACATATTACCTTATATAATTATTTATTTAAAAGATACAATTCATACAATTTCATTTATTTAATAGTTTCCTTAAATAATTATCATTTAATTATTATCATAATTTGTAGGACTTGAAAATTAATAAAAGTTATAACTATTAAATTTTTACTTATTAGTAAAAGTTCAGAATTCCTAATATATATTACTTCAATATTAACTAATTTTTTTTTTTTAAATCTTTACTTTTTTGAACTATATTAAAAACCTTAATATGAGATATGGTGAAGAACATTAATATCAAGAACCCTATAGATAGTATACGAGAAACATGAATTTTGTATATGATTATTAATTATGATAGTTTCAGTGTTCTTATTTTATTAGAATCACTTTCATATGTTTTGAAAGACTTTTAATTATGACGTGTTAGTCCTAAACTATATTTTTGCATTGTCATCTTGTAGATCAGTGACGTCTGAATATGCAGGGAGTTTTAGAATCACTTTTCTATGTTTTGAAAACCTTTTGATTATGACGTGTTAGTCCTGAACTATATTTTTGCATTGTGATCTTGTAGATCAGTGATGTCTGAATATGCAAGGAGGTTTGTGATTCTGCACATGAAAGGTAACTATTTTTTCATAATATAATTTTGTGTATATATCTAATTCAAATGGTAATTTATTTTTTCAAAATATAATTATATTTGATAAAATTGTTATATTTGTTAATATGACCATGAAAATCTATTTCTGATAAAGTTTCAACTTTTATGATATTATGACTAGTGTATTATTGAATGTAGTTCTAAGATATACATAATCTATTTATAATCGCTTTATCATAATCCTTTATGTTATTCTTAATTTATTACAAGTAATTGTGTTATAGTACTATATTTCTATATAGTGTAATGCGTTTTCCTTTACCTATTATTTAAAGTGTATTTTCATGTATCAAATACCAACATAATTTTAACTTTTAATATCAATGGCCAAATTTTGCTCACTACATTTAATTTTTCTCCTTATTTATTAGAGTTTTAAAAAATAAACAAGACTTTAAAATCTTATGATCTTGAACTAAAGATATTGTAACGATCCATTCCTGTCATTATGGGTAAGCCAATGAGAAAGGATTTTGGGCCAGAAAACTTTTGATTGGTAACATAGAAATTTTGAAATAGGCTAGTCTCAGATGAAATTTGAGTGAGGTGAGATCTAGGGAAATTCTAGAATGTATTGGGATTGATGTCTAAGTTTGGACTTGATTTTATTGTATCTATGACTTAAAGAAATCTGTAGGGCCTTTCAGAAGTGAATTTGGGTGAATAGAACTCCCAAAATCAAATTCGGTGTGAAGGGGATATTTTAGAACGTCATTGTTTGAGATTGTATTGCGAAATGGGGAATTGAGAAAGGAATTTTAAATTTCTGACTCCGTGCATGCCGCTATGGTGGGACATATCGCATTATGGCTGGGTCGCTATAGAAGGCCTCGGGCCATTATAGTGGGACAGTTGTGGGGTTTAAGTCAGAAAAGTCCCAAAATTGTTTTTATTTCTGCAACTTCATTCTTGGAGAGCTAGAGACAACCTAGGTCTATTTCCTTTCAATTTTCCATCAATTCCTTTGGTAAATGTAAGTTAATCATTCCTTTAACTTATTATTCAATTCTTAGACCTTAGAATCTATAGAAATTCTCTTAGGGCAAGGTTTAGACATGAAATTAATGGTGGAAAAAGCCCTAGTTGTGCTGTATGATCAAGAAATTGGCCCAGAGTTAGGATTTTAATATAATCCAGGTATTTTAGGTCATTGTTCATTGATTAATTGTATTCCTTATTTTATTTAGACCAAGAACAAGCCAAAGTATTGAAAAAAGAAAATATCCAGTTCTTTTGAATTTAAAAGCTTGTTTCAAGGTAAGTGATGGTTATGTTTTTTCCCGTTTGTATTATTTGTACTTGTTAACTATTTCGCTAATTTGCATGCATGATATAACATTAGAGAAAAAGAAAAGAACATGAATTGAAATGATATTTGTGATCAAATTATATGTAATGAGTGTATTACTTAGGTTATAAGTGTGTGTGCTATTTATTGTAGTTGTGATTGTGATATGTGATTTCTTATTGGATTGAATATCATGACAGTACATTTGTATTGGTAACACACTAATACAACTAGATCGGGTACCATACTAGTACATTTGGAATGAGTATCACATCTATTTACTGACTATTGGAATGGGTACCTGATATGCCCAAATTACACCTCCAGAAGAAGTGTAAGAAGGTCGTTGTTCAAATCAAGAACCTAATAGAGGTTAGGGCCAATCCCACGAGGAATGAGATTTAGACTTAGTTTAATTATTATTATTCATACTCATAGTCGTATTATTTCCATAAAAGGGGGGGGGGGGGGTTATGGAAAAATAATTAATTGTATCGATCGCTAGTAACAAGTATTAAAGTAACAATTTAATGTGTTTGAATTAAATAAAAGATGAAACTAGGGTACATGTGTTCCCCACGAATCCTTAACTCAGTAGAACCTTATATTAGTAATCTCTGTCTAGTGTGTAACATGTAAGATCGGTAAGTTAATTTCACCCAAGTGTTTGATCTCTTAAATAAGTGATTATCACCACGCAACTTGGTCAATCTACGGATGTATGCTTTACTAACCCTTACTAGTGATCCCAAATTAGCTATCCCTTTGCCTATTTAAGCTATTAGATGAGGGTTGATAGCCTCAAATCTCTGTTGTTACTTTTACCATTTGTTACCTCCCATTTCCGGTAAGTAAGAATAAGGTGAGTTCTAATGCGTGCACTCGTTAAAAGGCAGCTAAAGCGAAGGGAAAAATAATACATGTATGTACACTATTCACGAATTACTATTTATTAGGTCTATGCCGTTAATTCTTACTGGTTCCCACGACCCTAGTTTTTTAAAATAGCTACTCATAATTAGTTGATCATAACTCATATGATTTGGTTAAAATAAATCATGAACTTCCAATAATCAGTATGAAAATCCAAATCTTCAATTGAATTTCAAAGTCAAAATAATGATGAAATTCCACGAATTCATGAATTAAAGTCAAAAGTATTTTATGTTTCAATCTCAAACTCAAAAACATTCATAATATAATAAATAAAATCTAAACATGTATTTATAGACATCTAATCCTAAATAAATAAAATCTGAGAGAAAGTAGGAAAAGTAGGTCGACAACCGTATACGACTGGTGACCAACATGTCATAAGTCTTTGGACGGGTCGTAGAGTTCTTCATTGAAACAACTTCAACTCAGTATTCAATGTATTTTCCATGAGTGGGACCTATGTTCTGTAGACCACTGCACGGTCAGATATGTTCATTTGTAGGCCAAGTATGGAGGCTTCTTTCTTTATCATCTTTACGGACATCTTCCTACGACTTAGGAGTTTCTACAACTCATAGCTTCACTTCATAGCTCAACCCTTTAATTCCTCAGACTTCTCATTTATGGCTCGTGGAAAGAACCACGGTTCGTAAGTTGACTCGTAGATGGCCAAAATTTCACTGCTAACACTATCTTCTCCTTTTCCGTTGTTGAAACCTATTTTCCTTCATATCAAAGACAAAACATAACCAAATCTACTAACACATGTATAAGAGACATGCAAAATCAAAAGTTTAAAACATTACAAGTATAGTAAATTCATGGTACATCAACACCCTCAACTTTGAATGATTGCTTGTCCTTGAGAGACATCCCTATCACAGAATGACACTATGAAAAAAAAGAACAAGAACCTACTACAATCACATTAGAGGTGTGCATCGATCGTTTTGGTTCGATTTTATGTATTATCGGTTCGATTTATCGATTTTCAGTTTTTAAATATGTTAAACCAATAACAAACCAATAAGATATTTTTTATCGGTTTTCAATTAATCAGTTTTTGGTCGTTAACGATTCGATTTTAGATTTACTAAATAAGAAAATGCTCATAAAATAAATATATAACTTCTCACTTCTTTAATAATTTGACGGAATATAGTGAAACACGCAAATTAGCTATAAGCATATAAATATTTTGATATACTAAAATAAGAAAGATAATGAGAAATTGCATCAATAAGAGCAGATGTAGTACGAAGGCTACAATTATATATTATGAAATTTCTAATGTTGATCAAATTACAGACATTTATGAACTTGGAAAAGCTACAATTATAAATTAAAATAAAACTTAAACTAAGAAGTCCAACAAGACAATCTTGAAGAATTCTTAGTTCTTACTTTAATCTTTAGGTTTTTAGTAAAGATTAAAGCGGCCTACTGTGAAGTACAAGTAATGTGAACACTGTAGCGTACTGATATAGTGTCTAGTTATGTTAAATTGTTACTAATTATTAATATTTATGAAGGATAAAGTAGTACTTACTACCATCTTAATGAGTTATCGGCCTACCCAATAACCCAAAACTAAAAATCGATACTAAACCAATGATAACATTTTTTTCAGTTCGGTTTTTTTGGTCGGTTCAGTTTTTGTTCACCCCTAAATCACATGGTTTATCAAACTCACAATGCCCTCCAACTTTTTATTCAAACATCAGTGCAATCATTATCGCTTAATCAATGTAACTCACGTGGATCAATTTGTGACATAACTATAACAATGGACACATTTACATACACATACAATAATTACCAAGACTATGAGTTTTCAACAATACTACTTATGCCCTCACTGAAAAGAAATCTCGTGTTCACACAGATATTAAGATATTTTCAAGAACAGGGAGTCACTATAAGCTCACTCTCACAAAATAAATTCAAATATTCATGAAAAATACCATAAGCTAGCCCTTATTTTCAGTACTTAGACTCTCGAATAGTTGAATTAGGATCACATTATTACTTTTTTGGCTTATAATGTAGGCTTAAGGATGGATAGGGTATATTTGAATTATGCCAAATCCATCGGTGACCCCTTAAAGTTGGCACCAAGTCTCACTTAGACACCTTAATTGGGCAATGTTCATTTTAGACAACTCATGTAGAGTCCTATTGTGTCATTTTGACACTTTTTTGACAATAAGAAAACAACTGAAGGAGAGTGTAATACACTCGTTGATGACGTGATAAACAACCAATTAAATGATTATATGTGTTATTTTATGTTAAAAATTATTTGAAAATTCATTTAGGGAAGAAAATAATAATATTATTCTATAATATTATTATAGAACCATGGTGTATGCTTTTTGCGGACGACATACTCCTCATCGATGAGACTCGTAGCGGAGTTAACGCTAAGCTGGAAGATTGGAGACGCACCTTGGAGTCTAAGGGGTTTAAGCTGAGTAGGACCAAGACAGAGTACCTAGAGTGCAAGTTCAGTGAGACACCTCAAGAGGTTGGCGCGGAAGTTAGGCTCGGGGACCAAGCCATCCAAAAGACAAGTAGTTTTAAGTACCTTGGTTCTATCATGCAAGACAATGGAGAGATCGACGAGGATGTCACACACCGTATTGGGGCAGGATGGATGAAATGGAGGCTCGCCTCCGGTGTGTTATGTGATAAGAAGGTGCCACCACAACTTAAGGGCAAGTTCTACAAAGTGGTCGTTAGACCAGCTATGTTGTATGGGGCGGAGTGTTGGCCAGTTAAGGTCTCCCACGTGCAAAAGATGAAGGTTACCGAGATGAGAATGTTGAGATGGATGTGTGGGCATACCAGGAGTGACAAGATTAGAAATGAGGCTATTCGAGAAAAGGTAGGAGTGGCCTCGGTGGAAGACAAGATGCGGGAAACGCGACTGAGATGGTTTGGACATGTGAAGAGGAGAGTCCCAGATGCACCAGTGCGGAGATGTGAGAGGCTGGCCATGGATGGTTTCAGAAGAGGTAGGGGTAGGCCGAAGAAATATTGGGGAGAGGTGATCAGACAGGACATGGCGCATTTACAACTTACCGAGGACATGACCCTAGATAGGAGGGTGTGGAGGACACACATTAGGGTAGAAGGCTAGTACATAGTGGTTTTATTCTCCCTTATTCGTAGGCGTATTAACGCACTATGATTTCTTGTACTCTGATGTATGTTATTTATGGTATTTATGTTATTATCCAATAATAATATCTACTATTTTTTGTGCTTTGATTATACTATTGTTTGGACCATTTTCGTCATTTACTTATTTACTCTAATATTCTTGTCTGACCTTTTTCTATGCTTTTATTGAGCCGAGGGTCTTTCGGAAATAGCCGTCCTACATTGGTAGGAGTCAGGTCTGCGTACACTCTACCCTCCCCAAACACCACGATGTGGGATTTCACTGGGTTGTTGTTGTTTGTAAAAATTAATTTCACCCCACCCCGATGGGAGTTGTCTTCTCCACTACACCCAATAATTTTCTTTATTTCTTTCTTAATCTGATTTTAAAAATGATTTCAGATCTTTTTTTCCTTCTATTTTGGTGTTGTTTTGAAAGAAAAAAATATAAAATATGAGTGTTGGTATTTATTTTTTTTGGCGATAAAGGTGGGGAACAATGATGGTAGTGTAATGATCTAAAAACCGAGGTGATGATGCCACACATCCTAAATCCCATTCGATGTGTAAGCCTAAAAGTAAAACCATATGAGACTTCCAAAGGGAAGTCAGACCATAAATAAACACAATAAAAGGGCAACAACAAAAATATCCCAAAACCTAGTATCATAAGATTAAGAGTGTCTACTTACAAATCTGAGTCTGAATACACAATTTAAGTCTCCAAATAATAATAAAGACTGGAGATATAAGCTAGATCTAATGACGGTCCAAATCCCAAGACCTCACCACTAATTTGAATAGTAAAGATCCGTAAGAGAAGGAGATCAGTTGCCACCCGGGATACCCTTATTAGGATCTGCATCAAAAGATACACAGAAGTAGGGGTGAGTACAATCCACATGTACTCAGCAGGTTTAACCTACGGAGTATAAGAAATTAATCAAAACTATGAAATAAACTAAGGAACGCTTCAACCTGCACATAGAAAAGTCCTACTCCGGCTGCGCTGTCGCCAATTTATATTGAACAACACCATTAAAGTAAACACATAAATAGAGTTCAACATCACATTTAAACAGATAGAGCAAGTACCACAGGTATCAATGAAATGCAATGCAATGCATTATGATGATGCAATGATATGATGGTACGGTGAGATCAAAATTGTTGCACAACCTATCGTGTATATCTGCCTAGCTGTGCTACCATGCAGGACCTATGGGGTCTCGCAGACCATATACCTCATCACAATTTCAATGTATCAACTAGCTTACTACCAATTTGTGGCCAAGGACTCAAGATACTAATATCTCCTCCACTTGCCACCTACTCGTGGTCAAGGATACAAAAGATGTCATATTTTCTCAAAAAGGATTTCCACAGTTATCAACTTCCCAATAATCAATAATCAATAATAATATGAATGAGGATGAATGCATTTACAACATATAAGACATAGAGGTAATATTCAACTCAACATGTAGTACAAGGTTCAAAGTTCTCAAAACATTACCTAAACATGATATTCACCCTCAATAGATAGTAATGAGAAAGAAATACTTTGATTTAATTATTCACCCATTTCTCAACAACATTTCAATATTCAGGAATGCCCAAAACCCCCAACTAAAACCCTCAGACGAACATTACAAGTCAAATAACCTCTTCACATTTCTAACACAGTTAAGTCATGGATCACACAGTCTCAATCATATATAAAATATCACATAAGGCCCTCACATGGGCTACACAACACATATAAGCTCCCGCACGGGCATCACTATATAACTTATCAGTCCAAAACTACACTACAACCACATCCAAAGCCTATAACATAGAATTTGACTAATCACCCCTTTTCAGTCCCAAGAAGGATATCCAAACCTATCTTAATTGCGGAAACAACACTTGAACGCTCTATCAGACGAAAAACCTTTGAATTCAACGCCTGAAATGATGATACACTATCAAGAATGAAACATAAACTTCATAGGGAGTCCAATGATATCCATATTGATAGATGTTGGAACCAAGGGTAAAATAGTCCAAAAATTGATAAATTTTGAAAAGGGTCAAATTTGAGTTTTGAATGCAAAATTATGTTGTACTATTAATCAGGAACTCATGGTTGAAAAACCTATAAAAATAGAGTACAAAACAAGTTATAAATCACCAATTTCCTTAAATTCAGATTAGGGAAGAAACAAGAAGTTTTGGAGTTTGAAACTAAAGTTTAGGAATTAAAATCATCAACTAGTTAATGAAAATGAAAGTTTTACGTCAATTTGTGCATCACTATCGCGAAAGACACGGGATGGAATAACCCATCGCGATCGCGAACCAACCCTTGCGATCGTGAAGAATATTTACCTAGCTCATCGAGATCGCGTGACTTAAGGTCGTGACCGCGATGTACAAAAATTCTTGCACAAGAATCTAGCAAAATCCCAAACTCACATTCTTCGATTGGACCCTCAGGGATTCGTTCGGAATCACTTATACACAAACCTTATATGCACTCCTACTAAATTCGACATTCCAAACTCAATGGAAGCATCAGAATTCAAATTCATGGTCTCCTGAATGAAACTCGATAAGTCACAGCTAAACTAGTTTCGGCACTTAAAATACCCAAAACACCCTTAGAACCTCTAAAAATTATAACCAAGCCATTTCTAGCAATAGAATCATCCCCGAAACTATTGAAATCATCAGAATTCCAATCCGAGTTTCCGAACTTAATTTTTTTTTACCAAAATCAAACCTAGATCATTCAAAATCTCACCTTTCAACTTAAGACCTCAAATTCACATATCACCCCTAAATATGTTTTTGATGAATCCCCTAGACCAATTTCCACTTTCTGGAGCAAATGGAACTGACAAAATCCTGTTTTGAGACTTGTAGCTCCATTTGGTACCGAAAAAACCACTTTTTAACATATTAATTCTATAAAACTCAAATATTTGCCCACTTCACCAACTATTAAGACTTTAACACATTCAACTATACAAACTGAACGAATAACACTCAAGGGCACTAACGATAGGGGTAAAATGGTAATTTCGCTAAATTTTTAAAAAATGACCCTTAAGGTCATTACAACATCCACCACTAAAAATGATGTTCGCCCTTAAACATAAGATAAAGGAAAGTACCTGGAGTCTCAAAAAGCCAAGGGTACTGGGCTTGCATATCAGACTATAATTCCCAAGTCGCCTCTTCAATAGGCCGATGCCACCACTACACCTTGACCGAAGCGATCTCCTTGGTCTTGAGCCTAAAAAGGTACCTGTCTAGGATAGCTACTGGTTCCTCCTCATAAGTCAAATTCAGACCCAACTCTACCGCATCATAAAAAATGACATGGGACTTATCCGATATATACTTGCGAAACATAGAGACATGAAACACCAGATGGACAACTGACATTTTAGGGGGTAAGGCCAACTCATAATCCACTCCACCCTCTCTCCTTAGAATCTCTAATGAGACAACAAACCTCAGGCTAAGATTTCCCTTTTTCCCGAACCTTATCACCCCCTTCATGAGCAATATTTTAAGCCACACAATCATTTACCATGAACTCTAAGGGACAAATGCTTCTATCAGCATAACTCTTCTAATGATTCTGGGCTATCGATAGTCGACCCTGAATCAAGCGCACTTGCTCCGTAGAATCTTTGAGTAAGTCAGTATCCAATACATCAACCGCAACTAAATCAAACCACCCAATGCCTCAAATGGTGCCATCTAAATGCCAAAGTGATAACTATTATTGTAGGGAAACTCCTCTAAGGCCAAGTATTGGTCCCATCAGGCACCAAATTCAATCACACAGGCCCTAAGCATATCCTCCAATTCCTAAATAGTTCGCTCGGACTAGCCATCAGTCTGGGGATGAAATGCTAAACTTATCTCTATTCGCCACACTGCAATGCCTCCCAAAAGTGAGAGGTGAACATTGAACCCCAATTCGACACAATAGAGATAGGCACCCCATTCAACCTAACAATCTTGCAAAGATAGATCCTGCTGACTTCTCCGCATTGTAGCTAGTTTTTACAAAAAGGAAAGGGGCTGATTTGGTCAATCAGTCTATAATCACCCAAAAAGAGTCATACTTACCCAATGTCATGGGTAATCCAAACACAAAGTCCATAGTAATATGCTCCCGCTTCCACTCGGGAATGGGTATGCTTTGCATAGGACCACCTGGTTTATGATGCTCCTACTTCACTTATTGGCAATTAAAAAACTTAGCCAAAAAATCAAAAATGTTCCTCTTCATGCCACACCATCAATATTGTTGTTTCAAGTCATAAAACATCTTTGCCACACCTGGGTGAATCGAATACTTGGAATAATGAGTCTCCTCTAGTATCATACTTACCCAATCACCAACCTTGGGCACATATATGCGACCATTAGTCCTTAAAACTCCCTCAGGATCAAAAGAGGTTGATTTTGCTTCACCACTCAACATTTTGTCTCGAATGGCCCTCAACTTGTCATCCTTAAACTGGTGTGTATGAATTTGGTCCATCAAAGTAGACCTAGCCTCCACAAAGGATAAAATGCTATGATTTATAGAAATATCAAGTCAGACCAACTGCATAGACAATGACTGAACCTCAAAAGACAAAGGCCTCTCATCCGCCTTAAAAAAGGCCAAAGTATCCATACTAGATACTTTGCGACTCAGGGCATCCGCTACCACTTTAGATTTGCCTGGATGATAAAGAATTGTGATATCATAATCTTTTAATAAATCCTAACCACCTACACTCCCTCATGTCCAGATTCAGCTAAGAAAAAATTTACTTAAGGCTACGGTGGTCTGTAAAGACCTCACAATGCACACCATAGAGATAGCGCCTCCATAACTTCAGAATGAACACCTCTGCCACTAGCTCCTGTTCATGGGTAGGATAGTTCTTCTTATGTTCCTTTCAATATCGAGAAGCATAAGATATAACTCTACCCTTTTGCATTAATACACCACCCAAGCCAACTCCCGAAGCATCACGAAACACAATAAAGGCCACACCTTCCTCGGGTAAGGCTAGAATAGGTACCAAAGTCAATAACTCCTTGAGCCTTTGAAAGTTCACCACACACTCATCAGTCCACTAAATTACTACGGTCTTCTAAGTCAACTTTTTCAATGGAGATGCGATAGGGGGGACTCTGAACAAATTAATGATAGTATATCTCTAACTTAATAAAATTGCGAATCTCAGTCACCGAAGTAGGCCTAATCCAATCACGAACTGCTTCAACCTTGGCTGGATCGACCATAATACTATCCTTGGTCACCACATGACCCAAGAAAGCCACAGACGCAAGCCAAAACTCTCACCCGAGGAACTTTTCATATAACTTCTACTCTCTCAGTGTTTGAAAAATGACCCTCAAGTCAATCTTAGAAAACACTGATCATCTTAGAGTTGGTCAAATAGATTATCCATGCAAGAAAAAAGATACTTGATCTTTATTGTAACCTTGTTCAATTGCTGATAGTCAATACATATCCTTATAGTACCACTCTTTTTTTTCTCAAATATTACTGGTGCACCCCATGATAAAACAATAGGCTGAATAAACCCTTTCTTCAATAAATCATCCAATTATTCCTTCAACTCTTTCATTTCAGCCGGAGCCATCCGATAAGGAGAAATAGAGATTGCCTTAGTGTCCTTCTCCAAATCAATCACAAAATCAATATCCATGTTCGGAAAATCACCCGACAAGTCTATAGGCAAACATATTTATAAACTCTTTCACTACCCTCGTGGTCTCTAAATGAGATGATTCCTTAGTGATATCACGCACAAGGCCAAATAAGATAAGAAACCCTTATCCATCATACAATGAGCATGAATATAAGATATAACCCCCTTCAGATACGAACTCGAGTTACCCTTCAACACTAACTAAGTCAAATCGAGATAAGCTAAGGTCACAATCTTGGCATAAAAATCTAGAATCATATGATAGGGATATAGCTAGTCCATATACAATATCATATCAAAATCTAGCATATATAGAACAACCAGCTCTGTCCAAGTGTCACTACCCAAAAATGTCACTACACTCCTGATACACCCTATCCACCACTAACAAATTACCTACTAGGGTAGAGACACTAATAAGTACTACAAGGGACACACAAGATCAATATTCAAGGCAAAATAAGTCGACACATAAGAATAGGTAGACTCAATATCCAATAATAATAAAGAAGAGGGATGGCAAACTGGAAGATACATGCGATCACTACACTGGAGGCCTTTGCACAGATCATCCGATATGACATAGCATAGCCTCCGATCACAACTAGTTTGAGAACCACCACGATACTAAAGTAGAGGGATGGAAAACTGGATGATATATGTCATCACTGTATCAATGCAATGCAATGCATTATGATGATGCAATGATATGATGGTATAGTGGGTTCAAGGCTGTCGGCCAACTTGTCATATACACCTGCCAAGCTGTGCTACCAAGCAGGACCTATGGGGATTTCGCATATCATATACCTCATCATAATCTCAATGTATCAACTACCTCACCACCCAGCTTATCGCCAAGGACTCATATTACTAATATCTCCTCCACTTGCCACCTACTCATGGTCAAGGATACAAAGGATATCACATTTTCTTTTTGAAAAAGGATTTCCACAGTTCTCAACTTCTCAATGATCATTGCTAATATGAATGAGGATAAATGCATTTACAATATATAATACATGGAGGCAATATTCAACTCAACATGTAGTACAAGGTTAAAAGTTCTCAAAACTTCACCTAAATATGATATTCACCCTCAATAGATAGTAATAGGAAAGAAATACTTTGATTTAAATGTTAACCCCTTCGTCAATAATATTTTAATACTCAGGCATGCTCAAACCTCCAACTCAACCCCTCAAGCGGGAGTTACATGCGAAATAACGTCTTTACATTTCTAACTCAGTTAAGTCATGGATTTCAAAATCTCTATTATAGAAAAAATATCACATAAGGCCCCCACATGGGCTACACAGCATATATAATCCACCACACAGGCATCACAATATAACTTATCATTCTCAAACTACACTACAACCCCATCCCAAAGTCTATAACATAGAATTTGACTAATCACCCCTACTCAACCCCAAGAAGAATAGCTAAACCTACCTCAATTTCCAAAACTGCACTTGATATGAAACATGCACGTCATAAGGATTTCAATGAAAATCATATTGATAGGTTTTAGAACCGGGGGTAAAACAGTCTAAAAAATGATAAATCTCTAAAAGGGTCAAATCTGAGTTTTGATTGCAAAACCACGTTCTACTAGTAATAAGGAACACATGGTTGAGCAAGCCATAAAAATAGAGTACAAAATGAGTTAGAAATCACCAATTTCCTTAAATTCAGATTAGGGAAGAAACAAGAAGTTTTGGAGTTTGAAACTAAAGTTTAGGAGTTAAAATCATCAAATAGTTATGAAAAAGGAAGGTTTTAGGTTAAAAATCACTTACCAACGATTTTACACGGAACCCTCTTCTTAAAATTGCCCCAAGAAGCTTAAGAACTCAAAAATGGTGAAATTGGTGTTTCTCCTTAAGTTGAACACTGTTCAAGTAAGAATTGTGCATCGTGATCGCAACCCACTAACTTTCGCGATTGCGAAAAACATAGGATTGAATAATCCATCGCAATTGCGAATCACCCCCCGCAATCACCCATTTCCCCGTCTCATTGCAATCGCATGGCTTATGGTCACGATGAACAAAAATGCTTGCACTAGAAACCATCAAAATCTCAAACTCACATTCTCTGATCGGACACTTGGGATTCATTCAAAATTTTCTATACACAATCCTTATATGCACTCCTACTAAATTTGATGTTCCAAACTCAATGGAACCATCTGAATTTGAATTTGATATCTCATTGACCCGAAACCCAATTAGTAGCAACTAAACTTATTTTGGTACTTGACATACCTAAAATACCCTTAGAACCTCTAAAAATTATAACAAAGCCATTTCTAGCGTTAAAATCACTTCTCAAAAATATTGGAATCATCAGAAATCCAATTCAAGTCTCTAAAATTAATTTGTTGCCGAAATTCAAACCTATCTCATTTAAAACCTCACCTTTCAACTTAAGACCTCAAATTCATATATCAACCCCAAATCTGTTTCTGACAACTCTCCTAAATCAATTTCCTCATTTTGAAGCTGATGGAACTAACAGAATTCTGTTTTGAGACCCAAGCTCCATTTGGTACCAAAAAACACATTTTAACATCTTAACTCCATAAAACTCAAGAATTTTCCAACTTCACCAACTATTAAGACTTTAACACATTCAACCACACAAACTAAACGAATAACATTCAGGGGCACTAAAGATAGCGGTAAAATGATAATTTTGCTAAATTATTTGAAAATGACGCTCAAGGTTATTATAGGTACCTTATCCTCCTTTTCCATCGGATATTTCTTTTTCAATACACTCAAAAATCTCTTTTGTGCTTTCTAATAGTTTATTATTTTCTTTTATTTTTCATAGTTATTCCTTTTAATTCTTTTTAGTGTTGTTTAGTGGGAAGAAAAGAGTAGGAAGAAGAAATAAAGAGCTAAGAAATATAAAATATGGGTGTTGGTATCTATTTTTTCAGGAAAAAATGTTAAGGGAGGTGATGGTAGATTTAGAAAAACAATATAGTGAAGAAGAAAAAAATGCCTTGAAAAAGAATTTGAATAAATAATTCGACCTCTAATGAAGGAGTTTAAGATTGAAAAAATGGTGGGAGGTGGTGGTTTGAGAAATGGAGAAGAAAAAAAAATAACATAAAAAATGGCTAAATAAATCCTTTGACGTGTTTTTGTTGAGTGTATCATACTCACTTTTCCATGTTAACAAAAAGTGTCAACATGACACAGCGGAACCCTACATGAGGTGTCTAAAATGAACATCGTCCACTTGAGGTGTCTAACTTAAACTTGATGCCAACTTTAAGGGGCCAGCGATGGATTTGAACTTTGAATTAGAGTGAATTTTTGCCCTCCTTAACAATACATTAGCTTAATTTCACATTTTATAATCAATAGCTTATTTTACTCCTATTTTCTTCTTTCATTGATGCTCGAAAATGGCTTTCACTCATGTTTTCTAAATGCTTTCTTTTTTTTGGCAACTTCACTGTGTTTTCACATTTACTCTATTCTTTATCTTGGCCACACTCTATTATTCTCTTTTTTCTCGTTACACATTTCTTTTCCTACCCTTTCTATTCTTGCTTTCCTCTATAGAAGCCATCTACAACTTAGGCTTTTATCCTGAGTTGAGGTGCACATTATCCAAGGAGTGACTAGGGCCAAAACAAAGGTTTAACAGTCAATGACGGGGAAGGTGGATATTGTAAGTTCAATAAAAAGGTCTATTTAAGGATCAGAGCTTTGATCGAGGTCTATTTTAAGCTAAGCAGACTATTTTCAACAACTTTCTATGATCCTTTCCTAATCAACAATTTAATTTTTGCAGTACCACTAACGGGGCAAGTTCTGGATTGATACAAATAGTAAGAATGAACAATAACCTCACTCCACATATGGCATCAAGTTTCATTATCAATTATAAATCTTCGATTTATGTTTCATCTCAAGTCATGCATATCCTATAAGTTTATGTCATGTAATACAAAGATCCCACATAGTCATCATAGTAAAGAAACATATACAACACTTCATAATTTTTGAAAGGGTCCTATTTACCGATAAAATTATAACCATCATGCCATACTTTCCTATTCTTCTTTCACATTTACATCCTAAACATGCTAGTTCAACAAAAATTAAAGGGTCTCCAAGGAAAGAATACAAAAAAGGAAACCCTAAGGACTCATCCAAGCATCTAGGCTCCTTAAGACTTCACCTAGATACTCACAATGATATTGACCTTCCCACTGTAAGACCTCGTAAGTCGTAGGCCCTAGGTCGGGTTATGACAAACTAGGTAGCAGAGCACAAGATTTAGAAGAGTCCTAGGGAGTCTAATATGCCGCATTAAGTAGAGTCTTACTCATTGGTGTGAACCACACTACATTCATGAATAGGAGGCTACGAAATATCTCAGGAAAAGTCTCAATTCTTTCATGATCTATGTCATGAAGTTGAGTAGTTAATTCTTTTACTTCTAACGCTAGTTCTTTACAATTTTTAGAGTGTGCCTCCACGAAGATATCCCACTAAAAGGAACATGGTTGAAGAGGAGTGACAAGCTACGAATGGCCCTATGAATAATCAAGTTTCCAATGTCGAGTTCCAAGTGGCCTTATTTTCTCAAGACGTTATGACTCAAGTCAGTGAGGTCATTTCTCCCATGAACCCAAATATTTGTACGATGGCGATAAGAGTTCCTTATTTCATGAGTCTGGAGTTTTGGGGTTCTAAAGTTGATGAGGATCCATAAGAGTTTGTAGATGACATCTATAAGATTGTCGAGATCATAGGGAATAGCCCGGTTAAAAGAGCAGAGTTGGTACGTACCAATTAAGGGGTATTTCCCAAATTTAGTTTGATCAATGGAAAAGTGAGAGGCCTAGAGAAGTGGAGCCCGTGACTTGGGATGAGTTCAAGGGGGGTGTTTCTTGATCGCTCTTTCCTATTAGAGTTGAGTGAGGCTAAAGTGCAAGAGTTTATCAACCTTAAGTAAGGTTGTATGAGTGTGAGGGAGTATGCCCTCAAGTTTTCTCAATTCTCGAAGTATGCTCCATTCAAGAGCTTATATGAGCAAGTTTGTATTGGGGGTATCAGATATAGTAGCGATGGAGTGCAAAATAGCTATGTTGATTCAGGATATAGATATATCTAAACTCATGAACTATACAGAGCAAGTAGAAAGTGAGAAGGTAAAGGTGAAGAATAGGGAGTCTAAGAGGTTAAGGACTAATAATAGTGAATTCTCTCATACTAAGTCCTAAAGTGATGGATGTCCTTGTTTTCGCCAAAAGTACTTTGGCTATGGTCTTCTAATGCTACTAAACCAAAGTTTGACAAAGATAGGGTGCCCAACCCTTAACCTCAAGGAGGTGCTCCTATAGGCGAAGTTACTCCCACTTGCAAAAAGTGTGGTAGGTACCACAAGGGCGAATGTTTAGCCAGATTAAATATGTTCTACCGGTGTTGGTCAAGGGTGCTCATCCTCAAGGACAAGTTGCTCAAGGTGGACAAGTTCAACCAAAGAATGGTCAACACAACAATAGGTTCTATGATGTTTATAGATATGTTATGGATCTTTCACTATGATGTTTATACTTTGCTTGATCCAGGTGCAAATTTATCTTTTGTTTTCTCTTATATGGCCATGAGGTTTGGTGTTAGTCTTGAGATACTGTTAGAGCCTTTCTCAATTTATACTCTCGTAGGTGAGTCGAATGTGGCTAAAGGAGTCTATAGAAATTGTCCGATTATGGTCTTTCATAAAGTTGCTTTATGTGATCTATTTGAGCTTGAGATGACCGATTTTGATTTTATCCTTGGGTTGTATTGGCTATATGCATGTTATGCTTCTATTGTTTGTCGAATCCGAGTGGTTAAGTTTGAATTCCCGAATGAGCCGATCCTAGAATGGAAGGGTAGTAACTTCATGTTTAAGGGTCAATTTATTTCGTGCCTTAAAGCTCAAAAGATGATTTCCAAGGGTTGTATTTATCATCTTGTGAAGGTTAGGGATGAGAATTCTGAAGCCCCAACCTTAGAGTTGGTCCCTATTCTAAACGAGTTTTTGAATATGTTTTCCAATAATTTATCCGGTGTCCCTCCTGAAAGGGAGACTGTTTTTGATATAGACTTTCTTGTAGATAATCTATCTATTTCTATTTCTCCTTACCGGATGGTTCCGATGGAGTTAAAGTAGTTGAAGGATAAATTGAAAGACTTGTAAGACAAAGGTTTTATTAGGCTAAGTATTTCCCTATAGGGCGCTCCCGTACTGTTTATTAGAAATAAGAATTGTTCACTATGTATGTGTATTGATTATCGGTAATTGAATAAGGTAACCATCAATAATAAATATCTAATTTCGAGGATAGATGACTTATTTGATTAATTAAAATGGGCAAGTTACTTCTCCAAAATAGACCTTTGTTTCAGTTATTATCAATTGAGGGTGAGGGAGTGTGACATTCCCAAAATAACATATCGAATGAGGTATGACCACTATGAGTTTTTAGTCACGTTGTTTGGTTTGACCAATGATTCTGCGGCTTACATGGACTTAATGAATAGAGTGTTCAATCAATACCTAGATATGTTCGTGATTGTATTCATCAACGACATTTTGGTTTACTCTCAGAATAAGGAGGAGTATGAAAGTAACTTGAGGATTGTATTGCAAACTCTAAGAAAGAAGCAACTATTTGCAAAGTTCAAAAAATGTGAGTTTTGGTTAAGGGAGGTCACCTTCCTTGGTCACATTGTGTCCAGTGAAGGGATTATGGTTGATCCTAAGAAAATCGAAGCGGTTAAGAAGTGGCCAAGACCATTATCTCCTTCGGATATTAATAGTTTTTTGGGCTTAGCCGGTTACTATAGGATATTTATTGAAGGGTTTTCATCGATCTCATCACCTTTGACCAAGTTGACTGAAAAGATGGTGAAGTTTTAATGGTTGGAAGCATGTGAAAAGAGTTTTCAAGAGTTGAAGGATCGTCTCCCTACCGCTCCTATCTTGACCTTGCCGGAAGGGTCTGATGACTTCATGGTATATTATGATGCTTCAAGGTTTGGTCTTCGTTTTGTATTGATGCAACATGGTAAGATAATACCCTATGCTTATAGACAACTTAAGGTGCATAAACAGAACTATCCGACCCATGATCTTGAACTAGCAGTGGTTGTGTTTGCTTTGAAAATTTGGAGGCACTATCTTTTTTGTGTCCATGTGGATGTGTTCACCGACTAAAAGAGTTTACAATATATGTTTAAGCAAAAAGACTTGAACCTTCGGTAAAGGAGATGGTTTGAGTTTTTGAAAGATTATGATATGAGTGTGTTGTATCATCCGGCAAGGCAAATATGGTTGCCGATGCACTAAGTTGGTTGTCTGTGAGTAGTGTGGCACATATTGAAGAATATAAGAAAGAATTTATTAAATATGTTAATAGGTTGGCACGTTTAGGTGTGCATTTGGTTAATTCTAATGATGGTTGTGTTCTTGTTCATAATAGTTGTCTCTTGTAGAGGATGTCAAGGCCAAGCAAGACCAAGATCCAATATTGGTTGAGTTAAAGAAGTTGGTGGCTAAAAAATCTATTGAGGATTTCTCCCAAGGGGAAGATGGAGTGCTACATTAACAAGGTCAGTTGTGTATACCCATTGTTGATGGGTTGAGAGAGTTGATATTGAAAGAAGCCCATAGTACCCAATATTCGATTTATTCGAGTTCCACCAAGATGTATATTGACTTGAAATAAGTGTATATGAGGAATGGTATATAGAAAAACATAGCGGAGTTTGTAGCTACATGTCCAATCAAATCAAAGTTGAGCATCAAAGACTGGGAAGTCTATCCCAAGATATTGAGATTCCTACTTGAAATTGGGAGGATGTGAATATGGATTTCATAATGGGTTTGCCTCATACTAAGAAGAAACATGATTCCATTTGGGTTGTTATAGATCGGATGACCAAGTCGGCTAATTTTCTACCGGTTATGACTTTCCATGGCGCCAAAGATTATGCTAAGTTGTATGTACGTGTGTTGGTGAGACTTCATGTTATTCACTTTTACATTATATCAAATCGAGGTACACAATTCAATTCACATTTTTGGAAGTCATTTCAAAAGGTAGTTGGTACAAAGGTTAAGGTAAGTACTTCTTTTCACCCTAAAACTAACGGTCAAGCCGAAAGAATGATTAAAACTTTAGAGGATATGTTAAAGGCATGTGTTATTTATTTTAAAGAAAGTTGGGATGAAAAGTTTCCATTGATTGAGTTTTCCTATCATAATAATTATCACTTTATCATCCAAATGGCTCATTTCGAAGCATTGTATGGGAGGAAATATAGATCCCTGGTGGGATGGTTTGAAGTAGGTGAGATGGCCTTGATTGGTCCAGATTTGGTTATTGATGCTATGGAGAAGGTAAGGATCATACGAGATAGGTTGAAGATGGCTCAAAGTCGTCAAAAGTCCTATTCCGATGTTAGGAAAAAAGTGCTTAAATTTAAGGTAGATGGTTCGGTTTATTTGAAGGTTTCACCCATAAAGGGTGTAATGCATTTTGGAAAGAAAGGGAAGTTGAGTCCTATATACATTAGACCTTATAAGATATTGAGACCTATTGGCAAAGTGGCTTATGAGTTAGATTTTCCACTTGAGTGAGCTATCGTTCACCCGGTGTTTCATGTGTCTATGTTGAGGAAGTTCATGGGTGATCCACACTCCATTCTACCATTGAAAGATTTAACTATTGAGTAAAACTCGACTTATGAAGAAGTTCCAGTGGAAATCTTAGACCGGCAAGTTAAGATATTAAGAAATAAAGAATTTGGGTCCGTCAAAGTGTTTTGGAGGAATCAACAAGTAGAAAGTGCTCCTTGGGAGGCGGAGGCGGCTATGATGAAACGATACCCGTACTTCTTTCCTTCTACACTAAACTAAGTTGTTCTTATTCAAGCTAGTTGAACTCTTACTATTCTGTTCCTCCTCTGTCATTCATATGCATGCATGTTCATGAAAAAGTGAATATGTAAAAGTTATGATTTTATGTCAACTTGAAGTTTTCATATTCCATACATTATAAGATGTCATCATATTCATGTTGGGTTACTAGTCCTCTTTCCATGTCCTTCTTATGATAAGTTAAATCTCATTCGAGGTCGAATGTTTCCTAGGGGGATTTATTGTAAGACCCCGTAATTCAAAAGGTTGGAACAAAGGAGAAATATTCTCAAATCTTGAACTGGACCCAAAAAATTCTCAAATCTTGAACTGGACCCAAGTTCACGACTGTCTCTACGAGTCGTCGAAGTTTACACGACCCATTGAAAAGAGTCATGGAGGGAGTCATGATGGTTAGTTGGTACCAACCTTAAAAGGGATGTCCTACGACTCACTATTATGGTCCGTTCTCCGGTAGACGACCCATAGAAAGTTTTTATAGGATGACTTTTGAAGCCTAGTTCAAGGAATTCCTTTGGGCCAAGTATACGACTTGCAGGACGGGTCGTAAAAGCTATGATGGGTCGTAAGAACCACCCATCAAAAAACTTCAAAGACTAGCATTTTTGTAGGTTTTGGGACATGCAGGATGGACTAAGTTGATGAGCCATGAGGAAGATTATGGGTTGTAGAAACGACCCATTTGCAAATTTCAAAGACTTAATTTTTAGGCATTTTTCTCATACCTGCAGGATGAGTCATTTTGATGACTCGTTATTGTTTGGATTACTCGTAGGAATAGTCTCATAGGTCACAAGTCTGAGTTTAATGAGGGGAAATTCTGTCTTTTCCAAAGATCGGTTCAATGAACCTAGATACTTTTATGGTCATGTTGAAAGTCATTAAATATTAAATTCTTCAAATTTCCCTCCTATTCAATTCATTCTCCTAAAATTTTCTAAGGCAAGAAGAAAGTCTCTCAAAGTTTCATCTTCAAGCAAAAAGCTAAGGTTTCCAGATTTCTACAAGGTTTATTCTTCAATTCCTAGGGAGTTCAAGCAAGGTATGTGGGGATTCATTCATGGGATATTTTCTCCCATGAAGCCCCAAAGATTTTATAAGTTTTCATTCAATTTACAGTTGATTATGAACACTAGTTTGATGAATTGTATTGGGCTGATTTGACTTCGTGTTTGAATGTTATCAATGATGTTTATATGCATTTTCTCATATGAATTGCATTATTTCAAGTTTATTTATAGATGCCCATCCATAAATCTATATTTTTAACTATGATTATGAATTTAAGATGAGTTTATGAGTTCATCATAAGTTAAATGATTTTCAATGAAAGTTTTATATGAGTTAAAGTTGAGATTTATGATTCTAAATTTAAAGTTATGATGATGATCGGAGTTAAGATCAAAAAATGTTTTAAATATGGTGATAAAGGCAATTCTCACTAAAGTTATAGATTCTTATGAATCACTGAGTAGATATGGTATTCCTATTATGTTTTAAAAATGGATTGATAGGCGGTTACTAAATTTCCCTACTATGTTATGATTATGTTTTAATGAGTTTCCGTTGGGATATTTACTATGCACCGAGAGGACTTCTAGGTGGGTTTGATCAGATAACACAGTTGGTTATACAAGGTAATCCAAGTAGCAACCTAAACTCTCAAACTACTTGCCCATAATGGTTTCCTTCATAGCCTAGCTAGTTGATCCACATAGTCCAGATGAGTTGAGTTGAATTACTTTTCAAGTATGCCCTGGCATGGTAGCCTCCCCTGTTTGAATGCAGGAGTCATCAGCCTGTCTCGATGCAGGAGTCATCGGATTCCATGTAATTGCTCTAATGGTCTTAGTTGTTGGTTAAAGGTCCTATCCCACATAAGTTGGAGTTAAAGTTATGATATGTCAAGTTATGAGTTTATGATAAAGTTTTATAATATGCATTGACCAAGAGTTTCTTATGATTCAAATTGCTTTTAAACTTTACTCATGTTCATTATGATCGATCATACATCTTCTGACATATTGATTACATTTTTTTACTTTTTCATGCATTCCTCGCATACTTAGTACATTCAAATGTACTAACGCATATTTTGCCTACATTGTCTCATAATGTAGGGATAGATGACACTCATGATCATCCTACTCGTTGCTAGAGATTTCTTTAGATTTTAAATTTTTTTGTGAGTCCTCATTCTACTAAGGACAAGACTTTTATTCATGATTACTATTGTCTTTAGTTTCTTCTATTTTTTTGGGTGAGCTAGGAGCTTTTCCTAAGACCCCGTCAAAGATTAGAGTAGAGGTATGTTTAGATGATATTCATTGATGTAGTCAGGATTGGACGCTTATAAACTTAATTTCCCTTAGTTCCATTCCCTACTTAATGATTACTTCCACTCATATTTATATTGTTCTTTACCTTATGTATGCAATGTATGCTAAGATGGCTTATGATTGGGGCCTCTCGCATCCTGATCATCGTGTTTCAACTCATCCCTAGGTTAGGTCATGACACCCATCCCTTCTCAAAAATTCATGCGTTTTCCCCAATGCACTATATCAAAAAGCAAATATAGAGGGTGAAGAAAAATTTGTTGCACTTATGCGCCAAAGTACTATAGAAAGACTACTGGGTCAATTGGTGTGGAACCTGGTGTGTCGGCAGACATCTCTAAATTTATGTGCGGGATACCATTAGTAATATCCATCAAGCTAGAGGCTCAATTAGCTATTTCCGCTCTCCCCCTCTTATCGAGATACTTTATCTCAAAAGGAAGCATGTCGCACCTTCTTAATATGTCACTTCTATTTCTTTGCAGCAAGTGCCTCCACCTTCGACTCTGTAGTAGTATCATTACTTGGGAGTTTATAAAATACCCTTAGAACCTCCTTCTCGGCAAATAAATCAAGAGTGAAAGCATGGTAAAATGATAAAGTTATATAGGGAAGGGATGTTGGTAGTTTGGAGGACAACAAAATGACCTAGGATAAGAGATTCTCTATCTTTGTCTGAATACTAGTCAAGTTTGGGCTCAGTAACCTCCTAAAGAACTCTGTTACCCTATGCTTGAAGGCGTTGATCTTGTCATGAATGTGATGATCTCTCTTATCTAATGAAACCTTTAGCTTCGTGACATCTCTCTCCTTAGACACCTATATGGTCTTCATGACCCGTGGCTTGAGCTGATGGACTAACTTGGACAATAAGGTCTGAGTGTGAGTTTGCCTCTAAACCAGACTTTGAAGATACTCAGATAAAATAGAAATAAAGCTAGCAGAATGTGGGTGCGGTGTGTTAGTGGGAGCATTGGTGGTAGGTGGGGCAGTCATAGTGTCAGCCATATTCTAGTCTATGGTAGTAGGATCCTCTTGTGGGATATCTCTATCATCACCCTAATCTGTGGTCGGGCCTTGAAATATCTCGGGCAGTCTGAACTTGGGCCATGAGGTTTTTTCTTGGGCAACCAAATTAGTGTCATATTTTATCATCTTGACATCCTAGATCTGAGTAACATTGATCAAATTATCCACCCCAGCAATCAACAACATAGTAGACTCTTTACACAACTGAAAAATCAAGCACATGAAGGGAATGATTGTGTTCCTTAGAGTGCCCTCTAATGGATCTTGTCTAAATAATCTGGATGATGTTAATCTCATAACCGGACATAAGACATGAAACTATCATTGTAAGGTCTAGAGCAAGTAATTATCATCCATAATCGAGCATAGATGGTGTTGGCTAATATCCCACCAAAATAGTTTCCATAAAATTTAGTGTGACCTTTCTAATCAGGCCAAAATTAGATACCCACTCCACAATAGTACCCTGTTCGAAAATATGGCCCACAATCTATCTCATCAGCTTCTCTTTATATGCCAGGTATGTCATCCTAGTTTGATCTTAGATTCTCTACATTCGATGATCATATTCATCAGTCAGGGTTGTTTGTGGATTAGTTATTCCATAAAGAACCCTTCGGACAGTCTCTTCAGATAGATAGATCAAAATTATTCAAAAGACGAGGGTAGTCTAGCTCCTTGGCTTTCATCATCATCTTTTTTTTAAATGTAGATGCATAGGATGCGTAGAACTTCTGGACCATCATTGGATTGTACTTACCCGAGGGGGCTGCCATCCACTCACATCGATGCTAATGTAATAAATCTTGAATCTCAGAGACTGCATCTAGGCCAAATGTATGACACGAGGCTCCTCAGTAATGGCTCAATGTGGTTATGCTTGTTGTCTCTCTCTTGTCTATGCCGGTCAATGTCAAATGTCTCTTCGACATACCAATGGTTTGGTTACCTCAGTACTCTTATAGGTTGTGAAGGTCATTGTGGTATTTTTGGTCTGCTTTGTGAGGCATAACCATACTTAGAATAGGAGCCAGATTAGGATCCCAAATCTATATGTCTACTCTCATCTTTTAAAGATTGTTTCCCATCTTCAGACTAGGGGGAGTATGTGTTTCTGTGGTATAAGGAGGGGATGATATTCCAACTGGATCATGTACTATTTTAATCCATTTCCTTCAATCGTGCATCATCCGGAGCTTGGTGGTTGAATCAGGCCTAATTGGGTACTCATTCTTGAAGTCACTATATTCATCATCAATGGGATCATTTTGTAGGCAAGATTTTATTTTCTGAGTTGTGTCCTTTTTGGATGGTGTTTCCTCTTTTCCCCACACTTTGGATTTAATTTTGGCGGGATAGTACCTACGGAAGAAGTATTAGTGACTAAGTAATAAAAAATAAAAAAAAGAAATGCATAACAGTAGAAAAATTTTAAAAACTAAAACTACTCTTTTTTGTCATACGAGTGGGGTATCTACTGACTGTAGAAGGTACTACAAATGGTAAACCTCTATCATAGGAAGAATGCCTCAATTTTTAGGTCTTTGTAATTAGAGGTGAGAGATGACATTACAATCTGTCAAAATTTCTACACAACAGGTTAGTTCGTAATTCAAAACTTGAGCTACTGGTTTTCAAGGTTAAGTTACACGAGTCCTATCTACGAGTCATAGAAGAGTCTAGAAATCATTGATAACACTCATACTGCATAGGTTTTTTAAAGTGAGCTATTGGTTTTAGGACTAAATATGTACGAGTCCTATCTACGATTCATAGAATGGTCTACAACTTATAGATAACACTCATACTGTTGGTGTTTTTCAACTTTAGTCACTGGAACTTAGGGATTTTAGTACAAAGGGTACGTACGGGTCGTAGGATGAACTACAACCCACCGAAAACCTCCGTAAGCATAGTATCCAACTCAATGTCCAAGAATCACAAACCCAAGCTTTGAAATTTATATCAATTTCACCATCCCATCTTAATTAGTAGTCTGACTTCATATACACTCACAACCCATTATTTATAGGGTTTATTTTGACATATTCATGCAATTTCAATTTTTATTGAACCCTAAGTTAAGGTCGAACAATCGAATTTCTATGATAAGTGAATTAGGAATAAAACCTTTACCTGAATGTGTGAAGTTGGGGGTTGTGTGAGTGAGTTCAAATTAAGAACTACACTGTTGAATTGGTTTCACCACTGACCAACACGATTTCCCTTTTTCAATGCTTTAGAAGTAAGTTCAGGAAGTTGGAAAGTGACGTCAATAGAATTTTTATGAATATTTGGCTAGTTAGTTGTTGATATTAAAATGATGAATGAAAATGGGGTCGAGTTGTAAGATCCGTCAAAAAAGCCCACAAAATACCAAAAGAATGCCTTAAAAATAGGCTGCTCATGTAACGTATTATCCTTAATCTTTTAAAAAAATCCGAGTTCAGAATATTGATCAGGGGTCAAAACCTGTTGGAAAATGGTCTTGGTGAATTTTTAGGATCCGTAGATCAGAAGAAGGATTTTCGAAGAATCCACAAAACAGTATGGTCTACGATAGGACCGCGTCGCGGACCTGGGAAGTAGGTCTGGCCGAATTTAAGTTTTTTTAAGGGCATTTTAGACTTTTTCTCAAATTATAAGTTAATGAACCTAGACGTTTTTAGAACCTAATTCATCTTTATAAATTAACCTAAACCTCTAATTCTATTCATTCTTCTATAATTGATCTATCAATTATTTCTCTCTCTACAAAAAGGCTCTCAAGGGTTTCCATTGAAGATTTCAAGCAAATTCACTCAATTTCTCCATCAAAATTCTCAAGTTCTTCCAAATTAATTGGTGTTCTCACTCAAGGTATGTGGATATTTATTCATGGATACTTTGATCCACGAAGCCCAATCAATTTCTCAAGGTTTTCTATCAAATTAAAGTATGGTATTTTATGGGTTTTCTGATCTATATTTCAATTACATGAATTTTGATTTATAGTATGATCATGAGACTATTTTGATATAAATTGACGTTTATTTAATTAAATTGAAGAGTTTTTCTATGAATTCTCCTATTTTGATTTTTAGGGTTCATGATGTAAATTATAAGTATCTATATTTATACTTCTAAAGGATATTATCTATATGAATTATGTATGAGCTGATATGAAGTTTATGATCATGCATGTTTTAAAATTAATTTCATGATTTTCAAGTCAATTGATCATGCATTCATGTCATACCCTAATTTCAAGTTCAAGCTATGGTCATGAATTTTCAAAGTATGAATTATGACTTTGTATTTCTATTATGATCATGAATTATAAGTATGTTTCAAATTATGGAATTTCATGCAAGTTATGAAGTAAGGTGACTTAGGTCCCTATGTGGTGACCTAAGACCTAATGATATGAATTATGCAAAAACGATTGTAATGATGAAAGGATAATTCTCACATTACATGTATGTTATGAAAATGATCTACTCTATGATTTCAAGCCTATGATCATGACTATGATATATGATATTATTATCTTATGTTATGTATGTATTCTGTGGGATTTGACTTAGCACCGAGTGGACTTGAGGTGGGGGCCCTACCAAAAGTCTTAGTAGCAGCCTCATATCTCATAAACTACATACCACCGTAGGTTGCCTTTATGATCTAGCTAGTGGATCAACAAATAGCACATGTTCATGATTATGAGTCTACCTTGACAAAGTAGCCTCCTTCTTCTTGATGTGGGTGTCATTGGATTCCATGTTATAGCTCGCATGGTCGTATTATCGGTTATGGTTCCTATCTCATATATGTATGATCACTTAAGTATGTTATGACTTGAATTTTTTTTAATGCTTTGGTCAATTATGATTTTCTCATGACTTTACGTATTCTATTTTATCATGTGTTTTATGTGACCTTTGTATTCTATGATTTACGTTAGATGTCATGCCCTCATACTTAGTACATTCCAACATACTAATGCATACTTTTTGCCTACATTGTCTCATAATGTAGGGGGTGAGGTTGAAGATCCTTATCGTCCATGTAACTAGTAGGCGTTCCTATCCGAAGGTGTTGTGGTGAGTCCTCATTGATTGGGGACTAGTTTTAAGTTGGTTACTGTAATTCTTTTCAAAAGAATTTTATTTACGTTTTTTATTGAGGGTGAGCTAGGGACATGTCTTAGCCCCTGCCCATACTCATGTTTAGAGGCATCTAGTTGGACATATGTCTGAGTCTATGTTGTTATAAGACATTTTCAGATTTCTATTCATGGTTTTAGAGTCTTTTATGATGTTTCCGCTTTTATATTTTTTCTTATGTATGCTTATGATATGTACAAGAGGCTTTATTGGATCCCTTTGGGGTTTTGATCGCCATGTTATGACTAGGCCCTAGGTTGGGTTATGAAAAACTTGGTATCAGAGTACAAGGTTTTGCAAGTTTACTAGGGTGTCCAACATTCCGCGTCAAGTAGAGTCTTATTCATGGGTGTGAAGCGCGCCACACTTATGAGTAAGAGTATATGAGGCATTTAGTAATTCTCACTTATTTCATGATCCATGTCGTGCTATAAAGTTTACATTAAGACTACTTTTCCCTAACAGTCTTTTTTTGTAATTTTCAGAAAGATGGCTCCAAGAAGGACACCATTTCCAAGGGGAGAGAATGTTAATAAAGCCCAAGCTCCTCCGGCTCCTCAAGACAATGGTCCTCTACTGTACCAAGTGACTAATGCATAGTTCCAAACCATTATAACTATGCTAGCTAGTATAGTGACCAACCAAGGTGTCGTGGCTCCTCCTAATGTTCCTACTCCAGCCTCAAGACTAAGGGACTTTGCACGAATAAATCCTCCATAATTTCATAGCTCAAAGGTTGATGAGGATCCTCAAGATTTCATTGATGAGGTCTACAAGATAGTGAGTATTATGGGGGTGACTTCAGAAGAAAAAACGGACTTGGAGGCGTACCAACTCAAAGGTGTCGCTTAACTATGGTACACTCAATGGAAGTTGGAGAGGGTGGATGATGGTCCTATCAAATGGGAAGCTTTAAAACTTTCTTTCCTTGATCACTTTTCCCACTTGAGTTAAGTGAGGCTTAAGTGTTGGAGTTCATAAATCTTCGACAAGACAATATGGGGATGAGGGACTATACCCTCAGGTTTACTAAGCTATCCAAGTATGCTCCTTCAATGGTTGATGATCCATGTGCCCGAATGAGTAAATTCATATCGAGGGTGTATGACTTGAATGCCAAGGAATGTCGCACCGCTATGCTTCTTAAAGATATGGACATATCTCGGCTCATGACTTTTGCCGAACAAATTGAAGGAGAAAAGATCAAAGAAATGAGGATGAGGGATTCTAAGAGGGATCGGTATGAAGGTGGTACCATTATGCTTGTTAAGGAGATGGACATATCTCGGCTCATGACTTTTGTCGAACAAATTGAAGGAGAAAATCTCAAAGAAATGAGGATGAGGGATTCTAAGAGGGCTCGGTATGAAGGTGGATTTTCCAATGCTAGGACCATTGGTAGAAGTGGACGCTCTCATCAAGTCCAAAGCTCGGGGAAGAATTTTTCTAAGGATAGGGTGCCATACCCTAAAGCTCAAGGTGAAGAAGGTGCAAATGCTATTACCCTTCTCTTCCAAAATGTGCAAAGTGTGGAAAGAATCATGGAGGAAAGTGCTTGATTGGAACAGGTGCTTTTTATGGATGTGGAAAGATGGGCCATAAGTGATCCGAGTGCCCTCTTGTAGCCAACAAAGGTGGAGATGGTCGTCCTATAGGAGGCCAATTCAATAAGGCGCCCAAGCTCAACCTAAGGGTGGCTAATTTAATAACCACTTCTATGCTCTTCATGCTAGGCAAGGGGTTGATGAGTCTCCCGATGTGGTCATGGGTATGTTACGAGTCTTTAACTTTGATGTATAAGCATTGCTTGATTCGGGTGCCAACTTGTCTTTTGTTGATCCTTACATTGCTATGAGATTTGATGTGTTACCCGAAGTGTTAATACAACGTTTCTCGGTTTATACTCCCATTGGTGTGTCGATATTAGCTAAGAGAGCTTATAGAAATTATCCTGTATGAGTCTTGCACAAAGTTATTCCATGTGACCTTGTTGAACTTGGTATGAAAGATTTCAACATCATTCTTTGTATGGATTGGTTACATGCCGCTTACACATCTATATATTGTAGAACTCATGTGGTTAAATTTCACTTCCCTAATGAGCCTATTCTTGAATGGAAAGGAAATGATTTAGTAGTTAAGGGTCGATTCATCTCTTGTATTAAGGCTCGGAAAATAATTTCCAAAGGGTGCATTTATCATATTGTGCTAGTTAGGGACATTGATTCCAAAACTCCTAATCTTGAGTCAGACCCTATAGTTAATGAGTTTTCCAACGTGTTTCCCGATGATTTACCCGGTATTCCTCTCAAAAGGGAGATTGACTTTGGCATAGATATCCTTCCCGATACCCAACCTATCTCTATTCCTCCTTACCATATGGCTCCGGCAGAACTTAAGGAGTTGAAAGAACAATTGAAGGATTTGTTGGATAAGGGTTTTATAAGACCAAGTATTTCACCATGGGGTGCCTCCATGTTATTTGTGAGGAAGAAAGATAGGTCACTTCGAATGTGCATAGACTACCAATAATTGAATAAGGTCACCATAAAGAACAAATATCCAATCCCAAGGATAGATGACTTGTTTGATCAATTACAAGGAGCAAGCTATTTTTCTAAGATTGGCCTCCGTTCCGATTATCATCAATTGAGGGTAAGGGAGTGTGATATTCCCAAGATGGCCTTTCGGACAAGGTATAATCATTTTGAATTTGTAGTAATATCTTTTGGGTTGACAAATGCTCCAGCTTATATTCATCGATTTGATGAGTCGCATTTTCAAGCCATATTTGAATATGTTTGTAGTGGTGTGTATTGATGATATCTTGATTTACTCTTGAAATGAGGAAGATAATATGGGTCACTTGAGGATTGTGTGGCAAACATTGAGGGAAAAGAAACTATTCTCTAAATTTAGTAAGTGAGAATTTTGGCTAAGAGATGTTGCATTTCTTGGCCCTGTGGTGTCCGGTGATGGATTAAAGTAGATCCAAAGAAAATGGAGGCAGTTAAAAATTATACTAGACCATTATCTACTTCGGATATTAGAAGCCTTTTGGGCTTATCCGGATATTACAAAAGGTTTGTTGAAGGGTTTTCATCGATTGCTTTGCCTTTAACTAAGTTTACACAAAAGAAGGCAAAATGTCAATGGTCGGAAGAATGTGAGAAAAGTTTCCAAATATTGAAAGATCGTGTTACGTCAGCTCCTATTTTGACATTGCCCGAAGGTTCAGATGGGTTTGTTGTTTATTTTGATGCTTCACATATTGGTTTGGGTTGTGTCTTTATGCAAAATGGTAAGGTCATAGCCTATGCATCTAGGCAACTTAAAGTACATGAAAGAAACTATCCAATCCATGACCTTGAACTTGCGGTGGTTGTGTTTGCATTAAAAATTTGGCGTCATTATCTTTACGGGGTGCATATTGATGTATTTACCGACCATAGAATCTTGTAATATGTGCTTAGTCAAAAGGACTTAAACCTTAGGCAAAGGAGGTGGCTTGAACTCCTAAAAGACTATGACATGAGCGTATTCTACCATCCGAGTAAGGCAAATATTATAGCTGATGCTCTTAGTTAGTTGTCGATGGGTAGTGTCGCACATGTTGAGGAAGGTAAAAGGGAATTAGTCAAAGAGGTCCATAGATTGGCACTTTTAGGTGTGCATTTGGTTGATTCCAATGATGTAGGTGTTCTTATACATAATGTTTCGGAATCATCTCTTGCGGCATAAGTCAAGGCCAAGCAAGACAATGATCAAACTTTGGTCGAATTGAAGAAGTTGGTTGCCAAAAAGTCCATTGAGTCTTTCTCCCTAGGAGAAGATGGGGTACTACATTACCAAGGTCGGTTGTGTGTTCCAAATGTTGATGGAATAAGAGAGTTGATATTGAATGAGGTCCATAGTTCTCGATATTCAATTCATATGGATGCACCAAGATGTATCGTGACTTAAGCAAAGTGTATTAGTGGAATGGCATAAAGAAGGACATAGCGGAATTCGTGGCTAAGTGTCCTAATTGCCAACAAGTGAAAGTTGAACATCAAAGGCCAGGAGGTCTATCTCAAGAAATCGAAATTCCTACGTGGAAGTGGAAAGATGTGAATATGGACTTTGTCACAGGTTTGCCTCATACTAGAATACAACATGATTCTATTTGGGACATTGTGGACCGAATGACCAAATCAACGCATTTTCTACCGGTCAAAACTTGTTATGGTGCCGAAGAATATGCTAAGTTGTAAATACATGAACTTGTGAAACTTGATGGTGTTCCTTTGTCGATTATATCAGATAGAGGTACTCAATTTAGTTAACATTTTTGGAAGTCATTTCAAAAAGGTCTTGGCACTAAAGTCAAGCTAAGTACCGCTTTTCATCCTCAAACCGATGGGCAAGCCGAGAGAACAATTCAAACCTTGGAGGATATGTTAATGTCATGTGTGATTGACCTTAGAGAGAGTTGGGATGACCATTTTCCATTGATTGAGTTCGCCTACAATAATAGTTCTCACTCTAGCATCCAAATGGTTCCTTTTGAAGCTTTGTACGGGAGAAGATGTAGGTCTCCGGTGGGGTGGTTTGAAGTTAGTAAGATGGCATTGATTGGTCCAGATTTGGTAATTGATGCAATGGAGAAAGTAAGGCTCATAAGAGGAAGATTAAAAATGGCTCAAAGTCATCAAAAGTCCTATTCGGTTTGGTAAGAAAGGGAAGTTGAGCCCTAGATATATAGGACCTTATAGTATATTGAAGCATATTGGTAAGGTAGCATATGAGTTAGATTTTCCACTTGAGTTGGCTTTGGTTCATCCGGTATTTCATGTGTCGATGTTGAGGAAGTTTGTGGGTGATCCAAATTCAATTGTACCAAGGGAGAACGTGAGTATTGAAGAGAATTTGACTTACGAGGAGGTCCCGATTGAGATTTTAGACTGCCAAGTGAAGAGGTTGAGAAATAAAGATGTTGCATCTGTCAAAGTGTTGTGGAGGAATCAAACATGAATAAATCGATTAAACTTCTATGCTTCAGTTCCATATGTCATTCATATACATGCATGATTCATGAAAATAATTTCTCTCAAGGACTATGCTTTATTTTACGTACGAAGTTTACACGGTCTATGAATTTTTCAAGGTGTCCTTATGTCCATGTTGGGTTTTTAAATCCTTTTTTTCCCATGTCTTTCCTATATTAGCTAAATCTCATTCGAGGATGAATTTTCTCAAGGGGAGATATTGTAAGATCCCTCAAAAATGCCCTCAAAATAACTTAAGAATGCCTTGGAAATAGGCCGCTGATGTAATGCATTATCTTAATCTTTTAAGAAAATCCGAGTTCGGAATATTGATTAGGGGGTTAAAACCTATGAGAAAATGGTCTCAGTGGATTTTTAGAACACGTAGATCAAAATAAGGATTTTTGAAGAATCCACAAAATAGTATGGTCCGCGACAGGACCGTGTCGTGGACCTGGGAAGCAGTTTTGGTCAAATTTAAGTTTTTTAAGGGCGTTTTAGACTTTTCCCAAATTATTAGTTAATGAACCTAGACGTTCTTAGGACCTAATTCAACTCTATAAATTAACCTAAGCCTCTAATTCTATTCATTCTTCTACAATTCATCTGTAAAATATTTCTCTTTCTACAAAAAGGCTCTCAAAGGTTTCCATTGAAGAGTTCAAGCAAATTCACTCAATTTCTCCATCAAAATTCTCAAGTTCTTCCAAATTAATTGGTGTTCTCACTCAAGATATGTGGGTATTAATTCATGGATCCTGTCATCCATGAAGCACAATCAATTTCTCAAGGTTTTCTATCAAATTAAAGTATGGTATTTTATGGGTTTTCTGATCTATATTCCAATTGCATGAATTTTGATTTAAAGTATTATCATGAGACTATTTTGATATAAATTGATGTTTATTGAATTAAATTAAAGAGTTTTTCTATGAATGAAAATGGGGTCGAGTTGTAAGATCCCTCAAAAAAGCCCACAAAATACCAAAAGAATGCCTTAAAAATAGGCTCCTCATGTAACGTATTATCCTTAATCTTTTTTAAAAATCCGAGTTCAGAATATTGATCAGGGGTCAAAACCTGTTGGAAAATGGTCTTGGTGAATTTTTAGGATCCGTAGATCAGAAGAAGGATTTTCGAAGAATCCACAAAATAGTATGGTCTGCGACAGGACCGCGTCACAGACCTGGGAAGTAGGTCTGGCCGAATTTAAGTTTTTTAAAGGGCATTTTAGACTTTTTCTCAAATTATAAGTTAATGAACCTAGACGTTTTTAGGACCTAATTCATCTTTATAAATTAACCTAAACCTCTAATTCCATTCATTCTTCTATAATTGATCTATCAAATATTTCTCTCTCTACAAAAAGGCTCTCAAGGGTTTCCATTGAAGACTTCAAGCAAATTCACTCAATTTCTCCATCAAAATTCTCAAATTCTTCCAAATTAATTGGTGTTCTCACTCAAGGTATGTGGGTATTTATTCATGGATACTTTGATCTACGAAGCCCAATCAATTTCTCAAGGTTTTCTATCAAATTAAAGTATGGTATTTTATGGGTTTTCTGATCTATATTCCAATTACATGAATTTTGATTTATAGTATGATCATGAGACTATTTTGATATAAATTGACGTTTATTTAATTAAATTGAAGAGTTTTTTTATGAATTCTCCTATTTTGATTTCTAGTGGTTCATGATGTAAATTATAAGTATCTTGATTTATACTTCTAAAGGATATTATCTATATGAATTATGTATGAGCTGATATGAAGTTTATGATCATGCATGTTTTAAAATTAATTTCATGATTTTCAAGTCAATTGATCATGCATTCATGTCATACCCTAATTTCAAGTTCAAGCTATGGTCATGAATTTTCAAAGTATGAATTATGACTTTGTATTTCTATTATGATCATGAATTATAAGTATGTCTCAAATTATGGAATTTCATGCAAGTTATGAAGTAAGGTGAATTAGGGCCCTATATGGTGACCTAAGTCCTAACGATATGAATTATACAAAAATGATTGTAATGATGAAAGTACAATTCTCACATTACAAGTATGTTATAAAAATGAGCTACTCTATAATTTCAAGCCTATGATCATGACTATGATATATGATATCATGATCTTATGTTATGTATGTATTCTGTGGGATTTGACTTAGCACCGAGTGGACTTGAGGTGGGGGCCCTACCAAAAGCCTTAGTAGCAGCCTCATATCTCATAAACTACGTACCACCGTAGGTTGCCTTTATGGCCTAGCTAGTGGATCCACAAATAGCACATGTTCATGATTATGAGTCTACCTTGACAAAGTAGCCTCCTCCTTCTCGATGTGAGTATCATCGGATTCTATGTTATAGCTCGCATGGTCTTATTATCGGTTATGGTTCCTATCCCACATATGTATGATCACTTAAGTATGTTATGACTTGAATTTATGTTTTTTTATACTTTGGTCAATTATGATTTTCTCATAACTTTACGTATTCCAACTTATCATGTGTTTTACTTGACCTTTGCATTCCACAATTTAAGTTGGATTTTTTTTATGGGCCTGAAAAAAAAAGCATTTTCATTTTCTCTACTCTTCACACCCTCATACTTAGTATATTCCAATGTAGTAATGCATACTTTTTACCTACATTGTCTCATAATGTAGGGGTTGAGGTTGAAGATCCTTATCGTCTACGTAACTAGTAGGCGTTCCTATCCGAAGGTGTTGTGGTGAGTCCTCATTGACCTTGGACTAGTTTCAAGTTGGTTACTGTTTTTCTTTTCAAAAGACTTTTGTTTACATTGTACATTGAGAGTGATCTAGGGAAATGTCTTAGCCCCCACCCATACTCATGTTTAGAGGCATCTAATTGGATATATGTTTGAGTCTATGTTGTCATAAGACATTTTTCAGATTTCTATTCATGGTTTTAGACTCTCTTATGATGTTTCCGCTTCTATATTTTTCCTTATGTATGCTTATGATATGTCCAAGAGGGTTGGTTGGATCCCTTGAGGGTTTCGATTGCCGTGTTATGACTATATCCTAGGTCGGGTCATGACAGGAGTAATGGTTTAGAGGGACTAAAGTTTTTGGACAAAATGATTTAAATCATATTTTTTTATTTAGGTAGGGGTCGCGGGTCGAGTTAGTGATATTAAGGTTACTAGGCTTTACAAAACTTGTCTATGGACCGTAGTCATTTCTAGGATCTATAGATGGGTTTTGTATGTTGAATCAACACTTAGAAAAATTGAGATATATACATGGGGTCTATGAGCACAGGCTACGAACCATGGTGTTTTATACGATTCGTAGTGTATAGTCGTAGTCTTAAAGTTGCAGCAGGTCCTGGACTCTGGCTTCTACAAACACTAACTATGATATGTCAATAGATGCACCACTCATAGAGAGGGTTCATAATACAATCCCTTCATGATGTCAAGTTTCCCAGGGTTCTACAGACAATGTCTATGAGACGTAGGACAAATTATGACTCGTAGAAACAATCCGTAGAGCCTTCTGTACTTAAAATTTTAGCTTTTTTCTTTTGATCCCTGCACATATAACAACTGTTAGGCCTACCTTTTTCTATTTCTTGACTCTATTTGACACAGACCCTAATTTAACCTATACTATCCTAAAAAGTAAGACTAAAAAGTGAAAATTGCAAAGAAAAAAAATTGAAAAAATATCTAGGGTTGCCTCCCAACTGGTGCTTGATTTAATGTCGTGGTACGACACAGACTCTTTGGTTACTCAGACTTCACCCAGAGCCCATACTTCAATGATCTTGATCTCTTCCTCAATGCCCATATAAGCTTTATTCTTTTCCCTTTACTTTGAACCTCATTCCATCACTATTCTCCTATTCAACTGGACCATGTGTGAATACTTGAACAACTCATAATGGTCCTACACACTTTGACTTGAGTTTTCCAGGAAATAAATGCAAACTTAAGTTGAATAGAAACACCAAATCTTTGGGTGCAAATGCTCTCTTTCAATCTTTTGGTCATGATACTTCTTCATTCTCTCCTTGTATTTAGGAATAACTCATTAAGCTCATTAAGTTGATTCATCCTTTGTTTTAATGCAACATTGTAATATAGATTCAACTTTTTTAGCGCCCACATGGGTTTGTGCTCCAACTCTAAGGGAATATGACAAGACTTCCTAAAAACTAACTGGTTAGGTGACATACCTATGGGAGTCTTAAATGCAGTATAGTATGCCCATAAGGCTTCATCAAGCTTTCTCAACCAATTTGTTCTATTCACATTTACCGTCTTTGTAAGGATTTGCTTGATGTCATGGTTTGAGACTTCAACTTTCCCACTAGTGTATGGATGGAGAGGTTGCCACACTATGTCGAACTCCATACTTCTCGAGCAATGCTTTATACAACCTATTGGAAAAGTGGGATCCTTCATCGTTGATTATTGACCTTGGTGTACCAAATCTAGAGAAGATATTTTTTTTGAGGAATGTAGTGACACTCTTTGCTTTATTTTTAGAAAGTGCTACAACTTCCACCTATTTAGACACATAGTTAACCGCAACTAGTATGTACTTCATCCCATTCGCATTCACAAACGATCCCCATAAAGTCAATCCCCCATACATCGAACAATTGAATCATCAGAATAAGAGTGATTGGGAGTTCATGTTTCCTTAAAATGCCTCCTTATTTTTGACAACTATCACATGATTTGGAGAAATCATGAGCATCCTGATGAATGGTAGGCCAGTTGTACCATCATTGCAATATCCTATAGGCTATCCATATACTATTATGATGACCTCTAACATGTGATGAATGTCGATCTTATATGGTTCTTCCCAGAAAAACTTTTCACATCAGATATAAACTTTCAGCATTGGTGAACAAACAAATCAAAAGGTACCATATCACTTACCAAGTAATTTGCAACTTTTGCAAACCACAAAATTAGATCATGTGATGCTGCTAAAACTTACTCGTTCAGGAATATGTCACTTATCTCAACCCCATCTCTTAACTTCAGCATTTCCTCTTTTTCTAGTCTGTACAAGTGACCGGCAACCTAATTTTCAATTCCTTTTTAGTCTCTAATTTTGATGTCAAACTCTTGCAAAAGTAGCACCCAGCGAATCAGTCTTGGCTTCATATCCTTCTTTGTTATAAGTTATCTTAATGCAACATGATAAGTATGTACAATGACTTTCATTCCAAGCAAGTAGGATCTGAACTCTTTGAATGCGAAGACCACGACTAAGAACTCTTGTTCGGTAACTGTGTAGTTCCTTTTGGGCAACATAAAGGGCTTTGCTAGCATAGTATATGGGATAAAGAATCTTCTCATGCCTCTATCCTAACACTATGACAAGTGCCACCCCATTCGCATGACATAAAACTTCGAATAGTTGTTCCCAATTTGGGGCAATGATGATAGGTGTTGAAATCAACTTTTCTTTCAAGTCATCAAGCACATTCTATCTTAGCGAAGTCTTTGATGCATCTACGATAAAATTACATGTACCAGAAAGCTTCTAACACTCTTTACAGAGATAAGAGGGGGCAACCTTTTGATCATCTCAATCTTTGTTCGATCAACTTCAATGCCTTTGTTCAAGATCTTATGGCCAAGCACTATGCCTTTATTTCACCATGACACTTCTACCAATTGAGCACAATACTGCATTTTTCACACCTCTTTAGTATATCACCTATATGAGCTAAGCAATCATTGAATAAGTCACCTACCACCAAATATTATCCATAAAAACTTCGATTGTTTCCTTTACAATGTCTAAAAATATGGACACATGTAACATTGAAAATCCCCACTAGTGCATTACACAATCCTAATATTTTCCTTTTGAAGTGAAGTTCCTATACGTGCAAGTTAAAGTAGTTTTATCTTGATCTTCAGGTGCGATTGATATCTGATTGTAGCCGGAATAACCATCAAGAGAACAATACCATCCTTTACTAACAAGATGGTCTAACATTTGGTTCATGAATGACATTGGTAAGTGGTCTTTCTCTTTCGATGCATTCAACTTATGATAGTACATACATACTCTCCAACCAGTGACTGGCCTCATCAAAATGAGCTCATTCTTTACATTCAGCACCACAGTGATTCTTCTCTTCTGTCGGAAGACATTGAATAGGACTTACCATTTACTGTCAACAATTACATAAACCACTCTAGCATCTAGCCACTTGATAATCTCCTTCTTAACGACCTCTTGCATAGGTGGATTAAGGCTCTTCTCCTCTGGTGATCAATGCTAGGTTGGTAGTCAGGCATGAGTTAGATTTTGTGAGAACGTATACTCAGTGGGATACCTATGAAATTAAAAATAGACCATCTAATCGCTCTTTTAAAATTTCTCAAGACCGATTTCAATGTTATAACTTACCTTTAATCTAGATCAGCAACTATAATGACCGACAATGTGTTTTTGGGTCCCAAGAACACATATTAAAAGTGAGAAGGAAGGGCTTTGAGCTCTATGTTTGAGTTTCATCAATAGACCATTTTTAGGCGCAGTTGCTTTGTCCTTCAAATCTAAGTCGAGCTTCTTTGGTGCAAAATTGTACTTTCCCATACCATCAAGTACATTAACCATATCCTTAGACTCTCCATCAAAATTCATGATCACTATCGCTAATGCTTCAATACCCAATCTCTCCTCAATAAGTATTTTTGGTTGCACCTCATCAACAAGATTAGTCATGGAAACTACTAGCATATCATTATGATTCTTCATTTATTGACACATATTGAAAATCACCCCTTCATTATTCTATCTAAACTTCAGTTATCTAGTCTCCATGTCAACTAGAGCATGCCTAGTGGCTAAGAATGACCTTCTAAGAATAATAGGAACCTCAAAATCAACCTCGTAGTCGAGAATAACAACATATGATGGAAATATGAATGATTCAACCTTCACCAAAACATCATAAAGAATGCCTATAGGAATCTTCACCGTACGATTTGCCATAAGCAGACACATTGATATTAGTTTAGGGGCTTCCAAGCATAACTATCGAAAATACTACTAGCAATATCAGATTAATGCTATCACCCAGGTCACATAAAGCTTCAGCGAAGTTTAACGCTGCAATAGTGCATAGTATAGTGAACACTCTAAGATCCTCCTTTTTTCATGAGTGAATGAATGGCAATTGCAGTACAATGACATAAGTTGTTAGAAGGTTTGAAGCTCATTGTTCTCTTCTTTGTAACAAGGTCCTTCATAAGTTCTGCATATCTAGGTATCTAATCCAACACTTCAATAAGAGGTATATTAATTGATATATGTTTCAACATGGAGATAAATTTATGATATTTTCCATCCTTAGCTTTGTCTCTCAATCTCTGAAGAAAAGGCGGGGGATGTCACGACATAGAAATTAGAGTTGAAATGACTTCTTTTTATAGTCAACCGCAACATTAAAGTTTATTTCTCAACCTATCGCCCACAAGTTTCTATTATAAATTGGAAGATCTATCATCCCTACTAAAATCAGAGTCATATGTATCATCCACATTTACTTGTATTGGGGATCCTCTGTTTGGGAACCACTTCAAGTGGTTACTACCATGTATCGTCATTCTTTGGATTCTGGTTTGTATTTCTTGGGAGTGTTCCTTTTTGGTATGGATTTAAGGGCGAGGAAATCTGTCCTAATTGCTGCTTAAAATGTTTGATGGATTTAGAATGTGACTCTACTTTTATATTTATATCAAATAGATCATTGCGTATCTCCTTGAGATTTTCCTCCATAGAGTTGTACTTTTTATTATCTTGGCCATCATGTTTTCAATACTTTCAATTCATGATCCTCCATCTTGATTGCCATATGGGATATATGTACCAATTTTTTCATTTATGTTAGTATCTGTCCTTTCCCAACAACCTTCTCTATCTTGGTTGATATTTTGATCATTATATCTATTTCGGTTGTAGTGATTATCATGATTGTCGTTCCCTCTCAATTATAGTTGTTTTCGTTGTTGTAGTGGCCTTCTCATTTGAAGTTGTTATAGTTCTGATCTAGATTCCCTTGACCTTGGCACTAAGTATTTTTCTCGGAAGCTTGGGCGTTAGTCCGGAAACTCCCTATAAGCTCATTCACGTATTATGCATCTTTCTCATATCCAAAATCAATATGTGTTGGCATCATGCCTTTTAAGTGTATCACATTTATTTTTTCTGAACCCATGATTTTGAAAGCCAACTTAAATTCCATTCTTAATCGTGCTATTTCCTAGAGTACCTCCTCATTTAATAGCCTTGAACTTTGGTTAGTTCCATCTGCAAAGGTTCTCCTTATAGTTTATGTGTCCCTATTACTCCATGCTCTATTCATTTTAGAAACACGATCAAGTCTCTCAGTAGCTTCCTCAAAAGTGTTAGCCATCAATGTTTCTCCAGTGATGGTGTTTGCAACTATTTTCCTATTGTTATCCAATGCTTTGTAAAATATCTCAAGAAGAGACTCATCGGTGATTCTGTGATTTGGTACACTCCTCAAATACTTTGTAAACCTTTCCTATGCATCACTTATTGACTCTCCCAGTATTTGTTGGACGTTGTTGATTCTGTCTTTTAGCTTAAGTTTTTTTGACAATGGGAAATATTTTTCTATAAAAGCCCCATGAAACTGCTCCCAAGTAGTGATGGAGTTGTATGACAGCTCTATAAGCCAATTAGTTTCTTTGCTTCTACATGATAGTAGAAACATGCACAATCCAATGATGTCCATATTCAAATTTGGGATTTCCAACACTGCTCTTCCAGACAAATACCATATGATTCAGATGAGGGTATGGATCTGCACATGGCAAGCTTACAAACAATCCTTAACATTGGAGCATCTGAATGAAGCCACTAGAAACATTGAATTTTTCTCCGAGAGGTAATGGAGGTAACACGATGGCACCCATAGTCCCAATTGCATCACAATTGACCTCATAATTGTTCCATATACAAAAGTCAGGTCTCTGTAAGGGAGGATGACAGTTTCTCGCTATCAGTTGGTTGTTATGAACATTCCATGGTGGTTTTAGGGGAGGATTTTGGTGATCATCCTCATCTTCCATTCTTAGCCATTTTGCGATTTCTTCTTCCATTTCATGACCACCGTTGTTATCCATTCTCCTTAGAGATCTTTGAATTTTAGGATTAAATGGAATAATGGGTTTGCCTTGACCCCACGTATTTTGCATGCACTAGAACTCAACCCTTTTAAGCACAACAAAAAATAAATGAAAACATAAATCCGAAAATAATGACAACTAGTCAAACAACACAATTAATCTAATCTAAAAGACGTGCCAAAATTTGATACACCCAAATTATACATCCAAAAGAAGTATAAAGTGGTCATTTTTCAAATAAAGAACCTAACAAAGATCCGGATCGTCCCCCAAGGAATGAGGTTTAGATTTAGTTTAATTATTAATTATTCATACTTGTAGTCATATTATTTTCATAAATAGAGGAGGGGGGTTACGTAAAATAATTAATTGTATCGATCGCAAGTAACATGATTCAAAGTAAGACTTTACTGTGTTTGAATTAAATAACAGGCGAGACTAGAGTATATGTGTTTCCTACAAATCCTTAACCTAGTATAACCATATATTAGTAATCCCTTTCTAGTGTGTAACATGCCAGATAGGTAACTTAATTTCACCTAAGTGGTTGGTCCTAAATAAGTGATTATCACCACACAACTCTTTCCATCTAGGGGTGTATTCTTTACTAACCCTTACAAGTGATCCTAGATTAACTATTCCTTTGTCCGTTCAAGCTATTAGATAAGAGTTGATAGCCTCAAATCTATATTGTATAATCCCTTTTCCCATTCATTACCATCTTGGTTTGTTAAGCAAGAATAAGGCGACTTCTAACGTGTGCACCCATTAAAAAGTAATCAAAGCGAAGAGAAACACAATACATGCACACTAAGAACAAATTACGATTTATTAGATTTATATCATTAGTTCTTCATGGTTCCCACAACCCTAGTTATGGAATTAGATACTCATAATTAATTGATCACAATTCATAATAATTTGGTTAAAATAAATCATGAACTTACAATAATGAGTATGAAAATCTAAAATCTTCAATTGAATTTCAAAGTCAAATTCAATGATAAAATTCCATGAATTCAAGATTTAAAGACAAAAGTTGTTCATGGTTTAATCCAAACTCAAAATATGTGTAACATAATAAACAAAACACAAATGTGTACATATAGACATCCAATCCTAAATAAATAAAATATGGGAAAATTAGGTCGGAAAACATCTACAACTCATGACCTATAGGTCATATAGTTCCTTTGTGGAAATAGTTTTAAGTTAGTATTCAACGTCTTTTATACGAATGGGACCTATGGTACATAGATCATTACACTGTCCATCTTTTTCATTCATAGGGCAAGTGCGTACTTTTCCTTCTTGGTCATCTTCCATGGATAGAGTTTTGGTATGATGATTTTTAGGTTCTAGGGAGTAAATTTTGCATGTTTTGATAAATTTACCTTAGCTTATGAGGACTCAACTTTTTAACTAATTAAAATTATTTACACTTATTTAATGCTTGATTGTGTTAATATCGTGTTGTAGTTAGGTTAGTATTGAATCTCCCACCAAAGGTTTAGTATTGGTACCACTCACGACAGATCAAGATCGTAACAAAGTTTGTATTAGAGACCTAGGTTCATTTATCTTGTCATACCTAAATAAGTCTAGTAGAGTCTTGCAGAATAGTACGTAGATGTATGCACTCTTCTTCGAGAGGCTATATGTGTTTAGAAAATCTCTCAATTTTTTTTCTCCCTTCTTGCTATAACTTGATTCTAATTAATATCTACTAATCCAAATTGATTTTTAATCTCTTCTATTATTCAGTCCACGAGATGGTTAGTACTAGTCTCAAATGTGCAATAATAATAGCTCTGATAAATGAGCCAAATGGAGTCAACGTTGAGAGAATATAACATAGGTAGGGCAGATGAAGGGGAAGGGGCAGAGGCAGAGTGAGTGCAACGACCGCCAGGGGTAAAGCTCATATTGAGAAGGTACCAAGAGAAGCAACTCCTCCCACACCTAAGATTATATGGAAGGAAATGTTAAGGTTTAATTTGAGGAGGATGCAGATCCAGAGCTGAAAGAACAAGATGGGATTACTGGTGTTTTCTCTTTGGACTCAGGAGTTGTTCAGCAGGTATTGTCTTTTCTGAGTGGGTTGGCCGGTTCTAGGGTCACTCCCAGTATGCAAGATTCTAAAGACCCAACTAATCATCCTGTAGTTACTATGACCCCTAAGATAGATGGATCATTGGTTACTGATGCCTTCTTCTATCCACATTTGGTCCTTGTGATGACTAGCACTGAGCACAAGATGCAGATCAAGTTCTTAAAGGTAAAAGTTCCAATTTTCCATTGTTTTGAAAGCTAGGATGCTTGTGAATTCATTTTTTTCTGCTATGATAGACTTTCAGAGGTTGGGTATTATGCACAAGTATAGAGTTAAATTCGTGACCTTCCAGCTTCTAAGTAAGGCAAAATAGTGGTGGATAGCCTTTATAGAATATCGATCATCATTATTTCATCCACTCACTTGAACACTAGTCAATTCCTTGTTCTTAGAGAAATATGTGCCTAGACTTTGAGGGATTCAAAATAGGAAAATTTTATACCTCTTGAGGAAGATAGAATGGATATTGCTGCCTAGAAGGCTAAGTTCCATGCTCTATCTCGTTATGTTACACAGTTGGTGAGCATTGAGGAATCTGTTATTTGTTAAGGGTTTGAATTCTGCATTACAAGTTTTTTTGTATACATATGTCATGACCCAAGCTAGACCCTAAGCATGACATGGTGATCAGAGTTTTGAGAGACTCCAACCAAGCCTCTTAGCATACATGGCATGCATAAGGTAAGTGAAAATATCAATGATGTAATATTTGATCATTATTTGAAGTTGGTTTTGTGAAATTCTTTGAAAAGTGAAGGTTTTTGGAAAGATTTGAGTTTTTAAGGCTTAAGTTGTCAAATAGTGATTTTCGGTGTCATTTGGAGTTTCGATTCTTAGAATGAAATTCCACTTATTCTATCATATCCAAAATGTGGAATTTGGTCTAGGAGAATTGACATAATTAGATTCGGAGTGATGTCATGGATTTGAGGTCCTAAGGTGGAAATCGTTGAGTTTGTGAGTTTAGAATTGACTTTTGTAAACATTCGGAGTTTGAATGTTAAAAATTAAACTTCGATGACTCCGTTGGATTTGATGGACGATTTTAGGCCTAGAAGTACTCTTGGTTGAATTTTTTGAGGTCCCGAGATTAATTTGATATTTTTAGGGCCTAAAGGTAGTTTGGTTGTGAAATATCGGGTTTCTATCAGGGAGACTTTAAATTTAAATTTTGATGGTTCCATTGAATTTTGTATTGTAGCATATAAATTTTGTCTACAGGGGATTCTTTTCATGACTCGAATTAGGGCCTAGCTCTGACATGAAGATTAGGATTTCCGAAGAAACCCCAACCAAGTCTCTTAGCATATTATAAACATACATAAGGTAAATAATTAGCAAAAACTCGTAAAATCCCAAGAATATAGCATATATAAAGAGAATCATGACAACATAGAGTCATTACATAATATGCCGAACATGCCTCTACATGATTACATAGACAGGGACTAGGACATGTTCCTATCTTTCCCTCAAGAAAGTGATGATTTGACATAGAATAGTCTTAAACTTCAATATAGTCTAGAAATGACCATCAAAGAGAGAATGACTCTGCTTGCCCTCGAAGCATGAGGAATCACCATACAAATCTTCAAGATGGATCACCAACTAACCACACGAATAAGTTGGAACGTCCATCCCTACATTGTGATATATCGTAGGTAATATAATATGCCTTAGTACGTTGAATATACTAAGTATATAGATGATGCAATGCATAAATATAACCATGTTGTGCAAATGACCATTTTAAATAGCACGAGGAGAGAGTTAGTAAAATTATATGTAAGCATAGGAAAGGTCAAGCCACTTTAAATCAGAAGAGTATCTTATAAAACTAAAGGATAATACTAGTCTTGCAAAGAATCATAAGCACCATACATATGTGGGAGATAACCGTAACTGAAATTAAGACCATACGAGCCATAACATGAAATCTGATGATCCCCACATTGATAAGGGGGGAGGTTGCTTGCAAAGGTAGACTCCGTCCAATATTATCATCATTAAGTGGCATATGTGGATCCACTAGCTAGGCTATATTGTCAAACCTATGGTGGCAATGTAGTTTAAGGGACTTGAGGTTGCTACTAAGGCTTAGGTCGATCCCCCACCTCAAAGTCCTCTCAGTGCTAAGTCAACATCCCACAGAATACATATCATAACATAATCATAAATCATACTTTTCATAAATCACAAGCCTTTCACAATCATACTTCATAAACTTGATCATAGAAATAACTCTTTATCATGTGATTCATGTAATGTGGGTGTATGCCTTCATTATTACAAATCCTTTTCATAAAAAACATTAGGGTCTTAAGTCACCCTCATTTATGAAACTTAATTATATGTTTGAAATTCATGATCATATCTTATACTTGAAATTAGGGTAAACATGAATACATGATTAATTCACTTCAAAATTATGAAATTGGATTGAAAACATGCATGATTATATACTTTCTATTAGCCCACATAATTCATGAAGATAATATCATTTGAAAGTATAATTGAAAATACCCATAATTCATACCCTGAACCCTAAAATTCAATGTAGAAAAATCATAGAAAAACTATTCAATTCCATGCAATAACCAGCAATTTATATTAAGATAGGTTCATAATCATAGTTAGAATCATAATTCATTCAATTGGGATGAAGATCATAAAACCTATAAAAATATACACTTTAATTGATTGAAAAAAAATAAAAAATTTGTTGGACTCCCTGGGTTAAAGTACCTTAGGATCGATTACTCGCATACCTTAAATGAGAAGACCAAAGAATTTGGAAGAATAGTTTTAATGGAGAGCTTGAGTGAATTTATTGGAGGTCATTAATGGATTCCTTGAGAGCTCTTGTAGAGAGATAAATATTTGTATAAGTTAATTGTAGAAGAATTCGAGGTTTAGGATAGTTTATAGAGCTAAATTAGGTCCTAAAAACGTCCACATTCATTAATTCACAATTAGGAAATTCGGAAACTTTGAGAGTTGTGTATTTTAGTTGGTTTACTGATATCAGGTGCAACCTCTTTTTTGCGAGGTGAATGTCGCTAAAGTGACTCCCGCTTTTGTTACACGCCTATTGCTTTTGAAAAAGGTGTCACTTAAGTGGGGTTCGATTAAGCGACCCTTGTGTCTCTTAATCGACATTTGAGAGGGCTTAGCCAGAGTTTTGGATCATTTTCACCAATTTTGACTTTGGGAACTCGTGAGAAGGTGATTTAAAGGGATTTTTTCATGGGTATTTCATCGGGTAAGTTTTCTTAATCTAAAATCTACATTACCATTGTTTATATCATGATTTTGAAAATTTCTTCATGAACTTCAGGTTTTCTAAAATAGTGATTATGGGTTGTTTTGAACTCCATTTTTTAAGTGGTTTTTGCTTATGATTTCCAAATCCTTTCAGGGATCATTCTTATCCAAAAATTCCCAAATTTAAACCTCATTTTTGGAATTGGATATTTAAGTCATTTTGACCTTTCTACCTAAATTTTGTGTTTTTGGTGTTGTTAGATTCAACTTTTGATTGTGAGTCATTATTTGAATAGATTCTGGTGAGTTGAAGTCTATTCAGATGGAAAGGGCTCAAATACTTGATTGATCGGTTATTGACTAATACAAGTGAACTTCTAAAATCCATAAATCTTTTAGATTACTTGAACTTCCTTTCATATGTGTGGTAGGGTATAATAGGAACAAGGTTCTGGATGATAATCATGTGATTGTGCATAATGAAATATTGAGGTTAATAAAAAGACTATGTGTGCTATGATTGTGATAAGAAATGTGAACCTCTTAGCTTGAACTTCATGTGAACTTGATAAAATGCTATGATAGCCTTAATGTGTTTATGAACTTAATGAAATTATCTGTAACACCCCCTAAATATATTGTATATGATGTTCTAATTCTCAATGAAAATAATACAACTTTTATATTTTTGGCATAACTTTTCATAGGCTGGTCAAAATTAGATGGTTTAAATTTCTAAATAACTCCAACATCATTACCTACAACTTTTGGGAAGACCATATTTTATATTTTTGAGGTTACGTAGGTCAAATAAATAAATTATTACAAGACATGGTGTTGTGATGAAATGGAGTGTTTGTAGAAAAAAATCATATCTTACTGCAGGATGATCTAAATTGGTTGATTCTTGAATGACACGAAAGTAGACTTCTAGAGAAACAATTCAGATGGGACACCAAATCCTAATAAGGAAGTATCTTGTTCAAGCGCAGCTCCGAAAAAGGGTATTCCATTAAAATAAGGTTTATCTCACAAACCATGGAAAGATCTAGATCCATTTGACATCACCCATGACATCAATACTCCTCCATTTGAAATCACCCATGACATCACAATCTTCCATTAAAATTTGATAATTTTCTTTATAATTATTTTAATTATTATCAGGTACCTCCTTCAAACCTATAAATACCCACCTTATTTCATCATTTTGTTCATCAAGCTTTCTCAAGCAACTTTTCTCTCTATACACTTCTTTACTCATTCTCAAAATACAGTTTTAGTTCTTAGTAGTGTAGAAATACTATTCCGATAATTTATACACTCCGGATAGTACACAAAATGCTCCGACGAGGAGAAAATGCTAGGATTCAAGAGTGTTTATTAAGTCCTTCGATTCTGAGTAATGCTTCGGATTCCTGGTATGTAAGGCTTCAATGAGAGTATTCCTTCCACTCTCATGCCTAAATTATTTTGATTATATGATAAATTATGTTTAGTTTCTTTAATCTTTACTCTAATTTATGTTGGTGTTTATCCATGAGTTCTTCGATGCATGTAGTCCAAAAATCTTTCTAATAAATCTCTTGATTTCAAGTAATATTTTTTATGGGTAATTTTTATTTTTACTTAATAGTATGAATCATAGTTAAACTAATGATTATTGGTCTATTTTGATGCAACATGATTTCATATGTATGAATTGATGGTTTGCAAGTAATTTATCTATTTATCTCTTTAAAGGTTCTAGAAATTCATTGTGGGTTGTTTAAAACATGATTTTTAATTGATGGATTTTAAAGTATTTATGCATAATTTCATTTACATTCTTATGTGAAAGTGCAGTGATTTGAACCCACCTAGTTTTACTATGTTTTCAATTAAGTTTGACTTAAACGCTTTGACTCCAAATGAATGTTTATGAAAGCAATATCTATGATCAAAAGGGAGTTTTATGAAATGAAAGAATGATGAAATGATATGAATGATCGATTGTTTATGCAATAAGGACAAATCTTGCATATTTGAATCACCAAAGGTTTTAATGAGCTATTCTACTGAATAAATACAATAAATAAATATAATAACCCAGTGAAATCCCATAATGTAGGGTCTGGGGAGGGTAAGTGTATGCAGACTTTACTCCTACCAAGGTAGGACGGCTGTTTCCAAGAGATACATTCGGCTCAATAGAAGCATAAAAAGAGGTTAGATACTACTAAGAAGTACAAGAAGTTCAAAGAGTTATGTGAAAGCAAATAATGAAAGTGACATTGATAAGATAGAGTAATCAAAGTACAGAGAATAGTATATACTAAGGAAAAACAGAGCACAAGAAATTATAGTGCGCTAATGCGCCTATTAATAAGGAGAAATAGCGAGACTTTTTACTAGCCTTCTACCCTAATATGGGTCCTCCACACCCTCATATCTAAGGTCATATCCTCGGTAATATATAACTGCGACATGTCCTGTCTAATTACCTCTCCCCAATATTTCTATAGTCTACCCCTACCTCTTCTGAAACCATCCATGGCCAACCTCTCACACATCCTCACTGGAACATCTGTGTCTCTCCTCTTCACTTGCCCAAACCATCTCAATCGCACTTCCCGCATTTTGTTTCCACCAAGGCCACTCTTGCCTTGTCCCAAATAGCCTCATTTCTAATCATGTCGTTCTTGATATGCCCACACATCCATCTCAACATTCTCATCTCAGCAACTTTTATCTTTTGAATACGGGACACCTTAACTGGCCAACACTTCACACCATATAACATAGCCGATCTAACCACCACTTTGTAGAACTTTCCCTAAGTTGTGGTGTCACCTTCTTATGACATAGAACACCGAAAGAAAGCCTCCATTTCATCTACCTTTCCCCAATATGATGTGTGACATCATCTTTAATCTCTCCGCTGCCTTGCATGATAGACCCAAGGTACTTGACACTACTTTTCATTTGGATGGCCTGGTCACCAAGCCTAAATTCCATGGTAACCTCCTACGGTATCTCACTAAACCTGCACTCTAAGTACTTTGTCTTGGTCCTACTCAACTTAAACCCTTTAGACTCCAAGATATGTCTCCAATCCTCCTGCTTAGCATTAACTCCGATCAGGACTATGTCATCTGCAAAAACAATACACCATGGAACCTCACCTTGAATTTGTAGCATCAATCCATCCATCACCAAGGCAAATAAAAATAGACTAAGAGCTGATCCTTGATGCAACCCCGTTACAACTGGAAAGTGCTCTAAGTACCCTAGTACTATCCTTAGCCTATTTTAGGTTCCCTCATATATGTCCTTGATAACCCTAATGTACGCCATATGTACACCTTTATCCTCCAAAAATCTACATAGTATCTATGGTGGAACTTTATTGTAAGCCTTTTCTAGGTCAATGAATAACATATGCAAATCCCTTTTCTTGTCCCTATACTACTCCACCAGTCTCCTCATAAGATGGATGGCTTCTGTAGTTGAGTGTCCCATCATAAATCCTAATTGGTTCTCTGAAATAGACATGCTCTCTTCACCCGCATCTCCACCACTCTTTCCCATACTTTTATAGTATGGCTTAGAAGCTTAATACCTCTATAGTTGTTGCAGCTCTAGATATCCCCCTTATTTTTGTATAGAGGGATCATTATGCTCGACCTCCATTCTTCGGGAATCATTACCATCTTAAAGATGACATTAAATAACCTAGTCATCCACTATAAATCAACCGAGTTTGCGCTCTTCAAAAATTCCCAGGAATCTCTTCAGGTCCGGTCGCTCTTCCCTAGTGCATCCTACGCACAACACCCTTAACCTTTTTGATCGTAATACTCCTGTAACACCCAAAATCGTGATGCCTCCATATATGTTCCAAATCTCCCAACACAATCTCTCTGTCCACTTTCTTCATTCAAGAGTTTATGGAGGTATGACTGCTATCTCTATTTAATGAGGGTCTCATCTACTAATACTTTTCCATGCTCGTCCTTAATGCACTTCACTTGATCCACATAGCGTGTCATTGTCTCCCATGCCCTGGCTAGCCCAAACAATTTCGTATCCCCGCCTTTATCTTCTAGTTCAGCATAAAGGCATTCAAAAGCTATCGTTTTTGCCATCGAAACCGCTTACTTTGCCTCCTTTGTTGCTATCCTATAAAGTTCCCTATTCGTACACTTCTCCACCTCATCCATGCTTTCTATCAAATTTGCATATGCCATCTTCTTTGCTTCCACCTTCCTTTGCACTTTTCCATTCCACCACCAGTCCCCTCGATGCTGACTACGACTACCTGGCAAGACTCCCAACACTTCCCTTGATACAACCCTAATACAACTAGCCATCCTAACTCACATACTATTTGTATCCCCACTACTATCCCAGGCCCCCATATCCTTTAATTTCTCTCCCACCTCCAGGGCACTAGCCGTGGTCAAACTCCTCCATCTGGTCCTAGGTAGGTCATGCCCGACCCTTTTGTTTCTCGTCATCTTAATCCCTAAATCCATCACCAAGAGTTTATGTCGGGTCTTAAGGTTGACGATCAAAATGACCTTACAGTCTTTGCACAAACCTTTATCATCCTTCCTAAAGAATAAGAAATCTATCTGAGACTTAGCCACCAAACTACGGAAGGTTACCAAGTGGTCCTCCTTCTTTGAGAAACTTGAATTGGCTATCACCAACCTAAAATCTCTTACGAAATCCAAAAGTGAAACTCCTCCTCCATTTATGTCCCCATAGCCAAAGCCTCCATGCATATCATTATACCCTCCTATAATAGACCCGATGTGCCCATTGAAATCCCCTCACATGAAAAGCTTCTCAGTAGGCGGTATATCTCCCACTAACTCATCCAAATCTTCCCACAAATGCCATTTATTCTCCTCATCTAAGCCCGCTTGTAGCGCATAAGCACTAATAATGTTCAATGTGATCCCTTCAACAACCACCTTAATCGACATCATCGTATCATTGATTTTCCTAACCTCTACAACCTGATCCCTTAAATCATTGCCTACTAAAATGCTTACCCTATTCCTATACTTCTATCTAACAGAGAACCAAAGCTTACACCTATCTACCACCTTAGCTTTAGAACCTACCCATTTGATCTCTTGGACATAAGCTATATTAATCTTTCTCTTCTATAGAATCTTAACTAGCTCTATGAATTTTCCCGTTAACGTCCCAATGTTCCAAGAACCTACTCTCAGTCTAGATGCTCCTTTAACTACTTACCCCTCCTTACCCTCATCCCTATCTCCGTCTATGAGCGAGAACATGACCCTAGTCTATCATCACCATCCAAAGCAATGAAAAAGTATATGAACTAATAAATTATTCAAAGGTCTAAAGTTAGCAAAATGTAATAGGAAAATGTAATTACAACTGTATGAGCAAGGAATAGATATTAAAAGATATGGAAACTGGAGGTACCAACTCCAATTGAAATGAACCTCGTTACTGTTGAAAAACAAGCTCATTTTCCTCTTAGGTAATTTATCAAATAGATGGGGTGCATCAAGTTCTCTTACTCTTCTTCAAAGCTCCTATTATGAATGCCGTCATGTTATTTTACTGTCCTACTTTGATGATGAAAGAAGCAGCATAGTATTGATATACTGATGATAGAAGAGAATAAAATAAACACCCAGTTACAGGCCGAAGAATTCAAACTTGAATATTATCCGTGATAGCAAGTTAAGAAAACCAAACTGAGAAATCTGTATGATTATCAAACTACAAGACTGAGCTATTCTACTGAATATGATATTTTTAATTCTTAAGCTATATGTTATGAGTATTTTTAAGTATTAAACTATTCCGTGGGATTGACTTAGCACCGAATGAGGCATTGAGGTGAGATTCGGTAAGGGAATCCTAGTAGCAACCCTTTATCTCATTAACTATGTGACAAAATAGGAGCCCTTGTAGTCTTAGGATAATGGATCCGCAAATAGCCCTTAAAGTTAAAGTTAAAGAAATAAATGAAGTTGACGGAGTTCTACCTGGTAGGTAGTCTTCCTGGCCAACGCAGGGGGTTATGTTGAATTCTATTTAATAGCTCACATGATCTTAAATCTCGGTTATGGTCATTTTTCTATAAAATGAATGTTTTAAAAGATATCTATATGATAAATTATGCATGCATTGAATTATGTTTCATATTACATAATTTTTTTAATATTTCCTCAATATTCATGTATGCTTACATGCTTAGTACATTCAAAGTACTAAGGCATACTCTTTTGCCTACATGTTATCACCATGTAGGAATCGGTGCTCCTCCTCATTCTCCTATACTTGGTTAGTTGAAATTTCATTTGAAGACTACTTTGGTGAGTTTCCATATTTCGGAAATAATACTCTTTTATCTTTCTAGCTTATGATATGTTGATATCTTTAGACACTTACTATGACATTTCTTTCTATTATGATTGAGGGTGAGCTAGGGACTTATCTTAGCCCAGTTAAATAAAAAGGTTAGAGGTATTGTTGGACATATATAAGTTGAAGATTTACTATTATGACTTTTGCTTGTTTATTTATTGTCATTACCTATGAAAGGCTAAAAGAATGCTAAGAGGATTGTTTGAGGTACTTTCGGGTTCCTCATTCGCCATGTCACATCTAGGCCCTAGGCTTAGGTCATGATATGATCATTTGCGCATTGCTGATTATGGGAATGGATATTGAAATACTTGCTTACCGATTGATCTTAAATGTGATAAATGGGTAATAAAACAAAGACTCGATGACTTATAATAATGTGAATGATGTAAATATGGGTGTTAATATACTATTGATAGCATGACATGTGTTTCACTAATATGAATTGTGTTGTGACTATAAACATTATTATTTTCTCATTTTTTATGTGAACATTCTTATTTAAATTTTTTCTCGAATACTATAATGAGACCGATTGATACTAATACTAATGAGAAATGGTTTCGATAATTGACACAGATGCTAATGGGAAATGGTTTCGGTGATTGATTCTTAGGTCGATGAAAAATAGTTCCATCGATGCTAATGGAAAATAATTCTGGCAATTAATGATGGTGCCAATGGAAAATAGTTTTGGTGGGTACATGGTCCTTATACGACCCCCATGGGTTCTGGTCTGTTATACAATGGATATGTATTATTATAATGGATATGCATCACTTTACGTGACATCACATTGCATTGCATTACATCTTATATATCATTATGACATTGTGTATATGTCCCTTGTGTCTCTATGATTCATATATTTTATATAGATGTGACTTATTCGGTGATGCTGATAAGCTATTATTGATCTATGTGCTGTATGAAATGCTTAGTACTGATTGGGCTGGTTTTTGCACAGGTTGTAGTTGAGAAGGTTCGGTTGGGATGAAAGAAGTTCTAGTGTCTATTAGATTTACTCTAATTTATTAGTTGATTTACTGAGTACTGAGTTCTTTGATACTAACTCCTTGCTATCTATACTTGTGTAGGCTCTTAGCCCGAACAATGATTCAGTTTTCCTTTCATTATCCAAGGCTTTTGAGGAGAATTGAGAGGTAGATGTTTGATGCTGACGATCTCCCTTATTCCTTTTTATTATTCTTTGATCTATTTGAGAAAAAAGGTATTGAGACTTGTACTTATTTTCATTTTTGTTATATTAGAGGCTTGTACATATGACAACCTGTCTTTGGAGGTTATAATAGTTGATTAAGACTTTTGCTTTATATCTATATGTATTCTATTTAAGTTGATTTCGTGTTATCTTTCCATAATTATTGGGTTTTATACTGACTTGTCCTGTGGGAATGGATAGGTGATATCATACCAATATTTGGGGTGTGACTAAATTATATTAGAGCCCCAGGCTCATAGGAATTATGTGTTCTAGCCTAGTTTAAGTAGAGTCTCGAGGATCGGTATAGAGACCTTTATGCTTATCTTCGAAAGGCTATAAAGACTATTAGGAAACTTCATTGATTCATTCTTTCTTATTATGCGAGGTCTTTATCACTAGTGTCGAGTGTCGCGTGTTGGTTTTGGCAGATGTCGAGAACCAAAGTTTCAACTACTAGTAAAAAGGAGGTAGTCCCAAAAGCAGTCATTGAGACCCATCTAGGGATAGGGCTAAGGCCTGATCTTTGAAGATGTACCTGAGGAGAGACACCTTTCAGAGAAAGAGTTAGAGAGGCTTCTCCTGAGCTGTATGTAGATATTAGAGAAGACAAGGTCCCTCCCAAGATTGCTTTTAGACTGTTGCTTGAAGCTACACTGCAGCAAGTGTTGAATTCACTTTAGTGCTTTACACAGAGTGTGGGTTATATGGTTACACCTTAGGGTTCTTAGAGTAGAGTAGAGAATTAGATTCCAGACCAGCATCAAGTCCCGGTTGTTCACGATCAAATGGCTCAGCCTCCATAGGTTCCCACACCAACTGCCCGTATACGAGTTCTTGATATTATTCTAATAGTAGATGATTGATAGTGTTATGAGAGGTTTAAGAAGACGAAACCACCCCAATTGCAGGGTGGCAAGAGTGAGGAATCTCATGAGTTCTTTACTTTATGCCATAAGATGCTTGAGGCAGTGAGAATGGTTGATGCCCAAGGTGTTTGTTTTATCATACTCTAGATTCGTAGGACAACTAGGGAGTGTTGAAGGACATTTATGAAGTCTAGACCAGTGGGATCTCCTTTGGTAGAGTGGGATGCATTTGCCACCATTTCATGAAGTTTGTGGGTTTGACCTAGGTGGTATGTCCGTTGCTAAGTATGAGGTACAATTCTGCAAGTTATCTCGACATGCCATGGCATTGATTCTAGATGAGTTAGAGAAAGTCTACAAGTTTTATAGGGGTTTGACTTTCTCTATTAGATCATATGTGTTTAGATTAGACCATGAGGGGGCTTTCTTTCTGTCTATAGTGAGCACCACCAAGGAGGTGGAGTTTCTTATTAGAGAGGAGTATGGGGACCCTAAGAGAGATCGTTCTAGTGGTCAGTTTGTTTAGCACCTCATTTGGAGGTAGAGGTTCGCACAGGGGTGGTATTTCATTTCAGCATTAGATACCCATTCATGCTATCATCCCAGCTACTGAAGGTGGACAGATAGATCGAAGGTTCCACAGTTTGGGCCGAGATGGCTATGATATTTTATAAGGTTTATTGCAGGAATCCTCCTTTGAGATCTTGTTATAGTTTTTGACGTTCGAGTCATTTGATGTAATAGTGCCCTCTACAGATATATTTAGGATACCAATATACTTATCATCTTCTCCAGAAAGAGATTTAGCGCCGCTGGCTAGAGGTTAGGGAAGGGACAAGCCAGGAGAGGCAATAGACCCTTTTGTATTAGTGTGTGGTCCTGTAAGGGGGTAGAGGTGCGGTAAAGATTGGTGTTGAGGGTTCTGATGCAATTATCACAAATATCCTCCCAATTTTCCATTGACATGCATCTATATTATTTGATCCTTGATCTAAATTCTCCTATATGTCTGCTTATTTTGCATTCAGATTTGATTTGACTTATGATCGCATGCCTGTGCTCTTTCATGTCTCTACACCCATTGGTCAACCCTTACTGCTGGGTTGTGTGTATCGATCCTTTCTTATTTCATTGGTCAAGTATGATACTTGGGTAGACATGATTATTCTAGGGATGATAGATTTTGATGTGCTATTGGGTATGGATAGGATTTCTCCCTATCATGTTATTCTTTATTTTTATGCTAAGAATGTTACCTTATGAATACCTAGTGTATCGAGGATCGAGTGGAAGGGTGTCAATGGTTTTTGTCCTACTAAGGTTATCTCTTATATTTGTGCACATAGATTGATTGATAGAGTGTGTATATCTTATTTGGCCTTAATTTGGGATACTAGCATTGAGTCAACTCTTATGGAGTATATTCGTGTGGTTATGGAGTTGGACAATGTAATTTCTACTAACCTTCTTGGTGTTTCTCCGAATAGGAATATTGACTTTACTAATGACTTGGAGCTGGGCACTAAGCCCAATTTTATTCCACCTTATCGTATGGCTCTGACTGAGTTGATGGATCAATTGCAAGATTTGTTGAGTAAGGGGTTTATTAACCCTAATATGTCACCTTGGGATGCAATGATTTTATTCATGAAGAAGAAGGATAGGTCTATGAGGATGTGCATTACTATCAATAATGTAATGACCCTGAAGGTCCTTTTTGGTAATTTTCACAAAATGATTGTTTTACACTTCTTAGATGTTTCCTCGTTCATGTTTGATAAGTATTCGGAATTAGTTTTGTGAAATTCTTTGAAAAGCTAAGGTTTACTAAAAGATTTTACTTTTAAAGGCTTAAGTTATCAAATAGTGGTATTTGGTGTCATTCAGAGTTTTGAGTCTCAAAATGGAATTCCATTTATTCTATAAAATCCAGAATATGGAATTTAGTGTAGGAGAATTGACGGAATTAGATTTGGATTAATATCGTGGATTTGAGGTCCTGAGTTAGAAATTGTTGAGTTTTTGAGTTTAGAGTTGACTTTGGTCAACATTTGGAGTTAGCATGCTCGAAATTGAATTTTGACAACTGCATTGTATTTGAGGGATTATTTTAGGCCTTGATTGGTCTTGGTTGAGTTTTTTGAGATCCCGAGCATAATTTGATATTTTGAGGGCCTAAAGTTAGTTTGGTTGCGACTTATCAATTTTTGAGTCAAGGATACCTTAAATTTGAATTTTGATGGATTTATTGAGTCAAAAATGTTGAATTTTATATGGTAAGGTTTATGCGCATGGAATTTAAAATGAATCTCGAGGGTCAATTTGGGAACTTTGAGACTTGTGCATTTTTGTTGATTTACTTATATAAAGAGCAACCTCAATTTTTCAAGGGGAGTTTCGCTAAAGTGACTCCCACTTTTGTGACTCGCCTGTTGATTTTGCAAAAGATGTCACTTAAGAGGGGTTTTCTTGTGCGACCCATGTGCCGCTTAAGCGACAACTAAGAGGGTTTAACCTGGGTTTTGGTTTATTTTCACCATTTTTGACTTTGGAAACTCAGGAGAAGGTAATTTCAAGTGTATTTTCGTGGGTATTTAATTGGTAAGTATTCTTAACCTAAAATTTATGTTACCTATCGTTGATATCATGATTTTGATGTTGAGTTAAGGATTTTCGACCCAAAATTTTGGAAATTTCTTCAAGAGCACCAAGTTTCTTAAAATGATTATTATGGATTGTTTTGAACTCCATTTTTAAAGTGGTTATATCTAATAAGTTCCAAATTCTTTGAGGATCATTTTTATTGAAAAATTTCCTAATTTAAACCTTATTTTCGAAATTAGATTTTTGAGTCATTTTGACCCTTTTACCCAAATTTTGTGTTTTTGGTGTCGTTATTTTCGACTTTTGATTGTGAATCATTATTTAATTATATTATGTGATTTGAAGTCTATTCAAATAGAAAAGGCTCAAATACTTGATTGATTGATTATTGACTAAGGCAAATGAACTTTTAAAACCCGATAAATCTTTTTGATTACTTGAACTTGCTTTCATATGCGTGGTGGGAGTAATGTAACATTCCTTATCTCTATAAACTAATCTATACCTCTAATTTCATTCATTCTTTTACAATTCACCTACTCAAATATTTCTCTCTGTACAAAAGTCTCTCAAGGACTCTACTGAAGACCTCCAAGAAATTACTCAGGCTCTCCATCAAAACTCTCGAATTCTTCCAAATTCTCTTGTCTTCTCACTCAAGGTATGTGGGTATTCATTCATGGATTCTTTCATCCATGAATCCCAATTAATTTCTCAAGTTTTCTATTAAATTCAAGTATGGGATTTTATGGGTTCTATGAATTTTCTTTCAATTTCATCAATTGAGTTTAATTACATAATTCTCTACCCAAATATATATGAATTTTATTATATTGCATGATTTTAATGATTTTCGAATAAATCATCTTACATGATACTTACGGTTCATTATCTCATTTTGAATTTTGTTTTATTGTTATTAAATTACATGAATTATGATTATGAGTTTATTTTAATATAAATTGATGGTTATTGCATTAAATTGAAGAGTTTTTCCATGAATTTTTATATATTGATATTTAGGGTTCATGATATAAATTATTGGTATTTTTAATTATACTTACAATGATATTATTTTTATAAATTATGTATGGGCTGATAGAAAGTATATAATCATGCATGTTTCCAAGTTAATTTCATGATTTCAAGTGAATTGATCATGCATTCATGTTTTACCCTAATTTCCAAGTATGAATTATGATTATGTATTTCAACTATAATCAAGAATTATAAGTATGTTTCAAATCATGATTTTCATGCAAATCATGAAAAAGGTAACTTAGGGCCCAATGTGGTTTCCTAAGGAATGATATGAATTATGTATGTATGAATTATAATGTGGAAGGACAATGTCCGCATTGCACTTATGTTATGAAAATGATTTACTCTATAATTTTAAACCTATGATCATGTCTATGATGTATGTTAACTATGATTACTATGCTATGTATGAATTCCATGTGATTTCACTTGGCACCGAGTGGACTTGAGGTGGGGGCCCTACCAAAAGCCCTAGTATGAATCTCATGTCTCTTAAACTATGTGACATAGTAGGTTTCCTTCATGGCCAAGCGATTGGATCCACGTACGTTATGACCCGCCAAGCGGGTAGAGTCTATCATGGCAAGTAGATTCCCCCTTTTTTAGTGTAAGGGTAACATAAGGATTCCATGTTATAGCTTACATGGTCTTATTATCGGTTATGGTTCCTATTCCACATATGTATGATCTCTTATGTATTTTCATGATCTCAAGTATGCTTTTCAAATGCTTTGTTCATTATGATTTTCTTATATTTTACTCATCTCATCGTATCATGTACTTTATTTGACCATTGCATTCTATTATTTATGTTGCATGTCATGCCCTCATACTTAGTACATTCACACGTACTAATGCATATTGTTTTCTACATTGTCTCATAAAATAGGGATTGAGGTTGAGGATCATATCCATCCCCGTGGCTAGTTGAGCTTTCCTATCAGGCAAAGTTGTAGTGAGTCCTTATTTATCGAGTTAGTTATTGTTTCTAAAGACTTTTTTTATATTTCATTTTGAGGGTGAAATAGGGATATGTCTTATCCCCCGCCCATATTCAAGAGTAGAGGCATCTTTCGACTAATGTTTCTAGTCTATGTTTTCATCTGACATTCTTCATTTACTATTCATGGTGAAGACTCTCTTATGATGTTTTCGCTTTTACTTTACCTTATATATGCTTATAAAATGAACAAGAGGCTTGGTTGGAGCCCTTCGGAGTTTCGATCTCGATGTTACGATAAAGCCCTAGGTCAGGTCATGAAAAGTAATAGGAATAAGGTTTTGGATGATAATCATGTCAATTGTGGTTAATAAAAGATCTAGGTTAATAAAAAAACTGTGTGTTATGATTGTGATCGGAAATGTGAATATCTTCACTTGAACTTCTTGTGAACTTGATGAAATGCAATGATATCCTTAATGTGGTAGTGAACTTGGTGAAATTGTCATTTGCTAATTATTGATTATGGAAATTAACTTTGAAATACTTACTTACTGATTGATCTTAAATGTCATAAAAAGGCTAATAAAATAGAAGATTGATGACTTGTAATAATGTGAATAATGTAAATGCAGATGTTGATATACTATTGATAACGTGACGTGAATTTATTCATATAAATTGTGTTGTGACTGTGAACAAATCATTTTCTCATTATTTATGTTAACATGCTTATCTGCATTTATTATAGAATACTATGATGAGACAAATTGATACTGATGATGATGGGAAATAGTTTTGGCGATTGATAATTATGTTTTTGGAAAATAGTTCTATTGATGTCGATGGGAAATAATTTCGGCAGTTGATGATGATGCCAATGCAAAATGGTTTCGGACATAGTCCTTATGCAGCTCTCATGGGTTCTGATCTCTTATAGAGAAGATGTGTATCATTAGTATAGAGATGCATCACTTTACGTGACATCACATTGTATTGCATTACATATTATCTATAATCGTGAAGTTCTGTATATGCCCTCTGTGTCTCTGTGTTTGATTTATTTGATACTGATGTGACTTATTTGGTTATGCAGATGATCTATTATTGATCTATGTGCTATATGAACTATGTAATATAGATTAGGCTAATTTCTATGCAGGTTGAAGTTGAGGAGGTTCGGTTGGGACGAAAGGAGTTCTAGTGTCTATTAGATTTACTTCGTTTGTTAGTTGGCTTGATGAGTACCATGTTATTTCGTACTCACTTTTTGCTATCTACACTTGTGTACGTTTTGAGCCTAGATAGTAATTTAGTTTTCCTTCTGTTATCCTAAGATTTTGAGGAGATCTAAGAGGTAGTTGTTTGATATTGGCAATCTGCCTTGTCCCTTTTTATTATGCTTTATTCTATTTGAGAAACAAAAATATTGAGACTTGTATTTATTTTCCTTTTTATTGTATTAGAGGCTTTTACATGTGACAACCAGTCTTTGGGGTTATTGTAGTTTATTAAGACTTTTGCTTTATATCTATATCTATTCTATTTAAATTGCTTCTGTATTATCTTTTTGTAATTTTTGAGTTTTAGGCTTATTTGTCCGGTGGAAATGGATAAGTGACATCAAACTAAGATTTGGGTTGTGAACAAATGGAATCTGAACCCAAGGCTCATTTGTCTCATGTGTACAAGACAAGTTTAGGTTGAGACTTGAGGATCGGTACAGATATTTCTGCACTCATCTTCAAGAGACTATGAAGACTGTTAGAAAACTTCCTTAATTCATTCTTTCTTATCGTGCAAGGTTGTTATCACTAGTGCTAAGTGTTGTATATTATTTTGGCAGATGCCGAGGACTAGAGCTTTAGCTATTGGTAAAGGGGAGGCAATCTCTGAGGTAGTTATTGAGACCCCAGCTAGGGGTAGGGGCAGGGCTTGAGCTAGAGGTCATGCTTGAGGAGCGGCACTAATCAGATGACGAGCTAGGGAGGTCTCTCCTAAGATATCTACTGCACCATTACTTCAGACTACCCTACTATGAGTGTTAGGTGCACTTAAGTACTTTACGTAGAGTGTGGGTGCTATTGGTACACCTTAGGATTATTAGAGTGGAGTATGGGATCAAACCCCAGAGCAGCATCAGGTCCCGATTATTTATGATCATGTGGGTCAGCCACAAAAGGTTCCCACACGAACTGCCCGCGCACGAGTTGCTCCTAATATAGTTCTGATAGTAGATGAACAATAGTGCTATGAGAGATTTTAGAAGATGAAACCACCCAGTTTCAGGGTGTAGGATTGAGGATGCTCATGAGTTCTTTACTTTGTGCTAGAAAATTCTTGAGGCAGTGAGTATTATTGATGCCCGAGGTGTTCATTTTATCACACTCTATCTATGTGGGTTATCTAGGGAGTGTTGAAGGACATTTATGATGTCTAGAGCAGTGGGATCCCTTTCATTAGAGTGGGATGAATTTGCCACTAATTTTGAGAATTGCTTCATTCTATGGAGCGTATGTGAGGAGAGCAGGTTGAGGTTTATGGGTTTGACCCAGGGTGATATGTACATTGCTATGTATGAGGTATGATTCTGCTAGCTTTCTCGGCATATCATGACATTGATTCCATATGAGGTGGAGAAAGTCCGCATGTTTTTGAGGGGTTTGACTTTGTCCATTAGATCATATGTGTTTAGATTAGCCCATGGGGGGGGGCTTCCTTCAAGTCTAAAGTGAGCATTACTAAGGAGGTAGAGTTTATTGTTAGAGAGGAGTTTGGAGACCCCAAGAGGGCTCATTCTAGTGGTTAATTGTTTTGGTATCTCATCTAGAGGTAGAGGTTCGCACAGATGTGGTAGTTCACTTCAGTGTCGGATACCCATTCATGCTTCCATGCCAGCAGCCGAAGGTGGATAGTAGATCGAAGGTCTCATAGTTTGGGCCGAGGTTGCTATGATATTTCATCGGGTTCATTGCAGGAATTCTCTTGTATGAGATCTTTTTATAATTTTGGGTGTCCTAGACATTTGATATGGCCGTGCCCTCTGCAGACTCATTTTGGGCCCCAACGTACTTATCCGCTTTACTAACAAGAGATTCCGCACCTCTGACTAAAGGTCAGGACAGAGACCAGTCAGATAGAAGCGGTAGACCTTTTTATAGTGGTGTCGTGGTTCTTTAAAAGGGTAGAGGTAAGGTCAAGATCGGTGGTGGTAGGGGAGCTAAGTGGGGAGATTAGATACTGAGGGTTCCAATACGGTTATCACAAGTCTCCTCCTAATTTTCCATCGACCTACATCTTTGTTATTTGATCCTTGATCTAAATTATCGTTATGTCTGCTTATTTTGCATTCAGATTTGATTTGACTTATGATCACATGCCTGTGCCTATTTATGTCTCTACACTCAGTAGTCAGCCCTTAGTGCTGGATTGCGTGTACCGATGCTTTCTTATTTCATTAGTCAGGTATGATACTTGGGTAGACATGATTATTCTAGGGATGGTAGATTGAGATGTGTTATTGAGTATGGATTGGCTTTCTCCCTATCATGTTATTAATACCTAGTGTATCGAGGATTGAGTGGAAAGGTGTCAGTGGTTTTTTCCTACTAAGGTTATCTCTTATATTCGTGCACATAGATTAAATGATAGAGTGTCTATATCTTATTTGCCCTTTATTTGAGAAACTAGTGTTGAGTCAACTCTTATATAGTCTATTTGCAACTTTAAGGAATTTGATGATGTATTTCCTACTAACCTTCCTAGTGTTTCTCCAGTTAGGGATATTGACTTTGTTATTAACTTGGAACCGGGCACTGACCCCATTTATATTCCATCTTATTGTATGGTTCTGGCTGTGTTGAAGGAGTTGAAGGATCAATTGTAGGATTTTTTGTGTGAGAGGTTTATTCGCCCTAGTGTGTCACCTTGGGTTGCACCGATTTTATTCATAAAGAATAAGGATGGGTCTATAGGGACGTGCATTGATTATAGAATGTTGAACAAGGTGACTATAAAGAACAAGTATCCTTTTCCCCGTATTGATAATTTGTTTGATCAGCTTTAGGGAAAGGATTTGTTCTCTATGATCGATTTGAGGTCTGGTTTCCATTAGTTGAGGATTAGGCCATTGGATATTCCCAAGACATCTTTCTGAACTCATTATGGCTATTATGAGTTCTTGGTTATGTCTTTTGGGCTTAATAACGCCCCAACAATATTCATGGAGTTGATGAATGAGGTATTTCGACCATATTTAGACTTGCTATTATTTTCATTGATGATATCTTAGTGTATTCCAAGAACAAATAGGATTATTCTTGTCATTTGAGGTCGATGCTTTAGAAATTGAGAGAACAGAAATTATATGCAAATTTCTATAAGTGTGAGTTTTGGCATAATTTTGTGGCATTTTTAGGACATGTGGTGTCCAAGGAGTGAATTAGGGTGGATCTAGCAAAGATTGAGGTAGTTAGATGCTAGGCTAGGTCTACTTCCCTTACCGAGATTTAGTATTTTTCTGGGATTGGTTGGTTATTATTGATTCTTCCTATAGGGATTTTGTAGTATTCCAGTTCCTTTGACTGGACTGACTCTGAAGGTAGTAGATTTCATTGGTCCGAGGAGTGTAAGGCGAGCTATCAAAACTTCAAGATTTTATTGACTTCAACTCCTATTTTGACCTTACCCAAGGAGGGCGTGGACTTCATCGAATATTATGATGTTCCAGAGTTGGTTTAGGTGGAGTGTTGGTGCAAAAAGTGAAGGTCGTTACCTATGCTTCTGGACAGTTGAAGGCCCAGGAGAAGAACTACCCTACTAATGATTTAAAGTTAGTGGCAATGGTGTTTGGGTTAATCTTATGACATCATTACTTGTATGGTGTACCTTGAGAGGTATTCACTGATCACCAGTGTATTCAATACATTTTTTGTCAGAGGGATCTGAGTTTGAGACAACATGTATAGCTTGAATTACTGAAGTACTATGACATGACTATCTTGTGTCATCTAAGGAAGTCCAATGTAGTGACCAATGCCTTAAGTAGGAACACTCCTAGTATTGGGAGTCTTTCCCCGATTAGTGTTGAAAAGAGCCCTTGGCTAGGGAGGTTTAAAGGTTAGCCAACAACTTCATCCGTTTGTGGGTTTCTAAGGAGAGTGAAGGTTTTATTGCTTTCATTAAGGCTCACACTTCATTAGTAGAGCAGATTCTAGAGCGAAAGTTTGATGATGAGAAGTTATGTTTCATTTGAGATAGGGTGTTGAGGGGTGAAGCCAAAGAGGCTAGACTTAATTCAGATGGTATTTTGAGAATCGAGGCTAGGATTTATGTGCTTAAGGTTCACTTGATCAGATTGATTCTAGAGGAGGCTCATTGTTCTCAATATTCTACTCACCTGGGTGCAACAAATATGTATCCTGATCTAAGCCAACATTATTGGTTGTATGTGATAAAGATAGACATCATAGATTTTGTGTCCAAGTGTTTGACCGATCAACAGGTCAAGTGTAAGCACTAGCGGCCCAGAGGTGTAACTTAGTGGTTGCCTATTCCTACTTAGAAGTAGGAGCGGATTACTATGAGTTTTGTTATGGGTTTTCTTACCACCATGGGTGTTATGATTCTATTTGTGTAGTTGTTGACAAATTGACCAAGTGTTCCTATTTCATTCTAGTTTAGGTGAACTATATGGTGGAGAAGCTAGCATAGTTGTATATCAGTTAGATTGTTCGGCCTTATGCAATGCCTATTTCCATTGTCTTCGATCGGGTTTTGTTGTTTACTTTGCACTTTTAGAGGGCATTACATCATGGTTTTTGTACTAGAATTGATATGAGTATTTATTTTCACCCACAGACTGATGGAAAGTTCGAGCAAAATATTCTGGTGTTGAAAGATATGTATAAAGCTTGTGTTATTGATTTTGGTGCTAGGTGGGGTCATCATTTGGCTTGACAGAGTTTTCCTACAACAACAATTACCACTCTAGTATTCAGATGGCATCATTTGAGGTGTTGTATGGTAGGCGGTGTCGATCTCCCATTGGCTAGTTTGATTCAGGTGAGATAGACTCTTTAGACACAGACTTGCTTACAAATTTCATGGAGCAGTTTCATATAATTCATGGTAGACTCTTGACAGCCTAGAGTAGACAGAACAGTTATGCAGACCGGAGAGTTCAACCATTAGAGTTCATGAAGGGTGATCATGTTTGGCTCAAAGTGTTGCCTACGAAGGGCGTGATGTGATTCAGGAAGAAGGGAAAGCTTAGTAGAGGGGGCTTATAGATTGTCCTTTCCACCTAGCTTATAAGTGGTATAACCTATTTTCCATGTCTCCATGTTCCAAAAGTATGTTTTGGACAAGTCTTATGTGATCTCCCTTGAGTCGGTAGAGTTGGGTCTAGATTTAACATTTGAGGAGGAGCCCATCGACATTTTGGATAGGCAGTTTTGTAAGCTTAAGACTATGGAGATTGCTTTAGTGAAGATACAATGGAGGCACCGTTCAGTCGGACATGTGACTTAGGAGTCGGAGGATGAACCCAGGTTTTTGAGGTTCAAGGTACTTTCCTTTATTTTGTGTTTGAGGTCAAATGTGGATTTTAGAGGTAGATGATGTAATTACCCTTAATGTAATACCCCAAAAGTTGCAAAGTTGGAACCAAGAAGAAATTACCCAAAATGTGGACTGACCTTGTGTTTAAGAGTCACTCTACGACTCGTATATCTTTCTAGGACTCATAAGAGTGACTCGTAGAGTAAGTCACAAGAGTTTATCCAAGACAAACCTTAGATGACACTATCGACTCAACAGGATGAGTTGTAGGAGTGTCTACGATTCATCAAAATGAGTCATTTCAAAAGTTCTGAGACCCCCAATTGCAGGTTTTTATAATCCTGCAGGACGATTCATGTTTAAGACTAATAGTCCTTTTGACGTCGTAGAAATGACTCATAGGTGAAGATCAGAGACTCCAAATATAGGTCTTCTCAGACCTACAGGATGAGTTTTGTTGACGACTCGTGATCTTAACAATGAGTCATAAACTTTACTCCTGCAGAAGCTCCCGAGGTTTGATTTTTATGGAATTGTTAGAGATCTGCACTATGAATCAAGTCTATGGATCGTAGACTTGACGATGAGTCATAGGAACTCATTCGTCTAAAATTCTTTTAAGGAAAGAATTCAATTCTCTCAAGGTTCCTCCCCAAGTTTCAAGTGAGGGTTTCATATTTCACCAAGGTTTGTTCTTCAATTCTAAGTGAATTCAATCAAGGTATGTAGGGATTGATCTATGGGTTCCTTTTGACACGTGGAGCCCCAAAGATTTCTCAAAGTTTCCTTCAATTTTCAATGGTTTATAAACCCTAGTCTTGATTAACTACATTGGGTTGTTTCAATCTTATTTTGAATTGTTACCAATGATTATTTTAAGCATGTTTCTACATGAATTGCATGATGTTAAGTTGAATTATGAATTCTAATCCATAAATCAATTTCCAAGTTATGATTATGAAGTTAAAGATGATTTTCATGAGTTGATTATGAGTGCAATGGTGCTTAAAGAAAGTATTCGTGAATGAAGTTGAAACTATGATTTAATGATGATCAATTATGATCAAAGATATTTGTTATGGTGTGATAAGTATTATTCTCACACAATTATGTTCAACGATGGTGATAAGGATAATTCTCACCGAAGTTATGGATTCTTATGAATCAGTAAAGTTAATGAGCTACTCCTAATATGTTTTATAAATATGGATTGATAGATAGTTATATCTTTCCCTATTTTGTTATGATCATATTTTTATGAGTTTTCGTTGGGATATTGACTAAGCACCAAGAGGACTTATAGGTAGGGTTGGACCGGTAGCGCAGTTAGTTATCCAAGGGAATCCTAGTCTCAACCTAAAGTCCAAAACTATGTTGCACGCATAGGTTGCCTTTATTGCCTATCTAGTGGATCTATATATAGCATAGTTGAGTCAATTTGAGTAGCATGATAGAGTATACCCTGGAAAGGTAGCCTCTCCTTCTCTATGAAGGTTACATAAGATTCCATATTAAAGCTCGTATGGTATTAAGATGTCAGTTAAAGGTCTTATCCCACACATGTTGAAGGTTAAGCTATGAGTTTTATGACATGTATTGACGTAGTGTTTCCATATGTTTTCAAATGCTATTAACCTTTGCTCATGTATATTATATTCGTCATACATCTTATTTCATATTGATCATGACCTATTACTTGTTCATCCATATCTCACATACTGAATACCTTCTATGTACTAACGCATATTGTCTCATAATGTAGGGACAGTTGTCGATCATCCAATTCATGGATGAAGTACATAGTTTTCCCAAAAGAAGATGGTGAGTCCTCATATCATCAAAGAAATGACTTTTTTCACATTATTTCATTGACTTTCTTCTATTGTTTCGGGTGAGCTAGGAGATTGTCCTAAGCGCTCATCAAAGACTAGGCTAGAGGCATGTTTAGGTGTTATTGTGATGTGGTCCGATTGGACATTGATTGAGTTTTTTAGCCCTTAGATCTAATCCCTTGAGTTGTTACTTTTGCTTAGTTGGGTTTCGGGTCAAGGAGACCTCGAATCTGAATTCCAACAGTTCCATTGAGTCCAAAACATTGCCTTTAGTATGGTAGCATATAAGGTTTATGAGCATGGGATTCCAAATTAATCGTGAGAGTCAATTCAAGAACTTTTAAACTTGTGTATTTTTGTTGTTTGCTGATATCTGGTGCAACCTCATTTTTGCAAGGGGAGTTTGGCTAAAGTGACTCCCACTTTTGTGACACACCTATCACTTTTGCGATAGGGATCATCTAAGTGGGGTTTGCTTAAGCAAACTAGGGTTACGAAAGTGACCCTGTGTCACTTAAGGAACATCTCGGAGGGTTTAGCTGGGGTTTTGGTTCATTTTCACCATTTCACCATATTCACCTAAAATCTACATTACATATCGTCTGTATCATGATTTTGACTCTGATTTAAGGATTTTGGACCCCAAATATTAGTAATTTCATCAAGAGCTTCCATTTTCTTAAAATGGTGATTATGGATTTTTTTGAACTCTATTTTTAAAATGGTTTTCGCTGTGAGTTCCAAATGTTTTGAGGATCATTTTTATCCAAAAACTCTCATATTTAAACTCCATTTTTGAATTGTTTTTTGAGCCATTTTGACCCTTTTACTAGAATTTCATGTTTTTGATGTCATTAAATTCGGCTTTTAATTGTGAATCATTATTTTATAAGATTGTAGTGAGTTAGAGGATATTCAAAAGGGAAAGGCTCTAATAATTTATTGATTGGTTACTGACTAAGGCAAGTGGACTTCTAAAACCACGTAAATCTTGTAGATTACTTGCAGTTGCTTTTGTATATGTTTGGGGAGTAATGGGTGCAAGATTTGGGATGATAATCATGTGAATTGTGCTTAATGAAAGATCAGAATTAATAAAAAGACTATGTGTGCTATGATTGTGATCGAAAATGTGAACCACTTGACTTAAACTTCATGTGAACTTGATGCAATACTACGATAGCCTTAATGTGATTGTGAACTTGATGAAATTATCATTTCCTAATTGTTGATTATGGGAATGAAATTTGAAATACTTACCCACCAATTGATCTTAAATATGATAGATGAGTAATAAAACAGAGACTTGATGATTTATGATCATGTAAATGTGGCTGTTAATATATTATTGATAGCGTGACGTGAGTTTCATTGATATGAATTGTGTTACGACTATGAAAACTATCATTTTCTCATTATTTATGTGAACATGCTTATTTTTATTGGTTCTTGAACACTATGATGAGACCAATTGATACTAATACTAATGAGAAATGGTTTTGGCAATTGACACTGATTCTTATGGGAAATAGTTTCGGCGATTAATACTTATGCCAATGGAAAATGGTTTCTGCGATGCCGATAGGAAATAATTTTGGCGATTAATGATGATACCAATGGGAAATAGTTCCGACAAATACATGATCCTTATGCGGTCCCATGGATTCTGGTCTTTTATACATCTGATGTGTATCATTAGAAAGGACATGCACACCTTTATGTGACATCACATTGCATTGCATTACATCTTATCTGTCATTGTGAATTTGTGTATATGCCCCTTGTATCTCTATGGATGATGTATTTGATACTTATGTGACATATTTGGTGGTGCTGATAAGCTATTGTTGATCAATGTACTATATGAACTATGTAGTATACATTAGACTAATTTCTTTGCAGGTTGTAATTGAGGAGTTTCAGTTGGGATGAAAGGAGTTCTACTGTCTATTAGGTTTACTATGATTTGATATTTGACTTACTGAGTACAGTGTTGTTTGGTACTAACTCCTTGCTATCTACACTTGTGTAGCTCCGAGCCCGGATAGTGATTCAATTTTTCTTTCGTTATCCAAGGCTTTTGAGGAGAATTAATAGGTAGTTGTTTGAGACCGGCGATCTCCCTTGTTCCTTTTTATTATGCTTTGTTCTATTTGAGAAAAAAAGATATTAAGACTTGTATTTATTTTAATTTTTATTTTATTAGAGGCTTGTACATCTGACAACCAGTCTTTGGGGGTTATTGCAGTTGATTAAGAATTTTGCTTTATATCTATATCTATTCTATTTAAATTTCTTTTGTATTATCTTTCCATAATTATTGAGTTTTAAACTAACTTGTCCGGTAGTAACGTATAAGTGTCATCACACTAAGATTTAGGTCATGACAAATGAAAACATAAGCAGAACATAAGTCACAAGGGAAATCTTGAATAAAGAGAAAACTTAAAGGAACATGTCTGAATAGTCAAAACTATAACTCATGATAGTCTAAAGCATGCCTCTACTTTAGTGTAGATTGGGGAACAAGACATCTTGCTAGCCCACCCGAAGAAATAAAGAACCAACACAGTAAAAGAACATAAAACTTGTGTTGTTTACACCCTCAAGGTATGAGGACTCACCAATCAAGTGATAATAGCAATATATGACTCCAGCCAAGAGCGAGAGGAGTGTGATCGTCGGACCCTACATTATGATATAGTGTAGAAAAAAGTATATATTAGTACATGAAATTCAGTAAGTATGCAAGAAAAATGCATGAACAATAATAGAAGGACATAAGAAATATGAACATGGGTTCTAAGACTAATATCTTAAAACATAAGCAAAACTTGAAGACATTTGAATATCAAAACCATACATCATATGGTCAATGCGTCATAAACATAAACATCAAGGGAACTTATATTATTACATGTACCTTTTGTGTGGGATAGGACCTTAACCGATATTTAAGACCATGTGAGCTATAACATGTAATTCTATGTAACTCCAAGATTGAGAAGAGAGAGACTACTTTGCCAAGGTAAACTCTGTGAGAAAATCTTAACTTGAGCTATTTGTGGATTCACTATTTAGGCCATAAAGGCAAACCTATGCGGGCAACACAGTTAGGGACTAAAGGTTGCTACTAGGATTCCCTTGGATTGCTACTTGAGCTTCTGGACTGAAACCCACCTTAAAGTCCTCTTGGGGCTTAGTAATTATCCCAAAGAAATTATCATAAATAATTATCATTATCATCGTTAGAAAAGGCAATAGGAAATACTAACCCAACATCATAAAATAGTCATAAGACTAGCTCATTAACATGATCAATTCATACAAAAATGAGAAAAACTTTCAATCCTTGTGAATTCGTGATCAGGTGAGAAAACCTTTCACTGTCTTAAAGATGAATGTATGAAAATTACCTTTCATAACCATAGATACTTGTTTGAAACATCATTGAAAATCATAATTCATCATCCTCATAGCTTTTCATAAAATACTTCATCAATTCAAAATCATAAATTCACAAGTTCATACTTGAAAATAACATAATGCATGGGTCTATGGAAATCAACTTGAATTCATATAATTCGGTAAAATTCATATGTAACTAAATAAATGATAATGAAAGAAACTATAATCGAAGTGACCCAATGCAATTTTATATGAATTAGTGCTTTGAAGAAGAATTTAAAAAGGAAAATTTAGAGAAAACCTTGGTACTCCATGGATGGAAGGATCCATGGATGAATTCCACATCCTTTGATTAGATAATTGCTTAAAATATGATAAAGGAGACCTAAATACTTGAGCCTTAGACGTCCTTTGAAGAATTATCCTAGAGAAAGTGTTTTAGAGAGAGAAATATTATTACTATTGATTGAGAAGGAATGGGGGAATTTTAAGTGTTTGGGTAGTTCTAGTCTTAAACAATAGGTTTTACATGACGTAGCTTAGGAGTTAAAAGAGTAAAAATTGACTAAACTACCCAGTTAAATGATTGACGGGCTGAAATGGGTGAGATAGGTCGTGCTCACCGATCCAGTCGTCAAGTCTCCAGTCCCCCCTAATCTTTGCCAATTTTTCTCGAGTGCTAGTAAAAACCTATGAGGATTTTAGCAAGCTCAATTTATCTTGCCTGACTAGTAGGTGGGTCACCGAATTGTTCCTTTCCTTGCACTGTTCCTCTTCTTTGATAAATTTTTTGAGAAGTCACTGCTCACCAACCTCATTCGGCGTATTGCCAATTTGTTTGTTTCTTGCCAATATTTTTTGCCTCTGAGAAAAAATTCTTAGTATCTTTTGGAGAGCTACTCATCCAATTAAAGATCTGTTAAAATGACTTGGAGAGTCGCCAAGTCTTTTTGGCAGGCATGAGACTCAAATTTTTATAGTTTTCCTTTTTAACTCAAATTTCCAATTGTTCAACTTCCGGGGCCTCACAATATGACCTTTATAGGTAGGAGTTTCAATGAGGTGCTTGGCTTTGTTAAGAAGGTAAAAAAAGTTAGGCAAGATGGGTAAACCAAGATTTTTGCCAAGAAACCCAATAATGTAGGCAACTACAGTGGCTCCTAGTATGGGGTTTCAGGTCGATTGGCAGTAGCTCGGAATATTTAGCTAGCCATGCCTGCTTCTATGGGTGGTTATTGAGGGGTTTCATAGTAGAATCTGACTTAGGATGGCTAGAGAGCCTCATACTCGTTAGGTAGAAGGTCGACCTTTGATCATAGTTGCTTTTATTGGAGAGGACTAGGAAATTTGAGGAGAGATTGACCTCATCACATGATTGATGCAACAAAATAGCAAACTAGGGTAGTAGTACTGGAAGATAGAGGGAATAGTTACAGAGGATGTCCACAAGGTAGGTAAGGAGGAAAGGAGTCTAGGGGAATGGTAATGTAGGGAGAGGAGTGGTGCAGATAGGAAAAGAGAGGCCCATCATGATGATAGAGCGTTGTGTTATTACTTTTTAGGAAGGACACCGACTAAGGCTTCCAACACAGTGATCACATTTAATATTCTTTTCTATGACTGGATTGATCCGGGCTCTACTTATTCTTATGTGTTAGTTCAATTTAATTTGGGAATGGACTTGGTCTATGATATTTTTGATAACCCTATCTGTGTTTCTAAACCTTTTGGAGAGTCTTTCATAGTCACATATGTTTATCATGCTTTCACTGTCTTGTTTATGGGTTTCTAGAAGGGTAGATTTATGTATTTTGGATATGGTGGATTATGATGTGATATATGGTATGCCTTGTTTATTCTATTATGTTGTGCTCAACAATAATGCTAAGACTGCGGCTTTATAGATCCTAAGAAGGTAAAGGTTAGAGTGGAAGGGGTAAACAAAACTAAGCCAACCAAGATCATATTCTTCATCTGGGATAGAAATCAAGTGGGGTAGGGTTGTTTCGTATATTTGGCTCATATTCGAGATGTTAATTTAGAATCCCCTTACATTGAGTCTATTCATGTAGTTTAGAGTATAAAAAGGTGTTTCCTTCTAATTTTCTCAGTATGCCTCTTGATGGGGATATAGAATTTTAAATTAATTTAGAGCTAGGCAATCGCCCAATCTCTATTCCTTCCTATCGCATGGATCTAGCAAAGGTAAGGGAACTTAAGACCCAGATCCAAGCACTTACTGATAAGGGTTTTATCCATCATAGTACTTCTCCTTTGGGTGCACTGATTTTCTTTGTGAAGAAAAATGATGGTGGCCTGAGAATGTTTATAGATTATCGGTAGTTAAGTAGATCATCCAGAATAAATACCCCTTGCCTCGTATAGATGATTTATTTGACCAGTTAGAGGATTCTTCATTCTTCTCTAAAATTGATCGAAGGCCAGGTCTGCTAAAGATTAGATATGAGGATGTACCTAAAATGGTTTTCTAAACTTGATATAGGCATTATGAATTTTTAGTGAGGGTTGTTTGGATTGACTAATGCTCCTGTAGATTTATGAGTTTCATGAATGGGATGTTCAAACCATTTTTGGATTCCTTCATAATTATGTTCATTGATGATATCCTATTCTACTTTAATAGTAAGGATGAGCATGCAGATCATCTTCGTACTATTCTAGGTATTCGTGGGAAGTAGGAAATGTATTCTAAATTCTCTAAGTGAGAATTATGGTTGTCTTCAGTAGCCTTTTTATGGAATGTGGTTTTAATGGAATTGGTGATGGTAGATTCCAAATGATTGAGGAACTTAAGAACTAGGTTTGGTATAGTTATATGACTAAGGTTAGAAGTTTTGTGGGGCTTTCCAGCTACCATCGATGGTTTGTAAACAATTTTGTTGTTATTGGTATGCACTAGACAAGGACGACGACTTAGACGGAGGTACCTTTTGAGAGGTCTGAAAAGTTTGAAGAGAGCTACCAAAATCTCAGGAAAATTTTGAATATAGTGCCTATCCTAACATTGCTAATTGAAGGTGAGGATTTTATTGTTTATTGTAATACTTCATATTCGGGCTTGGTTCTTGTGTTGATGTAGGAAAAGAATTTTATAGCTTATTCCTCAAGGAAGTTGATGATTCATGAGAGGAAATATCTGACATATGATGTAGAGTCAGCAGCGGTAGTATTTGCTCTCAAAATTTGGTGACATTATCTCTATGGTGTCAAGTGTGAGGTGTTAACTGCTCAATACAGTCTACAACATGTATTAACTCAGAGAGATTTGAATTTGAGGCAGCGAAGATGGATGGAGTTACTCAATATTATGATGTCATCATGAAGTACCAACAGAGTAAGGCCAATATGGTGAAAGATACATTGAGCAAGAAAATAGATAGCATGGTAGTCTAGCTTGTTTAGGTGTCTCCAAGAGGCCCTTGGCAAGAGAGATTCAGGATTTTGAGTCTAAGTTAATCATTTAAAGTATCTTAGAGAAGGGTGCAGTGATAGCCAGTATTGAGGTTAGAACCACGTTAATTGAATAAATGCTAAGCAATTTGAAGATGAGAATTTGAATAAGATCAAAATCAAGGCGGTGTCTGGTGAGACCCAGGATGCCACTCTTGATGTAGGCCGTATGCAACTTTAAGGGAAGGATTTGTGTTCCTTTGATTAGGGGTTTGATCTAGAAGGTGTTAGAAAAATCTCATGGTTTGCGATGTTCTATTCATCTAGGTGTGACCAAGATGTATCTACATTTGTAGTGGATTTATTGGTGGCCTAAGATATAGGAAGAAATAATTGAGTTTGTTGTTAAGTTTCAAAAATGTCAACAGGTAAAGTATAAGCATCAAAGGACTACAAGTTTGCTTCAGAGAATGCCTATTTTTGAATGGAAATAGGACAGGATAGCCATGGATTTTGAGGTGGGCCTTTCTAAGACCTTGGAGAATTATAAATCTATTTGGGTTGTTGATAGACTGACTAAATCATCCCACTTCATTCCTGTCATACCCCAAAATTTCTAACTTAGATTAGTCCCAAATATCCCAAAGGAAAGTGAGAAAGGTCACTATCCAGTGAGCCCCAAGTCGCACCTATGGCCCATAGAAGCACCCACGAGTCATAGATGGGACTCGTAGACCCCATCCAAATTTAGTAAAATTTTTCAGTTACTAGGATACTTCTACGGATGACTTCTATATATTGTAGAAGTTTCTACAGACTGTAAGAAGCGGCTATAGAAGGGAATCCTAAGATATTATGTCAAGCCCATTCCCACGAATCCTTTGTATGATCCGTCAAAAGTCTTATGAATTGTAGGACAATCTCCTAGACCTAAACTTGCATTTTAGCAGCTATTGGAATATACAATTAGTTTCACGACTAGGGTCTATGACTCGTAGAAGGATCCATAGACCCAACCCTTAAGAACCTTCAGTACTCTTACACGAGAAGGGACTACGACCCATAAAAAGATCTACCACCTATAGAAGGGTCTATGATCCGTAGTAGGTGTTCATAGGCCCAATATGGAAAATTTCATCAAGTCTAATTTATTGCACCCAACTACTACAACAGGTCTTCTACAGCCCGTAGGAACTCCTACAGCCCGTAGTACGACCCATAGATAGTCCAGAGATAATTTTAATAAAGGGTAGTTTGGTCTTTTTCTACCCTTTCCAAATCAAAACCCTAATATTTTGGGACTAAATTAGACCTCTTATTAGTACCACATGGGTCTTTTATCTTATAAAAACTTAGAAGATTTAGAGCAAAGTTTGGAGAGGAGAAAAATCCAGGGTTCAAGCATATTAATCAAGTTCTTTGACTTTTGCCAAGAGTATCGTTCTTCTAGGTATGTAAGTCTAATCATAGCATAGAAATGAGTTCGTCTTCGTGCTCTACATCTAAATTATGTTCTTTTGAGTTTAATCCTATTATATTGAGTTTTCGAGTGAGTTATGATATATTTCGTTGAGTTCTCTATATATTATTATTATTGATATTTCCATTTTCCCCATAATTCAATTCTTAAAGCTACTGTTCATGCTTAAATTCCCATGGAAACCTAGTTGAGTATCTACAATTGCTTTTAGCATGCATTGTTTCGGGTTCAGGAATGATACATCTTCATCTCATGATTAAGCAAAGAGTTTTGAGTACATTATATTCCTTGAGTTATAAAACTTTACATTACTGATTATGCATGATCCTACAAAGTCTATATGAGCAAGAGATTGAGCATAAATGATATTTTTGATAATGATTTTGAGGAAACACTGTTAGTCCTAAATGTATTTTGATTTTAAAGAGAAAATATAAGGGTTGAGAAACTCATTTGAGCTTATTAAAGAAAATTCCAATGAGACTAAATAAGATATATTGTGAATTTTTTTACTCACTTGAGTATATGAGCATAATTACATATTTTGGGAGTAGTATTAAGCACCGATTTGGGTAAGAGTTAAGATAACTCAAACCTTTTAAACTAAGTAGCTAGTATAGAAAAGGATCATTTCATTGTTTGAGCGACTCCTCACTTCAGTCCCAAATATGGACTTTATATGGATATATGAGTTAAGTTTACGTCCTTTATCCTAGCAAGGTAATGGACGGCTCGAGCAACGTGAGTAGTATGCTGTATCATCACAAAACTCATAATATAGTTGTCGGTTAGAGAAACTCCCCAAAGATTAAACATTACTTTTATATTGAATTGCATTCAATTACTTATATTTTATAAAGCATTGACCTTTTTCATCTTTTAGATGAGTTACTTCGTTATTAATTCCAGCTTAGTATTCAGTGATTATGTTTTCTTATAACTATTTTACATACCGTACATTTCATAGACTGACTTCTTTCTATGCTGCATTGTTTAATGATGTTGATATAGGTGTTAGGGATTCTCAACAGTAGCATAATTGAAAATCACTTTTCATCCATCTTTTGGTGAGGCCTCCTTGCTTTTGGAGGAACTTTTCTTAGTTTTATTACTTCAGTATTAATAGACCTTTTGAGGTAGTTGAGGTCCTTTCCTGGTACCTATCCAGAGTTATTTAGAGGCATCATAGATATGGACAGAGTATAGAGTTGTTTTCCATTTTTAAGAGATTATGTTTTTAATGTATTTATTATTATATTCAAAGAACTTCTAGTTTGTTTCTTAAAGGTTATGTCTATGCTCTATACTCCCCATATGAGTTAGCTTATGTTATGAGTTGAGTTTTTTGCTGAGTAGTTAGCTAGGCTAAGGGTTCACTTGGGAACCAACAATAGTTTACGAGTGTCATCCATGCCTAGTGTGTAGATTCAGGGTGTGGAAAACTTGGTATCAGAGCATAGAGCTCAAAAGTCCTGTGGTATCTATAAAGCCGAGTTTAGTAGAGTCCTCCTTATCAGTGTGAATTGCAGCACATCAATAATGGGGTGGCTACAGGACTTTAGGAATTGTCTCACTTCTTTCATACTCCATGTTAATGCGATACAGTTTAACTCTATAACATCTCTTTCAAACTCGTGCATTTATACATTTTCAGATCATTCCTATAAAATGCACTATCAGTTAGAGGAACATCACCAGCACTAAGATTCCACTGACTTTCTGCCTCCACCCTCTAGAATGCAGGCAAAGAATAAAGCCCGAGTAGCTGAGCCTGAGAATGACAATGGGACTCAAGAGGTTCCACATACACCTACTATTTAGCCTACTATTACTTCTAAGTCAGAGTTTAGATGAGCTACCACCATGCTCTCCAAGTTGATGGTTGCCTAGTCAGGCCTTCAAAGCACTTTAGTCCCTAGCTCTAGTTCGCTAGAGCCTTCATCTACTATAAGGATTAGAGACTCTTTAAGGATGAACAACCAGTTTTCACTAGGTCCAAGGTTTAGGAGGATCCCTAAAACTTCATCAATGAGATGTGGAAGATCCTCAAAATTATGCATGTGACTGAGATCGAGGGAGTTGAACTTGTTTCCTATCATCTCAATAATATGGCTAATGTTTGGTACAACTAATGGGGGGAGAGTCATGGTGAGGATGTTGAGCTTGCTATTTGGGATAAGTTTGATAGTGCATTCCTAGACCATTTCTTTCCCCGAGTGCAGAGGGAAGTAAAGGTTGAAGATTTCTTAAACCTGAAATGAGAGGGGTTGTAAGTGAAAGAGTAGAACCTTAAGTTCATTCGACTATCCAGGTGTCACTCCCCAAGTCTACCCCTAGGCATGGTCGGCACTCAGGAACAACTGTTGATTTCTAATCGAACCCTTTGCCTGACTGGCTCACTAAGTGGAAGACTTACTCATGAAAAACGTACTTAATGGGCACCATAAATGTAAATAAGCTTAAAAATATCAAGTTTAAAACTCAAAGCTAAAGTATATATATGAGACATGACTCAATATTTTCAAGACATACTTAGATGAATAAACTAACTCTATCAAACTAGTCCATAAAGCCTCTAGGTACTGACTCTGATATAGGCACCAGGACAGGCCCATTGCTGCGTCAAAACTAATAATAAGAGCTGAATGATAAAGACTCAAAAGCACCTCTAAATGCAAAGACATCTCACAAAAGCTGGGTAGAAAGTTGAATCTTTAATGATGCGTCTGTTGTGGATCTCTATCAGATATGTATGCATCATAAAATATGCAACGCCAAATGGCATCAGTACATGGAAGGTACGGTATGTAAAATAGTTGAAAAAAAAACTTATTTCAAGATACTCAACTCAAGGAACTAAACTCTAATAATAGCTCACCTTAATAAATCATGCAATATTATAAAGTAATTATTTAAAAGATATGATATAGTAAAAGCAACTCTGTATATGAAAATATAGTACTTTACTTCTTGGAGATTTTCTCTAATCGACAACCATCACTTATGAACTACGTGATGATACAACGAAGTGTTGTCATTACCATAGCTATCTAATACCTTGCATTGGTAAGGGAAGCAAACTGGATCCGATAAAAGTCATTTTTAGGACTATGAGGAGTCACTCGATTAAACGATGTGATCCTATTGTATGTTAGCTATGTAGTTCATGGGATTCGAGTTGTTCTATACTCTTACCAAAATCGATGCTCAATACTACTCCCAAAATATAGTTTATTATGCTCATAACTCAAGAGAGTGTATTTACTAAATTAACTCATTTAGTCTCTTTTGGACTTAGCTCAAAACTAAACTCTTCTCAACTCATCTCTTCCTTTTAAAGATATATAAAATCTCAACTAAATAATGCATTTAAAAGCATACTGTAACTTCTCAATCTCAATCTCAAAAATAGATGTTTAAGTATATTAAAACTCAACTCATTTATACTCAAACTGATCATGCTCAGAATAATAATTAAGAGACTTCTCAAACTTAAATTTACTTGTGCTCAAACTCTTTCTATATTATGTGATGAAAATAATCATTCTTAAACTAAAAATAATGCATAAAATATTTAGTGTAAAACTCAAATAGGTTTCATGTGAATGCAAATATCAATGCATATTCTCAAAACTCAAGTCATGTCAATCATCAGTGTATATGTAACACCTCATATATTTTAAGGCGACTAGCTCACTAAGCTAAAGACAGACATGCCAAAAATTGTATTTTGTTCACCTTACATGGTTTGTTGATGATTTGTTGGGATATTATGATTTTAAATGGGTGTTAATATTGATTATTACTTATAGTAATTCACAATATGTGTTATACCAAAGTTAGAGGCCCAATGACATCTTAGAACAATAGTACAAGTTGAAGGTCACTTCACGACGGATTATTTAATATGATCTCATATATAGTCTGCCTTGGGACGAGCATATCTCCCCATATATAAGGAGTTAGAAGGCATATTATATGTAAAATTATAGATTTTTTATTCTAGTTTCCGATGAAAGAAATCACTTGTCAACAATTTTAGAGTACAAAGATACGTGTGTTTTACTAAGGGTTGCATAGAGGCCGAAATTAGACGTGCTGGGTACGTGAACGACACATGTTAACTCATTCTAAATATTTTAAAACTTATATGAATGAGTTTAATTCATTAGATTCTTATCCTAACTGATTTTAGAAGCCTCACCTTGCTGTTTCTTTAAGCCTTTTCCTAACCAAAAACCCTAGTCTAGAAATCAACCAAGAATCAAGTCTTATTCTCAACTAACTTTAGAATTTATTCAAATCTCTCTTTGGATTTAAAGAGAAACCTCTCTCCTTATTTAGTGTGAGCTTAAGGGACTGTATTTTCTCAAATTAAGGTATGAACAAGTTCCCTACTCTCATGTATGTGATGTTCTTGATGTTCTATCTAGATTCTATAGGTAGGACTTATGGGTCGGTGATAGGAAGCCGTGAGTCCAAGTTTCACCTATTTTTATTGATGTATGAAGAAGGGGTGTGTGGAGTGATCTAACATCTTCTAGTTATTTTGTTGGGATTATTTAAATGCAGTGTATTGTTATTTATAACATGAAGGATTGAATACTAACAACACCGATTAATTTGAATGTGTTTTGAGTTTATGCCTATCATGTGTTTGTTGAATTGATGACATGACTTGGATATGATGTGTAATTGCTTAATATTTTCATTGTCTTTTGGTTTTATTAAAGGATCAAGGGATAATTCATCTGTTGTAGTGCATTAAACGACCAAAACCAATGTAATGGCACCCTTTTCCTTCATTTTCAAGCACAAATCTACGTCGTTGATAGAACTATTAATCCTATGTTTAAAACTCATATCGATGTATGACATGGTTTGGTTAATAGTTTGGAAAGATATGGTGATGGTCTATAGTTGGCTAAGTGTTTATGATATATGAATGTGATGCAAGTGACGATATATATACAATTGTTGTCTTAGTTTTAAATTGGATTTGGAGACCCCTTATCGTGGGCACTGTGTGTTGGTCCTATATATATTTCTATTAAGAAGTAGTTGCATATATGATTTCCATATTTTCAAGTGAGTGAGGCTAAAGAATCAAGAACTATTTATAATTATCGACAGATAAGTTTATAATAAAACTCTAATTGTTTATTTATTAGCATGTGTAAAGGAAACAATATGCATAGGAAATATATGTCTATAAGAAGATCCTAAATGTGAGTGGATAATATAGAAATATAAATATATGTTCTCATGTTAAATCTATATGCTAGGACGACAGAAATATCTTTATTACATCATGCATAAGCCTATTAGATTCCTTACAACATCTAAAAAATTTTAAGGTAGTTAAAGTATTTAGTATGTGTACTTATATGATATTTGAAAGCTTACATGTACATAGTTGCAATTTATCAGTCTTGAAGAGGCCCATTGAAGTTGCGGTCCTAGAGCCAACTTGCATATGTGCTATATTTGTTAGATATACTCGATATAAGTACGGTTGACGCAGTAGGTCATAATGATTATTTATATTACACTACAAATGGGGTAATTTTAGTAGGTAGATACAGTTATAGCTACAACTATTGTTCACTACACCACCATGTCAAGCATGTCTTGTGGGGGTATGTTTATCCAGTTATTACACCACCACGGTGGGTATGTCTGGTGGAAAATGTTTATTCAGTTACTACCCCATTAAGATGGCCACTCGGCTGGACAGGGTCACCATTTCGACAGGATTAGCCTATAGTTCACTATTAGAGCTTTATGATTTGTATATCTTCTTACTTGATTGTATTCACCTAGAAAGGATACATTGTTGTCAAATTTCATGTCCAAGAATCACAGGTTGTTTCTATCGCTAATTGACAATATTTTTGGAAAATTGACTAATTTTTGAATTGAGTTAGCTAGTCAAGTTGACGATTTATAGGAATGGTGACGACTCATAGAGTTAGTTGTAGAGTTGATCTCTGATTTTGTGAAATTGACAAACCTCAGTACTTTTGAAATGACTCAACATGATGATTCGTGGATAAGTTACGAGTCGTAGAATGGACTTGTAGGATTGGGTCCTGAGTTCTGACTTTTGACTAATTGAAGGGGAAAAATGATGAGTCATTTGTATGACATGTAGGAGAGTCGACGACTCATAAGGATAAGTCATAGGGACCAAGTTTCATTTTAGTAGCCTATGATTTCGGAGCACTACTTTGATGACTCATATTGACGACCCCGTACACTAAATGATGAGTTGTACAAGCCATCTGTAGTGTCATAAAGTGTGATTATTAATTGTGCATAGGTGTTAAGATCAATACTTAAGTGTGAGAATAGATTTGTAGATTTTTTAGGTCACAGGAATCCTCTAGCACAAAGTCGACTTGAAAGCTTCCTTACCGATTGATTTTGGTGAATGATTTTGTTTGGGTAAAATTTAAACGATCATATCTCATAGAATCTAATGAATTAAGTATCGCATGAATAGAAAATTAAATTTCTTTGAGTCCTCTTTCCAATGCCTCCAATTTTTCCTCATTTGGAGTTTAGAGTAAAGAGTTATGGTCGATTTACTATAGACTGCCAGAAATTTTACGACCTTGAGTTACGACTCATAGGAAAAAGTTACGAATATAAGAAATAGTTATGACTCATAAAGATGCGTCATAAACAAGGATCAGAGGCTCATTTTTTCATCATTTTTCAGGGGTTGCCTACACGAATTAGGTCTATGACGCATAAGCCTTTTGACCACTCGTAAAGATCAATTCGTAGGGTCTTCTAATCAGATTTTATAAGGGGTTGTTTGGTCTTTTCCCTATAAGTTCCTTAATGTATGTGGACGTTTTTGGGATTAGGGTCTAAACTATTAACTACCCTAATTATTCCTAAACATTGAATCTCTTATTAACTTTCAAAAATCACAAGTCCTCTCTCCCAAAGGCTCCTCTTAAAGATCTTCTTAACCATCAAGAAATTTGCTGGGGTTTCTTTAAGTTCAAGTCCCCTTTTTCTTCACGTTCAATGTTAGAATTCATCAAGGTATGTGGAAATTGATCCATGGGTTCCTTTCATCATGGATTTCCCAAGATTTTTCTCAAAATCTCTTTAGATTTTATTGGTTTCTAACCCTAGTTTTGATAAATTGCATTGGGCTATTTTAATTTTATTTTTAATTATTATCAATGATCATTATAAGCATGATTCTACATTTATTCCATGATTTCAAGTTTCACGAGGGTGATTAAAGTGCAACGAAATACCTTAAAGTTAGGTCGAGCTTCCTTTTCAGCCCTCTCACTTCTACCTTGGCAACGAACACATCATTGAGTGCTCTCAAACTGTGGCCATAAGGTTACAAAGGTCGTGACTGAGTCTTGCATGATTAGTTTATTATGAATGACCATGCATAATTCTATTTTCTAGTGGTGATTTTCACGAATTATGATTAGTTTCAAAGGGTTTTTTCAATGAAGGCTTTATAAATGATGTTTGAGACTTCTAGAATATTGGTGAAGATTATAATTGATGATTTCAATGATTTTCTATAAATTTTCTACATTGATATTTAGGGTTATTATATGGATTATTGGTACATCCAATTATGTTTTAAATTGTTGTCATCTTCATGAAATATGTGTGGATTCATATGAAGTATATGGTCATGCATGTTTCCACTCAAACTCCATGATTTTCAAGACAATTGATCAAGTATGCATGTTTTACCCAAATTTACATGTATAAGTTATAATCTCAAATTTCAAGTTATATCCAACAAAAGCTATATGAATGTTTGACAAGATGGCACGACCCAATTTCTCAAGTCATGATGGCACCTACTATCAACCCACCAGTAGGTAAGCCTAACCCCACAGTCCGGAACCATAGACAACGAACCACCATAAACGAAAGGAAAAAAGTGAAAAATATTAACATTAATAATAACAAAATAAGAATAAGATAAATACAACAAGATAACCCCAGGACCTGGTATCTGTCGGTAGTCGAGCCACTAGTCCATATAAAGAAGTACAAGGTTTATACATGTACAATAATAATAATAATAATAATAATACAGACTATCACTGTGTACAAAATAAAGACTAGTCCAAGTCAAAGCAGAGGGAGATAGGCAACTCTGAACGCCAAGAGGTCATCGAAGTCTACAAAATCCAAGAGTTGCTCCGCACGATATCCAAATCAGTAGTGAGAACGTATACTATGATTTGAAAGGTGAAAAGTGTAGTATGAGTACAAACAAATGTTACTTAGTAGGCATCGACCGACTGAGCTCCAAAGATAAAGCAAGTATAAAGGTCATGTAAGTAGGGAGTGTATATCACAAGGGAACTAACAATAGTAATTGGGAATCCTAAAATAAGAACATATGATAAAAAAGCAGGCATAGGAAACAATCAAGGAAACAAAGGACGGACCTGGTGGCGCCAGCCCAAGATCTAAACACGACAACACAATACAAAGGGAAAACAACTAGATGACAACCTACTAACAGAAGTAAGCACATATATCACATAAAGACCCAAAAGACTGTATCAACTAAATCCCTGCAAAAAATAGATAAATAAGAACAAGGACATTAACTACCTTCAAACAAGAGACCACCCTTTATGCCGCCACAAGTTCACAAATAGTAAGACAATACTTCCTGAGACCCTGTGTACCTAGAAAGTTCACTGACAAATAGGTTAACCCATACGGCATCCCATACCACCAACAGGTACAACCATCTATGCTGGTGATAGACAATGATTATATGCATGAAATTAATGTAGTAAAATCAGTAGTACCATTGATGCCCAACACCTCATACCAAGATATATACATCTACTTCCAGTTCAGTCCAAGAAATATGACCCATACACATCTATGTGATCGCCATAGGGGGATCGAGAACGTCCCTATATACTGCCTGGTCCTGATCCAGGTCTTGTGTTAATCTATAACAATGCCTCAAATTAATATAAAATAAGCACATCCTCGATGTCTCTAATCAGTATAAAAATGAGCACACCCTCGATGCCTCGAATTAGTATAATAAAATGAGCATCATCAATGCCTCGAATCGGTATGATAAAAATGAGTGCATCCTTAATGCCTTCAGTCCACTGAAAATATAGTAAAAGGGTAGTACAACCCCCCATTTGAAAATAATTATAAAATAGTTTGGATTATAATCCAACTTTCTCAAATCAATGGTAGAACCAATGCATGCAACTAGGTCGACTACATCCGTGAGGAAAAAATTAATCCAATGCAATGCATGTCACAAACACCCAAAAAACATGCAAAATCACATATAATAATGACTCCACAAGCACCCTACCCTTTAGAGCATACAACAGGGCTCACAAATACAACCGACCTCAAATCAAGGCCTAAAGTTCAACTTTACTCCTCTAACTCAAACACAAGGACCAACATGAAACTCAACCCTAACTACGTAAAAAGAAAGAGGAAAATAGGATACATGTGCTCAGACAGACAATCAATAACCCCAAATCTATCTAAAGCACAATATCGAGAGTAAAAACACAACTAGCCCTGTCAATTGGCAAAAAGGAAAGCATATAGGTTTCTAACTCTAAGTTCAAAAATAAGTCCCAACAGTAATTCAACAGCCTAATCGGGTGGAAATCTCTACACCAAGGCTTCAAGAGAGGTGCTATAATAGTGAGGGATACAAGTCTGATAAATTCCGGCCTACAACGGCTACATTAACTAAGGATCAACTCGAATCCAATTCTAAGGCACTAATCTAACATCCACTTAAACATCAATCAATTCACCTAAAATAAGCTGATCAGGGCTAAACTAAGGCATAATTAGTAAGCTTACCAACTAGACGAGAAATCTCATGAAGGCAATTTAGACTAAGGATCACACTAGGACAAAGAACCAAAAATCTAGGAATCAAGCCTAACCCATAACTTACACTTCAAACCACAAGTACATTATACTACAAAATACCTTATAAAGATCAATCAAAACAAAGGAGATCGTTGCCTACCTCGAAGCCTACCATGCGCACTCCAAGTCCACTTTCCGGTAGTTTTTCACTCCAAAAATGACTTCAATTTCCTCCATACTATCAAAATGTTGATCACATCATCAATACGAACGTTTTCCACTAAAATTATATTTTTCAGAGATGAACCCAAAATTTGGTCTAAATTTGGTCTAAATCATATAACAAACTATGTCATAAGCTCCCAAATAGATGTAGCAACTTGTGCCTCAAAAATGGTCACAGTATGAGCATCAGAAGAGCTCAAAATAACCCCACCAATTTCAAGCCCAAGAATAGTAAAAAATGCAACGAAACAATGAATTTACGTAGAACTTATAAGATTTTTAGGATGAGGGAGGTTCCGAAAATGTTCCCAAAAGAATTTCCAACTCATTGAAACAAGAATCACAAATTTTGGTTGAGAATTGCACTCAAAAACCCTAAGATTTGGTTGCAGAATGGGTCTATTCAAAGACCACTTTTAGGCCTCATTTTTTCTCTACGAACACAAAGAGTCCTTCCACAAATGTGGAGGTCAAGGGGTTTTCTCTCCACAAACACGGAGAAGTGCCCACAAACATGGCGGTTGGAGTGCCACATTTCCCCATACGCGAAGCACAAAAGTTGGATGCACCAGCATCCCAGCATCGGTTAAGGCAAAAGGAATTTAAGATTCTCCAATGGGGGTTCAGAATTCTTTCAAAACCCCGAGCGCTCAAATAGACTATGCTATGATACCAAATTCAACGTTCCAGACTCAAAGGCGCAGTCAAAATTTCCATCCGAGGTTGTCTCGACAAAAATATGGGTCACACACCCAAGCATAATTTTTGCCATTTCCATAAAAGGGCTCGAAATGATATTGGAAGCCTCGGAACTCGAATGAAAGGTTGTTGTAGACCAAACTTGACATTTCAAAGCTAACCGCACAGATGTAATTTCAATCTAGGCATATTTTCCCAAAATTTTGATCGAAGTCAACCATAGACCAAATTTCAAAGAGTAAAGCGCCAAATGGCCTTAAACTAACATCGATTGTCTTGATGCTCATGCCGACTATAATACTAGCCTAATTTGGCCATTTTGGAATTTATGGGGCCATTGGAATTTCATTTTGAGGTTGTCTTCCTGGAATTTTAACTGAAGTCAAGTGTTCAAGCTCCAAGAGTTCCAAAATAGGGAAACAAGTGTAAAACCCAAACTAACGACCAGGAAATCAAACTTTCAGTACCAGCAAGTCATAGATGAATTGGGGTCACTATAGCAAGGCTTTAAAAGCCGAAAATATCATAAAAGACAAAAATGACCTTGAGGGTCATTACACAAGATCTATGAATAAGTTTAAAGATGCTTTTAGTAAATGAGGTTATGAATGATGTTTTTATGATGTGTCAAGAAAGTTAATAATAGGGTTAGTTAAGTCCCTAAAGATGTTTTACGAAAAAAGATATGTAATGATAGAAGGTGTATACTCACATTATATGAGATAAAGTTAAGGAGCTATTCTATGATTATATTCTTATGAAGAGTGGACGGGTAGTAGACATGGCCCCTTCCACATGATGTTGACTTTATGTCCTATGGTTTACCTATTCTGTTGAGAGTTTACTGAGTACCGAGTGGACCTAGGAATAGGTATTCTCTCCCATAGCAAAGGCAAGAGACCTATAGAAAGATCCCATTGTCCCATAACTACTTGCCACCATTGAATCCAGGATAACCTGTAGAAGAGGCTTGACTCCTTTGAGGGTCACTCGTAGTTGAGGATCAATCTTTTGTATAGCTTAGTGGATCCACTTAGGCATGATGGAGTCTACCTTGGTTAGTAGTCTCCCTCTTTCTTTCGGTGTAGGGGTAACATCGGGACTCCATGTTATATCTCAAATGTTTATGTAAATTAATGGTTGTTCTCACAAAGGTACATGGTCCCTCTCTCAATGTTTAAGATATTCTTACTATAACTAATATGTCTCTCACAAAGTAAAGTATGTTCTCTCACCTGTGGTTTTATAACTCTCAATATGACTTAAGATCTTTACTACTACTTATGAACTTGCAAGCTTTTTTATGATTCCTCATTATAAATCATGACTATCCATGCATTGTACAAGTTATCTTCATACGGTTGCATTATGGTTTAAAATAACATTAGCCTTATGATTCACTTTTATGTGTAAATGGTTTACATATTATATGGTATAGCCTTGATCATGTGCCATTTCTTTTATGTCATGTATTGCATTTCCGACATACGTAGTACATTCAAAGTACTAACGCATACTTTTGTTTTCCTACATTGTGTTATAATGTTGGGCTTGGCGGTCACCCTACACACTCTCGTGGGTAGATAGAAGACATGTTCACTTAATTTGGTAAGTCCTCATGCTTTGCGGACTACCTATCAAGCTTATTTCTTTTCTTGCTACCTCTAGACTCTCTTGCTATTTTGAGATGTTCTTTTCTTGATTGGGGAGCTAGTGGCTTATTCTATGCCCCCACCTATGTTAGTATGATAGAGGCATGTTCAAACATAAGAGTTGATGTAGTTTGTTTAGACATATGACTTGAGATTTCATTTTTATTTCTAGATTTCTATGTTTGAGATTATTCTTTCGCTTGTTTTAATTATTTTTTATCTTACCTTATGAATGCAATAAATGCTAAGAGGCTTGGTTGAGATCCATTGGGTCGTGATATCTATGGGTGGGCCAGGTCCCTATCCTGTGCACTATACTTATTACTCTTTAGAGGCTTTTGTGGATGTGTATGTATAGTTTAGTTCAGTTTGATTTTATTGTTTTGATAGCTTTCATTGCTCAGTTTAGTTGTATAATAGCCAAGCTGACCAGCATTTGTGGAGGGCCATTGCATTCTTGAAGGGTTGAGAACAATCCTTGGGAATTATGCATATTTCCACTATACAATAACAAGGAGGATATCTAGAGCTGCAACAACTATAGAGGTATCAAGCTTCTAAGCCATACTATGAAAGTGTGGGAAAGAGTGGTGGAAAGGAGGGTTATGAGAGGTATGTCTATTTCGGAGAACCAGTTCAGATTTATGCCGGGATGCTCAACTACAGAACCCATCTATCTTATGAGGTGACTGGTAGAGCAGTATAGGGAGAGAAAGAGGGACTTACATGTGGTATTTATCGATCTAGAAAAGGCTTATGATAAAGTTCCATGAGAGATACTATGGAGATGTTTAGAGGCTAAAGGTGTACATGTGGCATACATTAGAGTGATCAAGGATATGTATGAAGGTTCCAAAAACCAGGGTAAGGACAGTTGGAGGGGACTCAGAGCACTTTCCAGTTGTGATGGGGTTGCATTAAGGATCATCCCTTAGTCCCTTTTTATTTGCCTTGGTGATGGATGGATTGATGTGAAAAATTCAAGGTAAAGTGCCATGGTGTATGCTTTTAACTGACGACATAGTCCTGTTACATAAGACTCGTAGCGGAGTTAACACTAAGCTGAGGATTGGAGACATACCTTGGAGTCTAAAGGGTTTAAGCTGAGTAGGACCAAGACAGAGTACTTAGAGTGCAAGTTCAGTGAGACACCTCAGGAGGTTGGCGCGGAAGTTAGGTTTGGTGACCAGGCTATCCAAAAGAAAAGTAGTTTCAAGTACCTTGGGTCTATCATACAAGGCAGCGGGGAGATTGACGAAGATGTCACACATCGTATTGGGGAAGGATGGATGAAATGGAGGCTCGCTTTTGGCGTGCTATGTGAAAAGAAAATGTCACCACAACTTAAGGGCAAGTTCTACAAAGTGGTGGTTATACCAGCTATGTTATATGGGGCGGAGTGTTGACCAATTAAGGTCTTTAATGTTCAAAAGATGAAATTAGCCAAGATGAGAATGTTGAGATGGATTTGTGGGCATACTAGGAGCGACACGATTAGAAATAAGGCTATTCAAGATAAGGTAGGAGTGGCCTCGGTAGAAGACAAGATGTGGGAAATGTGACTAAGCTGGTTTCGGTATATGAAGAGGAGAGACACAGATGCCCCAGTGAGGAGGTGCGAGAGGTTGGCCATGGATAGTTTCAGAAGAGGTAGGGGTAGGCCAAAGAAATATTGGAGAGAGGTAATTAGACAGGTCATGGCACAGTTACATCTTATCGAGGACATGACGTTAGATAGGAGGGTGTGGAGGACCCACATTAGGGTAGAAGGCTAGTAAATAGTCTTATTATTCTTCCCTATTAGTATGCGCATTAGCGCACTATAATTTCCTTTGTGGAGGACTCAGATTAGGATAAAAGGCTAGGTGACTTATCCTTACACCATAGTAGTTGTATTTCTTCTCATTGTTTATTGCCATTTGTTTTTTGCATTGTATTCCTATTTATAAGTATAGGGTCATTGTACTTTGATTATCTTATTTATTTATAGTAGTTAATGCCTCTTTCTTATATACTATTCTACCATGACTTTCTCACTTTTGCTATTTCTAATTTTCATCTTATTTTCGATATGCTTATCCCTATCTGACCTTTTATCTTATTTTCCTCTCTTAAGTAGAGGGTCTTTCGGAAATAACCACCCTACCTTTCAAGGTGGAGGTTAGGTATGCGTACACTCTACCATTTCCAGACCCCACATGGTGGGATTATACTGGGTTTTTTGTTGTTGTTGTTGTTGTTAGGATTTTATAGATCGGGGAAAGCAATTTCATAGAGGATTTTCGTGGAAAAATTTTGGGAAGTAATTTTAAGCTATAATCTTGATTTACCCATTGTTTATAACTTATTTTTAGCATTAATGTCATGACCCAAACCCGTAGGCCATGATTGGTGTCCGACCTGGACCCTCTTATGCGTATCTATCAGCTACACTTAAGTTGAACCGTGTGTGATGTGATACTATACACAAAAACCTCAATAGTTTACAACTTGTTCATGTACGTATAGCCTTTTTCATTGTATCATATCATGAAAGGGCACGCGAGGCGACGAGGCTTCCATAACATAAAAACATTTACAACACGCCGTATAGGCACAGTCGAAACAAACTCATAAACAATCCACATCCATATATCTACAGACCTCTAAGAATAGTAACATCAATATATGGTGGGACAGGGCCCCCTCCATACCCTTAAATATATAAATATAAAAATATTACATGACCAGTATCAAAAGTTAGGCTCCAGAACAGTGGAGCACTCCCAACATTGCTGAGTAGAAACCTTAAGCTAGCGGATCTCCAAAATGAACATCTGTACATGCGGGCATGTAATGCATCCCCCTGGAGAACGATGGGTCAGTACGATATATGTACTGAGTATATAAAGCATAACAACACATAACTGAGCTAACAACTAAAGTAGGGATGCAGGAAACAAATATAACAGTTAACGAATTTCTTTACCTGCATCTTATGATATGAGGGCATGTATACCTTCCTTACATACCATAATTGGCCCACTATGGGACTTGGTCTACAAATGTGTCACTATATTTCCACATACATGCCTATAGATTGTATCCATCCCTTTAGTGAGGGACTCAGTGAAGCTGTTATTTCATCGTGCATCATGCCCGGCCCTTCATGGGACGTGGTGAATAATCATTTCATAATATATAATTCCCAAACCTTCATGGGATGCAGTGAATAATCATTTCATCATATATGATGCCCGACCCTTCATGGGATGTGGTGAATCAACATTTTATTATTTATCATGCCCGACCCTTCATGAGACACGGTGAATTTATCATGTCCAGCCCTTCATGGGACGCAGTGAGTTTATCTTGCCTGGCCCTTCATGGGATGCGATGAATTTATCCTTCTTGGCCCTTCATGGGACTTGATGAGTTTGTCCTGCCCGGCCCTTCATGGGATGCGATGAGTAATGTATTAACAGCTTGCACGAGGATAAAGGAGAAGTACTCGGCCCTATGCAAATATGTACTAGAGTAACGAGGAACCATATGCAAGTAGCTCATCATTTGAGACTCGGTATAACAATCGTCATGGACTATCATTTGAGGATCAAAATGATCATCATCTCAAGTATCCTCTAAATGCCATTAGGGGCTATATCGATGGAGTCTCAAGAGTCCTAGACTTTTATTAAGGTAATACCAAATAGCTTATGCAATCAGAGACACTTATCATTATAGAGTTCTTAGGAACGGGAGCTTATATATTTAATTAGTATTCATCATATAGGGACTCGAGGGTAGCTGTTCAACTACTTCAAGAACTTTGATATTAAGAAATGAATAGGAGTTATAGTTCATGATTCCTATGCATCCAGTTACTATTTCCTGTATAGAAGGCTCGAGGGTGATAGCTCAGCTAACTTAAGAGCCTTAGCATTTAGAAGTGAACACGAGTCAATAGTCTCTACATATATTACCTTTTACCCTATAGAAGACTTAAAAAGGCAATAGCTCAACTATTACAGGAGTTCTACCATTACAAAGTGGATAAAAATTCTGAACTGTACTCAGAGCTTTACGAATGGAATTATCCCCAAGTTCTATATACAAACCATTCATAACTTATATCTAAGACATTCCAAAATAAAGAAGAATAGTTTTACATACTTATGCCAAAGACATGCCAAGAGAAGGAATAAGCTTTACATACCTCTTACGGGTTACTCTTTATCTCGTTCGTCTCTTCGTCCTCTAAACCTAAGTAATATAAAAGCAACATGAATATTAATAACCCTAGGCTTTCCATCATCTTATGTTACATATGAGTATTCATAGAACTTAACCCCTCGCTCGTCTTCCCGACTAGTTCTTTAGCTAGTTAAAGTGTTAACAAAAATCGGGCAACACCTCCTCTATAATGTGCCCTATCCGAATTACCAATTATGTAACTAATACCTAAATCCAACCAACATAACCAGCAGCTAATATATATATAACATGGCAACATTATACATTACAACCTCCGAACGACTAGCTTGAAATTATGATATCCAAAATAGGGTTTCTAGTTTCTATTTTGCGAATCCTTTAACCGTACGAAGCAGGGGGGGTCATGTGGATATAAACAGAAGATCCCACACATATTTTAGGACAAATTTAGTCCCTTCAATACAAACCACACAACCAACAGCAGCCTCCACACACACAATGCCTCATTTCGACTACAATTTAACTACGACGACTGCAATTTCAATTGTTTCTATCGTCGAGTATTCCCACGACTTTATTTATACTTCCAGCAGTATAAAAGGTATATAATACACTAAATTGGCCAAAACTAGCCAAAATTGCGCCTTAAAAACCTTTAGTCGCGCTGAAACTGTGTGGACTGTTTGTTGTCCGTTTTGGGATGAACCAAGCCATGATTTTATACTTCTAATACCTCCATACAATCTTTATATATGTTAGATAATTAATTTACGGAACGAAATCGGGACTTACCTTATTTTTCCTCCTAGGCCGTCACCCTTTTCTCTCTTAGTTTAGGTTTTTTTTTTGTGTTGCTGAAGTTTCTGGTGTTTTGCTGCAGGTTTTGGATAATGTAACGGAAGCTAAGAGTCATTTTAAAATGTATATATGGGCTTACTTGGAGGTGACACGTGTCAGCCCCTTAGGGCGACACGTGTCAATCCATGATTGGCCACCGTAACATGCTACCAACTAGGGGCTGCCACATTGCAGTGGGGTCCACCCACACCCTAAGCAGGTGGGTCACCTACTTGGACCTGAGTAGGTGGGTTACCTATTTCCATGTGTCATCTCCCTATGTTGGCACGTGTCATTCTCCATTTACCTCGTGAATTCGTAATCTCGTCTTATTTTACGTACCTATGTAATCCGTGCTACGTAAGCTTGGTACGTACTCACGTAACTTAAGTATGTAAGGCTTCCAAATTACTCACATACGTAGATAAATTGATTCCTACGACTCTTTACTTGGCCTCCAACTCCTTCTGACTTCTCAAGACCTCATTTCCAACCTTCCCTCCTTTGGGGTATCGTATCACATTCTCCCTTCTTTAGAGTCATTTCATAGTGTCGTAGCTTATCCGGCTCACATGATAATGTCTAAGGAACTTAAGAAGACATTCCGAGTCTGAGAGTGTGGGGTGTAACATCCTTCCCCCCTTTAGAACATTCATCCCCGAATGTTGAGTAAAACTTCCCTTAAGACTTTATACAAAATGTAGGAAGATTCTCTTCTATTGCGATACCATACATTTTCATCCAAGTAATTAATATACGAGTTCCAGGAGTGGGGGTTACCTGTAGACATCGGGAATAGGTATGGATACCTATTTTTCATGTCCTCTTCAGCTTCCCAGGTCATTTCTTCATGATTCTTATTTTGCCACAACACCTTTACAGAAGCTGCGTCCTTAGTTCGCAACCTTTTAATCTGCCGATCCAAGATGGGAATAGGTTTCCCCTCGTAGGATAACTTTCCTTTCATGTGAACCTCACCCACAAAGAATATTCTGGGAGGGTCGTCTATATATTCACAGAGCATTGATCTGTAAAAAATGAATGTATTGCTTCAAATTGAATGGTAGGTCCAACTCATAGGCAGCTTTATCTATACTATGAATGACCTGGAAAGGACCAATGTATCCCTTCTTGCCGACTCTATGCTGCTAATCGATAGCTTGTCCCTAAATAAGTTTTACTTCATTAATAGTGTACTGGATCCCCTCTGGGCCTATCCATTAATCGAAGGGCGAAATGTCGTACTAAGATTCACCTGTGTTCCCAATCCCTACCGGAATGATCTCCAGCGGTTAGTTGTAAATTGAACTTCCCTGTCTGAGATAACAGATGTGGGAACCTGTGAAATCTTATTGTTTCCTTGCTATGTCATCTCACATAACCCTTAGCTGAATATATCTTCCTAACTAGAAGAAAATGAGTTGATTCTGTCAGCTTATCTATCATAACCCATATGAACTTATATTTCTGTAGAGTGTGAGGTCATCCTGTACTATAACCTTCATTAATTGCCTTACATTTCTGAGTTGGGATTCCCATCCCCCATAATAAGCTATCAAGCCTCTGATGCTCCATTTCGTTTAAGCTATTATATAACTCCTCTTAATCCAACTTGTAACACTTTAGGTATGCTATCCTGCGCTTTTACTCAGATCTTCTTTCCAGTTTTATTACCACACATTATACTATAATTCTTACACAAATGTGTGTAGGTACGTAGAGTAATTCAAAAAATGCTTTAGCGTCACTATACTAGCGACTTGCCTCCTTCGGTCGAGATCAGGACTCCTCTATGGCTTTTGTCCTTAATACCGATTATATCTTAATAGTTCTGCCTTGAACCATCTTGCTCTTACTCTTAGTATGCCAATGCTCGTAGACTACATAATTATTTTTGTGCCATTTGCACGAGGTGCGTTCTAATTTAGTTATAATCTTTTCTACTCCTTGCTTACTCTGTCCTATATATGTCATTGTACTAACACACATTTACAATCTCTTTTTTTCATACTTGTTTCGTTCCTTTTTTCACTTCCCCGGGGGTCACCCATACGTTAGGTTACCTTTATTTCAAATCCTAGCACAACCATAGGGTGCTTTAGTATTCAAAATATATCGTATAAAATCTCATCTAATGGTTGATACTCGAGTAAATATCCATAATGTAGTAGTGCATTTAAAGCCACATTCCATTCATCCCAATCAATAATCAGCTCGTGCTCATAATTTGTTTAAATTCTTCACTCGGGAGTACTTATACTTTGATGATTCATGTTTCAAGCTCCGTCATTATACTATTCTTATTTCAGTAGATACCACTTATTCTTCTAATAACCTCGTAATGCAGCAGTTGTTATGCAAATCAATATTCCCTCTCCTTATAGGATCTTACTAATTATCAAGGTAGGGTCACGTATACACAATACTTCTTTATGCCTCCTGAACTTTCCTCTTTATAATGTGCTTAAAGCTCACTTCTAATCCCGCGTAAAATCATACCAACTTCATTGTAGTAGTGGTCTTGTCTTATCACCTTTTCATCGTACTATACCTTCAGTTTGTAACTATCTATTTCCCTTTTTATTCGATACTCATACTTAATTAATCACATCTACCTTTAGTGTCTCTATTAGAACTTCTCTATTATTCCTCCAGCTCATATCCATTTTTGGTTGTGCGCAAGGAATTCCATATTACCCTTTATTTCCTTGCACTAGCTATCCTTTTTGTCGTCACATAACCTTTATTCGAAACATTCCCTACAGAACTTGATAAATCTTCCTTATTTGTTCCATAGCTTGCTTTTCCATTTCACACCTATCTTTACATTCCATTCACATGGACCACATCATACCTTTTAGTTATTTCCTTACTAAGATTTACTTATTCTCATAACGGTTTTTGTTATATTCCCTTGATACCCTATTCGCATTCAATCCCATAGTATAACACCGCTTGACCTTCTTCATGATTCTTTCTATGGGCTACTTACCCTTCTTAGTTAGTCTTATCCTTAATGTTTCACAATCTGTGTTATTAACACTTCACTTCTGTTATAATCCTTTTCTCCCTTGCACTCTTCTCATAATCATTCTGTTACTTCTTTCAACTATAACTCATCATAGTTTATCCCTATGTATCAATTCAGGAGATGCCTTACTATATCATTTTATCCTGATCTATCAGTTTTCTCTAAGTCATCTTCTTTGGCTTATACGTCCTTTCCACCTTCGTTCTACTATACCAGTATCGACCTCCTAGTTTCTATTGCCATTAATTCAGTAATTAACTCATTTCTCGAGGTCAACCACACTCGTTCAGTCAAATCTCATCATTGTTGTGAGCACAACCTTTCAAGACATACTATAGCCATGTATCTCATTCTCTTGTTATTTCTAAGAAAACTTGGGTAGAGTTTCCTCTGTATTTCTTACTATCTCAATACTTACAATCAGAAAATACCAAAAATTCCTCACAGGGCACACATATATATATTCATATCGTATCATATCGCAGCCACACAGGGCACCCACAATTAACAATATAGAAAGGGACTTACCTCGTATATCCACTTGAACTCCACCTGTTACACTTTCCTATATACTTTTCCTTTGACTTTTCAACTTTATATCTCAATCACATTTCAATACCTTACCTGACATTTGTCTTTCGTACCTTTGCTTACCTGCATACTTTGTAACTTCCAGTATTGTCAGTTACTTTCTTCTATCGATATTTTCCTTCTGCTAAAATCAAAAATTAGTAACATTATTGACATGGCTTGGAGAATCATGTCAGACAATTAGAACTCTGTTATAGTTAATGGATCCAGGCATGGTTTCTTTCATTCTACAAGGGGTTTCAAGCAAGGTGATCCTCTATCCCCAGCCTTATTCATCCTTGGAGCTAAAGTTCTCTCTAGGCTCATGAACAATATTCATCACCACCCTCAGTTTCATGGTTTCTTCATGGCTCAAAAGGGCCCTCAAATCAACCACCTTAGCTTTGCTGATGATATCATTATCTTTACCTCTGGAAGGAAGCAAACCTTGATTCTCATCATGGAGACCTTACATGCTTATGAAAAGGTATCTGGACAATTGATCAACAAAAAAAACAGTCACTTTATGGTTCCATCCAATGCCTTCAAGGCTTCTGTCTTTAGAATCAAGAGGATCACTGGATTTAGCCAAAAGAGTAGTCCCATAACCTACTTGGGGTGTCCTATTTACATTGGCAGGTAAAGTATTTGTCACGACCCAACCCCATGGCCATGACTATAGCTTAAACTGGACTCTCGTGTACACACCTGTTATCTATAATCAATCAAGAACTAAACATGATATAGGACTTAAGGAAATAGAATGTTATCTCAAGACTATCCCATATTTATATATATAATGCGACCTGTCTTCTGAGGAGTTATAACATCAAAGGTAATATAGTACATAAGCCGACAAGGCTATCATTACATGTAGGAACATCCCGCTATATATCATATACATATATGCAAGCCGACAAGGCCGCCACTATAAATAGGAACGTTCCCAAAATATAAGTAATACTAGTACAGTTGGATAACATCTATATACCACCCACATATATGTCTACAGACCTCTAAGAATATCAATAGTATCATATGATGGGATAAGGCCCCGCCGTACCCATGGATAAATAAATATATACATCAAAAATATCTATATTGTAATTCTAGGCTCCGAGACAATGGAGCACTTCTAAAATAGCTGAGTGGAAATCCTAAGCTGGCGGATTCCTGAAGTTAATATTTGTACCTGCGGGCATGAAACACAGCCCCCCGAAGAAAGGGGGTCAGTACGATATATGTACTGAGTATATAAAGCATAACATATCATAAACGAGATCACATTTGAAGTACAGATTCAGGAGATAAGTATGATACTCAAGAAGTCACTGTACCTGTGCCTTATGAAATAAAATCATGCATGATTATATCATATATAATATCTGATCCATTGTGAACTCGGTGAATCTATCATATACATGTACCATATTTGGCCCATCATGGGGCCCGGTGCCATCATCACATCATCATATCATCATATCATATCATCATATATATATACCGTACTCGGCCCTCTAGTGAGGAACTCGGTGAACAATGTAGTGAAACTGTGCACGAATACATACCCGGATTGGGACTCGGTGAAATATACATTAAGGCATGCACGAGTAGAGTAGTGAGTAACCATATGCAATTAAATCATCATTTGAGACTCAATAGAATAATTCAAATGAACCATCATTTGAAAATCAAGACAATATTCATTTCAAGTAACCTCCGATTGACCTTATAAATTATTCCAAATATGAATTAAACAGAAGTATGATTTATACTAAAATACGACTTATACAAACTTGGATGGCTGGAATCATACATATGAATCAAGACATATCGATATAAAATTCTGAAAATTAAGAACATTCGCCATCCTAGTATATCTAAGAATAAGAGCTTTATTGGAATTTTATACATTCGTCTTCCATTTGTTTCATAAGATCATGCCAAAAGAAAGAAAGGTTAGCTTTACATACCTTTAGCATTTGTCCGCACACAATATATATATGCTGCCCCATAGGATCTCAACCTATATTAATACGTTAAGAACTATCATTAGGCTATGGAAAGGCAAAAAACGTACTTCGTCGTTAGATTATTTCTAAAAATTTCGACAGCACCTCCCCTGAACTTCATCACCATTTTTCGAGTACATAAAAGCAAAACTGGATTTTAGAGCCTACATGAAAGTTTTAGCGCTATGAAATACATTTCTATAACATCTTTAATCACTCAAAACGGAGCTTTACACAAGGATTTATGCTAAAATTACTAACAACAGTCCCATCCAAAAATGGGTTTCCAAAACACAAAATTCTGGGCAGCAACTCCCTTATACTACCCACTTTCCTCACTTCCCAAATCAGCCATACAATTACCAAGAAACATCACTAATCACACATTCAAATGCCATGTCAAGACAATCCAAGAAGATATTAAAAAATACTCCAAACAACCCACATAACATTTAACTTCCGTATATTACCAACATGACGACTACGATGTCATAAAATTACTTCTAATAAGTTGCAGCCATCACACCTTATTAAAATGATCTTTAACATCCCAACAAGCAACCATACAATGCATAATCATAACTTCAATTTAACACAAGAAGCCACACACTATAAGCCGCCCTTAAATCAATTACAACTTCAACTTGACATGTCGTATGTTTTCATTTTCATTTTGTAATAAGCAACAATAACAACCACCACATTAATCGATGTTCCTCCATTATTTAGTTTAGAAGAAACCCAATATGTTTCAAACATTAATATATACAATCCCTTCACTTTTAACACATAATTCATGACAATAATAGCAACAACGACAATCAACCCAATCTAATTTAAATGACTCCAAATCTGTCCATTTTAATACCAACACTAATCATCGGGTTTTATTGCTTCCAATTCCATTTAAGACAAGTTAATATATTCATCATAGCATTATTGGTAAGTTAAGGCAGCCCCCATTCATAACACTCAACAACAATTCCAATCCATATACAACTACTACATCTTCCAATTTATCATAATGATCCATAGTCTTGTCATTTTATCGAGACATCCTAAAACAGCCCAACCAACATATGATGCAAAAAAAACCTTAATTATCATTAATTTTCCAAGATAAAAAAGAATAACAACAATCTATCAAAGCAGCCCCTAACTCACAACATAAAGAGGCTCAAAACCTTGCGATTACTTGTGAACACACAAAGGAAACTACATACGATTTTACACCTTATTTCGTACTATCTCTTTATCAAATTTTCGTGATTTATACCAGCCCACACACAACCACAACATCATTCATTCATATGCAAGAAAACTATGTTAATTTCACCACAAGTTCCACAACAGCCCACAACCAATTACCACTCCAGCTCGAAATATCAAATTCTTCCATTTCCATTATATAATCAACCACAACAATAACATAAACACTAGTTATAATTAATTATATCATTTTCAGATTAAGGCAGCCCATCATTTTCAACCAACACAATACAAATTTTAACTCTTAATCCCTCCAATCAACAAGAACAATAACACACCCAAAACAGCCCACTAATTGAACAAGAATGATTTCCACTTTAACCATTTAATTTCCTTTATTCTCGTCACATAATTCATGATGACAACAACCAAAATACTACTTGAATTTAATTCATCAATTTCAACCAAGCATCCCCCTAACACGGCTCAACAATACCTCAACATCAACACCCATAATTTCATACATTCATCAATTTATAAGAGATTAAATTGCTTCCAAGATGAAGAAAAAGATGGAATCTTACCTTAGGTTATAGTGACCCAACTTTGTTGGAATTTGAAGCTTGGTTCATCAATGCCTTTTTTGCCCTAAAGACTTCACCTTGCTGCCATGACCTTGATGAAAAATGCCACACTTGGAGCTGCTCCATCAACCATGGCCGAGCCTCTCTCTCTATTTGGAAAAGATGAGAGCTTCTCTCTTCTCTATTTGGACATTAAGTCTTCTCTTGAATGTTCTAGACCTTAAAAACGTTTTTGGGATGAAACATTGGTCAACAAGAAGACATATGTGCTGCCCCATATGCCTAGTTGCCCCCTACTAAAACGTGGACCAATAGAAATTGGCCATGTGGCAGTGGGGGACCATTTCTTTATCCCACTATTAGCTTAATTCATTTTAATTAATCCAAAATTCCCACATAAGAATCCAACCATGGTTAATTAATCTATAATATCAATTAATATTCCCACACTAATTAAAATTTATAACTAATTCGAGCCATTTTAAAATTTGGGATTAAAAGTCCGTGAAGCCACCACGTGTCAGACTTTCTACTTGCGGTCAATGCCTTTGTTCAGTAAAACAATCATCTCTTTTGATTCCGATATCAAATAAATTCCCACAACCTATGGTTGGAAAGCTAATCCAATTATATATAACTTTTATTTTAGGAGTTTGCCGAAATTACCAAAAAATGATATCGTTATGGTCTCCCCAAATTAGATCACCCAAAAACGTAGCGTAAAAACACCTTCTTTTTTTAATGGCTTACACACTTGGATTTGGCTCAAGGTTCCTTCTTGAGTTGTGTTTAACTTCACATATATTATCCATATAACTTATCGTATGTGCCTTTATAAAATACCATCATGTGGGCCCTACCTCAGCTCACGATTACGAGGCAATATATCTTTTAACATATCATTCCAATCGTATTATACGAAATCCAAATATTATACTCATGCTATCCTCATGCTTCTACGGTAGATTTTTTTTTTTTATACTTGTAATATTTTCTCCCCCTCTGGCTTACATTAAGCCATCTGTAGCCTTAGTAACCAAAAATTTTCTGGGGTGTAACATCCTTCCCCCCTTTGGAACATTCGTCCTCGAATGTTCAATTGATTCTGAATTCCCAATATTTTATAAGGTAATCTTTTATTTAATTATACCCTTCATATACCTCCTTTATTTGTTGGTTCGCTATAGTTCATTATAACATATTCCAGGTTATATGAGTAAAATAAAATTTCGCATGGGGTAACATTTTTGTACTCCAATATTCTTGCTTTACTCTATTGTGACAGTCCGTATTCTGAAGTCATCGGCATTATGTGTTACTTTCTGACTTTCTCTTGAAGGTCTTTGACTATCATTTATTTTTACTTCTTGATCTCGATCTTTGGGTTGGCTATTAATTAGTGCTAGTGTTTCCTCATATTATGACCTTACCATCATCCAGTAACCAATAATCCGCTTTTTCTGATTATCTTGGTTAAATCATTTCATAATGTCCTTTACCTTAATTGGCAATATTTTAGGCATATTATCTTGATTCGTTTCTCTATTTGTTACTCAAACTTTTCTATTGCTCCTTTACTCAAATTTTCTCTTAGCTCTCTTGCCACACATCCTATTGCAATATTTACGCAAACATGTGTAGGTGCTTAAATTAGCCCACAAGATACCTTAACGTCACCACACTAGCCTTTATGTAGACCCTATATTTTCTCTTACCTCTTTCAGTTGATATTAGGGCTCGCCTATGGCTTTTGCCCTTATTACTAATTATATCCTTGTAGTTTTGTCTCAAACTATCTTATACTTTTCTTTGATGTATCCGAAATACTGCAACCATATTGTTGCTACTGAATTCTTATTCTTTTTATCAAGCAATCACTTGATCTCACCCTTATCAATTTCTTCATTCGGTAGCACTTATATTCTGATGATAAGTTGTCCAAGCTTTGTTATAATATGATCTTTATTCCAATGGATGTCAATTGTTACTCTAATAAGTTCACAATGCATCAGTTGTTTTGCAAATCGATAGTCTTTGTCATTTAAGGATCTCACTATTTTGTTTTTCGAGGTAAAGTCATCTATACACAATACTCCTTAATGCTTCATGCTATTTCATCCTTTTCATATACCGCACGCTAACTTCTAATCTTATTCACAATCGTATCAAATTCATTCTAATAGAGGTCTTATCTTATCACCTTTTTTTCATACCCATACTTAATTAATTGTATCTATCTTGAGTGCTTCCTTTAGTATTCCTTTCATTTCTCCAATCTATATCTGTCATTTATTTTGTGCATGAGGAATTTCATGCTCCCCCTAAATCCTTCGGAAAAACTCTACTTTTACGTAACCCTTTTTTCTCTTTTTCAAGGCATATTCCATTCATCTCTATTTATTCTTATCATATCATTCATCTCTGGCATTCATTCTATCTTGTTGCTCACCTTCGTCACCACTTGACCTTCTAGTATAAATTTTCCTTATAGAACTTTGTAATCCTTTCTTATTCGTTCTTCACTTGCTTTTCTGTTTTCCACAAATCACATCATGTTCACATTATATCACATTATGCCATGTTCTTATTCAATCCCATTCTGTAACACTTTTTAATCTTATTCATGATTCTTACTATGGGTTAACTATACTCGGTGGAGTAAGCGTACTTAACCTTTTTCTAAATCATCCCTTAGTATCACAAGCCCTTCCGAATCATCCCAGCATTTCATCAACAACACATGAAATACAAGACCCTGAATAGCCCACAAGTTTATGTTTTCCATTCACAAGCTTTATCTCCAATTAGTTGGTTAAGAACTAATAAAATGTTATCATAAGATATTCTCCAACCATGACCGGAAGGAAACTAGAATCCAATAAGCACCACCGGACCTCTTAGTGCTTGATTTACATGGTTTACCACCAGGTTTATTCCCGAGTCATAAAAGAATTAACTAATCCATCAATTGATTGTTGCATGCTTTGTATTTTCAACAAAAGTGAAACTTAATTATTGGAAATTATTTTTTTCCTTCAACATAAGGTTCTTTTAAGGCAAAATTGTGGCTGGAAAGTATCTTGGTTCGTTCAAATGAATTCTAAACTTTGTTGATCATATAGGCTTTTTCCGAAATAAAATTTCCCAAATCAGAATGATGCCCCTTACAGATGACATGGAGGGTATATCCTAACTATTTACTTCAACATACTAAATTTAACTAGTCGGTATCAACTTCCAAGACATATTACGAACTTATATCCTACTTTCTCTTTATTTCTTCCTATTTCTGGGAAAATTTGGGCAGAATTTCCTCTGTATTTCTTACTATCCCAAAATCTACACGCAGAAAATACCAACAATGCCTCACAGGGATAACATATATATATTCATCTCATATTATATCTCATCCACACACGACACCAAATATCAACAACAGTATAAAAATGATGGACTTACCTTGTATGTCCAACTCAAACTGCACCCGTTACACTTTTCTGTCTACTTGTCCTTTATATTTTCAACTTTACATTTCAATCATATTTCAATATTCTTACCTTATCCAACATACCTCTTTTGCACCATTACTTACCCGTATACTGTGTAGCTTCCAATATCATCAATCGCTTTCTTCTATCGATGTCGTTCTTCTGCTGAAACCAGAGGTTAGAAAAGGAGTTTTATATCCTATAATTAGGCTCTATCGCACGATCTTAGATATGAAAGAAATGACACATAAAAAATGTCCTATAGCCTCCTGTTTATAGATGTGGTGCACAAAACATCGATAAACAAGACTCTACTAGACACGGTCTGTAGACACTCCAAGGATGAACTGCTCTGATACCACTTCTGTCACGATCCAACCCCATGACTGTGACTATAACTCAAAATGGACTCTCGTGTACACACCTGTTATCTATAATCAATCAAGAACTAAACATGATATAGGACTTAAGGAAATAGAATATTATCTCAAGACTATCCCATATTTATATATATAATGCGACCTGTCTCCTGAGGAGTTATAACATCAAAGGTAATGTAGTACATAAGCCGACAAGGCTATCATTACATATAGGAACATCCCGCTATACATCATATACATATATGCAAGCCGACAAGGACGCCACTATAAATAGGAACGTTCCCAAAATATAAGTCATACTAGTACAGTTGGATAACATCTATATACCACCCACATATATGTCTACAGACCTCTAAGAATATCAACATTATCATATGACGGGATAAGGCCCCGCCGTAACCATGGATAAATAAATATATACATCAAAAATATCTATATCATAATTCTAGGCTCCGGGACAATGGAGCACTTCTAAAATAGCTGAGTGGAAATCCTAAGCTAGCGGATTCCCGAAGTTAATATTTATACCTGCGGGCATGAAACACAGCCCCCCGAAGAAAGGGGGTCAGTACGATATATGTACTGAATATATAAAGCATAACCTATCATAAACGAGATCACATTTGAAGTAGAGATTCAGGAGATAAGTATGATACTCAAGAAGTCACTGTACCTGTGCCTTATGAAATAAAATCATGCATGATTATATCATATATCATATCCGGTCCATTGTGAACTCGGTGAATCTGTCATATACATGTACCATATTTGGCC